>NC_089880.1:28908750-29605000 GCF_040182565.1 Anser cygnoides | reverse complement strand
GGGTATGGCTCTTTTCCAATTGTATAAGGGGGGGGGGGGGGGGAAGAGGAGCCAAAAGGCCCAGGCTAGAAGAATCTGGAATTTGTTCCTTTGTGGCTGTTCCTTTTAAAACTTATGTTGTTCAGTTAAATGCTTTCTGTAGTGAGAAGAGGAAAAAACAATACCTATGAAATATTCATCAGCTAGAAGGAAACGAAAAATCAGGAATAATAACAATTTTAAAATTTCCTTTTCTCTTGACTAGCTTTTGGAGTGCATGAGGAAGACTTTAGACAAGGTAACAAACTGCTTCATTGCTGAAGAGTTTTTGACTCAAATAGAAAACTTATTCCTCTCCACATACAAGAGTGAAGAAAAGAGTAATGCTGAAGAAAATAAGAATGAATGTTCAAATGAATCACCAATGTGACGGCTTAAACAAAACAGAACTGGACTTTTCTTTTTTTCTTGCTTTCCATTTTCTTTTCCTCCTGGCCCCAATTACGTCAACTTTCAAAATTATTACCCTTTTAATAGTAACAGTCAAAGAATCCCGCATCTTTTTATTGTTATGGCTCAAAGATACCTTGAAAAACTAATGAGTGTGATCTGACTACATGAAGAACATTTAGCAGTTTGCAAAAACCAAGTATCACAGGGTTAGTTAATTACCACAGTCTGCCATTTGAGAAGGAGGAGTTGTTGAGTACTGTGATTCAGTCTTCATGGAGTGTATCCTGTCTTTTCTCAGGTCTTTCAGTTTTGGAATTGTCTTTTTTTTTAATTTTATTTTAATCTTCAGGTACACATCTGATGCTCAGTGAATTTGCTCCTTAATACTTTAGAATTTCTAAGTTTGAATGAATTCACAGAAGAGAAGTCGACCACTTCACTGAAATGAAAAATTGTTAGCTCACTCATTTTGAATTTTTCTGGTATCTGAAATTTTCTTCAGTTTTGCTTTACTGTATCATCTGTTGTCATCTCCCCAATGATCCCTGTTGTCAAGTAGCTTTTTGGCATATTCTTTGCCACCTTGCATCCATATTTGCTGGGGAAGGGCTGGCAAGTTTTTGACTTCTCATTACTAATTGTGCTCATTTCCAGTGGAAATGGTAACTCCTGTTTATTACAGGTTACAGTCTCTGATCTTCCATTCTACGGGAAGATACCTTGTTCTGTTAGATCATTGTGATTTGTCCACTTCTAATTGCCACTGTTTCCTGTGGAAACGAGCTCTTCATTGATGGCAAGCTTAGTGCAACAAGCAGAAAAGTATTTGTCTTTTTGAAGGAGGGAAAAAAAAATAAACCAAGAACAACAAAACAAATCCCTACAACTTTTTAATTTAGTTCTCTGCAATGTGCAGGTCAACAAGAAAACGTACTGGTTTTATCAGTTCTTCAATTATGATCTCATATAAGTGTAAATTCAGATAAATTAGTCATAAACAGATAGATCTTCATTTGAGAATTTTTCTTGATTGTAATTTGCATGAGCTCTGTGAGCAGGTTCCATGAGCTATATCACTGAATCTTCACAGAAAAATGTGCTTTACATTTTGTTCTCTAAATCTCTAAGAGGAAATGTGACTTGTATACAGTTACTACTATTTACAGAGATTTATCTTGGACAAAGTTTCTCGGGTATGTCTGAAATATATTTGAAAACGTAAAGCAAGCAAGAACTTGAGTTTATACCTAGAGGGTATAAACTTGAGTTTGTCCTAGAGGGGATGAAAATAGGCTTGATTCTTATTTGAAAAATATAGGTATATGTATATGTATCTACTTCGATATATATAAGTAGAATTTTAAGATTTTATATGTTTAAATCTTTAACTTCATCTTTTCATTTTTATAAATAGAGTTTGAAGAGCTTTAAAATTGTAGAGTTGCATCCTAACGAGGGAACTCCTTTGCAGAAGTTGAAATTATTTTTTTAATCATGCCTCACGTTAGTCTCCTGTTTCTAAATGGAATTGCAGAACATGATCATATTAAAATATGAGCACTTGATGGTTCTCTCAATGCAGATTCAAGAGCTGTGGTCTTAAAAACATTGGTGAATGTTCTACTTTCTCTTCTCTGTCATATCTGCTTGTGCACAGTTTTAGGTCCCACTTCTATGTATAATTTACAAGCTTGGTGCATCCATCTATTTAAGGCATGTTGGCTCTGTCTGTGTATATTCTAAAGCATTATCTTTGAGACTCCCTAATGAAAAATACTGCATGGCTTTCTGTATTTCTCATTTAGACTGCATTCTTGTCGACAAAGCATTCCATTCCCACTTAGTTTTGGAGCGTTCTACAGTATTAAGGTATTCTGTTGCAGTTTTGCATAGGGTACTGTAGAAAAATCACACAGTATATATGTACTAAAAGCTGTAATTAGTTCCAATTTGTAGAAAGAGAAATTTAAACCTCGTGTAACAGCAGTATGAAGTAGATAATGTTCTTTGTCCGTATATGGTATACTTCCAACCATTTCAGGACGTTACCACTGTTTGGTAACACTGACATCCGATGTGCCAGCTGCTTTTCTGTTTACTAATTAAAGTGAGTTAAAGTAATGCAGTTGTATTAATTGGAGTTAAGTCATGAAAAGTCAGAAAAATCAAGTAAAACATATTTCTGAACCAGTTAGTGTCTCTTGAGAAGAGGACATTGTGTGCGTGTCAAATGCTCAATACTGCAGAAAGACCCCAAATTTCCCAAGAGTGATTCTTGTACCTAAGGTTATCCATTGACAACATTTCAAGGTGGAAGTGGGGTGGAGGGGGAGAAAATAAACTGCTTGTATCACTGTAATCCTGTATTACCACACAGTACTGTATGTGAATTGAAAATACCATATCTATCGTGCTAAGTACTAATTTTGTGGGCAGGAGACCTGGTAAGAAAACAACTAGTCTGCTTTTGATTTTTGACTTTGTGACTGATAATATGAGTTTGGAAGTTGCATGCTTCTGAGAAGATAAAAATCTATAATACTAATACTGTCAGTTCTGCTACAAGGTACATGTAAGGCATTAAATCTTTTTCTTGGAAAACTTTTTTTTTAACCAGCTATTCTTTTTATGATAGCTTTTTTTTAGTATAAATATTGTGGGCTGTTGTGTTTTTTTCTTTTATGTAAGACCACTTGTTATTCCTAGCCAAGCGGTTCCTCAGGAGAGGGGAAATGGTTGAATAGCAACTGGAATGGTGAAATTTAAACTGGAAGAATCAACAGGTGTGTGTATGTGTGTGTATATATATATATAGTGTGTGGGGGTGTGTCTGTATATCTTAGGATATATATTTATTTCTAAGATGTAGCTTTTGGCAAACGTTATTTCTGGGCATTTTTTGGCCAAGTCAAGTTTCGCTATTCCCCTTACTGGCAGTGCTTTTTCACAGATGTTTATGCCTCGTGTTCATGGGGAGGACAAGAGGCTTGCCCGTTATTTTTTGTTCAAGTAACTTTCCAAGAAGTGATTAGTTGAAGGCAGAGAACATTGCCAATAATATTTTTCCCCTTTTGCTCACTACTTTGATATTCCTCACTGGTGGTATACAAAGGTCTACTAATAAAGACTGTATGTTCAGTACCTCAAAAGATGTGTTCCAAATTTGTGATAGCTTCTTGCCTCTTGAACATAAGATCTGGTATTTCTTCGTTCCAAGTCAGTGCCAACAAAAAAAGTGATCGTTTAGGTTTAATACCACTAGAGGGAGCTTGGTCACAGCTGATAGAAAGCAGTAAAAGTAGAGAATATAGTAAACGTGATTGTGGTCTTCAAGTGAGAGCTAAAACTATTCTTACTCATGCATACGAACTTCTAGCTCATGATTAATTTTTACTTTGGGCAGTAGCTGTGTATCTTATTGCTTTAATTTGTTCTTACAAACCCTCTGCTTTGTTCTCCTTCAGAAAATTATCCCGTGATGGTTTGAGGCAAGGATGCTGAGATGGTAATCGGTATCTTCCAAGCTGTTTTCAGATAAGGTGATCCTTCAGCCAGAGTTGTGAAGTAATATGATATGGTTTGGGGGTTGCAGTCATGTCTTCAAATTTGGGTAATGAATATAGCGGTTTGAAAGATCACTGGAGTTGCCTCAGTTGCCACAGGTTAATTCTAAGGGTGGTCATGAAATTATGTTTCAAACCGCTATATTCATTACCCAAGTTTGATTCAAGTAAGTTGGTTCCAGCTCTCTGCTAGGAGTTTCTGGGCTATCAGGTTGTATGTGGGGAGACACACCATGGAGGTGGGAGAGAAGCTGCAGGGAGGCGTACAGCACACCACGCAACGTGCCGCATCTGGTGTGTCCCCAGCGAGTGCTGGGGGAAGGAAACTTGCTGTGCTGTCACTGTGACGCCCACAAGAGAAGTATGGGTACGTGCAGGGTGACTTTGCGTGGCCCCAGAGAGCCTGCGCATGGCAAGTAGCTGGTTGTTCACATCCCAGTGAACACCGTAATCATATTTGATACTGAACAAAGTATTTAATGGCCTAGATAAAAGCATTCTGGTTGTTTAATTGGAAATGTCTTGCTGTTTTACATAGACCTAGTGCCCTATTTTTATGAGATTTAAAATTGTGCAGAGAAATTGTTTCCATGGAAGCAGAGATCACTAAAGAAATAACACACTCCGTGTTTCCTACAGGATTCCTTTTACAGCCTGCTGTTCTAAATAATTAACTCTTGTGTCATTGTAGTTTAGCATGGATTAAAGGAAATGCTTTGTTTTTAGTATCAGAGACGTTATTTTATATATATATGTATATAAATATGTCATCACTTTTTTTATTTTCCTGCCTTTAAAATAAGTCTCTTCTTATTTACAGAGAGAAAAATCCGTCAGTACAAAAAAATCAATGGAAAAGTGAATTTTGGGGGCAATTTATACCACTCTGTCAGGGACACTTAAAATTATTCCTTCTTTCCCCTTCTTTTGCCACTGTTCTACGTTATTTGCTTGGCAATGGTTATGTTCTAAAACTGCTGTTGTACTTCTGGCCACCTTTGAGGGAAGCAGTAATGAATGCAGTTCTTAATTAAGGTAACAGCAGTGAGAATCTTCACCAGCAGGGAAAACAGACCATCTGTTTTAGTTGCCTGTGGTTTTTCTTCCATACATTACTTCTGACAAATCGCTTAATTTTTCTCTACTTTGCTGTACTTGTCTGTGAAAAAGGGGAAACTGTCAAATAACTGTAGGAAGCAGAGACCAAGGCTGAATGTCTGTAAACGTCGTGCAAGCCAAGTAGTGTTACCTAAAAATCTTCATTCATTTGGTGCTTTCTAAGCACAAGGGCAGCTCAGCTCTGCTGCACGGAATTGCCACAGCTCCCTCAAAGCTGGTTGTGAGCTATAACAGCTTATAGCAGTTTAGGATCTGTCTTCCAGTAAAAAAAACTTTAGATCAAGTTTTGGTTTTGTTCTCTCTGAAGTTCATAATATCAAGTAAAGATAAGATGTGAACGTGTAGTTGATAGTTAAATGGATTTTGACTTTGTGGGAAGGATATGGAACTAGAAAAACCCAACAGACTATTGTAGGTAAATGAATGACTTGGAAAGTAAAAATGGCCGAAGAGTTAAGACACTAAACTATTAGCAAAGAATCTACAAGGCGGAAGTTTGAAATACCTAGTTATTTTGTAATAATTTTAGCTGTAGATCACAATTATTTTCTAAGACTCATAACTGCTGTTGTTTTTATCTGAAAGAAGGGGAAGTGGAGAGGTGCCATAATGTGTTACAGGTCTGAAAAGGAGCCGGTAATAATTTGAAGAACTTGTTTTGTCCTTAGTCCCTTAAGTACTGTGCATTTTCATGGCTTATTTAGAAATAGAGTATCTGCAATGTTCAGAATCTGCCCTTTTCTAGTGGTAGGGGTTGTTTACCTCTGCAGCTTTGATTTTAAGTCTATACCATGTTATAAATACTCACTGGCAGCCAGTGTAACTTCGCACTGCTCACGTAGACACAAGTCATCGTTACAAGTAGCCCTGCTAGCAGTGATTTAAAGCAGGGCAGGCCCTCAGGAAAACAACAGTACAGGCAAAGAACTGACTGCGAGGCAGCGTGCAAGTTGTGTGGCTGGGAGAACGGTGCTGTGGTTGTTACTGGTCCCAGAATAATGATTTATAAAGTGTCTGACTGTTTGACAAATCAGCTGAGTGGGACTTGTTCAATACAAAACTGGAAAATATCTCTCAGCTGCTGCCAAAACACATGGAAAATGTAGCTTGTGCTTTGTAGACCATTAGGACACTTGGGAGCTACTGGAGTATGCTGTGAAAGGCATTACTCAAAGTTCAGACTGAAAAATTTCATCAGAAACTGCTAACAACTTTGTAAGGGTAATGAAAGCATGGAAATTGTCATTCCTAGTACTGCCTTGGGATGAGCATGTACCAAAGGAAAGGGGGGAGAGGAGCTTTCTGTGGTGCAAGCTGAGATTGCACTCCTGTAGTCTCTAACTAAAAGAGCCGTCATCAAACTGATGAACTGTCTTTCTGCCTGTCACCTGAATTGACAGCTACTCCAGGGTTCTGTCAGAGCAAACATAAACCCCCAGAAGGCTTTATCTCACATAACTGTGTGAAACTAGAAAGGGGAATGTCCATAACTAATAAACGTCGAGACAGCGGAATGCTGCAGGAGGTGTGTGATGGAAGAGGTAGGGAAAACCAGGATGGAAGTGGAGTAGGGCTGCCTCAGACAAGGAGTGGGATTTCCCCCAAAAGAAATGGGGAATTCCATAAAGATGGATACTGCATAAAAATCCTAAAGGAGGAGAAGGTGAAGGCTTGTGCTTGAATTCATAAAGGAAGCCCAACGTAGCTGTGCTTCGGGTTGGTTTTTGCATCTTTCCTGTTGCTTCCTCACTGAGGGCTGGCAGGCATCTGGGGAATCAGTGCTGCTCCCTTAGAAGTAGTGGATGGAAGTGCGGCTTGGTGACTTCTCTGGCATTTGGGCATGAGAGACCAGTCGTTTTGGAAGGAGAACTTGTTTGTTGGGTCTGATTTTACCTTTGAACAAGGGAGCAGCATGGCAGCATGTAGAAACTAGACTTCCCAAGCAGATTTCAGCTTCAGATATTGCTTGCTGTCACTTCAGACTGGACCCACGCTTTCTACCTGCACCACAGAGGCTGTTTGGAGTTTTGCTGGGTCTGATTCTGGTGGTAGCTTCATTGGTGCAGAATTGTCCACTTACTGTCGCGACAGGTACGTGTCTGGCAGCTGCACCTGCGTGCTGGTAGGTTCAGATCGCGCAGTGGAGTGCTCAACACTGACCTCAAAATGCTGATGAAGGCAGAAATGACCTCCCTGAAGGAGAAGCGCTTCCACGGACATTCCCGTGGGCTGCTAGATAATGATGGCATTCACAATCCAGACTGCAAGGACAGTGGTATCGTCAAAGCCAGGCGGTGCAACCATGCCGATACTTCTGGTGTGCCACCACTGCTGGGGTAAGGAGAACTGAAAAGGCTGGCTGAAACCTGAGGTGCAATGAACTGGTTAGGACAGATGGATCGACATTGATCTGAAGCATAAAGAACCACCTGGTCCCAGTTTAGAGACTACAAAAAGTATTAGAGAGAGCACAATTTAGAAAACTTTTACTAGTACTGCAGGCCTGGTTCAGCTTCCTTAAATATTAAGCTAAGGCTCCCTTTCTGTTTTTACAAACAAGTAAAAAAAAAAAAAAGTCATTAAAGTTGCTGAAACGTCTTTTAGTCAACAATTCATTCCATAAATACTCTAACTAAATAAATTCTGATAAGCTACTCCACAACACTGAAGGCTTTTATGTGTTAGGAAGCAGTACTGCAGTCACTTCCAGCTGCAGAGGTCCCAACTCTGAGTTTGCATTCGGGCAGCGCAGTGAGCTATTGCCCTCTTTAAAAGTTTTCTGCCTTTTTAAAAGGCTCTGACACTTAAAAGGGTCAGCAGAGATCTCTTGATCCCATTGCAAGTGTAAGTTAATCTTGGTGTTCTGCCCAAATTCAAACTCTGGTAATAGCATTCTGTCTGCCTAAATTCCCGTTGCAATTTTAATCAGAGGAGATGTTTTTTAGTGTTTAACAGCTACACAGAAATACTGCACAATGCTGCAGGAGAAGCTGAAAAAGGCTTTATTTTTGTAGAGCTGTAGGGACAATTTAAGCAGTGTAATTACTGGAGCTGGAATTCGGCCAAGACACTAGGACTAGAGTTCCCTGCTACCTATTCATCTACTGCCGTCCTTGTTTGGGAGGGCATATTCACCACAAAGGCTATTTTAAAGAAAATAATGCTAGTTAGATGTAGAAATAGTGGCAGTTATGTTGCCCATGCTGTGTATGGATGTCTGATGTCCTGATCAGCGTCATTTGGTTAAACTGAGAATACTACACACAGGCATCCCAGCAGGGTCAGCTCTTTGTTCTATTAATTAGTCTCAGCATCACTAGTTTGTCACTTTGGTAACAGTCACTACTGTGCCACTTCTGGGGCAAACTGTTAAATTTACATCTCAGGTAAATGCATCACTATTTAATCTCATTGTTATTTACTTACTGGAAAAACTTGGGCTTTGGATCCATAGGATGGGCAGATGCATCGTGTTTCCCCCAAATGAACTTTTTTTATGCAGCTGTATTAGCAATGTTAATTAATTAATATTTCTACACTGTGCTGCTATCTCGGTGAAACTGCACAAAATGAGTTTTTGGCTTTCGCTTTTAATTTTTGGTTAAAAACCAAAACAACCAACTTTAACCACTGGAGAGCTGAGGCCAGTGCCAGCTGCAGTGCCAGCACGAGAGCAGGGAAATGAAAGATAAGGATTCATGGAAGGATTAAAAGCCTCTTAACGCTCTGTTACTTCTGTCCCCCTGGTGAAAATCATGCCTGCTTATTTATGCGAGTATGTACTCATTAGCACACAATCCCTGCATTAGTTTGCAGACGGTTGGTGTGTTTACACACCCATACATGTTCCCACACCTACGCTTAAACATGCACGTTGCCATTTTTTTACATTGGAGCAGGCGAGCCGTAGGGAAAGCTGCGTGGCAGCAGGTCCTACACCTTATCCAGCCAGCCTGAAGCCTGATCTAGCTCTTACAGCGATAAAATGGCCCAAACCTGCTGCTCTTCCGGATGGCAAAGAGAATCCTCTCTTGTCTCGTCTTTCCCTGATTAAGAAAAATCCCTTTATGGTTGCTTAGGCTGGGATTCTGGCCAGATTAGTTTAACTACGTGAAACAAAATGCCACGCCGTGTAAAAGCACCCCACTTGTCTCTCCTCGTCTGGATGGTAAAATGCTAGCGCGTCTCTGATGCTTCACTTCATGATGACTGCGTACAAGATCCCCCCATTTGTGCTTAAAATGTCCCTAAAAAGTATCAGGGAATCACCTTAGGAAAAAAATAATAAAACATTCTATATCGCTGGGATGTTGAAACCGCTTTTTCAGAGAGTACTTAAAGAAATAACAAATTGGCCCTTCCTTCATTTGGCCGTAATTGGACTGGTTAGTGCTATTATACAGATACTCTTCCTCGTGCAGGTATAATTATCCTTTCCAAACCATTTCAATTGATTTGCCTCAGGGTTGTAAGTACTGACATTACCTTTCTCTTTATGCTAAAATTAATCTTGAGTCATTGCAATTACTATCAGAGCAGGAAAAATCAACTTTCTGAAGTTACACAACTATTCAGCAGCTCCCAACAAAATTCCTTGTACAGGGATTTAGCTAGTTAAAATTTCATACACACCAGGCAGCCTGAAAAGATTCACATCTCATTTTCATGATGATCCCTGTTCCCTGAGGGGTAACACTCTTACAGTCCTCCTCCAGCACAAATCAAGTGCCACAGAAACAATTAGGGATACTTCATATTATCTAAATGAAAGACTGAATGAGGATGTATTTGTAATTTTTTAGAGAGGCTTTTACATATGGGCTCAATAGTATTAGTTTTGTTTGAAATAAATGTCCTCATAAGGCCTGCAATGAGAAATCTCAGCGTTTTTGCTCGTGTCGTTTCACCCAGAAAAGCTAAGTGGAGCAACTGTGAAGTGTGTGTGGCGCTGCTGTAGCCATTGCAGAAATGCTCAGCGCTGTTTCCCCAATCTTAGCACAGGTCTGTTGAGTTCTCCTTTTTTTTTCCTGTCTTGTGCTCTTTTCTGTTGTCGGAAATATGCCAGCTTTGTCATTGTCTCAATTCTGAAATCTCAAGTACAGGAAGTTACTGTTCCCTCTCTTAAGTCTCTCTAAATAAATTTTGCATTTTTAGAGATCTAGGAGATGAATTATGTGGTGTTTACTATTTGAACTGGGATTTTTTCTTTTTTTAATACAGCCTCTTAACAGAGGTTTTGGAAAAAAAAAGGACTATGCTCAGTGTAAAAACAACTTCTATAGGAGCAGTCTTGCAGTAGTTTTCTATTTAGTTGAGTAACTTCATCTTCTGGATTGTGATTCTACTTTTTTTTTTTTTTCAATAACTTGGATAATAAGCAGTAGTAGTTATTAACGAAGATTAAATACCTAATAGCATCCACAGACTGGTATGTCAGCGGGACAAGGGAGGGTTAGTTAATATGCGTTAGTACACTCAGTGGATCTAGACAAGTTGCTAGTGAATGACATTTGGAAAACCCTTGATACTAATGAAGTGTTAACTAGTCTTTTAAGTTCATGTGAACTCCTGGGATTTCCGCTGGTCAAACAAGCATAAGTGGCATTAAATCCAATTTATGACTTGCAGAAGGCTGATGGAGTGTATTGTTTCTGCCAAGATTTTAGCCTGACACTTAATAAGCAGATGTGAGCTACATTGAAACTTGAGTGACAAAACTGTCACTTCAGCTAATATTTATTTATTTTTTGCTTAGATGTAAAAGCTAATTTTTTTTTCCACTTGAATACTATACATTTTAACTGTCAACTATTAAATAGTGATGATTAAAAATGATACTAGGGAGACTTTAGTACAAAAAGGTTTCCACCGGTATATAGAGAAAAATCTTTTATGTTTACAGTTGATCTGTTTTTCATTATTTTTATTGGATTTCATATTTGGCTATTGGATCTATCTTTGAGGTTAGCCCTGTTTTGAAGAGGGGATTGGACCAAATTACCTCCAAGAGATCCCTTCCAACCTAAATTACTCTATGATTCTGGAACTCAGAATAAAATAAACTACATAGAATAGTAGTACATAGTCTGAAGAGATTTATAACATTTCAGTGTTCTTTGTAACACACACACACCCTCTCACTAAAAATTGAACAAAAGCTTCGACTCTCTGAGACAAAGACTCAAAACATCAAAAAAGACACTGTGGTATTGCAACTGCTTGTGTGAATAATTTCATACACGTACAAAATCTCATTCAGTTCAGTATGACCACTCACATACAGTGATACACTAATATTAAAGGGCACATCTACACATGGCTTCTGGTCTTCATCAGAAATGCAAATTGCAGTCTTTTCTTGAAGATATGGGGCTAGTAACCAAAATCTCAGCTGCAAAATCAGTATTAACCATCTCTTTAAATCATAGAAGTTTCTCTCGTTTCCTTTAAAAAAAAGTTATACACATATGTACTCATTAAAATTCAAGAGCAACCATGTATAAATGACTAGTTAGATTTTTATTTTTATTTTTTAAACTAGCTCTCTATTTAGGGGAAAACACCACATGAACAGTTGAGCAATTGGATAACCAGATTTTCATATAGAGAGACATTTTGTGTTGGTATCTGATAAAAAGATACTATAATTGCCTGTGCTGTATTTGTTGCTTGACTGCTTTGAAAGCTTAATTATAAGTGATACCACTTGTGGAGAAGTGCAGAATACAATTTTTAGCCCCATCCTTACACACTCAAAATATCCATTGAGTTTAACAGGAATTTAGGTGAGTCAGGAATGCAAAAATAGCTCCAATACCCTCTACGCACAGTTAAATAATGTGATTGGAGAAAGAAATAATGCCCAAAAGAAATATTCAAAGAAAATAACAACAACAAAACACACTTGATTTTCAGCTGATTTGAAATAAAGTGGAGACTCAGTGGGGTGGAAGAATGAAATTTGCTCCACAGAGCAATTGGTAGGAAAGTATTCATTTTTGGCTTAGGAGTGGAGAATTCTAGATGAAGAAAATAGGAAAAGCAGGCAAATATAAAGTCTAAAAAATAAAGACATTAAACATCAGGAGACAGCTGTGAAAACTTCCATCTTGGTTCTTTATTTCTTGACAGCTGGGACGCGCACAGGCCTTAGGTTATACTAAGGGCTCTTCTGCTACAGCTCATCTGCCTTCATGACTGGAGCTGACAATCACAAAAATTAATGCTGTGCTAATTGACTGACAGATTTTACTTATTATGCTCCTTACTATAGCGGAGGCTGGACAGTTCTTAAAAGAATTGTGTCTACTGAAAACAGACTTTCTACCTGTCACTATAGGAGGTTCCTTCTCAGCTTGGACTCCAAAATCTAGTTATGATCTATTTTCTCAGGCAGCTGAAATAAATGGTTATAAACTGTCACAGTAGAGGGCCTTGGTAGTACAAAGGCATGGACAACTGGAGATGTCAGCAAACATTGAATGATACCTGACTTTGTTCAGTGAGTGTATGTGACTGCTGAACTTTACGATCAGGGCTTCTTCCCTTCCCTGTAAAAGGGCCTTTAGCAAAGCCCCAGGACACATAGGAAGCCTGGGTGTCCAATCCTTACCACCCACATTCCAGACTCACCCCTTCATTTGTCAAATAACCTGTTTTTCACATAATTTGCCCGATGCATCCTTTAAGATGTGCTTCTGCCAGCTAGATAGGTAGGCCAAAAGTTACAAAGTGTTAGCAACTTGGCATTTTCTTGGGACTGGTAATAGCCAGACCCCACCTCCCACTGTGGTAGCAGAGCTCACTGCTCCATTCCACAAGCCTGTTAGGAGCTCTCTTGTAGCAGTAAGTACTTTGATGCTTCAGATTACCAAAAACTGCCGCAAAAGAGCCCAAGGCACACCTCACGAGCTCAGAAAGCTGAAGGACACGCTTGGGACCACCACAGTGTCAAACCCTGGGACCCAGCCGAGAGTGGGTGCAGTCAGGGACACACACACAGGCCTCACCACAGCATGGGGGGGGCAAAGCCGGGGGAAGGGAAGGAAGGGTTTGCGAGGGGCTGCCCCAGCTCCCCTGAGGAGTCCCCCCCGGTCCACGGCCGCCCCCCCACAGGGCCCAGGCCGGGCGGCGGCACCGCCACAAAATGGCGGACGCAGGCGCTCGAGGTGTGGGGGGAGGGGCGAAGGCCGCCACCGCCTGAGGGAACGGGACGGGGACGGAAACGGGCGCGGGGCGGTGCTGGGCCGGGCCCGTCCCGTCCCGTCATGTCCTGTCCCTCTCCTCTCCTCCCGCCCCGGCCCGGCATCGGCGGCGTCTCCTCCTCCTCCTCCTCCGCCTGCTGGGGTGGTGAGTAGGGGAGCCCAGCGGAGGAGAAGTTTCCCGCCAGCGGATCCGCAGCACGTCTCCCCCCCCCTCCCCGGCCGCCTCAGAGTGCCACGTTCCCTCTTCCCCCCGCGCCTCCTCACGTCTGCGCATGTCGCGATAGTCGCGATAGTCGGGGGGGAGCCGCTTCCTGAGGGGAGCGGGGCTGGGGCCGGGGCCGGGAGCTGGGGCCTGCCCGGCTCGGAGCTGCTGAGGGGCCGCTGCGTTTGCAGGCCGGGTGAGCCCTGCGCTGAGGAGAAAAATGTTAGCGAAATGCTCGATAAATCCCTGTTTTCCTCAGGGTGTGCGAACGGCACCTGTGGCAAGGAGCCCAGGGTGGAAAGGGGATGGTGCGCACAGAGCTGTTCCACGAGGAGCACCTGCAGGCGTTCTGGTCTCTTTGTAATTAAAGAGCAAGAATAACCAAGGATACTGTTTTGTTCTCAGTGATAAAATGTGAGGCGCTGGGCTTGTTACAGTTGAAGGCAGGGTCATATGTTAGATTTGCAACAGGGTGCAGTTGTAACTGTGACTCTTTTTGCCTGGGCAAAGAAATAGGAGATACCTGCTCAGATGAAGTAACAGTTCAAGGTTTCCTGTTGGGGTGACTTTCTTAATACCTTTTTTTTGTTTGTTTGTTTCAGATTAACCGACCAAAGAGGTTATGAATATCATCTGTGGTCTGAAGTTGCCGGGCACGAGCTGTATTTTCTTTCGTTTGGCTTCTTTGACCAAGCAGGGGAAGTACAATAAGCTCTACAAGTCTTACACAGGACGTTGCCAAATTCAAGTCAGTTCTATACAAGATAGATGCCGAAGGCTGAATTTGAGTGGAAATACTAGAAACTATTTTTTGACTGGAAGCCCTGACCACTATAGAAACTTTCTTGGTAAAGGACAGAGGTGTCTTTTGAACGTCCCAAAAACAGAAGTATGGAAGAATGCACATCACAGTTCAGGACGGTTTTGCTTTCAGTCCTCTCCGTTTCTGGGGGAGAGGATTACGTCCTTCCAAATCAGTTCTGCAGGGCAACACCCAAGTCATTTTTCTGCTTGGAACATTCAAATCATCAGGTTTTTTCACACATCACCATCAATTCAGGCTGCACCTGTTCCCCTTTTCTGGATTATTGTTAAGCCAGCTCAGAAACTATTTGCTATCATTCTTGGCAGGTAAAATTCTATCTTACTTACTCTCAGAGTAAGACTCTATTGTGCAAAGACATGTGCATATGTTCATCGCTCTTTGTAGAGAGTGATAGGTGTATTTGTAGTCTTTTCATTTTAATATTTTTGAAAGTTTTGCAGAACTGGGGCCTAGGCTGACAGTTTGCTCAGTAAGAAATTATTTTCCGTTATCGGAGGTGTTAGATGTGTCTTTTGACCTTCTAATCCTTGCCTATACATGGTAGAGGGTAGAATGCCCCAAGACACTAAGGGGCTTTCCCCCTTCTCTTCCTGTGGGAGGGAAGAAAAGGAAAGGGGGAGGAAAGGAAGAGGGTGAGTAGGAGTCAAGTAGATTATAACCTTTCTTAAGCTCTCACAAGGTGAGAATGCAATAGAGAGTAGAGCAATGGCAGATGCTAACAACCCCCTTTTCAACTGTGTCCTAAGTTGACAGCTGTTTGTGTCTTACAGGAGCATAAGAAATTGGTGGAAGGCACTTCCTCCTAATAAACGGGAACTTTTTAAGGAAAGTGCAAGGAGAAATAAATGGAAGATACTCCTGGGTGTCAGTAGCTTAGGAGTTTTATTTGTCGTGTTCTATTTTACTCACTTGGAGGAGACACCCATCACTGGGCGTGCCCGGCTGTTGGTGTTTGGAAAAGAGCATTTTAGGCAGCTGTCACAGATGGAGTATGATATGGTAAGATTTTAAAGAAAAATAACAAGCACTCAAAAACTGTTAATGCTTTATATTGTTTTAGTGGTGAGATAGGCAAACACACCTAGAGGTATTTAACCTGTAAGTAAAGGCTATAGCTCTGTTCTCTGGCATGCTTCTTGACAAGCAGATTCTCTTTTACCTCTTAACAGGAATGAGGATTATGCAGTACTTTGCTGTACTTTGTGCTCAGTACCCCCCAGAGCATACCCATAAGTTACCCCCTCATCTTATCCCTATCCTTTTTAAGAGTTACCTTCTCACCAGCAAATCATTCAGGGACACGTGATGGTTGAAGAACACATCACATGTATGTAGCAAACATTTCTAACAGTGTTCTTGTAATACAGTAAATACAAAAGTCTGATAGAGGCAATAAAATTATAATACACTCAATTCTACTTTTTTTTTCTTCCATTTGATCAGCTCCTTCTTCTTTAATAGCTGTCTTTTAGATTGCCCATTGTTCTGATTTCTGTGACTTTGAGTTCTGTGACTTGCTATTCTAATGTCAGTGAAACTCAAAACATTCAGCCATATACAAATGTCACTGTATTCATGAATTACAGAGAATGTGAGAGCAGAACATAGCAGAAGTAGTACTAAGACATATTCTGTTACATCTTTGGTACAAGTTTGACCAACTTAGAAAGTACAAAAGAAATACAGAGCTATAAAGAAATTATAAATTCAAATGGGAATTCAGAAAGATACAGAAAGCTTTGCCAAATTGTGATGCCAAGCTTAACTGTGTGTATTAGGAAAATACCAGCAATGTGAGGCTGTAGGAAGCGAGTACCTTATTTTTGATCTGTGGTTAGTTTACTTCCTTTTAAGTTTATAAATCTTTAGATAGTGAGTCTGAAAGCATGAACTCTGCTATATTGGGTTGGGCTATATGAAAGAAAAAATGTATAAAAAATGAGCTTTAAAGAAGTTGTTCATAGCCTCTAAATTAGTTTACCAAGTAGTCATTTACTGTGTGTTTGTTCTGCGTGGCAATCAATGAATTCTTCTTTCAGTGGATGGAGGAATTCAAAAGTAAAATGCTGCCTGAGACAGATGCGCGCTATCAGGTTGTGAAGAGCGTTGTTGGTCATTTATCTGAGAGCAATAAGGACGTCCCACAGGTCTCGGCACTCGACTGGGTTATCCATGTGGTAGATGAACCAGGAGTAAATGCTTTTGTGCTTCCAGTAAGTTGAACCCAAGTAGAAAAATTGTTAGTAATATTGAAAGAGCATTTCATTTATTTACCTTCTACTTAATTTTCACCCCGTCTTGTTCACAGAACGGTCAAGTATTTGTTTTCACTGGATTGCTAAATGCAGTTTCTGATATCCATCAGCTGTCTTTCATTCTGGGACATGAAATAGCTCATGCTGTGCTGGAACATGCAGTAAGTATTTAAGAATTTTACACAGCTTTCTTTAAATAATTATAATCAATTATAATTAATATCTTTCCACTCACTACCCACCAAAATTTCACTGTGACTCTTTCTAATTAATGAAAAACTGACTTTGAAATGAGAGTATTCTGATACAGTTTATTCTTATATTCTTATAACTTAACTTTTAAGTTATTTCTTATAATTTGACTTGCAAGTTATTACTACATGAATAATAGAACTCCATATAAGAGCTGCCTGAAGTCTTCTTTGGTAGTCAGTGTTAGCACAATGTCTGCCAGTGTTTTTTTATTTTTTATAAGTGCATGGATGGATTATGGCTCACTATTAACAGTCATTTAGAACTTGGTCTGTAGATGTCTCTCCTCCTATAGTGTAGACTTAAGAAACTGGAGGCACTCAGCAACTCAGTTTGTTACTCCTAGATTTGTTAATATCTACATAAGTAGATATACTTCAATACCTTCTTCTGAAATGCATAGTGTTTTATTTTAGGGGCACAGTTTTGGAATGCAAAACTCCAGAATGCCCGGAGCTTGATTCTGCATTTAGAGATGATTGCCTTCACAAACTTATTTTTTTTTTTATGTCCTTCCTGTGTTGAAATTGGTAGTTCTTTGCCATTGAAGCACTAAAGAATGGATGTAATCATTCTGTTGTGCTTTGAAGGTGCAACTATGAAAAAGTGTATGGTGTAGAAATAGGGTTCATATTGTTCTTGATTGAGGTGATTTGCTTGAAAGTGCTGCTTTGCATACAAAATGTCTTCTATCTGTACATGTAGTTTAAAAATCAAACGCATCCGTTACCTATCCATCAGTCGAGAAGACATAACAAGGACCTTTTAGGCATAAACATCCTGATGAAATTACAAAATAATCTGGAAATAGGTAAATATGTTTTGAAGGCTGTGAAAATCCAGAACAGTTTTACTGCAACTTGTATGATTTTGGATGAGCAACAATGTTCACGTCGTAGTTGCTTGGGGTTCAGCTGAGTCAAATTAGACTTGCTAAACTTATTAGAAATGTTTTTCAGAATAAAAACAGCTTACCTTCTTTGTATGGAACCTGTGTCACCCACCTGGCGTAGAGAAAAGTATGGCATGATCTGACTTTTCAGTCCTCAGATCAATTTGTTGTACGTCAGATAGAGGTCTGAAAAACAGAATAATTTCAGTTTTATTCTTCAGGATTTTTTAGTTTCTGAAATTAGAAGAACACAATAGACAAAAAAATGTAGAGCTGCGTACTTTCTACTTGTTCCATTAGTGTTTCTGTCTAACTGACGTGTCTTTTCTCAAGTTAATGTAAACAACAGTCTTCTAGGTCTTTATGGGTTTTTCCTTCCAACTGTTTCATGGGCTTCTTACTAAAGAACTCTGTCTGCATACTGCCATCATCTTATCCCAGGCTTTGAATCTTTCCAATTGGGAGACAGGCAAAATATGTTTGTTCCAGCTGTATTTAGGTAGTTGGTGTGGATTCTATACTGAAAGAACCTTGTATCCAAGTGGTTTTGGGTTTTGTGTTGTTTTTTTCTTGTTTTGTTTTGGTTCAAGCACAGGAGCTTGTTCCTGTGGCTGCATAGAATAAAATTTAGCGATTTTATAGTGTTTTGAAAGTATATTGTGTTCTTCAAAAACAAAAAACAGGCGGTAATGAATGAAAACTGAACCATTTTTTGTTACCAGGCAGAGAAAGCCAGTCTGGTTCACTTCTTGGATTTCCTATCACTCATCTTTCTCACTATGATTTGGGCCATCTGTCCTCGTGATAGTTTGGCGGTTGTTGGCCAGTGGATTCAGAGTAAGTTACAGGAGGTAAGCCTGACTATGGAATACTTCACACAACTTATTTGAATACATCTGTTTCTGACATTCATTGCAAACGTGTTGAAATATTTCTTATTATCCTTCTAGAGTTCATGGAAAAACATTTATAGTCTTGGGGAGATAGTACCGCTGAACAGTATGTTTGGGGAAAAAAGCAGAGGAGAGATTATAAGCAAAAATAAATATATCAGTATGTTTTTGAAGGAAATATGTTTTTATAAATATACATCTGCTTTAGTTGATATATATTCTCATTTGTCATCTTGAAAAACTTTAGATCTTAAATAATGATTGGATTTAGTTGGATGGGCCCTTAGCACTTGCTTGCCAATTAAGTTAAATGATTGCCTGTTTGAAATGTATCTCACGTTTTAAAGTTTTAAAATGCCATGTTTTTATCTTGAGTAGTTGCTAAAATGTTTCTAAACAAACTAAAATATATGGAAAGAGGATCTTTAAATACATTTTTGTGGATTTCAAGATAAGGAAGTTGTGAGTCTAAATGTTCTTTTAAAGTAGAAACTATACTATAATAAAACTTACTGAAATAATCTTTACAGACAGCGTACTTCCCATAAAGTAAAATTCAGTGGTTATAGTGGTGCTGTTTTTTCCCTGCTGTCTAGTTTACTGCCTGCTTCTGGACAGTTATCCATTTTTTTTCTTTTTTTTTTTTTAATTTTCTTTAAATCATAAAACTTGAATCTGGAATGCAGTGAAATAGCTCTTTGGTTTCTTTGACTTCTCTTGATGATTTATCTGATATTTCACCTGGTTCTTCAGAAATTTAAATATAACCAATCTGTTTTGGTAGTTATTATGCTAATGGATAGACATGTGGATTGTGAGCATAAATTACGTCTAACGAGCTTGGATATTTCTACAAGTAGCTAAGAAACCAATACATTGATGAATGCTAGTCAGCATTTTGAAGACCTGAATTGGGAAAAAGCAAAGTGTGAATCAATCCTGACACTGCTCATAATTTCGACAGCAAGATTTAGTTCCCTGTCAGCATCTTTTCTCCTAGGCTACTGCAGCTGATGTTCTGGCATTGTACATTGGAGTTGGGCTTTAGATTGCAAATGGAATCTGGCTTTAAGCCCTTCTTGGTCCTACTGTGCTATAGGAGAGATCTATCGTTTATGAGATACTGTACGGTAATGTCTTGGTTTAAAACAGTGGTTAGACTTACCTTAAATAAAACTAAATGTATCCATATGTAATGCTGAGTAAATAAGTGATTATTATTGGCAAGAATGTATTCCATATACAAAAGATGTTGAATAGGAATTTTTGTTTGCTGCTCACCTGTGAGTGCAACATCTGTTTGCTTCCTCCATTCGACATTTTTCTATTGTGCTTACATGGAAAAAAGTCTTTCTACTCATTTTCTCTGGATGCTTCATTTTCTTTTTCCATAGCCATATTTTACTTGTTAATGTTTTAGCATCCCAGTTTGCCCTTATTATCATGGCAATGTTTGGCTCTACTCTGTGAAATGGTTGCTTAGGCCACATTGCAGTGCGCACTTCTCTTTCAGTATTTGTTCTTCATTTATGACCTCAGGTGCTTTACTTTTTTATTTATTGACCATGGTTTGCTTTTTTGTTGTTGACTTTAAGTAATTTCTAGTGACTCTTTGTAGGCTTTTTCACATGTTAGATTCAGCCCTGCCTTTTTCTCCAGTGCTAGTGATTTCGCTTGCCTTGAGTTTTCTCAAAGGATTCGTTCATTGTTGTTCTTTAGTCATGTATTTCTGAACTGAAACATGTTCCCTTTGCTGTTAGAGCAGAAATTATTTTATATGGGAACATAAGCCTGGGAAAGCTACACATTCAGTGAGAATTGTTGTGTGGTATCACATCAGGGTCTGTTTAGGCTACTGCTCGTCTCTGACTAGTAGCTGATGCACAGAGGAAAAGTAAAGCAAACAGCAGCAGATAGAGGGTGATGTTTTCCTCAGATGCATCCTTGCTTCTGTAGCATGGGTTGGTCCTGAACCAGGGATTGCGTTAGCAGTGCAAATAGTAGTATTTATTTTTCAGAATACAACCACGTTTTGGGTACAGTTTTACAGATAGAGGTAAATAGTAATACCCTGCTGCTTAACTGTAAACACAAAGCTGTTTAAGAGGTAGGAGTTTTAAAGCTGATCTTGTGGCCATCTTCTTGCTGTCCCAAAGCTCTCTGTCTAGATGGTCTATTAAAACTACACATGCATTCACACCACCAGTTTCCTAGCTCTCAAATTTACCTTCTTACTTAAAATTGCTGTAAAGCTTCCAGAAAGTGGTTGTAACTGAAGAAGTAGAAAACAACCTGCTTGTGCAAACATCCGTTTCAGTTAATGCTTTGTGCTGTCCTCTTGCCCATTATCAGTTTCTATTCCTCATTGTAAAGTGCTTAATAATTTAAAAAAAAAAAAAAAAAAAGTCGATCTTGCTAACTGAGGAATGGTGCTTCAGGAATATGTGACAGACCAGCTGGGGGTATCTTTGCCTCCAGTAGACTTGGAGCACTTTTCAGGGCAATTAAAAATACATAGTCCACTTCAAACAATGACTTTATCTTCAGAGGATTTAAAAACACTTTTGTAATTGTGATGTGCAAGGTCTGTAAGGAAGTGAAGAGCTTACTTTTTAGTTGTCAATTTTTCAGTGCTTTCTGTCATCAGTGCTTACTTTTTTGATATTTTATATCAGTGTATTTGGCTTGGATATAACTGTAGAGGACAAGCTCTGATTGCTTCTAAGTTTATTTTTGACCTAGTAAATAAAAAAAGCACATTCACTACTTTAGAAAGAAACAAAAAGTTACCGATATCTTTATATACTCAAAGTATTGGACCGTTTCTTTGGTGCTCTTCATCTCTGTTTTTCACTTTTTTTTTTACTGGAACGTGTAACGAAGATCTGCTTCTTTGACCAAATAAAGAGCTGATGAAACCTTTTCTTCTTCACTAACCTTGCACATCCCCATTCTTCTGTTTGTATTTCCTAATCTATGCTGAGATCAGGATGCTTTGACACATTGCTTATCTCGGCAGGAGCAGGCTGTTTTAACAAGTCCTGATTTGCCTTTACTCTAACCTGATACAGTAGGACAAGGCTGCCCAAATGTACATGAATTATATGTGCCAGAACATCCTGGGTTGTATGAATAAATAACAATTTGACAAAGCTACCACTGTCTCTTAGTGCCTGTTAATAAATTGTCAGAACATAGACAAAAGGGAGAGTATTTGGTCATATTTATGTCTTCCAGTCTGATTTCTCAAGGGCAATCTGCACCTTGTGGTGAGGGATAATCATGGCAAATAAGTGATTTTTTTTTTCCCATGAAAATGTTTATGGTTGTATTCCATACTGTGGGCTGCTTACCATACAAAGTAGATTGTACTGGGTTTAAAGAAAGTAATCATATAAGCCACTGGATTTTTTTTTTTTTACATAGTGTTGCTACAGCTAAAATCTTAATGCCGATAAAAGTGAAGTGAGAAAATTCCATTTTGTTCGTAAGCAGCTTGTTTCTTCTGACTCTGAATCTTCCATACAACCCTGACCAGTAACATATTTCTGCTTATAAAGTTTTAAATCAATTAGTTTAAAGTTGATGTCGACCCTTTGGCCACTACAAAATACAATGATGCTGGCTGATGAGAGGGGCCATGAAAATATGTATAATTTGAATGAATTTCAACCAAATACAGGATCCATGTGTTATATATAATGTAATTAAAGGTTGTATTAAGACAAATTAATACTGATTGCACGCAATGTAAACATGATACATAAATACCATTTGTTCTGAAGAGGCTAGAAAAATGCTTTATTTAAAGCATGGAATAGAGCTCTGTGCTTTTTTTGCAGTTTATGTTTGATAGACCGTACAGCAGAACATTGGAGGCTGAAGCTGATAAAGTGGGACTTCAGTTTGCAGCAAAGGTAACTACGTCTGGTTTGTTTGATTAGCAACCGAACAGACACTTTTCACTTTCCATTATAACCAGAGGGAGTTTCATACTTCATGCAGAGGTAAACTCCGGCTGCTTTTTTCCTTTTTTAAGAAATGTAGATTAATGAAGTAGTGGGAAAAAAGCAGTTTATAGGGAAAAACAAAGTCCTTCTAGCTAAATTCTATGTAATAAATTGGAATTTGTAAAGTCGTGCATTATCAATGACACAGTATACTTTCTATATAATTTATTACTACTAGAAGAAAAAGCTATGTATTTACAAAGAGGAGAAAGCCAAATAGTGATCTTTCATATGTAGAATATATTACATTGTACCTGGAGATATAAACTGTACTTTGAACTTCTACCTTTCACTTAGCTTCCACTATTGCAAGAATTTTTGAGGAATGCTTTACTATGTTTTCATGCATTTAAAATATTCTTATCTATAACATTTATTTTCATAACAATACAGTAAAATTTAAGAACTCTGATAACTATGATTGTACTTGATATGATTTCTCATACTTATGAAGTATGTCAACACCTTTCTGGTATTTAACGTTTATTTTAAGTACAGCTGTGAAAATAAGCTATCTTTGCTAAAGTAAGACAAAAATTTGGTAAGAGTCTACTTGAATCTTTTTCCATAATTCATTTTAGAGTCTCCCTTTTTTGTTCCTGCGAGTTTCCGTTCTAAATTCATCAAAATAAAACAGCAATCAGTTCTAGCTAGGTGCAATAGAGATAAATAATTCTTAAGTGTTAGATATCTATGAGAGCAGCACCATCTAGCGTTAATATTTCATAAGGAGAATTTCCGTTTTCTTATTACTTATTAATATTTCTTCAATGCAGAATTGTTAAAATGAACTTCAATTCTGGGACTGAAACTGCATTTATAGTTTAAAGTCATCTAGAGGACTAATGCAATCCATGGAAAAACATAATTGCTGTGTGGGTAACTCACCGCTTTGTAATACCAATGAAGTTGTAGGGGTGTATCAGAGAGAAACAAGCAAAGTGCTTTCTCAGCATTTCTCTGCTTGTGCAGATACAATTTTGTAATAATAACTTCAAGAAATAAAATTCAAAGGACAAAGCACCACTAATACAGTTCTGGGGAGGGGAGTCATTGTCTTATGAGCACTCATCTTTTCCTCTTAAAGAAATGAAAACCAATGTAAGAAATCTTGTTCTTTTTTCCTTCCACTTAAAGTCAAGTATAAAGGAAGTTGTTGGTGATATGCAAGTGCCATTCTTAGTGTTCCACAACTTTCTATAGTTAAATTGGTACTTCTGTAGAGAGAGATAGGAGTGTCATAGTTCTCCAGAATTATTGCTTTTACCTGTTGTGGATTACAAAAATCACCCTTTTAAAAGGCAGTATAATCACATAAAGAAGAGCCTTTGCAGCTTGTTTTCAGATATATTTAAGCGTGAATTATTATCACTTCTTATTTTTGACTCTTACCTTTAAATTTACTTAAATCTGTGCAGATGATTAACTTGTTCTTATGCTATATGGTATCTAGCAAATATAACATGGAACAAGCAGCTGAGTATGTATATATTTTTTTTAAAGAACAAGCACATGACAGAAATTGTGAATCCTATTATTCCTTCTCCTGAATTACCTAATTCAGGTGTAATTTTTTGTTAGAGATCAGTGGAATTAGTGTATCATATTACCTTAAAGGCAGTGGTGTATACATTTCTTTTCTGCTTTCAGGCTTGTGTGGACGTAAGAGCAAGCAGTGTATTTTGGCAGCAAATGGAATTAGCAGAAGCCATTCAGGGGCAGCCCAAGTTACCAGAGTGGCTCTCCACGCACCCTTCGCATGAAAATAGAGCTGAGCACTTGGACCGGCTTATTCCAGAGGTGAGCAGTTGAAGAACTGTAGCTTTTTCTCTGAGGAAGGTTGCCTGAATTAGTTTAGCATCAGTCCACAAGCAACTCTCGTTGCATCATGCTTATCTTTCCCTTTACCCATACAGAAATTTTCTGTCATAAGAATCTTAACCTTCTTGATAATTCTACTAAAAAGGAAACATTAGGATAGTACAAGTAAAATGCAATTAATTCTAGTGGCTTATTTCCTGTTTTCTAATCAAACTGTAATACTTCTGCTTTTTAAAGGCATTTCTAGTATGGATGTGAATGAATGAGACCTGTGTCACTATCTTTTCCCTTTTATGCCATTTTGGAAGCCAGATTTTAAGTTGGATCCCTAAACTGTCTCTAAACTGTCTTCTCTTTCATTGCTTTGGTAGCTAGCCCAAGGCTGTCATCTAGAGAATGCTCCCTACTATCCTGTCTCTCCCACTGATGTGGAATTGAACACACCTCGAATAACAGCGCCTCAGAAGAATGTCAGATCCCCAGTAGATTTCTTAATAGCCCTGGTTATGATAGGTCTCTGTAGATTTTGCAGCCTGCTTTTTTCTTCAAATCTTTCTATTTGTTCCATCACATTAGGGAGAAAATTTTACCCCACTCTAAGGACATTGAGATAATTCACGCGATTGCCCATCCATCTGCAGTCTGTTCTGTTATTTCTTTTGGTTTGCGCCTCAGAAGAATGCCATGTAGATAGCTACTTGGGGATTCTCTTAATTTGGTGTATTATTTACTGGTAGATTAAGCAAAAATTTCTGCTGTTAACCAAGTGCTAGTTCTCTTATTTGAGAACTGTTCCAAGTTCAGTAATCTTAGTATGTTTACTATTTCTTTAAGCAGATTTTCTTTTTTTTTTTTACAGTAAAATAACATGATTTTTTTGCCTACTTATTTGTTAGATTTTTCTTAAGTTGCTGTTTATTAGAGTGCTTCATGACATTGTTTTGCAAACAAGCTAAAGGAAATTTCCTTTCGTATAACAAACTGGCAATTTCTTCTTCTTGTTTTTTTTTTCCCCTTTAAATTCCCAGTCGCTTACCATCTTTCTCAGTTCTAAGCTGCAAAGACAGTTGAAGATTTATTGGCAGAGAGAGCACTAAAATGTTGAGGTGTTTACTGATTTGAAAGGAGGAAAAGAGGAGAATTTTCATGAATCCTTTGAGAACGAATGCAGTAAATATTCTAAATAATAGCATAAATCAAAACAGAGATAAGGGGTAGGAGGTTGGAGAACAGCTAGACTGAATATTTTAAATTAATATACACAAATTCTGTACCTTGCAAAAACGGGCTGTGAGAATATTTTGATGAGCAATATTTTTAGAGCAGCTGAATAGAAAATGATACACATTTCTGAAGCCTTTTTTTTAGTTAGATTGAACATAAAATATTCAGAATCCTTTATTTTTTATACAATTATTGACTGGCTTATAACATGGAAATAAATACCTCCTTGCGTTTTACTCCAGGACTGAGCAAATAAGTTAAATAAATGAGCAACTGTGTAGTCATAGCAGACATATTATTATTTTTGTCTTATCTCTTGCAGTTTAGCAGGTGGAGTAACCTTTCATCTGTTTATCACTGCTCTCACTTACAAGAGCTGTGGAGGCTAGGAAACTTTCTTCCGAAGTATGATAGAGACTGAGATGTTTTCATTTGCCTTCTACCTTGCACATTTTTTGGAGTAGGTTTAGAAAGCAGGGGCTGAAGGCTTCTTTTTAACAAAGGTTGACAGATAAGCGAGGCTGATACTGGAAAAAATGGAATAAAAATGAAAGAAGTTATGTGGAAGTGTTGTTGGAGGCTTCTCATCTGAAGTGTTTACTCTCCTTTGACTGAGAGCTGCCTCCTTGAATCTGAATTTCAGGCGTTTGAAGGGAATCCCAGGGCTTTGCTGTTCAACGTCAGCAGCTTTTTATTTCACCATTCACATACTTAAAGCATTTTAGAACTGTATGTTTACCGTATGTTAATGGCCATTAGATGTTCAGAGCCCAAGAGGAGAAGCTAGATATCTAAAAGAGCCTTTTTATCTCTCTATGAAGAAACTACTACTTAGACTCGGCATCAGATCCATCATAAGCAAGGAACAAAGGCAGGAATCCTAAAGAAAAAAAATTCTGCTGGCTTTTACATTTGTATTTGGTTTTGAAATTGCCCTTTCTCTGAAGATGTGAATTAAATAGGCCAGTTTGTATTAAAGATACTGATATAAATGTTGTGTTTCATATACAGGTGGTTTTGAAGCTGTCATGTTTTTTTAGGACAAGATAATATCTATTATTAGACCAGCTAGCATAGCTAGGAAAAATATGTGACAAGTTTTCTGTCTTCTCAGGATGTGAAGATGTTTCTCTACAGATTTCTGATCAAGCTCACAATAAACTCTGATTATATAAAATGAAAAATTTTTGTTCAGGTAATGAAATAGCTTGTCTCAATGAGGCAACTTAGCAGTCTCAGGAAATGTAAATTAAAGCAGCAATATCACAAGGATTCTCTTTTCACATAATTAAAAGACAGGGAGCAATCAAATGAGTTTTAAAGATCTTGCATCTGCATTTCTGAACAAGTTGCAAGCTACAGCTAAACTAAGGAATTAATAAATAGAGAACTATAAACAGTTGCAAAATAGCACTCTCCTGGAAAGGAAATAGAGAAAATGAAAAAGATTTGTCATGTTTTTAAAGGATTTCCCCCTCTGCCTGGAACAATTTGGATTGTACACCAGGAGAACAGAATATGCCAGCCAAATGATAACTCTGTTAAATAGGAGACTGTATTCTCCTAGAATTCCTACGTGGAAGGTGGTGAAATGCTCAAAGGCCCTATGCATTTTATTTTCAGAAAAAGAAATCTTGAAATAATGTTGTAGTACAGTAGCTTATCATTGTTGTGGAGAGAAAAATCATGGAAGTATAGAGCCAGAGAGCAGCTAAAGGATCTGCTGGTTCATCTCTGAACTTTTTATTTTAATGTTCTCTGACTCACTAAAGCTTGTCTACCTTTTTCCTTGTAAGTTGTCCAAACTGAACACTGTACATCAGCTGAAGCCTCAGCAATACTGAATAAAGCAGAAGGTTATCTACTGAGCCTTTGCCTGTGACACAAAAATTCATCTTGACATGACATTTGCTTTTTTGGCACCATGTTGTTCACTCAGATTCCATTTTTGATTTACTCTAACACCTGTTTCCAACACTTTCTCGTGGAAGTACCGTACTGAAATCATTTCTAGAGTCAGTTACTAAGTTGGGACATGTCATTTCTACTGCTCTCTTTTGCCTGCTAGGCCAATTAACATTAAAAAAAAAAAAAAGCTAAATTAATTTATTTTGGCAAGATTTGTTCTTGTCAAATCCGTGTTGGCTGTTTACTGTTTTTCCTATTGCTTGGGTAGTTATTTACTTTATTTCTCTTTCAGGTGTCTATTGGGGTATTAAAGATACATTTATTTTACTTCCTTTTAATTTCTTTCCCTTGCTTTTCAAAAAGGGGATGGTATATTTGCCCTTTGTTAATGATGTGAAGATTACCTGAGATAGTTCTAGTACTAGAGCATACTAATATAAGTCCTATCAATGTAAGTATTTGTCGGAAAATAACAAAAAATACTGACCTATGTTTCTATCTTCTCCATAAATTTAAATATTATGTCACGATTTTCATTTCCTGTGCCCATAGAATCACTGGAAGATGGGAAGTATTAGCGTTATATGTCAGTTGCTTTTCTTTCTCTATCAAGTAACAAATCTATCCACTCCTAATCATCTTTGTACTGCTACTTCATTTGTAGAACCCGTTGTTGTCTTCTATGCCTGCCAATTGTAATTCAGTTTGCAACTCAGCTTTTCTGATTTATTTATTTATTTTGCTGCATGCTTGTGCTATTCCTTAGTTTTTGTCAGAGTTGCAAGGCCAGACCAGAATTCAGCTCTGCCGAGGTAATTACAGTTTATACAGAGAGAATTTTAACCCTTGGCCTTGTTTGTGGAGTTGAGAGGGTGACTTTTAGCCTGACAGGTAGGATTTGCTCCAAAAGATTATAAGGGGTCGAGATGCAGTTAGCCTGCTTACCTGTGACAGTGGTGAAAGATGAGCACTGAGAGAGAAAAAATACTTTTTTTTCTCCTGTATTTGTCTTGCTGTTAGGTTTTATTTGAAAGCGTCAGGGTGAGGCAGCCCTCCCTAGTTCTTACGCCTTCCCCCCTTTCAATACCTTGCAGGAGACGGCTGCAATTATATTGATAAGAAAAACAGCTTCACCTTCGCTACCTTACAAGCAGTAATTTTGATATCTTATTTGATGTCTTCTGAGCCAGTAAGCATTTAGGTGGTCTTTATTCTGAAGAGTAATATTTCTTTCTTAAAGTTAATCTGAAAAGAATAGCATTACAGTGCTCTTAATTTCCAGGTGCCTCAATGTACTCACTCTAGCTAACCTTGTCTCGGTTCTGTCCATTGTCTTTATTCAGAACATTCTTCAGTATACAGATGATGAAACATTTTCTTACTGAAATTGATATGCATTTGCTTCATTAAGAATGCTTTTACTCGTCTTTTTACCCAAACTGACGGAAAACAATTTAATTGAGCCATATTAAATTATTTGAAGTTTTGAAGATTTGAAGTTGCTGATGATTTTGAAAGTACAGTGTGGCTGACCATGGTTGGCTGTTTTATTTTTCAGGAAAAATATATTGTAAGGTCTTCAGCCAGTTATTGGCACGTTAATGATGCTACAGTGTTGGTGGCACAAAAGAAAAGTGCAGTAGTCAACAGAGCCAGGGAAAGAACACCTGAATAAGGTTGAATATTTCACAGCAGTCACAAACATACATACATACATACATAAATGCAAAGCCTACCTTCATTAGAATGTTTAGTCTTAGATGTTTTTAACAGTGAGACGATACGTCAACACAGCTTTGCATTCTCATAACTGCAGTCTTTTTAATGGCATGTGGGTTGATGGTGTTGAATAGATGCCTCCTTCTCTCTTCGACAGCTTTATGCATAGCAAGAAAACAAAGACACCCACAGGGTAGAAGTGTTAACTCTGAAGTATTGTTTTGGACCTTTGCTGTTGTGACTTCAGTATTTGAGATAAATGAAACCATGGAAATAAGCCAGGCGCCATATAGCAAAAACCCCTGTGAGATTTAAAATTGCTAAACTAGTTTAAAAGAGGATTATGTTGCCCTTTCCAGGATACAGCCTAAATCTTTATATTTCCATTTGCCTTGAATAATGCTGCCTGACGTTAATGTAGTCTTGCAGGAGCTTATGTTCTGTAAGAGAACAAGAGAAAACTCTTGGTTTGTCAAAAACATCACTTTAGAATTTAATTGGTCACTGAGGCAGAAGAGCGTTCAGTGGTATAGTTACACTTGATGAGTACATGGACGATCACCTTGTAGAAAAACAAATACTGAGAGCTTTATTCATGTTCTTTAAAAGTTTGACAAGGGGAATATTTGCATGCCTAATCCAGACTTGCATATGCAGTAATTTAAATGTTACACTTAAACAAGAAACAGTTGGGAAAACTCTTCCTACATTCCTGGAATGCATCTTCTTTTTTTTTTTTTTTTTCCAAAACCAGTTGTTGCCTTTAAATTCTCTTTGTTTATAGCCATTTACATGAAACTCTTATTAGTTTGCTGTACTAAAGTTAGGGAGAAATATGTTTTGGTACCTCCTCATACAAAGAAATTATTTAAGAAGCTCAGCTTTTCCATTTTACAGTCTGCTGTAGTAAGATGTTCCCAGTGTCTCCTGTGAAAGAGTACTAAATTGTTTCAAAGTGATGGGCAAATACTTACACACAGGTGTATTGGAATATTTGATTTGGTATTTCAACCAAATCTAGTGCATATAAAGCAGACTAAAATTTCCCACTCTGTTTTTCAGTGCATCTGTGGAACTGCTATAAAAACCTCTTGCTTTCTTCCTCCTCTTTAATCCATACAGAATTGACACACTTTCTCATAGCTGTCCCTAGAACTGGCAGGAGGCACCTGGCTACAACTCAGGACAGATGTGGTCATTACTTTTCTAAAATATATGGTTATGAAGGAAATGGAATGAACTCTACACATGAACTTATTTTCCCATGAAAATATTAAAAGTGAAGCTGGATGTTACTCTGTCACTAGGTTATGCTGTTGATTGAGGCTAAGATACAGTGAACCTTGCATAAAAGTGACTATCACTGTGGCCATTGATTAGTGCTAAACATCAAGCTAATTTTTGACTAGTTTTATTTGCAAATCTTGAAAAAATAGCTCTCGTCGGAAAAGTAGAACCCTCTAAAATTCTAAATAAAGTTTTCTGTGTAATATATAGAAGCTTGCTTTACTTGGTAAGGCTATACGAGTGTTCTAGGAGAATCCATGGATACTGGTAGGCCTGTGTACGACCAGTTGGAAAGTACTGCATCAAACTGGTTTGTGCGCTACCCATTGCCATCTTTAAAAAAAGCCTGCCTGTTTGAATTGACTAGTTAGTAAGTTTGGCTTCATTAAAATGAACACCAAATTAAGCATCCTTTAAAACAGGACAACACCAAATTAAGCATCCTTTAAAACAGCTGACTTTATCCTGTTTTATACCAATGCTCCAAAATGCCTTTGAGAAGACTCTTCTAGTGTCATTACCTTTCTCAGATTGCCTCCAAGGCAGAATGATCTGTTGACCAGAACACAAAGCTGGAGGAAATGTGCCTGTACTAATGGGTTTCGCTTCTCTGTGAAATCCTTTGACTCCTTTGTGCCTCTACTTTCTAATCTGTAAAAGGGAAGCTCTGACACTTCCGTTATTTTGTAAGCAGGATTAATTAAAGTTTGTCTCCTAGTGCTAATCTCCTAATCCAGATAGATTCTTATATTCTAGAGACATCTGTTTTCTGAGAACACTTGGAAGCTCTGTATTCAAATGTTTCTTGAAGATGAGATCACTTGTGTAACTGGACCTTAACTATACCGATAAACCATCTGGATTTCTCTGCCAAACAGTTAAATGTCTGTTACATTACTGAAGATTTTTCCCTTCTTTTTTTTTTCTTTCCAGCCAGATGCCTGTATATATAATTACTTCAATAATGAAACATAGCTGATGAAGTATGCAGTCATTTTAATTTACATATGAATGTAAATTAGAAGGAAAAAGTTACTGATGTGCACAAATAGCACATAAAATAGTTTGAGAACTTCATACTTATTTAAGAGGTACCTTTTAGATTATCCATTCTTTGGGAGACTGCCTACGAGAAAACATTTTTCATTCTTCATTTTCTTTCCATTGTTTTACCATATTAAAAGATACATTTCTTCTCAGGAAATCTTGGTTTCTGTTGAAAAGTTTTTCGGTAGCAATTCTGACTCAATTTTATACTCATTAAGCTTTATATGCAAATGCAGACCTTACTGGAAAGCCAAATCACTGTCTGAAACCTTTTTTTATCCTATTTAAATGAGCTTGATTTGTTTTCCTATGTATTCACAGGCTCTTAAACTAAGAGAGCACTGCAATTGTCCATCTCTTTCTGGACCTGATCCTCGCCTTATTTTCAAACTTAACATGCAACATCTCCTGGAATCGTCTAAAGTTCAAGAAACTCAAAATTCTACAGAGCAAGCTCTCTCAAAACCAAAACTGGATTTTCCTCACACTCAAAAAGTGGAAGACATACCAGTAACTTTTGCAGTTAAACCTACAACCTAATGACGATAATTATTCCATTTTATGAAACTTGTGGTCTCTGAGGGTCTATCTTTTAGGGCACATTTGTCTTTGAACCATAAAAAAGACCTAGCCGCCTATATTCTGTGTTTCTTTTATGTGATCTCTCACTCAAAGCAATAAGGAGTTGTGCCCACACAAGAAGATCATCATGTTGGAGCAGAAAGTTTCTTATTCATCAAGGGTTACTAAAATAAATGACTTCTCAGGGGAAAGATAATCTCGTACAATCCAGTCACACAGTGTAATTTTCAGCTTTATCAGGCTCACCTTGATCAGAGGACAGATGAGCCAGAAGCGTCCCTAAAGCAGAGGAAAAAGTACAATTTTCATCACTTAACTTGTCTGGTTTATCTTGCTGTAATTTGGGTTAGATCTGTTCAGCTTCATTTGAGAAATAATGATGAGAGCTTACCGCCTGTTCCACATATAGAATGTTTAAAAATATTAAGCTGAGATGCAGTAATAGCCTATGGGCTAGATACACCCCCACTTAATTAGGTGGATTTACTGCTGGGATTTTTCTCCTTTCTAAGGCATTTGAGGGTATGGATTAATTCAACATTTTTCTTCAAAGCAACCTGAAAGGGTTGCACAAAGTTCAATTTAAAAAAATAAGTTAAATTATTTTCAAGGAAGGCTTTCTTCTAAAAAACATTTTATAAGAACCACAATTTTTAGCCCTAGAATGCTTTGCAAGGATAAGTGTGTTATCTTTTAAATTATGAGGGTGCCTTATCAGAGGCCAGTATTACTTTAGAGATACTTGATCTGGATAGATCAGTCTGGATAGAAGTGATTGCTGATGTGGAAGTATATTAGGTAGCAGACAAATACAATTTCTTGACTGCACAGCTTTAGCAGTTGTACCTTATCCAAGAAGGCGACTACTCTGCAGGAAACCACCATCTAATGCTGTGCATATAAAAAAAAAAAAAGCACAAAACAAAACTCACAACCAAAAACCACAACCACACAAGAAGAAAAAACCCTCCAGCCTCTCCTGAAGCCACACCGTTCTTACTGTGGAGACCAACACGCACAAGATAGGTAAAGCTCTGCCTTCTGTGATGGAGTACCTCGTATAGCCAGCATGTTAATTTTTGTTTGCAACTGTCTGAGTTATCGTTGGTTTGCACCTGATGAAACTACTGAATGTTATCTTACAAAAAGACATAGAAAGAGGCAGCAGAGATTGAAAACAAAAAAGGGAAATCCCTTTCTTTTATCTGCTGAGATGTATCTGCTGTTCTGTTGTTGTTGTTTCTCCTTTTGTATTGAAACAAAGATCTGTTTCACGTATGGTGGGATTTTATGTGGAGGGGACATTCAAAACATTTTACAGTGTATTGTATTTTGAAACATTCTTTTTTTATTCGTGGTGGAGGGCAGACTATCATATTTATTCAATTTAATCAGAATGCAAGTTTTTTAAGAAGGAAAAAACAACCTATTCATCGCTGTCTGTGAATATAGTTGGATAAAAAGGTTGTGAAATGAGTAATTTCTTTACTGACTTCAGCCAATGAATTGGGGGTCCTTGGAGAAATGCCAGCAACTACCTAACTTACTTCTGTTCAGAGGTAAGTCGATGTGTCTGTAATGGTGAATGTTGATTCTAGGCCTGATTATATAGGTCTAGATTGGCAGCATATTGCTTACAAGCTGTTTTTAAATCTTTGCCCAGTCCTACTGGCAAGAGGCAGAAGGTCCAGCCTGACCATTATTCATCCATCCATTTTTATTCTTAGTGACAGGAGTTTTTGTAACAGACATTCAGTGATGTGTTAAAGCACTTGGACATTGTCACCTGAAGGTAAACAGAAAAATACACCATTTAGATTTCCCTGTGGACCCTATAGTTTATCCAGCAACACCACGACCCCAGTGCTGCTGCCTCTTTCTCGCTCCAGTGTCAAAGCTTGTTTTGTTACCCAGGGCTCCTGCATGACACGCGACTTGATGTTTGTGTCTGTTAGGACTAAGGAGAACAGAGAAGAGTTTTTATAGCATTCAGGATGAAGTGTAGAAATACACAAGTTTCTTATTTCTACTGCCTGTTCTAAGTGGATTAAGTATTGCATTGGAATGTCAGAGATGCAATTGTAAAGCTCACCAAGGGAGGTTTTTTTTTAATTTGTATGTAAATAGTCTTGTAGCCATGGTGGTGGTGATGAGGAAGACAAGGTTTTGACGGAGAGGTATTGGCTTATATTAGACCAACAAAGGGCTTTTTTTTGTGCTTTTTCCAACAATGCTGATGTAATAAAAGGTATCTTCTGACACAGGTGCACATGCAAACACGCACGTACACACACAACACAGAGTTAGCCCTCTGCGTTAAAGCACGAGAGTTTTACTGTTCAAAACAGGATGTTGAAAATTTCAGTTTTTACTTTACGTATTAAATTATTCCTAACATTTTTCTCAAATGCTTTAGGAGGGGTTTCTTCTTTCTTCTTCTCTTGACTGCCCAGCACAAGAATGCCTTGTGCTCATCTGCATCGCAGTAGGTACTTTTTTCTTAAACTCTTATTAAATACTATACATTGTGTCTGCGTATATTGAATATTTTCTTTTTTCTTGCTTGAACAGATAAAAATTAACAAATATAAATGGTGCTTTACACTGGTTCGAGAAGCCATAGTGAAAATTGCACTTTTAAAATTGGAGAGCATGTAATGATTTTAAATTACTATGAAAGTAATTTAAAAATATATACCTTAGTAAACTAACGGTGATTGCAAGCATTGGATGATCTGTAGAATCTTTGCATCGCAGTTGGGTGACTTAGTATACTACAGGAGAAATAGATCTAGAAGGAATTCAGTACTTGAAAGATGCCTACCATACAAGAGGGAGATTAGTGGCTAAAGTGACAAAAGGTTAGATGGATCAGTAAAAATGCATCTGCATTTCTACTGCCAGTACTGCATGCTGTACTTCACTAGCTTCCCATAGAAAGATTAAGTATATAGTACAAATTGTACTAAAGATCTTAATGCATTTACTGTTGTGGGAGCGTTGAGAGAGATGACAAGCAGGGGAATGTGCATAGAAGGCAGTCCTGGACTGGCTCCATATAACTTTAGGGTTGTCATATTTGCCTTTTTTTTTTTTTAATTATTATTCAGAATACACAAGTGCCAGGAAAGAAAAGTAAACAGCTGTTAGATGCTCTTTGTTCTCGAATTCTGTTTATAGTCATTGAAAGAGAACAATCTTGCAAGTTTTACACTTTTATCATATATCATGCAGGCTGCCACAGTTTATTTTCAGCGTGTTGGTGGTATCTCTGTACTTCTGGTTGAGGAAGTATTTCCCATGTAACAGTCTGTTGTATGAAAGTGGGCTATAATTCTTCCTTCCCCCCATCTTTTCCTTGTGCTGCCTGTGCCTCTGCTAGAAGCAGCATGGGCTGCTGCGATCAGAACCAGGATAAGCAGAGGGGACTCTTAGGTCAAATAAAAGAGAAGGAGCTGAATGTTCTGCCTGCGAACTGCCCCAGCTTTATTGCTGGGGGTGGCAATTGTCAGAAAAGAGAACTGACGGAGTGTCTCTGGTGTCCCTCACTGCTGCCTCCTTGTTTTGGAGGCACCCACTAACTACGTTACTTGATCTCACGGAGCCCAAGGCCCCATGCCACATACAGGCCAAGCATAATATTGCTGGCTACCTCGTTCTGGCTGTGCGAGTAAAGGCTGCTCTTCTTGGTACAAGTTCTTACCCTGATTTATGAATGGAGGCAGAGAATTGTTATCTCCAGCACATAAATTCATTATAACTATTAAACTAGGCTGAAATTGAACCTGTTGACCTGGAAGTGAATGGCTCCATAACATTTCATTAATCCTTTGAGATGTTTAATTCCTGCTAATTTGATATTTCAGATATGATCTTCTCTACAGATATAATGGCTTAATTAGTATACATTACATGATGTCTCTTCACAGTACAGCGTGTACAGTATTTATTCACTAGAAAAGTAATTCAGTAGAGCTCCATTATAATACATTGAGTAGAGCGTAACTGTTGAACAGGATATGTGCAATATTCATTACATTTTAAACATAAACATTTTTCAAGCAGCCTTGTTTGTTGATGACTTGACGTTGAGGACTTATTTGTTGATACCTATCACCTTCTGAAAATGATGTTTCTAAATCTTTTGTTACAGCTTTCTAATATATTTCAATTTAAAATGTGAATCTGAAAGTACTAGATTAATTAGCAAATCATAACCAACGTTTGGTGAGACAACAGTTGATAGAAACCTTAAATGTACTTAGTCACCTCTATAATGTCCTTAGTGCAGTCTTTCTTCTCGTTGGAGACCAGCAAAATGTATGTGAAAATACACATTTGAAAAAAAAAAAAGTTGTTTTTTTTTATGGTTGTCTTCTATATTTTCATTTGCTAAAAACGCTACTGGCTGACAGCACCCCAGGCCCACACTAAACATGTTTATTTTGTGGAATTCAGCTTACAGATCTTCAGCTGAAGACACCTGTTTCAGAGCAAACCACCCCACACAGTTTGGAATAGCAGTTCCAGTTGGAACTGTAGGGAGCGGATAAAGATCATAATAATTATAATAATGACTTGGAATCTGCAGCATTTTGCTGCTGCCTTCCTGTGGAAAGGTAGGGGAGGCACAGATACTAAGAACCTCTGATTTAACTAATGGAAGTGGGGAAAAAAAAAATGGCTTGTGACATGTGCTTTATGATTGGACTTACTACTTTTTCCTTCAGCTTTCAATGGCATGTAGATGTTCATGGAAAGATGTGTGTGTGGTAAGTGTGTTGGAACATGCTGCAGCCTTTTGGTCGTTCTGTCTTTTGTTTCTAATGGAAGGTACAAAGACCGTTCTTCAAGGTGAGTTCCATGAAGGTGATAAAAGGTGGTGGTTTTCTTCTTTGTTAGTGACACCATGCTTGGGACCCTCCTGTTTCTCTTAGACTCATACCATGCTGAACTTTTCTGCAATGTAGAAAATTCATTTGGTGGCAAAACCAAAATTTGAGCATCAAGTCAGTGTGAAAAAAGGTGTAAGGTAATACGTGCATCAGTAACAGAAGATACTGAAAAGTGCTAAATGGACTGAAAACCTAATGAACTTATAGGAAGCTCCAAAATTCTTGTGCACATTTCCTTGCAGATTCTTCATAGCCTCAAAGACTACTAGATCTTTTCAAACAGCTGTTGAGGTTAATTGAAAGGGCCACAACAGATGCAAGAATCTCCTCGAAAATTGGTGGGTTTCTTCTTTTTAAATTCTCTAGAATTACATAGAGAATTGGGTATTTGACCCAATTGTCAAATGAAATAAGTTGTTGAAGTTGGTTTCCTTTGTCAGATCAGCCTGCACAGAATAGTACCAGAATATAGATGATTTTATGAATCTTATGCCAACCCAGATGCTTCCCCACATACAGGTCTCTGCAATGTAAGGCTTGAGGTAATTGAATTTATCTCCTTTTCCCTTCTAACAACATTGATCTATATTGTATATTTGGACTCTAGAGAATCAGAGGTATTTATTGTGCCTAGGGTATGTTGTCTTGAGATTTATTCTATATGTGTATGGAATAAATAATGAAGGAGTAAATGAGGAAGGAATAATGTAGCAGAGTTGCAGCAGGATGATTTGTTAGCCACAAGGTGGCAGTTGGGCTGCCTGAGTGAATCCTGAAACTGCCGCGTTGCAATGCCTTCATTTTTAGTCTGGCTTTGGTAAATTACTGAGGTGATTTTCCCTTTCGGTGTTAACAGCAACGACTGTTCCCTGGAGTAAACTTGAAACATTGTCCTTGTTCGCTAGTGAATCTTACGTTGTTCTGTGGAAGGCTTTCGGCCCTTTTTACCTGGATACCAGAAATGTTTACAGTCGGAGGAGCTGAATGTGTGTCAGCTGGGTTTTGGAGACTGGCAGGTAGAAGATTGTCTTCAGTTTCTGAGCCTGGAGGAGGTTTCTGTGTATTCTTTAAGCACTTAACAAAACAGCTGGGGTTCTGACTGCTTTAGGAATAATTTGCTAACACTGTATTTGGCATTTTTTTTTTCTGCTTTGCTATACCAACCTCCCATTACTTTGCTAACACAGAGGAGGGTACCTGCCTTGTATTTCACCATTTTTTCAGTCTATAGGCTAGAAGGAGCCAAAATCCTTGAAAAGCAACAAGGTCCAATTTTCACTGTCAGCAGTGAGGCCTCTATTCTGTTTGTTGAAATCCCTGGCAAAAGTCCCAGTAGTTAGATTTGGATTTCTCCCTCCTTAAAACAATATTCTTCCTTTTGTACTTTGTCCTCTGCTTGTCAGAATCAGCTGATTATGAGCTCCTGCACAGATGACATTTTAGCTTCAGTAAGCAGGAAGGAGGCATGAATTAGGGCTTAGGAAAAATGCTCAATAATTAGCCACAGAGGAAGGAAAACAACCAAAAAAAAAAGTACACAGAAGGAATTGACTGACTCCATTTGGCTGGGCTGGAAAGTTCAGCTGTAATGATGGTGGTTAAGTTAATGATGATCATTTGGTGACAAGGAAGCTAGTTTGTCCCCAAATGCCGTGTCTTATTTTTTAAGCAATATGAAGAAACTCACCCATTGCTGCTGCTGTGTCAGAATAAGAGATCTCAGGTATTCCTCAGGACTTGTAAACTGCACATTCATTCAGGGTTTGGTGCATGGTGGCACAATTTGATCACGTGCTGATCCTTAGGCCAGGGTTCAGGTAAGTCTGCAGAAGGTTTTAGTGCTTTCTGTCTTCATCGCTGTGAATAACTCTGATAGATGCGGTCCTGGACAGCACGGGGTATTGTGACCCCGGGGCATTAAAAAGGCAAGCTCTTACATTTCAGCTGAAGCTCGGGTGAGTATATCCAGAGGCTGTGCCAGGAGTACCAGCGTATCTTTAGCAGCAACTGTGGTCATGAATGCTGCTGATCCTGCATCTTCTATACCCACACCTCTGATAGAGCTCTGTCCTGCCTTGGCTACAGTTTTAATGACTGGAGGAGTTTGGGGGCATAATTGTTGTAACATCTGTGTTTCAACTGTCCCTGTGTGCTACTGGAGAACTTCTCATGGCTTTCTCAGGGTGCAGTATTTAAATGTGCCCCATCTTCATTTTCTCATGGTTGTTTGGTCTGTTTTCATTGTAGCAAACAACTCTATTTTTGATGCCAGCTAGCCTTTGATATGCAGATCTCTCCTTATCTTTGTGGTCAGTATTGCAAAAGATCATGGCTGTAGAAGCCATTGAGACCTGTGGATGTCTTGATTTTTCTCTGTCAGCAGGTCCCAGTCTATCAGGTTGTCCCTGAAGAGATCGCCATCTATTCATGTTGGACTTTCAGTTTCATTGTTTAATGCTTCCTAGTTCCTGTGGGACATATGTGTCAAAGAGGCATCACAGGACACACAGCCATCTTGATGATTATGATAAGCCGATACATCTATGGCTTCAAGAAGGAGAACCTTAATTTTGATGAGAATACTAAGGTCAGCTAATAAAATGAGCACAACATCAGCAAAATGAAGTGCTCAGAACGTAAAGTGCACTGACACTGTGATTGGTTTCTAGGGGTATAGCACATTCAGGGGTCTTTAAGCAACTTTGCCTTTTACTGCCACTGCTTTGGCATCAGGCTGTAGCTCAGTACCAGCTTCTGCCAGCACAGCTGTTGGGCGTGGGTGTGAGGGGCTATGGTGCTGATGGTCTGAGTGGGCACATCAAGATCCTTTAATAAAAGCAGAACTATTTTAGAGGGGAAAAGAAACAATAATTTGCACCAGTTTTGCTTGTGCACCAACTAAAAGGCATCCTTAGATGCTTTAGAAGCACTTTACGATAATGATTTACAAATTCACCTATATCAGTAAGATGCTCCTTACAGCATGTGGGCTTGGTGTCATTTTTATAGACTGCTTGGGTCTGCTGCCTGGAACAACAGCAGTGAGACGCAGGCATGCAAGCCTCTCCTGTAGAAGTCATAAGCAGAGTTCTTCCCCTGTGACACCTGACAGAGCTGCTCTGTGATCTGGCTGCCTCTAAGGCTTTGCAAAAGCTTCTTCCTTCTGACCTTCTCTTTGCATCTTACTTGCTTTTGTCCTTTAAACTTGGTTGCTTGCGAAAGAGCGTAGGGATAAATCTAGATGGCCTCTCTAGCTACTGCTCCTTTCTGTCTCCCTTAAAATAATACGAAAAGCTTTGACAGCTTCGAGCCTTGGTGAGATGAAGTGGCTTAACCCATGGAGTACAGCTGTGGCTGCAAGTAATGCATGGCACCTTGAACTCTTCCCATAGAAACTTTCACCCCAGGTGCTGATACATCAGTGGCTCTTAATGCGCAATCTATTAGCATGTTTCACTGGAACAGCCTAATGAGTTGCAGTAATCCAGCCTGGAGGTCAGAGATGAAAGGGTTGCTGTTGAAGCTGCTTATTGAACTCGATTCACCTGCCTTTAGAAGGTCAGGAAACTCATCCAGCAAAGAATGACCTTTGCCAGGTCATGGGGCTGATGGGCAGGTTGGTGTGTAAAAATCTGAATTTTGAAACCCGTCTTGGAGGCAGATTGGAGCACTTCCATATTTTCAGATATGGCTACTCTGCCTCTTTGTCAGTTTAAAATGCTAACGTTTAAAAATCCTATTTTTTATGTTATGGGCTCAATGAGATCATGTTTTCATGTGCCTTCTCCAGTCCATCAGACTAACCCAGTGAAAAAGTATGACAAAAGGTGCAACAAATAAACTGTTGATATTGAGACAATTTCATTACCATATTTTGCTTCTTAAAACATGTTAAATAGAGAATCTCTATATATATGCATAGACTGGCAAATCTACAGCTTGCTCAGGCTTCCTGAGACTTCAGAGAATCTGATGTAAATGTACCTCATAAAGGTGTCCATGACTTACAGAAAGGAAGGAGTTTAAAAAAAGGGAGTCTCCATCTGTGCCTCCCACTCCCCACATGTGGGCTTCAAAGACCCCAAAATGGTCACCTAGGAAACTTAATCTTGCAGAATTCTTTCCTTTAGTACAAATAATGCTTTTTAAACCTCAGTATTGTGACCAATTCTGTCAGTGAAACGTGGATTTACACACTGCCTGTGGGACATGAAGTGCCTGAGGTCCCTGCAGGTGAGAAGTTTGCACTTTTTGTTCTTTCAGAGCCAATTAGATTTTGGCCAAAGCTTTGTGGGAGAAACAGAACCACCTTTTCCACCCCTCCTCGTCTCATTTCATAGATTCCTGGGTTTGTTCTCTCTGCTTCCTTTGATTTACACTGTCACACAGACAAATCAAAGCCTATTCTTTATTTATCGCAGCTAGCAAGAGTGTGCTCCAGACTTAATTCAGGATATGGACTCAAATCCTTCCCTGGAGCGGAGTACAGTACTTTGTCATTTGCAAACACTTGGAAGCGCAGTGCTTTAGAGTTCCTGTAAACACAAATAAATTCAAGGAAAATTTTGAATTACATGTGTAGTTGGAATGAATACATTGGAATCAGAGTAGCATGCAGCAAGATGAATCTATCCATCATGGGCATTTAGTGTAAAGCCTGTATTTGCTTTTCTTTACGATCCACATAGATTCGATCAACATAGCAGTTCTGTCATTTGCTAAATACATAGGCTCTGCTCTCCGGGACACCAGCTCATCAGTTACCAAGTGAACAGCCTGTCACAGGGCCTGCACAGACCATTTGTAACTGTCACGCACCCAGAGATCAGAATCTTCCCCCAGTCCGATCCTTTGATGGCTTGGAAATTGGCTGTACCTGCTCGCTGGCCTGGCCGGTTAGAAAGGGTGGAGGTGCCAGGCCTGAGAAGTAGGCATGGAATTGGAAAGTCTGGGTCTCTTAGAGTTAGACAGTAGGCACCAGCCTGCAGCACAGTAGCTTTAAATTTTAGTATTCATTTTGTAGTGATCTCTGAAAACACGGGCAATCGCTTCAATGCCCTGGTTTTGGAATCGTCTCGTTTGCTTTGTTTCTTTACAAGAGCTGCAGTGAAGGCAGGGGAATCATTTCACTGACTGGGGGTAAGGTGTAGGCAATGTGCAGGTGCAACAGACAAATGCTAAGAAAGCTGCATTACCTGGCTACGGAACTGCCCCCTGCTCCAGAATGTTTTATCAAGCTGATTCAGGTACAAAACAATGGTATGAGTTACAGGCTGGGGCTTCTACAGTTTCATTTGGTTTTGGTTTGTTTTTTTCCTTCCCCATTCTTGCTGCCTGAAAGATAAGAATTTGCATCTTTTTCCTAGGTCTGCTTATACATTCACTTGCACCGTTTTCTAGTCCTTACTCTGCACCTGCATCAGTTATGGTCAGGATAATCATTTGCGACCATAACTGTTGTGGATCTTCAAGGGCTTTTTTGGGGGGGAAGTGATGTGGGGAGAACAGGGGCAGATGACGCAGTTCAGTGTTTTCATCTCCTGATGATGAAAATCATCTGTTCTCACCCTTTAAACACGTGCAGATGACGCTGCATTGTCACTTACCTGTCCCTACCCACATGGCCTCTATTCAGACTGGCCGCCTGCATTACTGTATCATTATTGGTTTTGCATTTGAGTTTCTGAAAAATGAGTCAAGGCCTCTCTGCGAGTGTGCTAGAATATTCCTTGTTGTGGGGCACTGTATCAGGGAGCTGTTTCAGTAGCGTTCCCCGCTTAGCAATGAGCTGCCAGGCTTCTAGGGTGTCTTTGCCTTTTGCAGCTTAGGTCGAACCCTGCCTGAGCACTAACATACTTTCCTGCATGTTAATTTTAGTTAATAGCTATTCAGTAAAACAACGCGTCCAGCTCAAGATATATGACACAGATTAATCTGAACGCCCAAACAAATTCAGCAACAGGCCCTGGCCTCGGTGGGCTCTTTAAGGCCGGCGTAACATGCATTTACATTGTTTTATTTCTCTCTCACACTGTAACTTGCTCCCTGTGGGGTTACATTGAGTTTGTTTCATTTTCACATCGTACTAACGCCACCGTAGTCTTGCATTTAAATAGTCTCATTTAATTTTGATATCGTGACGTCACCTCCACAGCGGTGCAAAGAGGCTGTCTGGAGATCTCGGTGATAACGCCAAGGCAGAGGGCAGCAGCACTTCCCAGCCAGCCAGGTGGCTAGAGGCATCCCCGTCCTGCACAGTAAGCTGAGCTTCCATTCCTGAGCCCGGTCTTGTTCTCTGGACTGATAACGTGATGTACTTTTATATCATTTGAGCCCAGTTCACTCACTGCCAGCAAGCAGATTTGTACAGGATGTAAGGTCTCTGGGAAAGCTAACCGTGTTCATCACATGCAGCTCAGCAGTAGCTGGGAAAAGGCACAGGCAAGGCTGGTTCTCTTAGGGCAGTGTTTTGCCATGGCTGTAACCACTTCTGTGTGGTGTCTACTGGTGGTTATAGCTACCTGCTGGACAATCCTATGGGGAAGCAAGGGAAGGGTGAAGCCATCCTTCAGGTGCCACAGAATATGGGCAAGCAACCTACCGCCTGGCTGTTGGGCTAAGAACAACTAGCCTTTAAGGCTCAGATGCCATCAGTCCTCTGATGGATGTGTGCGCACAGCTGCTGCGGTGCCCCAAGCACCCTGAGTGCCATGGTAACACAGAGCACTTCCAGCAGTAAATGTCAGCCTCCTAATGGCAATCCCAGTGCTTCTGTCTGCATTTCATAAACAACTCACAAGTTGCCTCCTGCTACATAAAAATTTGTGCTAGTCTCCTTCTCCCAGCTCAACACAAGCCACTTCAGGAAGGCAGGACCCAAGTTTCAGCTGTTAATAGCATGTTTTTTAGGCAGGGACACAGCTCTGGGACTTTGCCCTGCACCCTCAGCTCCAGCAAGCATTTTGACTCCACATGGCAGCAGAGCTGATACCGCAAGTCAAGGCACTTTTCAAACTTTATTTATTGAGTTGCCATTAAATAAGTCTAACACAGTCATACAGTATTTGTGGTAAGATTAGACACATGACTGCATCCAAAGCAAATAGATTGCTGCTTCTTGGTAGAATATTCATTTAGAAGGGAAACCCTAGCTTTAATGTGCATTTTTCTCCCTACTGCTGTAAGATTTCCTGGAATAAATTCAATCAGGCTGCTTGACTCCACAGGTGAAGTCTTTGTGGTTAGTGTTTTTCTTTTAATTATTTTGTTTTAAAGTAAATGAGCTCTGCAGCTGTTGAGCTTGAGGGTTAGTGGCTTTTTTAAATTCTTCTCTCCAAAAGCTGAGACTACTTTGCACACACCGACAAAAACAATTCTGTGAAGCTACAAGTTTTAGGCATTTCCAGAAAGATGCAAGAATAAAACTATTTGTTAGAGCTACCTCTGGGATCCAGTGCCTATATACATTTGTCAAAGGATGCAGTATTGAATGCTTCATTTTCTAAACACTAGGCCAAGATAAATTATATCTGGGTGTTGAGCCTTCCTTATATAAATCAGTGGTGTATCAATAATAGGATTCAGCTTCCCCCTGAAATTTTAAAGTAAATGTATTAGGATCCTTGTGGGAAATAGGAGGTTTCATTTTGTGGACTGCTGTAGGGGGTGTTGTCAGCAGAGCCTGCTTTTTAATGCGGTCAGTAGACTAATGGGAAAGTAAGTATAAAAAGACAAAACTAAAAGGAATTGGGATGATGCTTTGGAACAGGTCTCCATGATTGATAGAGCTGTGAGGACATTCAGAAGCCCATATAGAACTGGTGCAAGTTCTTTAAGGTTAGAGATGAGGAAATGAGCACTCTTTAAAGATCAGATGAATCTTGGAAGTTGAAACGGAGAAGGAAGACAAACTGTGTGTGGAACTGAGTGTTTATTGTACTAGTCTGATTTGAGAGGCCTAGGGACCAAGGCTTCTTCTAAGTCTTAAATAACAATTAATTCAGTGGTTTGATTCCAATTTTCACTTCTCACATCAGGCACAAGTGTGCTTCTGAAATCTGTTTTTATGATTGACATTTTATATTGATCTTAAAGTGCTTTTGCTAACTTATAAGGTCCTCAGTAGCACATTCAGGGACTATCTTTCATGGCTGGCTCTTCACTTATGCTCTCTAAAGAGAATCTGCTAGCTTGCTATGATATTCATATTCATTACAACCTGGAAACAATTAAGGCTTGAGCTTTATGCCCTATGGCTTTGAAGTAGTCATTCTCCTTAGAGCACTGAACCTGTGTTTTTCACTACAATCCTTACTTATCCCTCACTCAGAAATCCAAGATGCAAAGGAGAGTTGGGTTGGTCTTATCCTTTGTGTATTTTACACATCAGTAGTAGGTACCCAGTTGTACATTCTGCACATGAGCAGTAGGCACACAGTTTCTGCACTTCTGCAACAGCGAGATGCCATACAAAGATGTGATGAGAATGCTGAAAGAGAGACAAGAGAGGAAATAGAAAACAGGAGGAAGCTCGGAAGGCAGAAGTAGTGGCAATAGGTATTAATGGAGAAACAAACAGGTGGAAACAAACAAAATGGAGAACTTGAACAAAGACTGAAAACATGACAGATTAAGATGTATGCTGCAGTGCAGATAAAGCGTCCAGTAACAAACCACAATAAAATCCTTCATGAACTGGGTTTCTTTTTTCTCCTCTAGAGACTATCAGAGGAGTAGACCTCTCTCCCCCTTTAATCCCAAAGTGGATGAACAAATAGGTCAGAGGCCAGGGACTATGCCTAAGAGTCTTAGGTTAATTTCATTGCTTTGCCACAGACTCGATGCATAACCCCAGAAAATCAGTTCCTTTGGTTGTGCTCCAGTCCAGCAGCAGTGATCTAATTGCCTCTTTTCCTCCAAAAAAGATGAAAATGCAAGTGTTACACTGCAGAGCTGATTGATGCTGACAGGGACCAAAGAGTGTTTAGTGATATCATGGTATTGGTCCCTTGCTATTTGCATGTAACTTTTTGTTCTTTTTGATCACGAGAAGGCAATGTTTTGGAAGGAAGATGCTGGGACACAATCTTGAAATGCTGTGATTGAGCTGAGAGAAGCTCCCATACTTGAAAAGGTTTTTCCATCAGTTCCATACAAATATTTAGACTGGACCCACTGATTCCTAAATGCTAGGTTTCTTTGTAAGTTAATATTTCACTTGTAGCTGCCTGTCATACAATGTGATTTAATGCCAGCCCTCAGTGACTCCACTTTTATTTACTCTCCAGGGTTTAGTAGATTGTAGGATTATAGAGTTGAATGCATCTAAGTAAAGAAAAGAGAAATACTTTTTCTAATCCTGCAAAATGTTTATGTAGCTGCATGCTTCTACTTTTACAGTAAACATTGTTTAATTCATGATTATAATATTTTTCCTGGGTAATAACTCACCCAGTACAAGGCATCAGCCTTCTGTTTCGTATTTAATTATATTTACATTAGTTTACTGATGGCAAATACTTTCAGAGATGAAAGTAGATGAAAGGAATAAAGGAATCAATCACAGAAGATAGGAAGAGTACGCATTAGCAACAATCTCTTGTTTATGAAAAACTGGGGCAAGAACTTATAATACTTCCTGGTTACACTTAGTACTACTACTGTACAAGGAAGCAGTGTAGGGAACAGAACTCATCTCTGCCTTCAAAGCTTGATAGAAGGAGCAGACCTACTAGGTTCATTCAAAGGAGGTCAGGCTGGGAGAGGAAAGGTTGCATTGCTCTTTGCAAAAGTCGTCCATGCCCAAAAATGCAACCTGGGTAGTCAAATGTCTTCAGTTTAAATAATCTCTACAGTCAGCAGCAGCAAGTTCCTAACAAATGTGGATGTGACAGTGTTCACAACATAGAAAAATTAATTGTTTTATGGATTTTGAACGTCTTGGCCATTGCAGCTTCTCTTTAATGCTTTGACTTATTAAATCTAGTTGTCAGGCTTTGTTAAAACGTTACAATGGGACCAATCTCACAGCTCATGTTTGTTCCAGATCTTTAATATTATCTTCCATTGGGTTTTTACAGGTGTTACCTTTGCAGCTCTAAAGGCTTTAAATCTTGACACATATATATAAATATATATTTAAAGGTATCAGTCATATAAACATCATTGTTGTAGTATATTTGACCTTAATGGACATGTTACGACCTGTAAGGCCCTCATACACCTATAATATGCTTTATTATATACATCTGTTACATACAATCAATTCAGTAGATTCCTTGTAAGATCTGCCTCTCTGAAGCCAATAGAAAACTCACCAAATTTAAGCCATCTCCCATTTAAAGGCTGGAATAAATGACTAAATTAACTCTCTCACATTTGATTGAGAGACTGGATATCGTACTAAGGTGTTTTTCACCTTTGACATGTTGCTGCAGTAGGCTGCACTTCAGTAAGCCCTTATTAACCCCAGCTCTTTTCCTGCTGTTGGTCAAGTGCTTGCTAGTTTGCAGTATTTTAAAAGGGAAGCTGTAGGAACTGGTCAGCTTCAATTTCTGTTTGTCATTTAGATGTAGATGCTGATGAGCATCCAGGCTGCAAAGCAGTCTTGAAATTTGTTTTACACATTTTAGGCTGTATTTTATATTTCAATAGATGTATTGTTTTCTCAAGTATCCATAATGGGATAAAAAGAAGTCTGATTTCTCCTCCTCCCCCCCTCCTCCCCCCAGTATTACTGTTATTGATTGGTCCTTACTAGTGAATAATGGCTTTCTTAAAGTGGAAACAGATTACAAAGTCAAATCCAAGAGCATTCAGGCCAAATTCTGCTTCCATTGACACCCGTATAAATCCAGAGGCACTCAAATGGGTTACAGATTTACACTGGTGTAACCAAAAGCAGAATTTTGCCCTTGGTCTTTAAGAACTCATTAGGGATAAATAGCCTTTTAGCTAATGAAAATGTAGCATTTTTGTTAACAGCTTCATAATGATATACACCAAGTGCTGCATTGCCTTGATAATTGGAAAATTTACTCGCCTTTTTCCTTACCAAAGGAAAAACATCAACACTGTTCTAGTTGTTTCTTAGTAAAATAATTGAGCCATAAAACCCAGACTCCCAAACCATGCTCATAGCATTTGAGGATAAGCAAAATGCAACTACAAGCAACAAAAGCCCTGCTCAAAACTGACTGAAAACAAAATATGAGAAATTGTAGTGTTGAGTTCCCCCATGACAGGCACTTCTGTACAGGTAATTTTTCAAAATCTCTTCCTCCATCCCAAACTGGAATTTTGAGTGTCAGAAAATAAATAGTGGCCCTTGAAGTGAACCACCATGTAAGGAGCGTGAATGTTGGGTTGGATGTGGGCTGGAATTTTTAATTGTTTTTAATCAAGTGAGTAATTTATTCTACAGGCCTGCCAACTGTTACCAAACATTAAGATTTCAGCTGGGACTGGAACCATCCCCAGGGAGCTCCAGCCTTGATCCTGGGACAGTTGTGCATTTAGCAGCTGTCCTGCTGTCTGGGCTATGTGGCAGCTCTCCAGCTACGCCCAGATGCATCCATCCTTCAAACCTCTGCCTCTAAAGGTAGAGGGGAGCAAACACAGAGCTGTTCCTGACATCCATTCCTCCTGCTCCTCAGCTCATTGCTGAGCCACAAAGGTAAAGGAGTTCAGAGCTCCTGGGGCCATCTTCAGTCTAGAGGTGTGACCAAGTTTCAGTCACCTCTCTGCCTGGGCATAAGAGATGCAAAACCCCTGGGAAGAGAAGATCCAGAGGGGAAGCAGTGGGTTTGAGCTAAGGCTTAAGTCAGTGCTGAAGCCTCAGACGGAGGGTTCGTGGACAGACCGCACAAGGAAAGGCAGAACAGATGCTTTGGCTTGGGAATAAAACTGGCTCTGAAAGCAGTGGAGTTGATGAGAAGGGATGAGGACCAACGTGAGAACTATCAAAATAAAGACGCTATTCCCTAGCTAAATTTTGCAACATTAACTATCTTAAGCACAATCAAAAGCTGCAGGTTTGCCAATCTACAGCATTTCTGAGCTGAGTTCCAAGCTTTTCTGGACTGCCCGGATTCTTTTGCCTCTAAGCAATGACTTTTTTCCGAATCCTATTTTTACTTTTTGCTTCTGATCAGTTTTCTTCATCTTTGCCACATTCCAAAGAGGAACAACATTCTTTCCCTTTACACATGCAACAGAACTCAGGTGTTGCCTCTAACACCTGTCTGACTCAGCAACTTGGAGTATCTGTCCTATAAGGCTTTTAACCCATAATGCCAAGACTAGAGGGAATATGTTTTGTCTAAAGGGCTCTGGGGCTGAAGTTCTCCACTTCCCAAACTCTTCTCACATCTGGGGCTGTTGACAAAAGCCACCTGTCTTAGTTACAACCCATCTGTTTCCAGTAACCATTTCCACTTAAACACAACTAATGTGCTCACGGCATTTTTACCTGCTGCGTCAGGAAACAGCAAGAGTCAGCAGCTCCCTGAGGGGCGTGGAGACAAGAGCAACCACAGCAAGCAGAGCAGGGGCTTCACCAGCTGAAGGGTCATCCCACAGCATCCAAAGAAGGCAAACAGGACAGACGCAGAGGTGATAGCTGGGTCCAAGCACCATGAGGCAGGTCTGAAGACAAGCCAGGAGGTCAGCCCACAGGTGAGGATCAGCGCTCATCCCAAGCCACCAGGCAGTGCTAAGGCCAACCTGGGAAGTCACCCTGCAGGTGATATCTGGGGCAAGGAGCAGCAAGGCCAGAAACACCAGAAACAGGCAGGGCTGCAGCTCCATCAGCATCCAGTGCTGCTGCCACACAGCTTAGGAGGGAGTTGGGGCCAAGGCCTGGGCTTAAATAGGGTTCCTGGTCTCACAGGTGTGGGTGGAGGTCCCAGGTGAGGCTTATTTGTGCTCTCAGAGGCTTGATGCTCTGGCAATTACATGATATGGTCTCTGTTAGGTGATAGTAAGTTCCACGAGGAAATAGTAAATCCGTACATTGTGGCATACCATGGTTCAATAAATCTAACAATTCTAAACTGCCACGTGCAATTCCGACGTTATACTTTGATTTCCCAAGTTGTCACAAATGATGCACCACACTGGTGTGTGGTTTCTTTCTGGCTGGGGCGAATCACATCACCTTTATGATGCTTTGATTTCTCCACTGCCATCTTCTTCGCTTCAAAGTTTGTTGCTTTGGGGATTAATTCTAGCTGTGTCTTTGGAGCGTTTAGTCAAAAATCTTACTGAAAATACTGTGTGCATCTGTACTACAAAGCATAATTTGATAGTACTTTGGAGAAAACTTGATTAATATATTTCTGTTGGGAAAAGGAGTTTCTGCTGCTTTGATTTACCGGCTATTCCAATTAAATTCTTCTGTTTGTTTAGGTCTGAGTAACTGAGCTGCAATATTTACAGAAAGCCCATGTGTTTGGCCTTTAGACCAAGTACAATTCATACCATTGTGGAACGCCTCCTCCAAGTAGTTAAGGAATATAGCAGTTAGATGAAATATGTATGTCTGTCTGTTGATAGGACTAGGTGAGTGTGTGTTACATTAACTGCCTTAAAAGCAGTTTTTACCCAGCCACTCACTACTCCCCGATGGCATAATACAGATGTTAAAACACTGAGGGTGCTTTGCACGCGTTTCCCTGGGTTTCAGTCTCTGTGAGTTTTGCTTTCCTTTTGTTGCTGTACCATTAGGTATGGAGACAGATAACTCAAAAAGCAGAAAAGCGATCTTGTTGTCCATTTCTCAAAATCTGCTTATTAGTTTAAAGTCAAACATTTCTGCTTTCTATTATATTTACAAAAGCAAAAGTAATAAATGTTGACAACGCTAAACAGCCTCTGGGAAGGAGCAGCCTAGAATTGCTATGCAAACCTGCTTTAGAAATTACCTACAGACAATACTGCTGCATTAAAATAATAATCCAAATGAGAGTACTTGCTTGAATACTGCTTGTTTTGCTTCCCTTTACACTGAGGAATAATGACAGATCTTGTGCTAGTTTGAATGAAAATATCAATTGGGGAGTGGATTTACATAATAAAATTAATAGAGCATGGAAAGCTTTCAGCATCACTTTCTGATTTTCATCTGTGTGTCACAGAAGTTATATTTAAAAAGACAGATGACTGCAAGTTTGTTTAGGAAAACAAATCCACTAGGCTGGCGTGCGTGAGATCTTTATACATGACAGCTGGTCCAGCTCACAAAAAACTTTGGTTTTCTCCTTTTCTGTTCCTGTAAAGAAAACCTGTGGTTGCACAGAGTGTCACAAATGGGTCAAAATCCCATAATTTGTCCACTTATTCACTAGCCTGATTCTCTTCATACAGGGGGTCCTCCTTAGTTGTGCTCTCTGTGGTGCACCCACCAAAGAGGAGATGGAATCAGACATCTGTTTTCAGTCCAACACAAAATTTAATTTCTTTGAGCTCACAAAGGGAAGTTTTTTCAAATAGATAATTGACTGTCACACTGGTTAATCATTTCATGGTTCTTGGTTCTTGGCCTCCCTGTTACAGCAGGTTAAACCTAGCAGTGTCTTTTTCCAGCTGTGCAAACCAGGAGAGCTTCTTCCAGAGGCTGATGGGAAAGGGACTGATGCTGCTGTTGCAGGACCTAGGTCTGGAAATCCTACTCTCTCATGGGTCATTAGGGCTGTGTCACAACTCCGCATTTGTCACTCCATAAAATGGAAAGGAGGTTTGTGTTGTTGAGCCAACTGGCTGAACAATGACCTGCCTAATCCTCAGCACAGAAATAGTGGGAAGAGGAGTGGTTTCAGCATCCATTCCTCTGCCTTGTTACACACAGACCCCTTGATTTATTCACCCTTGCATCACAATCCCTCTGGAAAAAGATACAAAAGTGTTGCGTAGTCCAGTAGCCAAAATGTGTCTTAAATTCATGCCTGATGCCTGTTTTACACTCTTCTTTCTTTATCTTGTAATGGTGCTGGTGTGGGGTTGGTGTTGAGTTGCTGCCTGTGGCCTGCTTCTGGCCCTCCAGCTGGGGATTTTAGGTGAGCTATTTGCACTCCTTTGAGACCAAGCCCCTGTAGTTGGCAGGCAGTTCACTGTCTGCTTTATGAACCCTCTTTTAAGGCTTCTGAGAATTCAATTGGAGCTCAGACTGAATGATGAGCAGTTTACTAATTTTGGGGCAGGGACAAGTTTGCAGAGAGAAACTTTGTGGTGCCCTGAGGGTGACAGATCAAGGAAGGTTTAAGTTAAAAAAAATGTTTTGGGGTCTGTGATAGAGTGAAAACGTGGTTTCTTAGATCCCACTCACTTCCGTGATAAACCAGATGGGCAATCTCTGGTTGGTTCCCATTATTTCCAGTCACATCAGTAAGGACCTACTTAATACTCAAACCTTGCTGTTTTGTTATTCTTACATATAAATTCCATTTCATAACAACAATATTACTTTCCAGGCAGCTCATTTGAGGATGATTACTCTACTTCATAGGTAGTAAAACCCACTTGGTCTCATTACACAATTCAAGGTATGTGAAGCAGACAATTGCCTATAAACATGCCGCCTGATGGGTGTTAATGCTTCATTATATTTACTGTTTTCTTTTCATTGCTCCAGGTAGCATGACAAACTTTTTCCCCAGGAAAAAGATTTGGAGAATCTTTCACTTTTTCTTGGCAGAGCATTCCTTCTAGTCTGGCAATAAACGTGCGTCAGATATTCTCTAAAAATTGGAGAGAATATCCTCATCTTCACACTTGGGCTAGATGCTTTATGGTGTTAAGAAAAAGGTCTGTTTTGTTGTTTATGTGTGAGTATCTTTACAGAAATGCTTAATTTATGCTGAATTGTTTTAAATTGTATGCTTAAATTAGGCACCTAACTTTAATTTCATAGAAAATGTTCCAGTTTACATCAGCATTTAGGCACGTGCTGAAGTATCTTCCTGAAAAGACGAGCAATTTTACAGTTGTTCATAAATGAGATGATTATCCAAGTCCTCGAGTAGACCAGCCTTCGGAGCCAGAGATGCTCAGCTACAAAAGAGTCCCTGCTCAACTGGCTGCATTTGAATGTAGATGCCTGGATTAAGACATCCGTGGCTGAATATTTTGGCCTTCATGTTTTCAGTGCTTGTCAGTGACAGTTTTAATTATTATAATTATTAATACAAAAACTGAATACACGACTGCTTCTTCCCCACTCCACAGTCATTATCAAGAGGTTCAGCGCATCTGCACTGATTTAAAAAGTGAAAGATTACCCTAGCAAAAACATCATCGGTTTTGTTCCTGTTTAGGGGTTCTGCCTCATCCTACCTGCCTATTGCAGAAATATAAGTAAGTAGTAAGATGGAGTAGAAGTGGTAAATGTTGCTGGCCAGCTGTGCTGACCTTCTGCAGCAGAGCACATTTACAATGAGGGTCTAAGCTAACTGGAACAGGCTGCTAACGGAGAGGTTCATGTAACGAGAGGCACCCAGTGGTTTTGACATTTTGTGGTCAGGGCCTGCTGTCTCACAAATCTGTCCAGGATGCCGGTGCTGTCGCACAGAACATTGTGTAACTGAGATATCCTCCATTAATTTCTACTAGTAGTAATCTTTGGCTTTCATATCTCTTTTATCTTTTTTATCTTACACTTTTCTATTGGGAGTATGATGTTGAGTTTTCGTGGAGTGCTGTGTTCCTTTGGAAAACAGGGCTGGGAGAGATTTCCTAAGTCACTGAGTCCTGCCCATTGCAAGTACGGGCTATAATCCCATTCATAAATAGCTGGGTTTCTTTTTTGCCTCCACTGGAAGTCTTCCAGACCCTTGGTCCTCTCATGATTAGAAAACTTCTGACTAGCTTCCTAATTTTGCTGGTGGCTGATTTATACCAACAGTTTTAGGGCTGGTCGTGCCCTTTCATTTCATGCTTGCTGCTAATGCCCTTTCACTTCATGCTTCCTCCTTGATGTATTTTGTCTTTCTGAGGTATTTAGAAAAAGCATTTGTATCACTTTGACTGTTTTATAAAGCACTCCTGGATCTATCTCCCTAGTGAATCTATCCAGCTTGCCTACCTCTTCTCTTCAGCTGTGATCTATAGTCACCTGCGCCACCCCTCGCCCCTTCTTTTCATTTGCTCCCTTCCGGCAGAACTTTTTCGTGAGAAGGATCATATAATCTAAACCTCGTCTGGTCACTTTCTACCAAAGCTTAAATAATTGAAATGTCAATAACATACCATTTAAAATCTATTCTACTTAATCTCCCAGAGTGGTGTGTTGGCAGATGGTGAATGTCACACTACTGATGAGCAAAGGACTTGGATAACTGCGAGCTTCTAATCAAGAAATTCATCTAAAATTATATATCTGCGTAAGAAGAGCTGGCACAGAAGGGTAAAGTATTCACTAAAAGCAGTTGGGGCTAAAGTGATTACTAAAGCAATTCAGGGCATCAGGGACGTTACAGAATATAGGTCTCTGCAATGATTCAGCTCTCGTAAGTCTGTCTTATTCTTCGCTGCTGCAGCGCTCCCTAAAAGAGGCGGCGTTGCCGCATTGTCCTCAAGTTTCGTGCTCTCTGAATGGACTTCACGAGCAGCAGAGACCCAGAACATACTCTCCTGGCTCAAAATTGTCCATGCAGGTTAGGCTCACTGCACTGTTCTGGTGGTCAGAGTGGGAGTGCGCTAGTCCTCTTGATGAATCTTCAACGTAACAAGTCTTCAAGCCGTGGATTTTCACTTCTTTCAGGGTTTTTGTCTCAAGATATCTGCAAATGCAGAGGGGCACCACCATACCAGTTGCATCTAGAATATATTTTCAGGATTTTATTTTCAGTTGTGAAAGGTTTGAGATTCCAGCCAGACATTCAGTAATGCTATTTTAGAATTTTACAGTTTATTCCAATGATTTGAATAGTGGCTGGGATAACAGTTTATTCTAACCATTTGAACTGCACATCAGCATGGTAACTGAGAATTTATTAATAATGCTTAGAGCTTCCATGTTGCATTTCAAAGAGACTTACAGACTAGATAATTAATAGCCTGATGCCACTGCTCTGTCTATAAACATCAGTTCTTCCTTGAGAAGTACAGTTACAGTGGCTGAGATCTAAAGCACGGCTTCACAGAAGACCTCTGATGTTTCTGCAGGTAAGCAGAAGACTGACTGTGGCCATAGGACTGTGGCCTTATGAGAGCTGAGGAAGGCTGCCCAATCCATTATTTCATATAATTCATGACTTCTGCTTCAAGTCATTAGCTTCTCTGATCAGCAAGCAAAGGGAAAGCTTCTTAGTAGGTTTTCTGTCTTTAAGTGTTACCTGTCATGAGCAGTTTATCCCCTGGGCTTGGAGAGGCAGGCTCCTACTACAGGAGCCTACAGGAGCCAGGACAGGGCTGCGGCACGGCTCCTTGGCAGCTGAGTGCTCAAAGGCCCGAGCAGGGGTGACAGTAACCCTTCCTTCTGTGCGAGTGGATTTCAGCACCGTCCCTTTAGCACCCTGTAGAGTAGCATAAAACCAGGCCAAGGTATGCCTGCCACGGAGCAGATAAAGCCCTGAGCATCCCCGTGTTCCTGCTCCGGGGCTGGACTCCCGGTGATGGACCTGCAGAGGGGTGGGTGATGCTGGGGAGGTTCCACCATGCAGTGCAGGTTTAGTACAGTCTGGTACTGACAAATTTTGGAGTCCCGAGTAAGGAGCAGCACTGCCAGTGCCAGAAGGCAGAGTGACACAAACGGGTTGTGGAAGAAGGGTACCTTATTCCCAGAGTCAGAATCTTTCCAGGATTTATCAGTGAAGTGAGACGAGGCTCAGCCAATATGTGGATGAGAGATATCTTCTAACACATGTGAGTTACTGGCATCACTAGTGTGCTGTCAAAGAATCAGAGATTCGGGCCTAATATTTTACTGCGGTTTATTTTCCCAATTGTTTCAGGAACTATCTATCAGAGGTTAAATCCTGTCAGTGTAGTTCAAGGATGTTCTGATGACTTTGACATCTGAGTGTGGGTTATCCTTTCCCTGCTTAGAAACTTTGGTGGTCTGGCCATTCAACTTAGTGAGTTCCCTGTACAGTTACTCAGTATAAATATTCACGTTTGAAGATATGGTAAGTGACCTACCAACGATCACACAGGAAAAGCAGAGGAGTCAGGGATGGTAGCTTGGCGTCCTGTACTCCTAATTCTTGGCTTGGCAGTGAGACTGACTTTATCCGATTCCCTTAGTTGTTATAAATAAGTAAACCAAGTCAACTTGGGGGCTGTCAATGAAAAAGCATTCTAAACCACAGGTAAAATTGGTAGCTTGCAGATACCTTTGATTATCATAAATGGGATAAAAATCTTTTTTAAAGAATGGTGGGAAGTAGCTTAGCACACTTGATTCCTTAAGTGCATAAGGAAATGTCATTCTTTGCAGGCTCATGCTTTTTCATCTGATAATTGCTAATACAAATTACCAGTAGAATGTATAAATCTACACTGGAGTTCTTGAAATTGGGGCAAACAGTAAATATTTATTGCAAATAAATATTTATTCACTATCTATCCACTTCAGTCCTGTAATGCAGAGTGCTACTTTCGTTCAGAAACACTTGGTAGACATAGTTGACGTGGGGCTGTCACAGATGGACTATCACAATGTTATTTCTTAAAGTATTTTTTAACCATTTTTCATTTTGCTAGGTGTGAGTGTCCTACATGTTGAGAGTGTAGGACAACAGAATCTGACCTCGGTGTGTGGTCTGGGAAGACGGAAGTTGTACCTGGGGGGAAAGTTCCGCTCCTTTTCAGAGAACATTTAATAAAGGATCATTTTGGTCCTCTCCTGTAGCAGGAGACAGTTACAGGAGAACATAACGTGGGGGAAGGGAAACAAAGCAACACTGTGGACTTATTGAGCTGAACGACAATACCCTCTCTTGCATTTCAGAGGGAGGATTGGAGAGAAGTTGACGTTTTAATATTCTCTAAATTACTCTGCAACATGTTTTCGGATGAATCTAATCTGGCGCCTCTTCAAAATTGATATTTCATCCAAGAATGTTTGGGCAAATATGTTATTAAGCTGGTAATTTAGATTTAGCAAGTTTTACATTTCAGTACATTTTTAAAAAGACAACCTAATTTCCCGAGTTAAAGGAATAGGGCTCATAATTTCCCATGCATAGAGTTAAATTGTTTTACTAGCAAAACTGTATTGATTTTCATCCTTCATCTCAATATTGAATGTTGTTTACACTGAAAAATGCAAGAGGAAAAGTAAGCGTTCAGAAGGCAGTGTATGTAAAGAGCCTTTAGATTGTGGGAATAAATTTCCTACCCCGCTGAGTCACTGAGAGTGGCTCGCAGTTGCTGGGGTCACTATCTGAAAGCCCATAACAAAGTAAGTAAAATAGTTTGTCAAAGTGGTCTTGGTGATTCTCAGTAATTAATGAAACTGCCAGCTCTTCAGATTTCATCTGGAGCTCTTACGTTTTGGCCTGTGAGTCTTGTTTTCTGCTTTGGGGAAACTCCCTATTGAACAAAAATGAATTGCATAAATCCTTCTTGTCTCTAAACTTCAGGTGACTTTGATGAGGAGAAGAAATCTCTCCTCAAAAGGAGCCTAACTCTCAGTATTCATCCCCTCGTTCATTGCAATAAGCTTGCAGGTGACCTTCAGCAAATCATCCATCTCGTGGTCTGTTGGCCAGAGTTTCGGGTAGCAGCAGTACATTTAGGAATCCTGAGGAGCCTGTTCAATCTGTATGGCTGCGGGGAAGTGAAGGAAATGGGTGATTGCTTCTGTTCTTCCTGGTAATTTAGAAGTGTTGATGAATAATACTTCAAATCATAATGAGTGCTGGAGTCTGTTGCTTTTGATTGAAATTTAAAATAAACTATGTCTGCTGGAATGTGTGCTGCCCTACTTTGTAAAAAATCTCAAGTTTAATATTTGTTTATAAACATCTCCTGCATATGCTGAGAAAATTTACTTCTAAACAACAGATACAATTTTTCACCCTTACAATCCCACCAGCTTTATTTGAAATTATGTTTTGAAGCTGGGCTTAAATTCATTCAGACAATTTCTCTGCGGAAACAATCTTGGTCTCCACCATTTACCGCTATCACCGCTGCCTTTCCAGTATTGATGCTGATGGAAGAAGTAGAAATATTACATCCTCTTTTCTTTGTCTTTGCCCACGTTAAATTCCTTGGCACTTGACAAACTATTGTGATTTGATTCTTCAGGACAGCTGCTGAAATGGCCAGGTCAGGAGGGAGGTGAGAATTGTGTTTGGGCTACATAGGATTATTTCTAGACATTGTCTCAGTGTTTTTCAGGTATCGGTGGCTGGTAGCTGAGTCTAGGGCTGTAAAAATGATAGGTTTTGTAATATCTGATTTAGAGTTACCAACGTGCTGGCTCTGTAATGCCTTTCATGACATTCGTTCATCAAAGGGACTTTGAAACCCATCAGCTGACAAGGGGGAAAATAAAGAATGGCTGAAAGACTTACAATCTGCTTTGCACCACCTTACCTTGTTGTTAGCCAAGCTGGCCTTGTTTGGTTATGCAGCAAGCTAAATTTTTCAGAGGCCTGCCCACTGACATGTCTCCATCTGATGGAAGAGAGCTGGGAATTTATTAGGCACTGACAAACAGTGGGCTGAGGAAATGTCTCTAGCAGTGGGCCTAGCACCACATAACATCAGGTTGTGTGTATCCCGAGTCAAACACACGTACTGCTACCAAGCAGTCAGTCACTTAATTCCTGAAGAAATGAAACAAAAAGCTCTTAAATGTATCCACAGCATTTTAATCTTTTCTTCGGCCTCTTCAATCTTTCGTCTTTGAGGCAGACACACTGTACGTCTCCTTTGTCTAGTGCGTCCCCTTTATTTATATTGGAGTCCTAACGCTGTTAATCTGCTCAATAATTTATAAGACAGCTGACCTCCCCATTAGGTGAGCTATTGAACAAACATCAGGGAGCGTTAAATTCACTTTAGGCACTGTAGAATGAAAACTCCCTCGGAGTCCACAGGCTCCACTAAGTGCACAAAAGGCGCGGAGCAAAGAGGCGTACCTGTGCTTCTGCACATCCTTGTCTTCAGTCCTTACCCAGCTGATAGATATTTAAATCACAGACCTAGGTGGGTGGACCACTTTTTGTCCTATTGTCTCCTCTTTCACTTCTGTGGCTAAAGGTATAATCTTTGCACGCAGACCCTGTTTAAGTACTCTGTTACTAAGGAAACAAACTTGTCAAGCATGGACCATGTGGGAATAATGGTGATTTATTTAGAAAAGGAAAGGTTTGTCATTTTAAGCTCACTACTACAAAATTGCTTTTTGATTACCTTCAGGCTTATTGCATTGTCTTGTCACAATAAACTATGGGAACAAGTGGAAAGGTTAATAATTGTGGGCTTTGTTCTTGTCAGTTATTCTGCAAAAGATCATACGGGAGACCTGTACCCGTAGCTCAGAAGGAACACATTTCAGTAAAACTGGAGCAGGAGCCTGGACTCCAGTTTCTGTTATTGTTATTGTCTATTTATTTCCTAGCTGCCTCCAAAGGCATCGGGGCTGAGACACGCAGACTTGCAGGCTGGCTCCAAGAATGGACTCTGATATACTGCTGAGGGTAGGCAAGGTTGTTTACACATATTTTTCAGAGAAAGAGAAGGATTTCAGCAGAACAGACAAAGGACTGGGAGATTTGAGAGTGTTTTGTAAGGTCTGAACAGTAATACATTTCCTGAGCCCCATCATGAGGGATCCTTGTGTGTTGGGAAACAGCAGCAGTTACCTTTTTTTTTGTAGGTAGTCAATTCAGGTTCTGATAGACAGGTAAAAAACATCTAAATAACATCAGTGTGCTTTGAGCTAGGTTGGAGCTTTTATTTTTCAGCGTAAATTATTATTAAATGAAGAACTTCCTGCTGTAGAAAGTGGATCACGTTGTTACCTGGGGGTATATTCACCAGGAAGCACTGTTCTGCTGGGAGATGCCTAAGGGGTGAAGTGTTAAAATATTTGAGGAAGAATAGAGTGAATAGATTCAAATTTTTGCTCAGTTTGTGAGTAATTTAAGGAACGATTGGCATTAACAAATGCCTAAAACCTTCTGTATTTTCAGACTACGACAAACATTTAGCATGATGGAAAGTTTTTGAAGTGGAAGAGCACAACTATTTTCATGATAAACTTTGGAGTAGAAAACTAAAACTGTTAACATAGAATACTTTTGTCTATGTTTTTGTCAAAACTAAAATATCTGGAAGTACTTCCCAATACAGGGAAACTATTCCCTACATACTTGTTGGCAATCTTGCCACTGTGCCTCAGTAACAGCAGGCTTTCCTGCTTTCCAGAAGCCCTGAGGGCTGATTGGAAAAGGGGAAAAAAATCCACTTGTTAATATCCATCCACAGTCTTTTCCCATGTGAGACTACTCGCCTCATATTTTGCTAGAAAATGAATAATACAGTAGTAAAGTACGCAGCATAAAGTATTTATGGCAAATTAAAACTCATCTCCAGGATGATTCAGGTAATAGGAACATGGACCACACCTGTTCTACTCTTCACAGGAGTGAACTTTTAAGGAATTATTTATCATCATAAGTTATTTTCATTAGCTACAAATATGAATAAAAAATAAATTAATTGTGACATAACAGGAGTTTTATGTTGTAATTATGACCAATTTGGCATTATTTGCTGTATTAAAGTCAGGTTGGGTAGTGCTTACAGTTAATGAGTGAGTTCATGCCATTGTACTACGGAATCTATATCGAGACATTATATTGAGGCTATGAAATTGAATGCATTGAGATTTGATCAGTAGTTTTTATGCAATGGCGATATCAGGCACTAGCATATCTTTATTTGTAATTTGGGAATGAGTAAAAGTATTTTAGGATATTCTGTAGGAAATCTGCAGCCCTGTTCTCCAGCCCTTCCTTAGCTACTGTTATGGATCCACATTTCTAAAAAAGGACTTAAAAAATATGATAATATGACTTGAGCTTTTGAATTTTTGTATGTCTCTGTTCTGACACCAGGCTCCAGATTAAAGCCCGTGACTGATGGGCTTTTTTGCTACTTGGTGAGAGCTACTCTTCTGAAAGCTGGAACCAGAAGAATAATTGAATTCTCAACTTTCCCCTTAAGAGGAGAAAGGAAAAATTAGTTGAAAATTGTCAAGTTAGCCAAATGATTTGCCTTTTTTAATTTAAACATAGATAAATTTGTTCTTGAAAATACAATTTTAAAAGGGAAATAAATAAAAAAGTCATTTTGAGGAGGATGATTAGTATAATGGAAGATTCAGTCCTGGACCTGGGTGTTTGTGATGTCCCTGCATTGTGAGAAGAACAGAGACAAAAGGGACGTGAGGGATTTGTGGAGTGAGCCCATGGCTCCGTATTGCCTCTTCCAAGCTCTTCCAAGTTCTGCAGCCTTATTTCTGGTAGCATTGGCAGTACGCTTCCATTGCTAGCAAGAATCAGCTTCTTAGCTCTAGCACATGCACTTCTCCAAAGGTCTCTTTTCTACGCATACAGGCAGAAAATGTGTTATCTTCCCTCAAGAAGTGGCTAAACTTATTGTCTTGGGAATGGGAAGCTGTCTGCAGAAATGTTGCTGCTACAAGAAGATTTTGCTGTGGTTTCGCCTTTGCTTCTGGGGATATTGCTTCCTTCCCATTATTTCCCTGTCTCCAAGGATGTGTCTGACTCTTCTTAGCGTCGGCAAACAATGAAACCACTCTTGTGCAGGCTTCTGGTCTTGTCTGGGTGTTTGAATGTGTGAGCATCCAGTCCTAACCAAAGAGCTTTAAGTGGAAGCCTTAGAGAAAAGAGACCTGCTCTCAAAAAAAACCCATACAACTGTTTATCAGCTCTGTATACCATCTAGAGGGGACAGCATCTTCCAGAGAGAAGTCTCTTCAGCCTTTGGCCGCGTTCCTACAGCTGGGGAAGAAAAACTCCTCTGTGAAATGGGCTTCCGCTGAAGATAAATTCTAAGCAAAAGGTACTGCGTAGGTTTGTTTAATGCATAAAGTAACTTGAGATTTTGTTTATGGTTTTGTTCAGTCTCAATGTTTTCCATATATTTTGATTTTGGCAAGTAGCTGTTAAATGCAGTTGTGGCAATTCTACCTTTGCTTTAAAATGCACTGGCAGAGGGGATAAGGAATTAAAAAAAAAGATTTCACTGACATCCTTCTGAGCAGTACTATAAAACAGTCAGGTATCAGTCTGCCTGCCCTCCAGTCTGCTCGATCAATACCTGTATAAATATCTCTTCCCGAGAGATGAACGCAGGACCCTGCCTTGCTCACTGCTGGAAGCAGAGCCAAAGCCACAGCAGCGGGGTGAGGGCAGCAGCATTCAGAACAAGCCACCAAGGCAGAGATTCCCAAATCATTTATCCATCTTCACCCAAAGAGCCTTGTAACAAGTGTAGCGGCCACCAGCATTAGAAAGCAGAGTGCATTTCAATAAAAGAGCACAATAAAAAGGATGAATGTTACTTGCTTTAGTGGAGGAAGAAACCCCTGTTTCCAATCTTTATTTCGTGACATTGCAATTGATTTCTTCCCTCTGCGGTGGGGACCTGGCATGGCTCCTGAAGTCGCGTCTGTTGCCTGCAGGTCCCCCGGCTCTGATCTCTCCAGGTTACTTTGCAGCTTGATGAGGTCCTGCTGGGGGCGTGTTACACCTCCCCACGAGGGCTGGCACCCCTACTTTTGATCACAGCTGAATTCCAATTGTAAGAAACACCCAACAAAGTCATGTCATGTAGGGAACAGAGTTGTTTGGGCTCCTGTTGCTATAGCTACGACAGCTAAAAAAGCCTTGGGAAACCCGGGCTGGAGTTTAGCAGGATGTGACACTGCTTGCAGGCTGCCTCGTTGGGAAGATGGAAGGAGACCCGTGAGCCCCTAGTGACCCCTCATAGTCCACCTGCTGAAAGGGACCAGTGTCCAGATCTGAGAATCCCACCTGTTTCACATACTTCATTTCAATTTCATTGAGCTCATTATGCAGTAAAGAGTAGAAGTGCAACATTTTCTACTGATGTTTTCCTGCCCTGTCTTCAATAGAATCTCTTTAGTGTGGGACCGAGGACGTGCTGTTTTCAAACTTCTCATTAAGGTCTTCAGTCACCTTTTTGAATTCCCTCTAAAGTCAGTGGAAAGAAACCGGCAGCTCTGCGCAACAGTTCATCCCACTCATTTTAAGACTGTGAAGTGTTTTCGGGGAAGCCTCTCCTCTCATCGCTGTGTACAGTGAGGACCTAGACAGCTCATTTAGACTTAACGCCCTGCTGGAATTAAGCTAAAAATATTAGGTGAGATAAATCCCACTTGAGTGTATGTGCTAGCCTGCTCTGTCAGCAGCTTCATCCGCAGGGCCAAATCCTGCCCCGTGCTGTTCATGGCCTCACTTGCTCAGAGAGCTGGCGTGTAGCTTTAGCAGCCTGCTTTCTGGATCCCCTCTGACAGCAATAATGCCATTTGCACTCAAGCAGCTCAGTTTAACGAGTCAGGGATTAATTTTTTCCCCCATAATTGGAAATTTGAGTTCCTTGTTCATGCATTACAGCTCTGTGCTTGAACCTTGTACCTTTTTAGAAGCTAATGCAACATTACGCTGCAGATAAAATCCCAGAAAATACACAATCATAGAAGAATATAGCTGGAAGGAACCATGAAAGCTGTTTTTCCTGCTCCAAGAAATACCAACTATACCTAGAATTATGCAGATGCTATCAGCCGAGTTGGAAGTCAGAGTATTATCACCACTCGGGGTCTCAAGCGCTGCATTCACACAAAAGCATTGTGGCTGAATACCCAGGGGAGACTGCCTGGGAGCTCAAACAGATCGCCTCCATAGGACTGGAGCTCACTTCTCTAAAACCATACGTTCTTTTCAAGTTTCTCTGATTTCCAGAGCCGTAAATTACTTTTTGGGCCTTTCTAACATTATAGTTGTTACCTGAAGACTAGACGTGATTTATTGAAGAATAAAAAAGTCCATCTTCATGAAGTGAGCCTCTGTAAATATCTTAGACGGAATTTCATAAAGGTAGATGGCATCATTTCAATTTTTCTCTGCTCAGGTGGCAGTAGGCCCAGCAGAGTGCATAAAAGGAAGGAGATAGGGTGTCTTACAAATAAATCCAATTAAATTTCTATATGTGAACTGATTGTATTTTATTTACCTAGCCATAAACCAGATTTTAGATAATCAAAGCTTTGGCTTGGAGCACTGTATTCAGTTATTTTCAACAAGTTGTTGTGTAGGCGGCACATTGTACACAAACCTATTCTGTAACCTGTTTTGTTTTCCTCCCAAGCCAAGATAGAGGAAATAGCAAAAGCTGGGTGTTGCTGAAAGGTGCTCTGCTAGGATGGCTTGTCCTACAAGGCAGCATTGCAGCTGCCATCTGGGGGTGCCGGGGTCCTTGAGAAACACAAACTGTAAGCTTCGTGTTAGGAAGTCACCGTTAGGTTGAAAGGTGAGTAACGTGGATATCTGACATTTTTTTGTGCGGTAATTGAGTGTAACAGAAGTTCTCTCAGGGGCAGGCAGAAAGACCAAAATGAAGTTCTGGGCTTTGCTATTGCTTTCTCCTACTAGTTCAATGCTTTGCATAAAGAGGCTTTGGTTTTAAGAACTGTATTTGTGCCTTTGGCCTTAAGGTGCAGAATTAAATCTACTTCAGGCAAGAATGTGACTGAGGGGTTGAAACCAGAAACCTTTTTTGTTCTAAAGTAAGGTGTGTGCTGGAAGGAGGGGAGGAGGGCAGGGGCTGGGAGGACCGGCAAGGCTGGAAGTGGAACGGTTCTGACACTGAGTTCTAAATCATCTGTGATGGTCTGAATGGACAGCTCATAAAGACCTTAATTTCCAGATGGGTTCATACGATGGCTTTTGTGATGACTCAGCTGATTAACAGGATCACATAGATTGATATCAATTTGACTGCTATTTCATGAACACTTTTCCTGATATTTTAACCCTATTGCTGCTGAAGGTCAGTCTTGATTCTAATGCAACATTTAGTTTGCAAGAAGATTTGAAATGGCTTTTATCTACCTCACAAGCCTCACGTTTCTCTTATTCCTTCTGTCCGTCCTTGCCTACAATATTAGCTTATTTTAAGTGGTACCATTTTGCTTTGAAAATGCACAAAGCATTCTCATTTTGGAAATCAAATTAATGTCTTCCCATTGTTTCTCCTCCTTAAGCACCAAGAAAAAGCATTTCCTATATTGTAAGTGGAGTCAGCACATAAATAAACAGAGGGGTCTCATTAGTGTGTATCCTCAACTGTCAGCAATGTCTGACACTTGCAGCTTTGTGTATTATAACCTACTTTATTCAGCAAGGGTACGTCAGGATGCAAGGGCTATTCCCTGTGCTGCTTGAAAAATGCCAGAACACCTTTAGCTTCCAGCTGGAAGAACCACCAGAGACTCGCAGGAGGAATCTGAGTTTAAACACCTCATTTGAAGGTCAGAACCTCTAACAGTGTAGCAAAAGTACATTGCAGTGTCAGCATTGGTTATGAGCCCAGAGCCTGAGACAGGGCTCAAAACCGTGACCTTCTGCACCAGAGGCAAGAATACTACCAACTGAGCCAATCTGACATTAATTAAACCCTCATTAAAAGCGAGGGCTTCTTTCCTGGTTAGAGAAGTGATTTCCTCTGCAAGGTTTTATTATGCATATCTTATTATGAATTTTAGCAGGTGGACTCTAGACCCTGTTCTGATCCTTTGGAATCACAGTACGTGGCATATGTTTCATGCAGATGGGAAGCAGAGAAGAGATAAAAATATACATATTCATCCATTCTGGTTTGTAAGATAGGTGGCTGTGTTACGGCATTCAGGAGCAGCTTAAAAGGTGAAGTTTATTGTCTATTACCACATACTGACATGGGGAAATATCCCATATAGTGCTAATGGAGCATGAACACACAAACTTGGCAAGATTTAAGTTACTCTACGTGTGAGTCCTCGGTGTTATCCAGTGTTTGAGTATCACCTGGCCACAGGAGCTGGGAAAAGTCACAAGCCCTCTCTGCTTATTCTGCTGAGTGCCTCTGGGAAACCTGTTTCACCGGCAATGTAAGAAACATTTTCCTTTAAACCAACCAAGGCTTAAAAATAACAAGGAAAGCACAGCAAAGCAGAATGCATTATTAACAGCATCTTCATTTCTAGCAATATCCAAGTGATTTATCAGCATCACTGTAACTTTCTGCCCTGGTGCTGCAGGGACTACCAACGTCTGGCTGTTTGGGTAGAGTCTAGGAGCTAGCATGCCTGGGCTAGTGTTAGTTTTGCTGTTTATTCTGTGTTTAAACTCCAAACTTCATCCAGTATTGAACTGCTGCCCAAGGGAGCGCCCTCCCCTCCTGCTCTGGCACAAAGTTACCTCTCCCTGTCACAAGACTTTCTCTTTCAAACATTAAATCAGGGACTCTGACGCAGCTGGGCTGTGTGAATTACTTCCAGCCAGCAGAGGACAGCACTTCTTCCAGCTCTGCTCATCGCTTTGCTGCCAGCTGGGTGTGGGGTGTGAAGAAAGCTTGTGAGCCTGTGATGTGGTGTCCACAGAAAGTACCTGCCTTAACTAACAATGCCCTAAATAAATACACAAATACTTGTCACTGTACCGAGTGGTACTCTTTTTAACAACACTGACCTCATCAATCTGTCTTTCCCTTGCCTGGATATTTTTTCATTTTCTTCCCCCTTAATCACAGCTTTTCAGTTTCAAACATTTTCACATTTTCCTCCTTTTTAAAGACACACTTTCAGTTCTTCCTTTCTCAGAGGCATCTCAGAGCCAAACCTCTGCTTCTGTCTCTTTTTCTGAAAAGACAAGATTCATCACCCAGGATTTGTTGACCTGCTGAGGAAAGAAGCCGATCTTTCTTCCGAGCTCTGTGGGAATCCCTAATGCCAAGACACACTTCACTGGGAAATCAATATAAATAAAAAGCAGTGAAATGTCTTTGTTGTGAGGCAACCTCTTTGCATCGCCTGTGAGCTCACGCAGAGGGCACATCCCAATCGCCAGCCTAACTGAGCAAGGAGCAACACCATCGATTCGGAGTCCATCTTACTTCACGTCCTCTCCTGCACATTGATTCGGCCTTATTTCCCTTCTCAGCTTCTTCCCTTTGGTCCATTGATTAATCATCAATATTACTCACTAAAGGCAGCCACAATTAAACAGACATTAGATGACTTCCCCCTCACGTTTAATAACACCGAGCTCAATCAGATACCTAACACTTTGCCTTCCTCACAAAATTTTAAGCAATATCCAGTTGAAATGAAATTGTGTAAATTCGGTAGAGCAATTGATCGCTGACAGGAAGAAAAGCACAAAGATGCGGAGCATGGAGCTTCCAGAACACGGATCTGTAGGGTAGGTTTCTGTCCGGAGCAGCATTTCAGTTCTTGGAACCCCCTTTGGTTTAATGGTGTTATGTAGTATAGCACTATATAACATAATTATGATAGAAATACATAATCACATCACCCACAGCCTCGGTATGTCATGTTGTTTCTGTATATCATGCTGTCAGCACGGGACAGCAAATATTTTATTATCAAAAGCCTATCAACAGTGACTTCAGCTCATAAAGACGTGCTTGAGGTAGCCCTAAACGAACCGGTCCTCTGCAATTAGCAAAACCCACTGGTGGGGAAGGCGGCACCCGCCGCACATCCCCGCTGAGCGGCTGGGTGGTTGGGCGGTTTGTTAACGCTGGCTTTGATCATCTCCCACTGTCATGCTATTGACAGCTCATCCGAGAGCTGCCATAACGGAGAGGTGTACGTATCTGGGAGCAGCTCAAAAGAATTGTCTTGTGATGTAAAGGAAATATTTCATACAGGGACAGAAATGTGTTGCGTGGAGCAGAGAGAGGAGAATATCCACGGGAAGGCTTGAAGTCTGTCAGAGGGGTGGCTGGAAACCAGCAGCATCACCCACGGCTGCTTTATCCCGAACAGGGCAGCCTTAACTGGCACACACTTCCCAAACAACCTTGCTTCATTCTGTGGGCTTCCCCTGGAGCTACCTCAAGTCTGATCAGGGTTTAGATGGCTGAATTTCTTCCCCCCCAGGGATACCAACCGCATGAGTTCCTCCGGCGGCTGGCGTTGGGTTCAGACATGGGCTGACACGGCGCCCTGTTGTACATCTGCAGAGAAATAGGTGCGCTGCCTCAGACTCTGGCTGCATTAATTCACCTGTAGGTTATAAAATGCCCCTGCACTCCTACCCTCTGCTCCCTGTCGAATGGAGGTATTTCGTGGAGCCTTTGGCTAGGTGCAGAGGGACAGGTGAGGTGCAGGCTGTGCTAGCTGGGAGCTGTTTTGTTCTCAGTATTTTGAAGCCTCTGGCGCTTCCGCAGACTGTTGCAGGTACATGGCTCGGTGTAAAACAGTACACCCACTGATTTGCTGCAGATGCTGACATTGTGCCTGTTTTACCCATGGGAGGGTAGCACTAATCAGTTAAACTTCGTAGTCAATTGATACTAAAATACTTGAAAAAAGAGCACAGAGAAATATAGAGAAAAAAAGTATTTTTAGATGTGAAGAAACAGAGAGACTTGTCGTTATCATAGCCTGGTGAAAGATTCTTTTCTTGCATGCATTTATCATCCAAAGACTCACTGTTTTTATAAATTTCGTGCCTGGCAAGTTTTCCATCCACAGATTTCTAAGAGGGTTGAAGCCCTAGAACATATATTTAGCGCCTGCCGACAGGTCCCTAATTATGGCTTGATTAATCACAGCAGTGCCTGCACCTGTCTGTGCAAAACATCTTCATTTTTGCTTTGTGACCCGTGCAGGATCTGGGAACACATCTAGCGACGGCTGGGGAAACACCCAGCTTTGTTTTCTTCCCTGCTGCGAGTTGTGCTTCTGCTCGGACCAAGCGATTTCTGTTTGGGGGTGGGGGCTTCTTCCTTGTGGGTGTTTCAGGGAAGGTGGAGGGCACTTGGCAGCTTCTCCCAGGAATAAAAGAGGGCTAAATCCTGGTTGCACTGAGGTAGTTTTTATACACCCTTCCCTCCGCAGAAATGGTTTCCCAACAACCCCAGTGACACTGGTGGAAAAGTGCACAGAATTTCCCCTAGATGTCGGCAAAATGTCTTTGTCTTTTGACAAAATAGGTCTTGAAGTGCAGCAGGGTTATGGGGATATGCACAACTTTGGCTTTCATACATTTTCCTTCTTGAGCAAATACAATAGATTTTTTTTTTTCCTTTTTCTTTATTTTGAAAAGGTCTTAAGGAATTGTTAAGGGCAAAGGAGGACTTTCTCCAGGGTGTAGGACTGGGTAGTTTGCTCAGTGTCCTGAGTAAGGAAAAATTCATAGGGCACTTGAGGGGAACGTGAGACTCTAAGACATTTCCTGCTGGGAAATACAAAGAGAACACACAGAGGATTCGGGGAACTGACTGTGCTGGGAAGGGACTCAAAGAAGAGGTTAGAGGATAGCTTTCTGCAGAGGGTCCTTTTTCATATTTCAGAGAAAGACTGAAAAATGAGAGACTCTTGGAAGAGATCCAGAGAAAACTGAGAAAAAGTCTTTTTACCATTGAGATGAAAAGACCCAGCTGAAAATCCTCATAGTGAGGAATGGGAGAAAAACACAAGATTTCACCTAAAGGGCCGAGCAATTGCTTTTCAATTTGTCAACCAAAGAGTAAACTTGGAGGAAGTAAATTTGGTGTGGATCAATCCAAAGTAGATCTAATGTTTTTCATCCTGAACTGAACACTAGGAGGTTAGTTAGTGTAACACAAACCATTCTTTCTGATCTTGGACTGAAATGTTTTCTTTTCAGGATCTTGTAAAAATAGTTGAAGAAATGAAAGGTTTCGTTGACCAAAGTGGAGGAACTTTAGCATCTCTCTTTTATCCTGCATTTTTAAGACCCGATCTCTTGTCTGCCTGCTCCAGGAAAGGAAGGGATGCAGTTCTGTGTACCTGGCCGCACAGCAGCTCTCTGTTCTTGGTAGGGATGCTTGGTGTTGGTGCTGACCTTCCCAGGGATGGTGCTGGCGCCCTTCTTTTGACTCAGATGCACCATAAATGTTTCCCCTTCCTTTTCCAACATAAAAATGCTGTGACAGAGCACAGGTTTAAACACAATTTTGGATATACAAGGAATTAGGCTGCACACCTGCAGCTCTACTGCTAGAAAAATCTCTGTGCCTTGTTACCTTCATGTTGTAGGAGAGAAGAACAATTTTTCAACAAAACCTACCCGCTAGCGTTACCTTTGCTTCCAAACAACATAGGCTGTTGTACTGCAGCAAAAGACTTCTGTAGATAGAAAACATCTCCACCAGCACCCACTTCAAAAATAAAACAAAAAATCTTTTGTGGTGGCACTTCTATTTCAGACAGGCTGAGGCACTTTGTTCCTTGGAATCTGTGAGGCACAGAGAATTTGCTCGGTGTAGGATGGAACAGGGATGCCTGGATTGTCCCAGGTGGCACACGGGGAGCAAAAAGGAAGGTAAGAGAAGAGAGGCTCTCTGTAGACTGGGACGGAGCTGCAGGCACAGCACTAGAAAGCTGTTAAAGCAGAAGTCAATGAAACGATACACAGAAGGAGCACCAACTTCTGACTGATGGGCAAAGCGGGACGGGAGGGGAGGAATCCTGGATCTTAAGCAGGCTGTAAGGAAAGAGCGGGCTGTGGTTGTGGAAGAGAAGTTCTGAAGCTGTGAGGATGAAAAGGGCATAGGCAAAGTTTGACTTGATGTGACTGAATGAAAGGGTCAAATATCACGGAGAAAAGAATTCACTAAATCTTGTCAGCCGGCACGTGAGAAGGAGGTGGCAGAAGAATAAAAGGTAGTGCTGACATTGCGAGCCTGGGAGAAGGGGAGGGAGCAGGGAGGGAGGAGAAATTAAGGAAATAATGGAGAAAGGCAGGAAGGGGGAGGGTGGAGGTTATAAGAAATCAGGTGCTCAATTTTGTCCAGGTTGCCCTTGAGCTGGCAGGGGGGTTATCCTGGGTGATGTGCTGAAGAGATTTATGGACATGGGGTAGGGTTGGAAAGACAGATTTGTGAGTTGTCAGCTTAGAGGTGACAGCGGAGCAGCAAGAGAGAACCTTGGGACTGAGCACTGAAGGGGAAGGGAAGGGAGCCCAGGCCAGGCTCTCGGGGGCTTCCAAAGAGGAGGAAGGAACAGCACCACCGGGACGGTCACCGGCCTGCAGGACGTGCGCCAGGAAGCAAGTAGCAGGGGTACCGAGAGCCTAGATAAGAAACGGCTGGGCAGTTTGGTGCATGGAGGGAGCCTGGGCATTTAGAACTGAATCTGGGGAGAAGTCATCAGCGTCGTAGATAAAACTAATTGGTTTTATGACTCCCATGAGTCTCGGAGCACGTCTTTGTGTCCTTCACAGACCCGGAGCTGTACAGTGGCCAGAGGCTGTTGTACTGTTAGGTCTGTCCAGGTTTTCTTGCTGCTGTCAGGGCACAGCTCCACCTGGACAGACCCAGAACAGCATCCTGCCGTAGCGCAGCTGTGAAATAGGAAGGACTGCACCAGGAGGTTCATGTGCAAATAACAACCAGTTGTCATTTGTGAGGAGCTGATAACGTCATAGCTCTGATTCTATGTGCCTGCTGTATACAAATGTATATAAATAACCACAGGATTGTTTAATATTCCCATATTGTAGCACAAAGTAGCACCACTTTTAAACTTCTAGAGGCAGAGAATTTAAGTGCCTCACTTCCATGGTTGGGAGAAGATGGTTGTGAGGCAACTCAGGTACCACCTCAGGGTATGCAAAGGTAGGTTTTTTAAGGATCATTCCGACCTTCACTGGTTCCACCAGGAGACGTACACCCAGATTTTGTGGAAAGTGAACGCTGGGGAAAGGAACTTCTGGGGAACTTCATTCACAAGTCCTAGTTTTAAGAGGTGCCGAGCGATGCAAATACCCTGCAAGCAGTCAGAACAGTGTGTGGAAACCACTTGGGTGGGAACTCGATGCCTAGGAAGTCCCGGTAGGCACTTCTCCACATCCTTAGGTACCTAAATACCTTTAGCCACCTGGCCCTGGGCAGTAAGGTCTAGCAAACCATCAGGCAGATGTTGCAGTTAGGGAATTTGATCTTGGCTAGGATACAGACGGTGTGATTTCAGATCATGGATTTTTTAGCTATTTTCAATAAATAGTTTTTTATTTGACTTTTATTTTGAAGCTTCTGATTTTAGGCTGCTATTTTAAACCTCTCTCAGCTGGTGACTCTGATTGCTTTTCAAACCTTCTATTTTATAACCTTTGTACTCTTCTGCATGAATCTAGGCCAGGTTCCCGCCTCCTGTTTGCTTTCCAGGGTCTTTGAGCTTTAAGCAAAACGCAGTTTGGGTCTGCTGAGGCTAGGAACCTTAGGAGACCCCACTGTTGGTTTTTTAACTGGTACATATTTGGGTGAGTCGCCATCCATGTGAATCGTTCACTACACTGTGTCTAGTTTAGTCAAGCCCAATTAAAATAAAATTTGGATGCATCTTTGCCTCCTTTGGGGCAGGGCTTGTTCTTGAATACCAATGGAAAGCAAAGGTGGATGCTGTCACATAGCAAGAAGAAATTAAGAAAGGAGCAAATTTTACAGCTCTCCTGTGATCATTGTTCAAGGGAGAAGTCAGGGAGAGCTCCCGTGCGATGAGAACGAAGGTCTAATTGATGGCCTGATTCTCCATGGCTGTGCAGCCATCCTTTCCTTCTTTGCTTCTAATAAACGCTCTCTGAGTTCACCCCCACATGTGCAAGAAAAATCCATGTGACCAGATAGGGAGACCTTTAAGAAAAGACCAATATTTGCATATCTATTATGGTTATACTCAGTGTTATACTTGTTTCATTAAAATTTCTATTTGGTTAATATGTAAGGTCAATACTGTCACTGTTCTGGAAAATTCATTTATTTTAAAATTGAAGCTAAATGCAGCAAGTATGATTCCCCCCCTGCCTCCATCTGTATAAATCCACTGAGCTTGACAGAGGAAGTAAGGGAAAGCAAAATGGGGCCCCACATGTTTAGAGATGGGGGTCTGCTGTGTGGGAAGAAACATGCTACTTACACAAATCCTAATTTTCAAGGTAAATCACTTGGTATAGATGCTCTGAGTTCCTGTTTTTTTATATTCAAGGGATGGTTATTATTTCAGCTGGGTGCCTACTGAGGTCCATTAGTTTTTACACACCAGTTAAGGTTGTCAATTGCAGGGATTAAAAATATATGAAGGAATACTTAGGATCACTTAAAAGTCCTGTGCTTTCCTAAGGCTGCCAGCTTTCAAACCATAAGCAACCATTTTCAAACAAATTTGCCTGTTGGGAAGGCTGAAGATGGGAGTTCTTTTCCCAGAAAGGAGGAAGAATATAGCTGCTTTCAAAGTCAGGAGTCAGGGGGTTCTGGTATCTTTCTGGCTCACAAATGTTTTTTAGGGCCTTTCCTTTGTCTAAGTTTTCCCAGAGTTTGGGGTCCTCTGTGTGGTCGGTTGTTTTTTGTGAGTGTTGCTTAACAATCCTAAACGCAGCGTCTGCTTCAATTCTCAGAAATCAGGAAAGGGGAGGAAATGATCTAGGACAGCTACTGTGGAAGTCACCTTTAAAGCCTTACAAAAATGTATTAAAACCAAAAGCTATTTTCAACATGCATCAAGGGAAAATGCCTATTAAGATGGATCTGTTTTAATTTCAGCATTTCTGGTGTAAAATCACAGTGTTTCAAAGATTTCATTCTGTATGCAGGAAACCTCCAAGTGTCTGTTCAGTCCTGCTGGACTTAGAAACCTGTTTCTGGGATGGCCGTGTTCGTTACATCACCATCAGCTGGTTACACCAACTTCCACCCTTAAGGCAGCCGGCTCAAAAGCACTCAGATGGTGCCTATTGCCATTTCCCAATGTGGCAGTGGTCTCTTCTATGTCAAATGAGCTTGGTGACTCTAATCCCTGTCCTAGATGTCCACACCATGAAGGGCAGGATCTCGAGCAATAATCTTTTTGTCAGTCTCAACAGACAAAGCCCAAACTCCATTCACCCAGGGGAGCCAGTGGCTTTATTTTCAGCAAACATCCTGCTCCGGCAGAATAGAAGGAGAGTTTAAATTGGTGCTTACAGAGCTTAGTCCTTTCTCCAGTGCTATTTCTGAACACGACTTCCATTTGTAGACGAGGGACTAGATGAAGTGGAAGTCCAGCAGGGAAATATCTAAAACCACCTTTTTCATTAAACTATGTCAGTGTGCAGTGTGCTGGTAGTAAGTCAACACTGCTGTTTTATAGGAGGAGACTGGTGCACAACGGTGGGATTCATCCCACTGGATCTAAGCATCTCGAGGCTGGCTGTTGAAATCTGCACGAGATCTTCAGGTGCCCTTTGCAGTTAATGAGAAGGAATTGGTTTCTCCAGAGGGGGAATTGGTGGCAGATGAATTTATTTTCAGAGACTGTGGCAACTAACTTTTAAATACCTAAAGGCAGGCCAGGTGAAAGTCACCCTGCCTGACTTTGTCAAGGCCAGATAGAAATCTTTATCAGGGGAAAGACAGAAGCTCAAGAATCCCAAGTCCATAGTTTGACTGCTGGACCATCTTCTCTTAAACTCCCGATCTAGTAATCGATCCAAGATGTGCAAATATCTTCATGCAGTGCTCAGCACCCTGAGTGTGTTCTGCAACCTGGAGGGAGCCCAAAGCAGCAGAAACTCGCACCCTGCCAGTTTTTTGGTACTGTCTTTCCGTGAGGTTGTGCTGGGGATGCCCCCGAGCTGTGATGTGGGAGGTGGCAGTCTTTGAAAAATTCAGGTCTCTGTTCAAATCTCGCAACATGAACTCAGTTCTTGCGGAACTTAGGGCCAGAAATGACTGCTTCAAATATATCTTAAAAGTGCCGTTAAATGGTGGCTGAATGTAACTGGCAAAAACATGTAAAGAAAACCAAACACAAACATTTGCTACTGAGCTGAAGTCAGGCAATGCTTATTTTAGTGTTGTAGAAATTTTCCCTTTCCCTTTAAGCATTTTAAATTATTTCTATCATCAAAATTTCAACAAAATATTTATTTATCTCATGCAAAGAAATGGATTTTGCATCCACCTGTGTGTGTATATGTATTTATCATCTAGTTAGAAATGATCAAAGTGGTTTTTGTTCAGCGTGGTAAGTGCCAAGCTCTAGGAGAGGCCCGACTGATGGGCAAATGATATCGTCACTTTAACATCAGTGAGCTGGAGCTATTAGAGCGGTCATTTCTTTTCAGTGCTTCACCCATGAGTTGAGAAATTCAATCTCATCCTCGTGGTAACCGGTATTAGCGCGGGGGAACAGAAGGGAACATCTGGAGGCAGAAAATCCAGGGCTGTGACCTGGGGAGGTCAAACTGTGATCCCGGCTGGGATCGGGGGCAAGGAGGTGACAGGTTAAAGGCCAGATTTGAATCCTGATAGATTAAATGAAGCTCAGAAAGGGACTCGGAGAGTAATAAGGAATTGGTAACCCTGCGAGCCGAGGGTTTCTGTAAGCCCGTGGCTTGATCGTTCCTCTGGGTCGGGAGAAGAAGCTTTGCTGATTAGCATGCAAATGCAACAGCAGTGTAAAAAGTTCCAGATGAATTTATGACTAAGCATTGCTGCGGGGAACAACATTTTTGACAATATGCATTAGGAAAGGAGAGGGGAATGAAAGTAGGTGTCAGCCTCCAGCCAGCGTGGGTGGGGAGGAACACGACCAGAGCTGCGAGGACAGGGAACGTGAGAGAGAGTCCTCAAGCAGAGCCGCAGACAGAAGGGGAAGCCCCCGCTGGTTTTAAAAGGAATACGAGCCTCATAAATGCAACTTGCTGCTTGGCACTGATGAAGCAGATTAATAAGGCTATAGGAGCCCATATGGCCACGGAGATTTCCTTCGACTAAACAGTGTTAACGGATGTTTTCGGAGAGTGGGGTGTACTTCCAGGCGTATGGCACCCGTGGAGCGGCTTAGTGCGTGGGGTAACTGCGGCGCTTTGCCTCGTGCATCGGACACATCACCTCTCTGCAAAATGCGTGTTATTTCCAATCTGCAGGTGGGAAAATTGAACTGGGAGAGAAAAGATCAGCATTTGCAAAAGCCTCCGCTTACACCAGGCCTTGGTTTCTCAGGGGCTGAAATGGAAGCACCACTACTGGGAGCAGTGGTGGTACGAGGCTGCTTGCAGGTACAGCTGCTGGTGCCAAACGCCACCTAGTATCGACGGTGGGGTGGCTAGAAGTTTCAAGAACCAGGTCAGAGATTGTTAAAAAACAAAACCCAAACACTAAAGTATTTGAGTGACAGGACTCTGGCACAGGTTGCCTTCGTCATGTACCTGTTTAACTCCAGGAGCTTTACAGGCTTGGTCTCCTGACACACTGGCTGTATCTTTCTTGCCCAGCACTTCTGAAATCCTGAAGGCAGGCCAGTCACATTTAAGTTCAAAATTATGGCCTGGCTGCTTGTGTTCAGGCAATCAGATGTGAAAACATGCTGATTTCATCCTTCAATGGAGATTCAGTTGGCTGCTTATTTGCTGAGCAAACAGATCTGCAGAGCTGAGGAGCAGCAGCTTCAGCCAGCACGCAGGGCTCCCCGATCCACTTTTTCCTCTTGGAGGTCTCTTGGCTTTCTGTCTCCACATGCTTCCTTGTCACTTTGATCTCTGCATCCCTACGTACAGCTGGGATAAATGGCTTTTCTTTCACTCTCTCTAGAAACATGGATCCCTAAGCCCTACGTCTCTCTGAAGATAACTCCGTTGTAATCTTTCCTCAGAGATTTCTAAAAGTTGTTGGTCCCGGCTATGCAATTTAGATCAAGTGTGTGATACATATCCAGACTCTGTTTTCTTTCAGCTGCCTTCATGTGAACTGCTTTGTTAGATTTTCCGTATAGTGAAGTACTGAGTGAGCTCAATTCCCTGCCACAGTGTTAGTACTAGTATTATTTGTCCTGAACAATTAGGGGGAATTTAGGTCAACAACAGCACGGGTGTGTTTATATCTGTGTGTGTGTACACACACATGCACATGGATGTGTGCAGCCTTTCGGAGAGAGCTCAGCAATACTCCCCAAATTGTACACGAGCAGTGTGAAGGGCAGGTAAGAGAAAGGGAGGTGCATCAGCTGTCTGCGAGGCAGTTACGCTGTGGAAGGAGGCACACCAGCACAGCAGGTAGCAAATGTCTTCTTCCAGAGCTTGGAAGTAACTGGTGTGTAGGCAGACATGAAAACAAAACAAACCAAAACCCTGCCTTACTTTTATTGTCAATCTGCCTGTCGAACTGCCTTGTTAGGCAGGGACAGTAGGATGGAAAATAGGCTTATATTTGGCTTCTTTGTGTGTGTATGTGAAGGTTACAATACTTAGAAGTTTTTTTTTTTTTACAAAAATGTGCTTGGTAGTGCCAGGAATCAAATGCAAAAGTTAAGACAATACAAAGAGGAAATGTGCTTGGACTTTCTTCTCAACCCAGGGCTGCTAGTCCTGAGAGGTTTGTTCTTTCCGTTCTCAGCTTTGTTTGAACCCTTCCAGGGAGTGCCTTATTTCCTCATGGAAGAGAAGAATGTCTTCCACGCTCAGTTCCGTGCCTCACTGTGCTCTCAGTGCAGGACAGCTGGGAGTAAAAGAAAGATAACGTACCAGGTAAGGGAGAAGAGAGCTGGAGCAGGATGCTGAGTGTGCTTTCTGTCCACCCTCCCATTGCTACAGGACAAGAGAGGGATCGGAAAGGAGAATGAATCCTCCAGCGGTACCAGCTTTGCAAGAGGGGTCGCTTGCTTTTCCTGGCTGCGTGTGAATGTCACTTCTCTTTGTGTCAGGCTGGCAGTCCTCTTGGGCAGGGCGACAAGGAAAACATCACCCATGCCACAGGAAGATACTCTGATAAGCACAAACTCTTGGATGGGAACTGGTGCTGCGGTGGCACTGCTGCTGTGTGTGTGGCCCCGCAGCTGATCCAGGACTGTCAGAGTCTCACTGTGCAGTATGGAGAGACTGAAAAATATTTTATCATTAAATTACATTTGACTAAGGTTGGCTGAATTAACATATCCCAGTGCATGAGAGCCACATGATAGGAATTTGATTACTCCTGAGCTTCTCATTATTGCAAAGGTTCCTTCCAGTGCCTGTTACACAACTGAGGTTAGGCATTAGCAGTTCCAGTTGCTGGCAGTGTTTGCACAGCAACTTTAATTCTTCAAATATTTCATGCTTATGGCAGTTGTTGGACCTTCTGTGCTTTTGGTTTGGTGTGGTAAATACATCTGCTTAAGAAGCTTTTCTCTTAAAGATGAACAGTAATGCAAAAAAGCCTTTTGCATCTCTTATAGACAGTGGGTAAAACATTTCTGCAAATTTTGAAGAAGATTTGTGTTTTGCCACTTTTTGACGTTTGAAACAGTAAGTCTTGACTTATTTTTTATTTTTTATTTTATTTTTCTGAATGAGTGGTTGAGGCCATCACTGCGTGGCAGCAGGTTGTGATGAAGGCAGAGACAGGTTAAAAAAAAGGTCATGTTTAGTGAAATAGTTTTGAATTCTGCTAGCATTTAATACTCACTTGCCTACCTAAGCATCTCAATAATGTTCATCACCATGATGCCCGTGTCCTCAGACATTAATAAGTGCTTCCTTGTCTATTAATCTGAGACAGCACCTTGCTGTTCTAGTAGGGTGAGGTTTTTGTCACAGAGATCAAAGAGCAGATTCTTCAGAAGTGTCAAGGTTGGAAGACTGATAATTTTGAGTTCTGAAATAAAGTCCATAGCTGTACATCTACAGCCACGTGGGATTGTCATGTCTCTGTATCCTGCAAGTCCTCTTTCAGCTCCCAGACCGTGTGGTCAGCCTCTTTTCTTGTGCCAAAGCGTCAGAGGGGAGCATTCTCTTTGGGGAACGTGCAGCATCCTCTTCCCTGGCGGAGGGGATCAACCTGGCTGCGTTTCTGTTCCAGTTCTGCCAGTGAGCAGTCAGTGAATATGTGACAGAAGCGAAAATATGGCTGGGACAAGCTAAAGAGATCCCTTTTATCAGTTTCCCCTGTACCTTAGGAAGAATTAACATCAATCTGTCTCTTTAAGGAGGATAGCAGGAACAGGTTTATTTGCATTTCGCCTTTCACTATTGGCAAGAAGTATTTTTGCATTAAGCATTTGACCATTTGAGCAGCCCATTTTGCTAGTATCATTTAAAAGGAGGAAAATGTCATTAAAAACCCCTCCTAGGTTAAAATGGACAATAAATACGGGTAAGAGTTTGCAGGGAGGAAGCAGGCTGCCCAGTGCGCATGCACCCAGCTGGGTGCCCTTGTCACAGGTGCTGGGTTTGTGTCTGGTTCCCCAGCGTGCTGGGGAATTTCAATTCTTTTCTGCACACAGCATGGACAAGCTCTCACACTCATTTTACTTCAGGCTCTTTTGCAAAGGCAAATGGCACTGCTGGAAACTAATCAACGTAATTTTTTACTCTTTGCAGAGGTCTATTAGCAATCATTGCTGCAATCTTGGTCTGTAAATGGGGATGGCGTATTCCTAAATTCAAAACCAGAAATGTTTTGCATTTTTTATAAAATATTATTGCCTTGTCCTGTCTCTGGACAGCCTCTTTTGAGGCTTTTTGTGTATTCCTCTTTTCCCTAGATGCTGTAGCAGGCTGTCAGACAGGGAGATGCTGCTGAGGATATTGGAAAAGCTCAAATGGTAATGAATAGGAAAAAAATACATCACTGTTACTGTAGAAGCCTTGCACAACCTCTTCCTATATACATGCACTGGAAGAAAGTACAAATATTACTTTTATTAAATGAGACGCAGACACTTAGTTCTTATCTTGTCTGACAAAGGAGAAGAAGAGACTGACACGGCTTTCGTGGTGTAAAATCCCAGCAGAGATAAAGGGCTGCGGAATTATCCTGGCTAAGCTAAGCAAAGCTGTCTTTAGGGCAGCCTTAATCTAGCTGTATTTCTACAGGAATTTTGTTGGCCCAAATTTTGCATTCTAGGAACTACTTTGTGTTAAGGAAACAACTTCTTCATGATGTGAGAACACAACCTAGGTTGATTTGCCAAATCCCATGAAGGTGACTACAGCAGCCACTGAGTCAAATTTCCTTTTCCTATTTAGTATTTACACTGAGAGCAGTTACTTGATAAACACAGGTTTGATTAAAAGTTCTCTGGGACTCAAAAGGAAGCCATTTGGTTTCCATCCCTTGCCCTGGCTTCTCCGAGAGCCCGGGGATGAGGGCTGTGGTTTCTTTCATATATGCAGCCAAAGCGCTTCTCTGTGCCTGTTTGGGAAGGATTTAAGGCTAAAATGAGTGTGAAAACGGAAGTTCTCATGTACTACAAGAGCTTGTCCATTTATCAGAATAAAAATTATAAGGATCATTAATTTGTGCATATGTAAATTAGGAACTGCAGAGGATTTCCTGATAACCAGCAGTAGCATGTGATGTACTCCGTGGCAGTCACGCCAAGGATGAAATGTGTTGATTGCCTCCAGGGTTAACCCTGCAGCTTTCATGCCGCGCAAAAGCAGCTTGTTCTGCTCACCATGTGGCACTGGAGCACAGGCAGAAAAGGTCACACGAGCAATCAAGATCAGCATATCCCTACTCAGGTAGGGACCCCCTGTGGCTGTAGGATTAGCTGCAGAGCCTGAGCTGCCTTTGAATACATATTTGCTTCTAACTGTCCTGACTCCGTTACAGACAGTTTTGATTCATTAATCTGTGACCGTATTTGCCATGAACTTGGACACGTAGTGGAACAATGCTTGCCATTTCTTGCTGTTTGCCTGGTTTTCTTCCTTCCTGGGTTTTTGAAACATGAAAACAGAAGAAATTAAAGGCTAGATTGTTTGCTTAATGTGTCTCCCTGCAGGAGTGAGCCGTAGTCTGACAGGCTGCTCTGAGACCTTTGCTGATGGTGTCGCTTCAGCAAGGGTCCTACAGGAAAACTACTAGTAAGCATCTGCAATTAGCAGATAATATTTTTCAAAATATGACTGATTTTTTCTGAAAGTTGGGGTTTTAGAGTCATGAATTGAGTTAGGGTGCAAAGGATCTCTACATCTAATCCCCTTGCATCACATAATAAATCTTGGTACAGGAATTCCAAGCTGAGACTTAAAGGCCAGACAGAATTTACTCTCCCCATTTCCCTCTACTGTTCCCCCAATATTTGGGAAAACTGTAAAAGCACATTTGCTCGAGCACTTCCCCCATGCTCTCACTGCCAGAGAGCAGCACTGGAACAAGGGGCAGCAGTGCATACACGCAGGGCTGTCTCCAAGGCAGATATTTGTCAGGGAGAAGTCACTGACCTCCTTGTTTCCTTAGCCCTGGAGATCCTTGCACTCTCATTGCCGAGTCTCCCCGGGGAGGTGGGGGTGCTGATGCCTACCCTGGGAGGAGGCTAGCATTTAATCTTATCATCTGTCTCGGCTGACATCCCTGCTGCTGCTGTGGAAGAGCTCTGGGGGCAACCCCCAGACAGCAGTGCAAGAGATGTCCGTTCCAGGGCATCCTCTAAATGAAGCCTCAACATTTTCATTAAAAAGAGATGCTCCTGCTGGGCAATTATGGGTTGTGACTCTCCCGTTTTTCCACAGGCAGAGAGCTTATGTAAAAACTGACTGACATTTAAAAATGCCAGCACTCTTATTAATTCTTCAAGGAGGCTTTCTTGGGGCTTTCTGTGTGGAGTGCCAGTCAGAGGACAAGGGTGGTGCGGCCAGGCTGACAGATCCAAGCTCTTTACACAAATGCTGGGCTCTTTTAAGTCTGCTTTAAAATCGTGTTTACCACGTAACTTCTGGCTAACTCGGAAACGCACCTGGGAAGTTTAGGGCACTCAGCGCTACTGAGAGTCCCAGCTGGGTGAGTACAGGCTCTTTTGGGCTCTGTCCCGTGACTGACCTCTCTCTGAGCTGGGAAGAGCCCTTCTGCAGGAATTAAAGCAGCTGTGCTGCCTTCCTGCTGGCTCAGAGATGTGCTGCTGTTCTTCCCTGTAAGCAGAGGGCACTACGGTGGATTACTGCCCACCAGTAATTCCAGCAGCACTGCTAATGTGTTGCCCTTACTCCAGGATCACAAGTTAAATTCAAACCAAAGGACAATATGTGTCAGGGCTTTTCTCTGCTGGCCCCCGAAGGATTGAAAGGCCAAGCACATTAACATGTCTGCTTCTCCTTCTTGCTTCCTAATCTGGGGTACCTGGCACTCCAGAGAGCGCTTGTCTGAGGAGACCTGGGTTCACTTAAGCATCCACCTGAAAAAAATACCACCTTTCCCCCACCCCACTTTTATTAGTAGCTACGTGCTGAGTTGCAGTTATTTTGTCTGCAGTGGAGGCAAAAGGAGCTAATTTCCAGTGAATGGATTATTCTGCGAGCTGCCTTTGTGCAGCTCCCTCTGCCTTCACCCATAGACAACACGCTGCTGCCAGCTTACTCCTTTATCTTGCGAGGAGAGCGCAGTGCTGGGATGGCGATTCAGAGCCCGCTGGTTTTCCACACCAGTTAAAGTGTCTGGGGTCGTGTATGTGTGCTCACGGCCCGATGTATGCGTGTTTTGATGGCACATTTGTTATTCTCTATTGGAAATCATTCTCCCAGGTCGGTAAGTATATTGTTTAGTTAGGTGTAAATCTAGCCATGTGCTGCACATGTAGAATCAGAGCCAAGGCTGCTTCACTTCTAAATCTCCAGTGACCATCCAGTAAATAACAGCTCTCACAGTCCTGGCCGAGTCTATTGGCAGAAAATACCTCCGTAGATCACTCTCAGAGGAATGACTCACTGCGGCAAGGCTATGGAGAAGAGAGGGAAGAGCTCTGTTTAGTTATGTGCCTGGGTTTATTACTACTGCATTTGCAACTATATTTAGAGTCAATGACAAAATCGGATGCCTGCCAGGTCCTGCCATTGGTATGGAGCTGCTTTTTGTTGAAAAACACAGGGATGTGTGAAATCATCTCAGGATAAGAGGTTACGTGTGCATTAAGTTGACAACCAGGTGATATGAGTTGAGCCACCTGTAAGCCATGGGTGCTGGCCCCAAATAGCGAAGACACTGACTGGGTCAGCACAAGGTCTTACATCCTGCTTTTGAGAGCTTTTATTGTTTGACCTGATTCACTGCAGGGGAACGGGTTTCCATTTGGAATAAATTTTAACCCAAATGACTGAAAGTGAATCTCACTTTATTTTACATAATGTTTTATGATAATGCAATTGCGGTGTGTTTCGTGTGGGGCATAGAGGCCAACAAACTACAGAAGCTGACATTTTGCATGAAAGGAGCCAACAAGAGGTCCTGAGTTTATCTACTCAAACTGATAGCAGCATTTGAGAAACTGAACCTTTTTAATAATGGCTTTCTCTCCTTCGTTTACTTTTTTTGGGGTGTCCCTTGTAGATATTCATTTGTGACACTCAACAATTACACTATGTGCAGTATGGTGTAAGCGAACTGAATAGTTTTCTAGGTCAAGCAAATGCAGAAGAGATCAAACCAAACAGGGTGAAAAAAAATGAATTGTAACAGAATAAGTGTATGGCAGGTCAAGTGCTGCTTGAACGAAGCGATGCGGTGATGTAAGTTGCTAGATACAAAATAGTTTCCTTCTTGGGGAGTTATCAGAAAAAAATGCAGTCAGTGAACCGGAAAACTGTGAAATTGTTCAACAAAATTAATCCTCAACTGTGATTAGCAAAAATGTCAGGCTTATTTTGCATCTAGATTTCCATCCTAGCAAATATGATTTTGTCCCTCAATTCTGTTGTCTTGGTCTGAACATTTGCTCTGTTGTACTGAATATAGTTCTATACCCAGTCCATGTTTTCTTAATAAGTGTTGAGTTTGAATAAAGAAATAAGAAAGCATGTTTTCAAACACGATTTAAACTCACGACATTTGTGTTTAGATATATCGTCAGGTGGAAGTCAAATGATTTCATTACATGTCCTTATAAATCTGATATTTACTTTCTTGTACTTGTCTGCACAATCTTGTGCCTTCCACAGGGCCACTTGTGTTGTGGAGGGAGCACCTACGGGGGATAAGAAACAGAGGAGGGGATGCAGCTTGCTGGTCAGTGGATGGTACGTGTCTGTGCCCAGGCTACAGAACGTCTGAGTCTTCTCAAGCCACGAAGACTAAAACCTTTCAGCCCTAAGCTCTGGGGAAGACCATAGTTCTTAGGAAGCCTTCTCCTGATCCCCTGGGATCTGCAGGTCTCCTCTGTAGCGCTGCGAAGGGAAGGCAGCGTGCCTTCACTGTCACGTCCTATGCGCATTGCTTCCCTGGTGCTTGTAAGAACTTCGGTCTGCAGGCTGGTTGGGGTACTGTTGTAGCTTTGGGGCTGGACCTGAATATTAAGGGATAGGCTTATAGGTGTTCACGCTTATAAGCTGCAGAAAACAAGATAATGCAAATACCAACGCAAGGAGAAAATGATAAGGAGCTCTTGGAATCTTAGAAACTGATAATGAGTTGTATTTGTTTGCTCCTCTAGAGCTATGCCCATTCTTTGATCCAGAAGATAAACACGTCAGCATCTCACTCCCCTGCCACGGTAACCTAAAGGAGCATGTTCTCTAGCTGCAGCTGTATCGGAGCTTTGCAAACAAGTTGATGCTGCTTTGCACAGTCAGCCTTCATCCTTCCCATTAGCCATGGCGTCCTCTGCTCCTGCCACAGGCTGGCAAAGCAGCCTAGCCTCCGCCAGTGAGCAATTCAGTTGTCTGCTCTGTTTTCACTGGTATCTCCAAATCCCCTCGTCTTGGCCTCCCCTAGCCACCACCTTTAAGACAGTAATTTCTTAGAACATTTCGTCATTGGGATCCTGAGCTCACGCTAGCCACGCATCCAGCTGCAGTGCTGTTTGGAAAGGAGGTTGACAGCGACATCCCTTTGTGCTCCTCCATTTTTACCAGATGTGGGAATTTCTGTCTTGTGCTCCCTTTGGCAGCACTGGCATCTCCAAAGTACAAGGGAGTTTCTCCTTGGCTGCAGCTTGTTTTTCTCCTGAAATATTTTCCTTGTGAGTAGCCAGAGCAATTGCAGTAACCGGCATACGAAGGGACCTTGCTTCCCCACTGACGGAAAGCAGCTTTTCTGTTATCTTGCCCCTTCCTGCATCAGAGCACGTTCTTGTTAGGCAGTGGCCACCCACATAGTGACCTGCACTAGCCTGCTTGGCTTCTCTGTCAGTGCTCAAGTGCACTGCATCCGAAGGGGCACCCTGCATTTGGTACTGGCAGGACTGGAGGACTGGCAGCTGCCAGCCCCATTACCTCCTCTCACGGCCCCTTTCAGAGCTGAGGCGACCTGTGTGCACGGCTGGACTCTCAACTCTGGTGGCAGGAGCTGAAGCTGTCAGCGCTGCCTCTGTTGAGCTGCTGGAGCAACCAGTATCAACGCTCACGTTCTCTGTCCCAGCTCGAGCAGCTGCCTTTAAAATTCCTCCTTTGAACTCCCCTCTGCCTTCTTTTCCCAGGGTGAAACCATCGCTGGTTTCCAGTCAATGTCAAAACGCCCCATGAATGAACAGAATTAGGACAGGCTGAGGAAGGAGTTATTTCCCTGCCTTCGTGGCAGTGGTTTGGGACTGAAACCATCAGTGCTCTTTGAAAGCCGAGTTATTTCTGTGTAGATGCCTTAGGAGTTCAAAATGTTATTAGAATATGCATTATTATTTTGATTTTCACCCGTCAGTGCTGACATCGGTGACAGCAAAGGGCACAGTACCGGAGATGCGATCCCCTCGCTTTTCCCCAGCATGATGCAGCACAAAGGCAGGTGGTTGTTACACTCCGCTTTTGCTTGGTAGCTCAGTCCCAAAGGGATCTGGATTGCTCAGTGACATTGTGCCGGAGTCTCTGTGCTTGATTTTATTTTGAGTAAGTCTTACCTCTTTATACATGGATAATGAACCCTCCGCGCACCTGGTACAGGCTGCACAGGGTTATTTAAAATGTGAGTGTCTGAGCATGCCTGAAAGTGAAGTTCCCTCATAAGTATAAGCTGCAAACCCTAATTCAACATTAAATCAAATCAATGTTAATTTGTGAACTAATTAGCATTTCAGGCTTTTTTTCAGCAGTGTGGTGATTTTGTATATAATGCTATGTGATTGTACTGAAGTACATAATTATGGAGCTGAATACATTGTCTCCTGCTGACATGTTGCAAAAAGATTTTCTCTCCGCCAAGGATGCTTGCTACATCTGAATTAAAGATACACATCTAAGTCCCGAGCAGCTAACCTACAGCTGAATTTAATTGATGTGATGTCAGAATGTAGGGGCATTCCTGAATGAATGGGTTGACTATATACTAACTCAATTTATTCATTCGTATCTCTATTTTAATGAGGAAGATATCATTTGGTGGGAGACAGATGATGTGAAAGGTATTCTGAGTGGGGAATATGCATCAAGGAAAACCAAGTGGCTTTAAAGAGATTTATTTTAAAGAAAGTCTGAAGTCTGAGTGCTGAAGCAGGGGAACTGTCAGTACTTGCTCGGCTCAGTGTTCATTCTCACCCAGAATTCCCGTCCTGGCAGCGGCCAGCACAGGCAGCTGTAAATGGAGCGAGGAATTCCATCAGTTCTACAATAACTACCCCTCTTACCTCTCCTGCAGCAAAGCTGATGTAAGTCTCCTCTACATACGTACCCGGAAACAAACATTTTCACTTAAAAACCACTACCCACACTCGAGTTTTCTTTTAAAAAATAGTTTTAATAATATTGATGTCCTTCATTATCTCTCTCTCGTCTTCAAAGACACTGATTTTTATAAGAAACATGGTTAAGATAAAAGATTTTTTTGTGCCATAATGCAGAAAGTACACGCTGCACCTAATACTGATACATGAAGTAGTACTGCAGCCTCACTTAGGTGTACAGTCAGTAACCTTGTTTAAATACCAGACCAACAAAAACATATAAACTGTAAAAGATTTCTGCGAAATTGAAGGTGAGCGTGTACATATCGTCCCCTATAGGATCCTGAGTCAATCAGGAAAGTTTTGTGTCCCTGAATAACCTTTTTCCAGGTGAGTTACTGCTCAGCTGCTCCCAGGAGTCAAGGTATGATTGATGGTTGTGCTGGGGCCTCGCTGGTCTCCTCCGGCTGCCTTTGCCTTGATGGAGGCAGGAAGTGTTCTGGGTGTCGATCCTTTTGGGCTGACAGGTCATTCTTGCACCAGACTGGTTCAGACTGAATTACTCAGAACCGTGGTTCAGACCTTTCTTCATTATCTGAAGAATTAAACACGTAAAAGTGTGGGAATTTAAATGATCAGCTCTGGCTGTCTGGGTTAGACTCTGCCTGAATTGACAAAAGAAGCCGTATTTCTGTTGCTTTGGCTTTTTTTTTTTTGGACTGTTTTTCTGGGTTCTACTTTCTTCCTAGGTCTGGGCTGACTGAGTGGAAAAGCTGAGCCTTTACTTTTCAGTCTAATGTTCTATGAAAATGAGGCCTGGTGGGTCTCTCTACTTCTATGCATGATCTATTGGTCTTTGAAAACTTTTGAAGCCCTCAGCCAATTTCAGCCAAACCTGACAGGCCGTTAAGTTCTCTCAGATGTCATAAAAATAGGTTGCCTCTGGGGAAAGCAGAGCAGCATGGGCTCATTGCCATGGTCGATGTCCAGGTTCTGCAGGTAACCAGGCTACCTTGATTCTCTAGCCCTTACAAGTGCAGTTACAGAGCAAGAATCCACAGGACCTGACCGACTCGTCGGAGAGGTACCAGAAGTCCTACTGCTGGGTAATAGCTTTCTCCAAGTCCTCCTTGTGAAAGTCAGTAGCCTACAGAACCAAACACAGCACTCACGACAGTCCAGCACCTTGCTTTTCTCATGTCCTTCAGTCCAGCAAGTCGTGTAGCTTCAGTGATCCATCAGCTCTGGTAACACTGGGCCTATTGAGACTCAAACCTGTTTATTCATTAAACCTCTCTTAAACCGGTCAAAGTATAATCTCTATTAAGAGTTAATGAAATTAAATTTTTGATTTTTACTTTAAAAGGCCAGGAGCTCTAGCAAAAAGCTAAAAATATGAGCAAGTTTAGTGTGCACTGTGCCCTGTGTGGATCTCAGCCCACCCAACACCGAGCTCCCGTGCTCATTCAGGACATCCGCATGCTTAGATGCAAACAGCACGGGAGGAGAACTGGCCTTGATTTTCAGCTTTTACCATAACCTTCTTACATTTGTACATTTAGGGCATTTAAAAGGTTTAAAATTCCTTCCAGTTCCATTTTATGGTTGATTGTACACAGTGCCAGCCTTGTACAAATACCCAATAAGCCATTATTTTCAATGCAAACAGCAGAAAGTTGAACTACTTAGAAAAAATACAATTCAGCCCAAGAACCATGCTAATTATATCCTTGGTTATTTTCACACTGAGGAATATTTCAATCTGTACTCTGTGTTTATATGCTAAAGATGTTTCTTCTTGTCTGAACTAGCAAATATACCTCGGGGAGCTTTATTTTTGGTTACGCATTTAATGCAAAACATTATTTGCATCACAGGAAGATCACATCTTCCCCTTGCCCATTTCAGCTTTTCCATACCAAACCTCAGGCTTTCCTATTATTTGTAAAATTGCTTTTGTTTCCAGTTGGGATCAGATTTAGAAATGGAAAGATCAGGGCATATTAGAATTTGTAGCTAGGGGAGAATTCTGCTCCAAGTGGAGAATGCTAAGCCATGCTGGGGAGAAGGGAGGCACGAGACAAAGGAAAGGGTTTAGAACAGGTTTGTGGGTTTTTTGGATATCTGATTGCTATTATCCTGCAAAAGTGCAAGAGATAAGGAGGGAAGGAGTAAGGTGTAAAAGCAGAGAAATGGAAATATACTTTTAAATGATGTAGATAATGACTTTATACTTCCTAAATTTTGAGGTAAGTGATCTTGCCTATTTGGGAACAAAGCTGGCATTGGTTTCTTAATCACTTAGAAACCCTCAGGACATGTTTCAGGGAGAAGGTGCAGAGAAAATGTTCATTTTTAGATATTCATGGAGAAATTGTAAGAGAGTTCCAATTTGTGCAGCCAGCACCGATCTGCTTAACCATTTCCCTGTCATCTCCCTGTTTGTACTGAATTTACACATGAATTTTTAATTGGATCCTACCGTTAATAGCAATTTTCTTCTTCTATTTTTTTTTTAATTCCAGGCAAATATCACAAAATGAGTGGCAACTCTGCTCTACTTTCTAGCAGCAGCTGCAATATCCAAAGGGTTAATGCAGATCATCGAGGTTTCATCTCCCTGCCCTCTAAGGTCTGATTCATAAAGCTGAAGAGATGAATTCAGAAATTTCCAGAGACAAATGGGAGAGAAAATCAAGATATATGAAAAAGGGGGGGTGGGAAATGAAGTTTTGTGTCAGTGCATGTGGTTACCAAACGGGGCCTGAAATTCACTCAGGTTCTTGTGCAGATAAGGTGCTGAGATGTTTCCCTCAGCAAAAGGGCAGTCTGCAGATCCTGGGCCAGTTTTCAGTACTGGAGCAGATCAGTGATCCATTTAGGCTCCATCAGTAGCTAATGCTGAGAAGAAAGGCAGAAATCCGTGATGGTGCATCAGCAGTTTAATACTACGGAGGTGGCATGGCTGCCAGCCCCTAAGATATGAACACTCCTGCCAGGCCCTGTGGTAATGCTGTTCTACCTCCTGTACCTGTGCATGAAGTTGGTACTAAACATCATACGGAATTGTTACTAAACATCTAGTTGGGCTTTTCTAAGTGCCATGCCCTGCTCTCAGCATCCCATGGATTCCATTTCTGCTGACTAGTTAAACATTGTTTAACTACCACTGTCCTTAAGCACCATCTTTCTATTCATTTTAATCTAGCTTCTCTCTAAATAGTCATATGAATCTTTATAAAAATAAAAAAAAAAAGTGAAAAATCGATATAGTTCTAAACGTTCCAGGTCATGAAGTGCAAGCTGTAACACACAGTTACACTTGAATCTTCTTAGCTCAAAAGAAACAGAGGCAAATTTCTACTGTCCCCACTGGGACAAGTATATGGCAGCATCTGGCTTGCACTCATCAGGTTTTGCTTTCCACACTGAATGAAAGAATTCCAAAATCCTGTAGTCACCTTGCTACAGCCTGGGATGTTGCAGGTAGTCTTGAAAGCCTCATAGGGATCACTGATGCCTCCTAAAACCAGGCAGATGTGTCTAGAGAATGCTTTGCAAGGTCTGAAGGCTCAGGAAGAACTTCCCTGTCCGGTGGAGAGGGGAGCAGCTGTAAACAGTTTAAAATGTTTGGGTTTGTTAGCTCGTACGTTGCTGAGATGCTGTCATCAGATCCCTGTTTTATTAGCAGAAAGAAATTCTTTCTGTTATTCTGTTCTTTGAGTGATACATGCCAGCAAATTCTAAGCATAACTTGGAGATGGCTGGATCTCTCCATAAAGAATTGATGAACGGGGATGATAAACTGCAGCAACATGCCAGAAAAGCCTTCTTCACTGCAGCCCTGCCCATAACAGCTGCCTTCAGCAGTTAGGGGTGGTCTCTGCTTTCTGTGTGATGGCACGGCTCGGTTACCGGGCAGTGTACGGACTCAAAGTAGTGCGTAGGGAAATGATGCCCTATGCCTGTTTCCTCTCTAGCTAACAAAAAAGTCTTTAGCACAGGGATACTCCTAAATGTGTGAGGCACCTCCAATGTAGAGGGATCTAAATGACTTGCTTCCCATCCCATTTCTCAGGTCTAGAAGAAATAAAATCATGATATGGGTTTGTAACGTGTTGAGGGAGGGATGCAGGCACACAGAATCCAGCATCAAGTTCTGATAGCATCCAAAGCTGTTTTCATCTCTGCATTTGCTTTTTGTTGTGTGTATGTGAATCCACGTAGTTTTGTAAATCTCCTCTTCCAGATGCGTATCTCTTGTTCTTTAAGGAAGAAGCAGCTAGGAATGTTCGTATCGCTGAATTGACCTAATCACATGCAGTCCACAGCCCCTAGGAAGTTAAAACAGAAAGTCGTGGAGCACCTGCACAGCTTCTTGTTTACTTAGCACAATCTTAAAGACTTAATAACAAATGTTGTTCTGCTTTATTTCGGAGCTTTCTGAAACCATCCTTGCAGAGAGAAGACCGTTCAATGCACTACATTTTGAATTAACAAGTTAATCTATAGCTTCTTGCTGAAAGTGAGGGGAAGCAATTACTGGTATGCATTAGATCACTTTAATTTCAGGTATACGTTCAGATATATCTTCATTGGCCCAAAGAAGGACCGGGGTTTGGACAGAGAGAGAACAGTGATTAGCCAAAGCAGCCCGGGCTCCTTTTTGTCATGAAGTTTAATCAGTTACTTGCTTACATGACATTTTTCAAAAGCTATTCATTACTCTTAAAAGATGCTCGATTCTGTGACAGTGCTAGCTGTGTTGTCTACTGTTGCTGCTTTTCTAGACCGGGTGGTACTCACTTATGTGTCATATCCAAGAAGATCCTATTAACACAAGTCCCAGGTTCAGTAGTTTGATGCCCTCCTGCCTTTCCCCACAGAATTTCGCAGTGCTGCAGGGCTTTTTCAGCTGCGTGTCTGAGTGCTGCTGGAGCTGCTACCTCATTTGGCAGGCTGGTGTCCAGACCTGCAACCCATTATCCCTCCCGGTCCCTTCCCTCCCAGCACCCTCGGAGCTCTGCAGTTTCTGATGACCTCCTGCCTCCTACCTCCATCCTCCTTTTGGCTCTGAGGTCAGCGGGGAGGAAGAGAAATCCATAAAGACTCATTCTAAAAAGAGTAGGAACTGCTAATTTATGTGTTGAATAGCACTATGTAAATCTCTAGGCGTTACCAACAGAGGGGACAATTTGTTTTACATTTTTTTTGCAGATCTGCGGGCTACTTTGGGTGCAGATATTTCCCCTGGTTTCCTATTGCTCTGTTAGTGCATGTCCCCCTCCCTGGTCCTCATCATCAGCTCTAATTTATCTCACCGTGCCATGCCATTACTGAAACCTCTTAGGTGAGGTTGAATTTAGCCATTAGTTTATAAATTCCTGAGGTTTCTGGCTGGGTGAAGAGTCTTATCATGAAAAGCATGAATTATTTAAACATGGCATTTAGAGAGGGAGCAGGTAGAGAGCACCTGTGAGTATGAGAAAAGCAGAGTGTCCTCCAGCTGCACTGTTTGGAATATTTTTTATACCTTTCCAGCATGTGGGAATCACTTGGTGCATTGCCATGCAGAGTCACTCGGGGGCAAGCACCAGGGCAGAGGTGTTGTGTGGTGCTGGGGAGGTGCCTTGGGAGGGGAAGGGGGGTGCTGTGTGCTGGGGCTGGGGCACAGCGAGGCAGAGCCCATCCTAGGTGGCTCTTTAAGTGTGTAGCCTCCTTTTTCTGCACCCCGTATTTACCAGTGCAGAAATGAAGCTCAGGCCGTGGAGGCGGGTGATGGAGGAGCCGCAGTCTGTGGAAATTCCTGGAGCAAAGTAAAGCAGGTATGGAAACAAGGAGCTAATGGGAAACACTGCGCCTGCTAATGAGAGGCAGAATAGCGATGAGGGAGCGTGAAGGGAGATTATTACCAAAGCAGACGCAGTCCTTTGCAGAACTCCTGCTTTTATATTCAGATTGCTTGATGATATGCTGACTGCAGGAGTTTGCTGAGTTACTCTTTTCCATGGCATGAAACTAGCAGGTAATTTTTTCTCTCTTTCTTTCCTTCCTCTCTTTAGCCAAGAGTTTCCAAAAGCTGCCTTTCTTTGCTTATAGTAAATGCCCTAGTTTTAAATTCAGCACCGTGAGGCATCCATCTCCGCCTTTTGCCCCTGCCTGCACACTGAACTGTGTGCTTTTTGATGTTGGAAAAGATAGCTCCCCCAGATTGCCGCTCGCAGTCGGTAATGAGGAGGAGTTACCGGCACCGTGCTATTCTCACGTCTCAGTATGCCTCCTGTAATGTGAGAGGATTATTGCTGATGTTCTGCTGGCTCTATTCATTGTTGTGAATGAATTATGCTTTTAAGCTGGGCATTAGCGTAAAAATACCTCCAGTGACTTAAGTGGGGATTATTATTACTGATCATGTTTATGGTTGTTCTTAAGAGCCCACCAAGAGCGGAGCCCCATTGTGCCAACCACAGCACGTGAGATGCTCCCTGCCCCAGCAAGCAGCTGTCTGAAAAGATGTGTTTAGGGAAGGGCCAGGGCTAAAACACACAAACAGGGTGATTTCACACAGCAGATAGTTTTCCGCCAAAGAGTACAAGAAAGATGGACATCTTTTTTTCCCTAATGCCCTGGTTTGTCTGAAGAAAGGAGAGGGTATCTCCCCTCGGCAGCTCAGGGTCTGTGTTGCCCGGGGCTGAGCCTTCCCACCAGACTTTTTTACTCCTGCTTGGCTCTTTCTGCTCCCACCAGTTACCGTCCTGCTATGTGTGAAAAATAATTCCTAGTCTTGGCTTACTGAGCATTTGATTCTGGCCGTGCATTTCGCCACAAACAGAGCATTTGAGAGAAGAAAGTGAGGAGGTAGGTCAATTCAAGGCGCTGCTGTTGGACGACTTATGGGGATAGGTGTCGGCAGGAACCAACGCAGGGAAGTTCACGTGCTTTCTCATTTGCAGAAATTCAGTGACTGGCTTATTTCTCCCATCATAAAATTGTCTCTCTGAGTTTTCCAGATGGGTGAATCACAGGGGTTGGAATGTAGCTTGACAGGTAGAAATCAAATGCAGCATGTCTTAGTGATGCTTTGTCAGCTGTGAATAACAAGGGATGTTTGGGGGGTTGTTCTGAAAATCCAGATGCCATCCGTTGTTAGCTCTCAGCTTCTGCTGCCCTGGGCAAACCTGATAATATGTCACTGCAGAACAGTTGCTGCCGTGTATTTTGCCTAATCCGTCCGCATGGCAACTCTAAATCAGTTGTCAGCTTCCTTCTGGAATGAAATCTCTATTGCCCCTGTAATCTGAAATCCAGAGGACAAAACTGAACGTGTTGTGGCTACAGGGATGGTTTGTGCTTAATTCCTAAGAACTGATGTGGCTAATTGCAACAAGTCAAAAACCAAACGCAAATCCTCTAGAGCATTATGTTTTTGCCTGGTAATACCAATGAATAGCTGACAGTGGAGAGGATGAGACCTGCAGGGTATGTCAGGGCTCCTCCCCACCCCCATGGCAGTGAAATCCTGGTGCACACAGAGGCAACCCAGCCCTTTTCCAGCCAGGACTCAGTGCTGGTACCACCTGTGAGCAATGGTCTAATGTACGTTACTCTGCTGTGCTCGTGTGTGCTGACGTGTGCAGATCTACCTGGAGTTACTGAGCCTGAGGATATCTGTTTGATACAGGGATAACAATATATAGATCCATACCTTGGAATCACAGTACTCGTGGTTTATGCTGCAATAAACTTTCAGTTGTACCACTGGGTATTAAAAACTACACCATGTTTTTGTTTGACAGTGTACTTCGTAATATATTATGGGAATAATATTTTACCAGCTGAATACCCTGTGATACTCATTTCTTCTGTTTCTGCTGCTCTTTATTTTAAACCTCTGAACTCAAATTGCAAAAGGGGCAGACTTACCACTGGACTCTTAACTGGGCTTAGAACAGGCTCTGCTCACCGGGCAGTTAGCTCCTGGTGTTTTAAATCCAGGGGATACCTCTTTAGAGTGGTCACAAAACAAAAGTTTTATTCTTCATAAGTGAACTTCTGTATCATAATCTTGTGGTAAGGTGTTAATTAAAGTAACCTTTCAAACTCCAGCCTTCAGCTGATAAGAATGGGAGGAAAAAACACACAGTGAAATCCAGGACAGTGCAATGCAATTGCTCCCAATAAAGATCATTAAAGTTTCTGATACGACTTGTACGCTGAAATGCTGCCTCACTTGTGGTAAACACCCAAGTGAAGCAAATACTTGGCCTATCTGACAGGCCACGAACGCTTCCATTAGCATGGCATAATTGTAATGCATTTAGCATGTATGTTTAATGTTAAATGCATTAGCACTTAGTGTCAGGAGCTCCAGACCTGCTAGAGTCAAGGGGTTAACACAAATTAAGAATTGCAAGAGAGATTTGTCACTCTTTATAGCTTTATGTTAGACGTCCTAATTTCATTACCGAAGCTTACTCTGTAAAGAGAGAGTATTATTTGTGCGTTAGGCTCTTTTTCCTTCTTTCGCAAGTGAAGACCAATTACCCTGCTAACATTTGCTGCTGCAGTAACACCTGCTGAGAGGCCCCGCTGTAACATCGTGTAAGCTGAAGTACTGTAGTAAAACCTGCAGAATACGTTACCTAAGAACATGCAGCTATCCAGTTTAATTAACAGACTGACATTACAAAATCAAGCCTGTAACAGACACCTATCATTGAAGGTAGGCTTTGATTTTTTTTCTTCTCTCTAAATCCAGAACATTTTGGACTTCATTCGCATGGAAGAGTGAGGGCAACGTGTGAAATGCAGCAACCCTACAGCTACAGAGCCTTCCCTCAGCATCCAGCGTGGGTTAAGCAGCCCTTAACCTTTCCACTTGACCTTGCCCGTCTTCGTATTTCAGCACAGATGGTGGCACAGCTGTGCAGTGACCCTCACCGGGGATCAGCCAGGTGAGGAATAACACGGGAAGGGAAAATGGTACAACAGAGGAGCCAGCTCAGAGGCAGGAATGGGCATAAAGGGTTGGGCACCAGTTTTGCCACATTGCTGCCGATTATTTAACTGCTCAGAGATTGCTTCACTGCAATTCAGTGTGGAATAAGGAAAATGCACCTTGTCTCTTTTATAGCACCACAAAGCCATGATACTTTAGATTCAACTGCCTTAATAGTAATTTCTTTTAGCAGTTGTAATGTTGGAGTCATTGGGACTGCAAATAGAGCATAAAGAACACACCAGTCTCTGTAGAGTCCGGATGAAGAGCTGTTACGCTGAATGACCTCAAGAAAAAATGATTTGGGAGTTTTTTGTGTGAATGGGATTTATGCTAACTGGCGCTTGTCTGTGACCCTCACTCTTTAAGAAGTTTTAGAAATCTTAAAGACATCAGCTTCAGCCAGACCGTGCTTAACTCTTCCTCACAAGAAGGCAGTGAGGGAGACATCTGCTCACCCATCACCAGCGTGCCAGGGCCCGAGAGCACCAGCAGCCCTGGCCAGGGGCTCCCTGCAGGCACCAGACGTCCGGGGCTCCATTTCAGCTCAGCCCCAGTCCTCGCGGAGCCGTGCCCGAGGTGAGTCCAAGGGGGAAGCTGAAGTACAGAGGCAATGTGGCAGGAAAGAGGGCTGCGTCTGTCACTTGGCTCCTGTTCAGAGACCCTAGCTCTGTTTTTCCTCAGGGCAAGTTCTCGTGGTTGCTTGGTAACTTTGCTGTGCGTAGAGTATCCTGGTACCGAGAGCAGCTCGATGTGCAGATAGACTTCACGCAGCCTATCTTGACTTGCAGCTTGTCGGCCAGGTGCAGCCTGAGGAAAGTTTTTGTGCCACCTTTTTCCTGAAGGAATAAGCATTCCTCTAAGTCAGACATCTCCTCCTGCACCCTTAATTCTCATGTGGTGATCTGAAGGTGGATCTCAGAAGGTCTGATCCAGTTCCTGTCCCTCTGTGAAGGGTGGCCTCAAGATCCCAACAGTTTCCTCCTGTCACTTGCAGTTACTTCCCCCCACAGCATCCCTCACCTCTGCAGTCACTTTCTCCAGCGCACACGTGCACCAGTAATGAGGCTGGGGATACAACTGAGGCTTCAGAGGGGACTAAGCATTCATCTTGCTAACTAAAAGGATAATCAGTGTATTTCCTTTCCCTTTTCAGGCATGCTGTGATTCTTAACCTTTTAAAGCATTCCTAACATCTGCTCCTTTCCATAAGCACGCGTTTTTGCTAACAGGCCAGCGCGCTCCTGGGGTTATGGCTCTATGAACAAGTTACTCCAGGGAATGCTGGAGAGGGGTCGTGGAGCAGCCAACATGCTGTGAATGTTCCTGAACCCCGCAGCGGTTTGTTCATGTAGCCGTACCCTGATACCAGCCTCATTAACCCTGCCGTGCCCTTGGAGCACGCTGCTACCAACACACACAGCCTAACAGCTTCTGCGTGCGAGGGTTCAGAGTGGTTGAAGGAATTTCCCAACCTAGTCTGAAGCCCTGCTGTCTAATCAGTTATAAACCGTGTTGGTTAGGATGCCTGGAACCTGGGCTGTGTCGATAACCTAAACTGACCATTGGCATCTTGTGAGCATTGACCATTCCCCTGCTTGTATTAAATTGGTTGCAAGGAATCATTTAAAATAAATAGGAAATCCATTTAAAATGTATTCATGGAGGAAATCAGTGCAGAGTGTCTACTGTTAAAGTGTACTGTGGTATTTTGCTGGAGGGGTGTGTGTGGGACACCAGCAGTGTTAAGTGGCTAAGCAGCAGAAATTATATGACGAAGTTGGCTTTGTGCTGCATTTGTTTTGGGGTACGAAGTCCGGGTAAGAGAGCTCTGTGATTTGGCATGCAGCTTGTGCTGATGATCGTGTGCGGTCTGAGAGACAATTCAGGCAATTTTGAGTGAGGTGGAAATTAATTAACAGCCACCAACGTGCGTGCCTTCCCCTTGAAAATGTGAGTGGTGAAGTAGGCTGAACCTCTGGCTCTCTCACCAGCTGGACTGATATAATGACGAGGAAGCGAGGTTAACTGCTGATAGGAAATGAGACAGAAGGCTGAAGCTAGCGGGAGGTTTATTCCCATTCTCTAATAAGCTCTGTGGCATCAACAGGACATCTCCAGGACTGTCCCTTGCAGCAGGACGGAGGTGAATGGCTAGGACACGGAGGTGTAGGTAGAGCTTATTTTCCATCTGTGGCTTCGTAACGATCTCTAAGGGTTTCATTAGGCCAGTGCGCCTGGCCTCTGGGAAGTGCCGTAACTACTCGTGGCTGGCCAGCAGCTGAGATCTCTGCTTTCCCTCTGAGTTTCCTGGACCTTGGGCTGTATTTGGGTCTAACCGTGGCTGTGTCTCCATTCCCCTGGTATCTGGCTCTGACCAGCAGGCCGCCCTGCTTACGCCTCGGCTGCAGCGACACCTGTCCTGGTTGCCTGGGCTCTGGGAAGCGAGACCTGTCCTTCCTCACACATCCCTGTTTTAGCACATCTGGAAACTGAAGAGAGTAGTAAGTGGAGCTCAGGCTGTATGCTGGGAGAAATTGTGGCTTTCTGAACAGCCGTGCATGCAGGCGGGGGATTTTCCTCTGTCCTTTGCCATTTTGAAGTGTCACTTGCTTGATCTGAGCACTTACATTAAAATCTTGTATTTCAGTATCCCTTGTTTATTAGTCTATATGGCATTTGTATACTCCAATAGTAACACATACTAATATATACTCCAAGAGTAGCATGTATTAATATGTTCTTGGCAGAGCCTTCCTTACATTTGTTGAAATACTGGAACACTGAAGAAGGAAAAAGAAAAGAGTTCCCGATTTCTTAAATGCTTTTCTACAGCATTCTTAAATGCTGTACTAGGCCCTGCTTAAATAGTCGTCTGTATTTAGGGGGGGTTCATCTGTGATATCCCCAGTAAAAATTTCAGTGGATTTATTTAGATCTCAACACAAAAACAGTTGCTTGCTGTTTATAAAATGCAGATATTTATGTGTTGTAAATGAGTATAATGGATGTAATCTAACAACACTACTATTGCCAGGATCACTTTCTTTTTGCTTATTAAAATTGCATATTCATTTAAAATAGGTTTATAAGTACCTATTTCTATGCCTGAGCAAAATCTGGTATCTTAGTAGCCATGCCTTTCATAGTTAAGACATCCATAGTTTTTGAAAGTTTTTGAAAGTTTTGATACTTTCTTTGGTTAGTGGAAACGGGAACTGTGTATTTTGAAGGTTCTTATTTTTAGCATCTCTAGCTGAAAACGTAGCTGTTCAGGTATGTCACTGCCACAGTTGTCACTTATTAAAAATACACATAGATTTAAATCAGAAAAACAAGAACCAGAATCTTTAATTTTTATATTTACAGCAAAAATACTGCCTCCAACTTCCATTTTGCTTCTAAAATTTGAGTTCATTGGCTGGCCAAGATAACACTAAGTTACCTGGGACTTGCAGGTGCTTGTGACTCGTGTGCTTGGCATCGCCAGCTCTTCCAGCATGCCTCCCTCGTGGGCTGCTTGGTTCCCCTGGTCACTGCCAGCACTCTTGGGTGCCACTGTTTGTCAGGGACTAAAAATGGGGGGCAAATTCTTAACCCCAAAGCAGTTCCAGCATTAGTTCATCTTTATACAGAGTAATCTTTTTATGCATCCATCTATTTCTTATGTCACTAAGTGGTTAAATATTTTTATTTATTTGCTGAGTGTGCATGCAGACCTCATTTTACTGCAAGCACTGTGTTCAGTGCATGCTATAAGCCTTTGGGTGCTGCAGTTGTACACCTCCCAGTCCGTGCCCTCCCTCCATTCAACACCACCACGCCCTGTGCAGACCTTTGTCAGTCCCTGGCCAGCTGGGGTTTGCCCCGTTAGCCTGCCACACAGCTGTTGATCGGTCACTCTCAAGCTGCTTTTTTATCAGCTGCACCACGATTAGGCTGCATATTCTTAAGACTTTAATGGGATTGTTCTAACAGGGATGACCCAAAGAAATGGTTGGGACCGTTTTCTTCCTTGATTTCAATAATCTGTTTGCGACATACGCATCTTTGTATGCACAGGTCTTTTTGGGGTCAGGGCCTCGCTGGTGTCTTCCAGGCTCATGCAGCATCCCGTTGAATGAATTAGGGCTTTGTGCGATCTCTGAGCGGGGAGGGCGGTGTGTTCTGGCAGAGCAGAACCTCATGGGCAGTAATTAGACTCAGCATCTGTAAATTATGTTGCAAACCACATCTGAAAGGTGCTAAAGAAGCACCTCTACAGGGATTATTAATGCATACAAATAAAATGAAATTTTGAATGTTAAATGACGAAACAAAACCCAAAGACAGATATGAAAGGTATTCTAGAAGGACTATAAATCAGCTGCAGCCAGTAGGTTGGAACCGAGTGTGGAAGCACTAGAAACACATCTATCACCAAGATAGCTGTAGCGAACTTATTTCCTGGCTCCAGAAAGAGAAGCTTTGATCACATCTGTCACTGAACTACTAATTTCTTAAAAAAAGGAGTTAAAAGCCAATATAAGGTTTAAAAATAGTGGAGGATTATGGCTTTGAAAACTTGTTTGTAATGTTGATTTTTTTTTCTCTGTCTTGGTAAAATATTTTAATGAAAGTAACTTGAGGCTCTTAAGGTTTTGAATTTGTAAGTTGGTTTCATCCTTTTCTTCTTGCCTACCTGTCGACCTCATTTCATCAGCTATCTTTCTTTAATCAGTGAATAGTGACTAACATCAGGGAACTGGAACTGCTCAGATTGTATTATGTAGTGCTATAAATCAGGTCAACGCAGTACCTGGATACAGGAGAAAGTTCTGCCTGTCAGGCGGGTGTTTACCCCGATGTTTTAATTCAGGTCAGCAGTAAGCTTTTAAGGTAATCTGTCATTCAGTGCTCTGTGGTTCTTGGAGTGCACAAAGTGTATTTCTCTCATATGAAACTAAATCAAAGGAGATGCTGGAGGAGCGTACCCAATCTCTCTGCTCAAGGACACCCAGCCCACTTACCTCAAGGTAGGGATAGTGGGAAGTGACTGCCCTAAAACTCAGGGCCCTCAGCACAGCTGCCACGCTGTGCAGGTCTGCTCCTCTCACACTCACGTGGCCGGTGGTCCTGTGCTGCATGCTCTGCCTTTCACTCTCCTGTAAAAGAAGATGTTCAGGCTGCGGGATGCTTTCCCTGTTGAGGACATGCTATGAACCTGTGAGATTTGATGGCATTTCAGCCCCCTGTGAAAAGGGAATGGGAAGGCATGGGGTTAGACGAGGGAGGGGGAAGAGGTTTGTGTTTATTCCTCCCTCTGCTGGCTCCAGACAAGTCCAAAGCATCTTAAATGGAGTCAGAAAAGGCCTGCTGTGAGGAGCGTATGACTGTACTTATTTCTTCACTTTGAAGTAGAGAGAAATGATTTAAGAGCTGACTGTGAAAGTAGACACAGACATAAAGATAGACATAAAGAAATCATTCTGACACTGCTGCTTCTTAAAGAGGAATGGGAGCTGGGAGAGAATGCTTTAAAGGGTCCTATAAATTGATGTTGGGTTTTGAAGCTCTTCTTCAAACTCTTCTGCATTTTTTGCCAAGGCCCTGCACAATAAACAGTGCACCCACAAGAAATGATACCTCGGTGGAGCATTAGCAAATCAAGTGACCAGCTTTAGTTACAAACCACCTACAGCTGTATGTGGGATAGCACCCATCATTTGTGTGAAGCTTGTGTGGTAGCGGCGATAAGCCAGGAGACGAGGATTATCCTCACCGCATCCGCTAGCTTTTGTGATTCCACTAAAGCATCGTGAGGGAAAGGGGACAATTCGACCACAGGAGAGAATTTGATGAGAAGCATGGAGAAATTGGGCTGACCTCTGCTGTGCCTGGGTGTAACTCTGCAGCATCGCTTCTTCCGAAGCTGCAGCCCCTGTGTCTGTGCAGAGAAGTGTCAAGTGAGAAGCCCAGCGTGTCACGTTGGCTGTGTGTCTTTTGTTTTAGCGATCACCAGTGATAATAAAGAGCGGTATTAGGATATGTTGTTTTGAAACCGAGATTTTCAAATCTTCAGAAGGAATTTTCCACTGAATATTGTCTTGAACTCAGGCCAGTATATCATTCTGGCTAATGTGTTAAGTGTTACAGCTCTTATCAGGATGTCAGACCTGCTAAAGCAAGCACATATCTTCGGGATTTGAATATGTGTGAATCCCAGATAATGCTACAAGTGAATAAATGTAGGGGAATCCATCTTAAATGACATCTCATTTCTGCCGTTCACTTAGTTAAAGCCAATAATAGGCTGGATAGGGAGCAGATGTAAGCTCAGATATGCTGTGTTAGTACTTACAGTGCTTATTCAGTGGTGCCAGTTATGTGATATGTGAAAGCTCTGCGCGGTAATACACGTGCAGGTTACCTGCTGTCGTACCCTGATATGATAGCCACGTATTCCGATATGATAGCCGTGTATCTTCAGAGTAGACCTGGTAGTAGAACAGTGTTTCTATCCACTGTGGGGTGTGTGTGGAAAAAGCTAAGCCAAATTCCCAGAGATTTGGAACCTCCTCCCATTTCTATCCCAGAACAAATAATATCCTGACTGATTGTTGGGGTAACAGATTTTATTTTATTTTTTTGACTATTTAGATTTCTATTGTTTTTTCTGTTGGGGCAGAATTACCAATTGAAAAAAGTTACAAAGCCCATGACTCCTCAAGCTTCTACTGCTGTATGAACCACTCTGATGGTTGCTTTGTAAAGGGTAAAAATGCTGAGGGAACCTAGTAGCAAGATGTACAACATGGATCTCGTGTCTTCTTCAGTGCATCATTACTGCAGCAGTCGCTGCGTGCAGCTCGGCTAGGGCTTTGAACTATCGAAGCAATCCTGTATTGTGCTGCCATAGCCACAACTCAAAATACAAATCTGTGCTTAATAACGATAACTGCTTTTATATATCCTGCATGATGTTTCTGTGCTGTAAATACAGGCTGGGAGACACCGGTTGCGGAGAGATGGGAATGAAATTTTCTTTGAGAACTCTGGTTTTTATGTTTGCTTGAACAAAGGGGTTTAGCAAACACCGAGAAAGGGAAATTGCCGTTCCTCTAAAGATTAGAGGAGTCAGCATTTGTTTAAGCAATCTATCCTGCTATGCTGTAAAAACCCTGTGCCCTTCAATTGAAAGGAACGGGAAATGAAAGGTTTGTGTTTTAGGATGCGCTCCGCCGATGTTACCTGAAATGAGAAGAAGCTGGAAGAGCAGTATGCTCTACTGAAAGAACTCACCCCTTTGAGCAGAATGCTGGACTAGATGGCCTTCTGAGGTCCCTTCCAACACCAACTGTCCTACATCCCAATAAAAATATCACCTGGTGACCCTGCCCCAGAGCTCCTTCCCTCTTCCTTGTAGTTTTAATTCTGCATCTGTTGATGTTAGAAGCTACTGGCTCTGCAGGAGCAAAATTTCTGTGTTAACCTGAAGATCTGGCCTTGCTTGAGATACTCGGCATTTCTTTATCATTATTCTAAATTAGATAGAGTGCACAAGTGGACCTCTACTCTGTCTTAACAGATCACTTGCATTACTGGAAACATCCTGAAATTCAGAATATGCTGAGTCCACGTTGCTCTGCTGCCCCTGTGAATATACATTAAGCTGTATTGTATGTCAACAAGGACATTGCTCTGAGTTTGTCTTCAGGATTTTCATTTCTATTTGTTTGCTTCCGAGTAGTTCTGCCTTTTTTTGATTCCAGCCTTGAAGGGAGGGTTATTTGGTAAGTTTAGCAATAGCTGTGTAAGCTTTATTTTTACTTAGCTGTGTTATTTCTTTCTTATGACTGCTGCGATTGCCTGCCATCTGGGGGCTTCTGGACCTGCTTCAATAAATTGTATTCTCTTTTCCTGTTGCTCTGAGGATTTGCAAAAGGATGGAAAACTGGATGGGTTAGGTAGTGGGCTGCGAGCTGTGGAAGGAGCATTGGATATATATAACTTGTTTTTGCGTATGTAAATTGTTGTAATAAGCCACCACAAATGACAGCTAAAGGAAACATTGGTGGCAAAGAAATTGTTATTTGCCATTGTGAACAAGGAGCTGCTAACCCCCTTTCTTCTTTGCTGATAGTAGAGCATTCTTGCTGACCTTTATGAATGTGTGTATGCTCTTGGGTGGATGAACCCACTGTCAGGAACCCTGCTTGAAAGTGGTCCCTGCCCCAAATGCCACCTTCTGGAAGTGCAGGCAGCAGCAGCTGCGCTGGAGAGAAGCTTCCAGGGGACTACAGGTACGCTGGAGCCAGATGCTTCTGGAAATCCTTGCAGTGGAGTTCTTTCCCTTAAAAATCAACTCTTCCCACTTGCACATTACATCTGTGGTTTTCATAAATTTTGTTTACACCTTTCTTAGGAGTCCTTATTTATGAGTTTCTGTGTGAAGCCACAATATTTTGTACATCAGTTTTTGTTCACAAGAGACTGAGAAGTGACTCAGACCACCAGCCTTCTGTGATTCCAGCATCTGTATTTATGAGCCAGGGGATGTTTTCGATGCAACATTTCATTTTACTTTGCTTTTTTTGTTTTATATACTCACTTCCACTTGGCATATTACTCATTCCTCTACTTTCTGTAAATATACCAGTGGTGTTGGTAGCCCCAGCCCAATTTTTACTTTCTCTGCTCTTTTGCCCTGACTGATGGTCCTGCTCAAGTCATTCCTGGCCTCGTGGTTGCCCTTGGTCTAACTGGCACGTCGCAGCTCTCTCAGCAGTTCTCCGTTTCCAAATTGCCGTGTTTAATAATAGTAGTTTTGAGATTCAGCATTATCAACTTTGACTGTTCTCTTGACCTCCTTATTTTCCTGGGAGGTTAGTGGGATAGATATACAGTGGCAGAATATGCTAAAAGAAATACCGTGGCATTCATTACTCTTCTATGAACCTTCATTTATAAATGCTGGTTCATGGTAATGTAGCTGCTGTCCAATGTGCTCTCAGTTAGCATATGTCATGCATGGAAAAGAGATGTGTCTGTCGAGCTTAACTGCAAAATAACTTACCGACTGCTGCCTATTAGCAGAGGAGGGAGAAAGAAGCTGTCCTGTCCCCCTTTAAAGTAATAATGCATTTATTATGCAGGTGGATTAGTTCAAGTGGTTGGGTTAAAGAAATCCCTTTGCAAGTAGAAATAATCGTGCTATGGACATGATTAGCTTTTGCTTTTGTATTTAACGAGTTTAATGCCAGGGTTTTGTCTTTTTGGCCTTTTTAAAGAAACATAGGTATTCCAGACATTCTCCAAGTATTTTTATAACCTCCCTGACATGGTGCTGATGCCTTCTTGGAGAGCTGGAATTAACGCAGCATTGGCTTCAGTTGGACCTTAAGAACGATAAACACTAGAATCAGGTGACTTCAGGAGTCCTGACCTCTAATGGGAAATACCAGCCGGATGGTAGTGCGTGTTTTAAATATGATAGTGTTCAACTCTGTAAGAAACATTTCTCATTTGTACCCATTTTTTGCACACAACAAGCAATGGGACCTTAATTCTTTTGCCCTTTTTGCTTTTGTGGTTATACTGAGATCATCTATGAGCGGGTTCCACTGTACAGTAGGGCCAGCCTGTATCAGGGATTGTTCACAACTCCAAAGGCACCTGCTGGTAGGCTATTTATAAATCTAGTCCATATTGAGTGAAGTCCTTGGGGATGAAAGAGCTTTATATATGCAAAATATTCATTTTTCTTCTAAGTGGGGTAAAGCTGTTTCGATCTCAAGGGATGAAAAAACTGGGAGTATTCATGGAATTGAGCCCAACCTTAATGATCATATCAGCTGAGTTGCCAGGCTGACATTTGATTATCTCAGAACAGTGTAGTGGTGCATTACCACCTCTCCCAAATGGATGTTGGATTGCTTATCCATGCCTTTTGCAACACCCTGGCTGAGTTAATTCCACTATCCCTGGAGTGCTTCCAGCAGAGAGGATTCACTGGTGTAACAACTGATCTAAAAGTTCCCCTTGCAGGGTTTTAGCTCAGCCTTTGCATATTTTACTTGCCCTGGGTTGTGTCGTGTGGACTCCCACGATAACAGAAAGCTGTTTTTCGCTTTGCAGTGCAGGGGTTAATGCAGTCATTTTTCATTTCTCTAAAAACAGAGGTCTAGGCTGGCTTAGGGTCACGAGTAAAGTGAGTTCGGTGGCCCTGACCTCATCTCTGGTGGATGTTTGTCTGCAATATAAACCAACCACATGGGCTGGCACAATTCATCACCACTGGCGGTCGTCTGCTATATGAGATCCAGGGAAGCACTACCTGCGGGTGCTAAAGGCCACAGCTGGGGTGAATTAGCAGAGTTATGTCAAAAGCTTCATTACTTGGCGCACCTCGTCTAGTTCGGCTCCGACCCGCAGCAATTCATTACGACGAATGTTAAGCAGTTACCAGCCTATTAGAGGGACCTGAAACAAGAGAAATGACATTGGTAGATATTGCTGGAGTTTTGGGGGTTAGTGCACCTGTAGCATGGTGCTGAATTTTTATAAAGGTGCAGCAGTACTTCCACCTTTAAACTCTGCTGGAGTACTTTTGTCTCTGTAGCTCTCAGCTTTAGAAGACCGTGATAGCTGTTTACTGACATCGCAGTAGGTCTTAATGCCCCTGTGGCTAGGTTAGGGTCTTGTCTGCATTTGGATAACTTTCACATTCTATTATTAATAGTCTGAACTGTGTAGCTCTGCTTATGACTAATATGATGTGAATGTGGTGCACCTGTTGGGAAGACCTTCAGTACTTGCAGGGGGAGCACGCATGAAAACAAGCTTTGCATCAGCACACATCCCACATCAAGAAGCCTGGGATTGGATCCAGTTTCAAACTTTACGGCTAATGCTCCTGTCTGGATTCTCATTTGTGTCTCTGCCATTTCCATTGGCAGAGCATCAGGTCTGAAAGAGCCTCTGACCCAATAAATGCATGAATTATTTAAGACGTGAGTTAATTTTCTTTGGGCATTGTAACAGATTTAGAAATGATAGCAGCAGAGAGGACTGCTTTCTGGAATTCCTTTCAAGTATCTTTTAGACATTTCTAATATATTTGCATTATGGTCAATTAAAAGGAGCTGAAACAATGCTAATAGTGGATTTCTTATTACTAATGCTTTTAAAATTCCTAGATTTGTGCTTCATGCTTGAGGGTATAACCCCACCTCTGACTAATGAGCGCTAAGAAGCAGCTTCCCTATGGGCAGATTATTCCGTAAGCGCTGTATGGCTGCTGGCTTGTCTCCCCAACTAAGGACGGGCTAACATCTTGCCAAAGCCTCTTCCAACCCCTTCCCTTAGGGCATTGTTTATTAATTCAGACAAAAACCTCTGAGAGTACTGCAATACAAAGCTGTTCCCTGAACAGCACAGGCTTTGCTCTCTGCCCTCTTTATCTCTGTGCTGCGGGGCTAGTTGCAGAGGAAAACTCCTTCCTGCATGTTCATCTCCCTCTCTCTAGGTCTTATTTGAGCATCAGCCATTCCCTTTCCAGCTGGATCCCAAAACTGCATGCATTGGTCTTGGCTAAAGTGGGCAGGATTGTGGACAGACAGCCCCTCAGACTGGGCTAGTACGCTGATTTTAATATTTCCTTTGAAATTATCAGTCACAATATTGAAATGAAATACCACAACGAAGGCACAAAAATGCTTCAGAGATGTTTCAGCAAAAGCGGAGAGAGGTGGCTGCCTATCCAAAGGCTCATCCACACCCAGCGTCACCTTCGGCTGTGAATTGTGCAGTCCAACGTGTGGTCTCACGAGGACAGCCTGGCTACGGAGCCTGCCTCTGAAACACCACGCGATGACTCCAGGAGAGTGAGTCGAGATGGCGGGGGAAAGTCTGCTTGTGTCCAGCCGGCAGGATTAGGAAGAGCAAGTGGCAGATCTGGAGCCTCAGAGCAGCATTTTGGTCCGGCAGCCAGTGTGCAAAGTGTGCAGTGAGGCAAGCTAGGAAAAGTATCTCTTAAAACCCAGAAATACACACAATGTCTCAAAATCTATTTTCGTACAATTTTTTTTTCAAGTATTGTTTGATAGGAAGCTTGTTTCCAGCCAGGGATCACATTTGTAGCAGGCACTCATGTCTGAAATTATCAAGAAAAAGAAGTATAGTGCATTCTAATCTAATTGTATAAATAAATTAAATTATTTATAAGGGCTGCTTCAGATCTCTGTTCTGAAAGACCTTTACAGACTGCATGTGATTTACTATTAACACAGCTGAGATGCAGACGGGACATTAAGTGCTTCTTCTAATTTTTTTTTTTTTTAAACATAAAGAAGTCAGTAATTGACTCTTTAATAGTCCTATAACTGTTGATTTTTAACCTTATTTCAAAGCATGTTTTGAATACAGAGAGCAATTCAAACATTCTTGGGAGCAGCAGTTTTAGCAGCTACCATAGCAACAAGTACAGCATCCGAGCCCTTTCTCCCCACTGGGGGCTAGAAAATCCCTGAAAGGACAGGAGCTGCAGACATTCCGGTGTAGTTCTGCTAATGTTGCCTGCGTTAGGACAAGTCACTCGGAGAGCACTTCATTATCAACCGACACATATTTGCTTGGAAAACACTGAGGCATCCTTCAAGTGGTGGTGGCACTGACTGAGAACAGGGGGGAAAACTTTGAAAAATAACACTCACTTCCTAATATAATTTGCGTAGGTCATGCAATGTCCTAGTATCTCCTAGTTTTGTTTTAGTCTCTTCTATCTTATCTTAATAATGCTTTCCCTGTACGTTGCTTTATCCTTACGATAATGCGGGGGAAGACCGGGGCAGAGCTCTGAAAAAGCTGCTTGTGTTTTGGCAAGAGGAGTGTTTGCTGTAGCTTTCTGCTTTAGGTCCCCCGAACTTTGAGGTTTTGGAAGCCAAACAGAACTGAACTTCGGAGCTGTCCTCATCTTCACAGTAAGCTGAATCGGAACCCTGGATCTAAATTAACATTTTTGCATTTGGAATTATTTTTGTGAACACAATAGAGCTGATTATTACTGAAAGCCTCTTCAAAGAAGTTAAATTAATCTGATAAATCAATGTGGCTGATGCAGATAAGTCTTGTGGAGCATTTTCGAGCTGTACCATGATCTGTCAAAAAGAGTAATGGATATCAGATTTCTAAATGTACACATTTTTTTGGTGAAGGAATAAGATAAATGACACACATAAACTTCAATAACTTGCATGCAGGGTAATGTGAAGATGCAAATATGAAAATTAAACTGGGTCAGCAGAAGCAAACTTGAAGACAATAATAAAGAATGCTGAGACTGTTCTGACTGAAGACCCTAGGATGAGATAGCAAAGAATGGGAAATGATGTATGGGAGCAGTGGTGTGACACTTGTGCTCCTTCACATGTAGCCAACTCAATAATACTAATAATCCTGCCGTGAATTAAATTTCATTCCTTGTCACATCCAAGTGAGAAGCAGCACACTGGAGATAACTTGGTAGTCAACTCGGTGTAAAGCTGAAGACATTCAAAGGCTTCAGAGTGGGGCTACCGCAGCACAGGATTGCGAAGTGCCAGCCCCGCGTTTCCAGCAGACATCGGGGAGGTTTCCGGGGAAGGTTCCTACCACTCCGGGGGAAAATTTTGCTTCTTATTCACAGTGCCAAGGATCACATGGCAGGTGGTTGCGGATGCCAGTGATACTAAAGTGGAAACATAAGATACTCAGAGCAACTCTTCTTATCAAAAAGTGCAAGCGATCAATTCCTGTTGATAGAAAGACTTTTTTTTTCTTTTTCTTACACATGAAAAATAGAAAAGTGTTAAATAAGGAGACGTGTAAAAAGGAAAAAAGCCTAGCCAGAAATCAAGAGGAAGAAAGAGGATGTATCTGGATTAACAGAGAAGAGGAAATGGCAAGGTATTAGAGGAAATTTAGTATTATCCTCCCAGCAGGCTCTGACTTGGAGGTCATCTCCCAGACCTCCACCGGTGTCAAATGCCAGGCCTGACTGGCCTTTTCAATATTCTAATGAGCCTTTCTGACATTAAAGGATGGGAGATAGGCTGCAAAGCACTTAACAAATTAGTACAGGATGTATTGTGTGCCCGCATGGAGTGCTAGCCCTTCGGATCACTTCTGGGCTACTGTTCTGGCCATTACCACCGATGGACCACGTCTTTCTCTTGCTGCCCGTGGCTGACTCCTGCACGAGGTTCAGGAGGTTAGGTGATGTATGTTAGGTAGCTCTATGTATTTAGATTCAGAGGTTTGTTTGAGTTTTATTCTTTGTAGTTTTCATGTTCGCCTAGCGTTTCAGGTTCCAGCTGAACTTTAAGCAGAGAGTATCAGAAATATCACGAGAGTTTTTAGTCTCAAGACTTTCAGTCCAAGGCGTTTGTGTACACAGCAGATTAACATCCAATGTAAACCTTTTGTAAGTCAGCCCTCTCTGTTCCCTAAGGTCAGTGAATTCCTAGCCAGGAAGTAATGAATTTCTTGCCTGTGCCTGCCAGCTTTTTGGGAATAGCTGTGCTTTCTGTAAGTATTTCTGCGATGTAGGATGATTTCTGCAGAGATAAAGAATCACAAGGGTACCTGCGTAAGTATTGCATGGAGCAATTCTCAGACTTGGAGCTGGAGGAGGAAAACTGCATCCTCTGAAAGGTGTGGTGCTTTTTCTGTCTTTGGAATTAGGGGACAGAGTATGAGAATAAGTAACTTGTTTACAAGTTCTCCTTCTCTTTCAACTCCGAGCAATTTATGATATCTTTTTTCAGAGATGATGCTGAGACAGTCTTGCCAGCAAGAGTTGAAAGATAAAATAAAACATGAAGGGTGTGGAGGGAGGGAAGTGTTCTCTTTTTTCCAGTTCTATACAATGATATAAAAAGTGGGTTATGAACTAAAATATTGAATCACAGTTCTTCAGGCAGTTTTACACTTAAATCATAGTCTTGTCAAGTCTGCGTTTGATATGCTTTAATTAATGCTTCCCGTACTTTGTGTTTGATTTTGATGCGTATGGGATAGACTCTCACAACCTGAAGTGATCAAAAAGAGGCATTTGTCAGTGTCAGAGCCTGCGTTAAGGTCTCAGTTGGCTCCGTCTACACCCTAGATGAGGAAGGTGGGGATGGGTTATTAGAAGAATGTGAATCAGCTATTAAGAAATCACCTACGGTAATTGAAGCTAATGCTGTTTTCGTTAGGCTGCATGCAGTACCAGGGGCAAATGAGTTTGGGAAGCTAAGTCAGACTGAGTGTGGCATCCCCCGTAATGCGGCAAGGGGTTGTTCTCAGCCTGTAGGCTCGCGCTTGTTTAGTGAGGCTTCTTCATTCTTCCAGTGCCAAATCCTTATTTTCAGCAATCTCCATCCGAAGGTCCTAGCTTTTTGAGACAATTAATATATGCAAGCACCTTTATTATGTGAGACAAGCCAACAGAAAGGAAAGGAGACACAGCATGTAATTGTTCTGGTGGGGACTGGTAGGGAGATCATGCTAACAGCAGAAAATAGAGGAAGGAAGCTCAAAAGTCATGTAGTGGGGATTTGCTCACAGATGGAACTGGCAGTGACGGCAGACCCTGGATCAGGTTCAGCCAGCGACTCTGCTTCTTCTCCTGTTTTCCTGGGTAACCTCCTTCATCAGTCAGGATGTACAGTGGCATGTCACCTTCTGTTCCTGGCTCTGCCGAGTGCCTGGCGATGTTTCAAGCACCCTTGCCGCTCTTCACTTCCTTAAGTGTTAATACAAGTAATATCTAGTATTTGTAAGGTAGTGCTTGATGGGATAAAGTGCTTTGAGGAACTCATAATTATATGGTTTCTTAGAATTTGTTGACTTCCTTCACAGCAATAGCAGGATGCTTCTAACGCAAGGCCTCATTCTCATGGTGTCACTTGACATAATTCCACTGATTTCATTAATTTATACCATCATTTGCTCCCCCCCCCTCCTTTTCTGACTCAAGTCAGTCACAATGATTGACTAGGAAAAATGGTTTTATCATCCTTAGTCTTAAAATTGAATAGCTGCAGCAGTTGGATTATGCTAATCCTCCCTTGTCTGACTTGCACTGCTGAACAGAACCGCCCTCCTGTCCCCCCAGCTCTTCCCACAAATTAGGGGATTAAGGGAAGAGGTGCTTTAGCGCAGCACTAGGTTGGTGCACGTGGTTATGCAAATTGTGAAGCCACGGGATTCTTGAAACTTGGCTGGAATGCTGGAGTGAGTGTTGGGCATCTTCAACACGAGAGTGTGTGGAAATAGCAACAGAAAGTGAAACTAAGGCTCGGTTAGAGCAAAAATTCATGATCTTGAGCCCACTTTCCTTAATTCTGTGCTGGGACAAAAATCTCATGCTGTACAACAGCAACCCTGTCAGTCTGTTTTCCTGCACTCACTGTGCTGGGGTGGGTGGTGTGGTTTGGACGTGCTGCCGAGCGCACCGGCTCCTGACTTGAATTCCCTTTGAGTGTTTTATCCTGCTCGGTAAGAGGAAGAGCTCTGCAGGGAGACACGCCTGCTGGCTATTGGGGGATCAAAGAGATGTGGAGTCGTGTAATGGTCACATCATCCACGAATGCCTTGCAGCCTTAGGTCTGTGTACCCCAGTAAGCAGGTGGGGGGCAATGGGTATGTTTTAAACACGGGCAGGAGGCAGTAGCATGCGTAACGCACACAAACATTAAACAAACTATATCGCTTCCATATGTACATGGCAGGTGAAAGGCGGAACAAAATGGCTATGTAGTCTACCACGGGCTGCGAGGGAGACTCAGTGTGTGATTAAATAATGAATAAAATATCATCGCAAACGATAACGTTATATTGTAAATAATTCCATTTGTTTACTCTACTGTGGCATTGAAGTTCATCTCCCTTGGAGACTTCTTTGACTTTTGATGCTGTTTTGCTCTGCATATGCTTGATTTTTTATTTCTGCTTTCCACAGAACCTTTATAAAGGTTCAGTAACTGACAGAACCAAGTGAATAATTCACAGCAAATAATTTCTTGGCTGAATTTAGCATCTTTATTTCTGCAAAATATCCATACGTGTTATGCATGTTTTGCTCTAATTTATCATTAAATTAGTTTTAAGTATGACTTCCCCTCTAGCCACCATCTTTCCATTTTTATGAATAGGACAATAAACTCTAGTCTGGAAGTAGTTAATTTTTAAAATCAGTTTATTTGTAACTGGGGAAATATGCATTGTTTCTTTTTCCTGCTTGGATGACTACAGTATTGCTACTGGTATAAATTCCTCTGCAGATAATATTAGGTAATGTGAATCTCAATTTTAAAGTTTATTTTTCTTAAGTCGTATTTAAACTATTAAAGTTTGATCTCTGAAATGCTTTAGAAAGGGAATACGGGGCATTCAAATAAAATCTTCTGTGTTTTCCTCTAGAGCAATCATCTGGAGTAATGAGAAGGAAGAGGTAGTGCAATTATTATTTATTGTTCTTCCTTGACTTTTACCTTCGAAAATAGTATTTTTGGAGGTAGCTACTGCATAAAAATACTGAATTATTTTTTCAGTATTCCACTCCCAGCAATAAAAAGAGAAATACCCAGAAATGAGCTGCTCGGGGATGGGGGGAACTTGGAGCACTGGCAGTAGCAGGGACAGAAGGCACAGCGAGCCAGTTAGAGGCACCCAAGGACTTGGAGAGTCTCTCGCTTCTGATTGTTGAACACAGGGTACTTTTTACAACAGAGGTCAAAAGGAAACCTCTAGAAAGAAAGATCTTATTTGGAAGAATCCAGCTAAGGATCTAAATCACTCCAAGGTGTGCTACCTAACCTGCTTCCAGAGAGCGCCACTAGGCAGCCAGCAGCCACCTCTCTTCTGGTGTCTTTGTGGTAAATTAAGGCAATGATTCCTGCACCAAGCTCCATGAGGCCCACACACAGCAAGTGCCAAAGTAAAAGCGTTGCACCATAACAAGTCGGAATATTTATCTATATGTATGGGACTTGTGGTATTCCTGGGTATGTATTTGATTAAGTGGCTCTGTCGTGACTGGAATAGCAACCAGAGGGCTCTTTTGTCAGGCGCAGCAGAAGTGTCTTGCCTGAGAACGCCGGGAGTTTCCGAAAGTCATAGAAAGAAGGGAAAAAAACAACAGAATGTGATGAAGGGTGATGACAGGGCAAGTCAAAATTCTCTTTTTTGGCAGCAGCAAAAGTTTCCTAGACATTTGCGTTCATCCTTGCCTGGCAGTTACACGTCTGGAAGTTTTCAGGGTTAAGTACATGAGTGAAGGTGGGCTTGGTTTCCGCATGGGAATTTTGGGTTGAGTAGGCGCTGTAACCCCAGGCGTTCTTGGCCATGCCTGATGGCAAAAGGAAGCAGTGTATGACCTCTGCAGCTTGGATGTGAGGCCTTTGAGTTCCCATCTCTGGAGGCCTTTGCTAACATCATGGGCAATATTTTGTTCCCAAGCCCATATGGATGAGACCTGTGCGAGGAACTGATTATTTGCTCTGCTTTGAGTACACAAGCCGAAGTCCCTGCAAGCAGAAAGACCTCAATATCAGTGTCAAGATGTGAGGGTAAAAATAGCTTTTTCTTAATGTTTCATTACCATATGGGACATTTTGAGTAGCAATTAAATGAACCTCTGAGATGAGCTGCATAACAGCTAAACAAAACAAAGTCCACGCTGCATGCTGCCTGCTTCCCTGTTGTCTTAGAGCAACGTTTACTCTAGCTGCCGGGTAGTGTGACAGGGAAATCTTCCCCTCATTTCCATTTCAAACTCTGCCTGCTCTGAGATGAGGATAATCGGTCCCTCACTGCAGTTGTGCACTGCAGCATCTTCGCTCCTGCTCCCTCTCTCGGGGCTTGCTCCTTTGCTCGCCCAGCTGTTGGTGGCACTCTGCCTCCCAGCTGACGCAGAGGCGCCGGAGCTCCGGCAGCTCTGCGCGAGCACTCCGGTGCTCTTATTCAGAGGCACTCGCGTGGCTTTTTGCTCAGACATCTGTGTTTGAGGAATGGAAATTAATCTCACTTGCATATAGATCTGTCTCAGTCATCTTTTACAAACATTTCCTGATTCTCTCTCTCTTTGTTTGGATGGCATTGCAGATAGGCACGTGAATATTTGACGCTCTTGGTACAGACACGCATCCTTGGGCTCTCAATATGCCAGTCGAGCTTCCCAGAGCTCATGGAGTTGGTTGTACCAACAGCCACCTTCATAATGCAGCAGTTTCACTAAAAGCAGGCAGGCCCCGTACTGGAGATGGAAGCGAACCCCAGCTCTCTTACATCCCACTCCGCACCTGAACCACGCACCACAGCTGTGGCTTAAGGCAATTGCAGTGTGAACCTGATGGATTTCTTGCCAAACTTCCCCCAAAATGGGCAAGAAGATGCTAAGAAAACTGCAGGGGCCCAGAGCCAGAGACACCATAATGCTAGAAGAATGCAGGTCTTGAGATTTGACAAATATATATATATATATATATTTTTTTTTTTTCCAAGAACTGTATTCCTCACAAGGACACAGTGGGACTGGAGCAGATCAGGCCGATCCACTGCAAGTTCAGCACAGCTCTGTAGGCACGGTTGCTCTTTCCATTCTCACCCAAACCCCACAAAAGAAATAGAATGGAAGAAACTCGACATGAGAAGGGCAATCAGGGTACATCTCAATCACATAATCAATAGGATATCTGACAGCTTTATTCATCTTTTATCATCCACCAGTTAAGGATAACAAAATGTCTGAAGCAGGCAGTGTCGGATGGCTCCAGGTTTGCATCAAAGCAGCCTATTAAGCAGGAAGAGCTATTACCGCTGTAATAAAGACGTGACACAGGAGTGCTGGTAAGAGATTGGGGCCAGGAAAAATGGTTTAGTCAAATGTGTGGGGTCACACTGACAGGAGGTTAACGCCTTGCCACAAGGCACGTGTTGGTAGCCACTGGATCCAGTGACTGTTGTCTCCATCATGGCTAGTATCTGCTCCTCTGTGGGGCACAGGAACCCCAAGATGCTGTAAGGATCTTGCTAGGAAGGGGTATGAGCTGCAGCTGGAGTCTTGTTCTGTAGCTGCTATGAGCTCAGTCTCCCAGAATTAGACAAAAACTTAAATCACTGTCTCACTTCTGCAGTTTGTGAGCCGAGCAGCTTGCTTCTCACAGGGGAATCGCTCCTTCCTGGGGAAGGTGCCATCCCTTTGGCAGGAGGGCTTCGTGCATACCGCTTTTTGCAGTCACCTGAGGGCCTGAGCAGCTTGGGGCACAGCCCTACAACAGGGCTGCGATCAGGGAGGAAAGTTTGAGCCACCAGGGCTGTCGGCCGCCTTCCCCGGCCCGACCCTAGCGCGGCAGGAGCAGCCCCCCCATACCCCACGGGGCTTTCATGAGGGAACCCCTGCCTCTCCGCGGGACCCCCGCGCCTGGGGGCCGTGACAGGACGGAGGGGAGGAGCGGGGCGGGCTGGGGAGGGGGCTGAAGGCTGGTTTTTCCCCCGCTATTGGCGGCAATGCGGTAACGGGGGGGGGGCTGCGGGGGGCCGGGCCCGGAGCTGCTGGGCCGGGCCCGCTCCGCGCCCACAGCGGCAGCGCTGGGGGGGGCCGCGCCGCGCAGCCCCCGCCGCCAGCCCGGGCTGAGCGGGGCCATGCGGGCAGCGGCGCCGGCTGCAGGTAGGAGCCGGGGGAGGACGAGGAGGAGAGGGGGGACCCCAGGGGGGAGCCCGGAGGGGGGGAGCCAGCCCCTCGCCCCGCTGCGGGCGGCCCCGGCACCCCGCACGCCCCCTTTGGGCTCGGCCCCGCAACGCCCAAACGTGTTTCGCTGCCCTTCTCTCTCTCTTTTTTTTATTTATTTTCTCCGCGCCTTCTCGGCAGGCAGGTGACCAGCCAGGCGGGCTCGCGGCCGATCAGGCAGAAGCCGGGGGCTGGCGAGGCAGGGCGGTGCGGGACGTGCCCGCTTCGGGGGGCCGGGGGCGAGACCCGGCGTGAGGGCAGCGGGCTCCTGCCGCTCCCCGGGGGGCGACGATGGCCTTCGGCGGCGGTAAAGTAAAGCTCGCGGCTCCGAAGTGAGACGGGGGAGGGCTGGAGAGGGGCTGCTCGCTGGGGCTGCGAATTGCAACGCCGTGCTCCCAGAGCGGCCGCCTCGGAGGAGGGGATGGGGCTGCCCTGCCCGAGCATCCTGACCAGGTAGGTCTTCGGGGGGGAGGTTTTAGCCGAGCTGCTGTGGTAATGCCGGTGTTAAATGAGCGCAAATTGAAGCAAATGGGCTTTTTTTTTTTTTTTTTTTTTTTTTTATTCAGCGGCCACAAGTTGTTTCTGGGCTACATTTCTTTTTATGACTGGAGAGGCTTTTGCACTGCAGTATTACAATACAGCCATATTAAAGAGGTCCTTGGAGCAAATAACCCTCCGACGCTGCGGCTCCGCGGTCGGAGACTTGGTAGTTCTGTGGGAAGTCATTATGTTGGATTTAGGCAAATCTGAGCTGAACTGGCTGTGTCCTCTTAATTGTGGTATTAAACTGCTTGTAAATATTCATGTGATTGGTAAGTCTCAGCCAAAAAATCTAAAAAACCTGCAACAGCAAAAAACAACCACAAAACACCTGAGGCTTTGATCTGAATTAAATCATTATTTTTTTTTACAGGTTATTCAGGGTTTTTCTTTATTTTTAATAGGAAATTAGTTTATTTATTTATTTATTTTACTTAGTTAAGGAAATACATTCAAGCAGAGTGCAGTTTCGGTTCTGGTGCTGAGCAGTGCTACACGGTACATTTTCTTCTGTGTGTGGTTTACTGCCTGATGTTACGAGGCTGAAGGATGATGAGGCTGAAGGATGATGAGGCTGAAGGATGATGAAGCTGAAGGATGATGAAGGCAAGGAAAACTAGAGATGAAAGAGAAATACCATCTGAGGCTGGTGGTATTAGCTATTGGATAATGATGGTTTTTTTCCAAGAACCCCAACAAGTATAGATGGCTTCTGTGGGACGTAATGCTGAAAGCACAGACGAGGTCGGTGCGTATCCTTCAGCGGTCTCGCACCAAATTCTGTGGTGTACTTGGAAGGAGTGAAGAGCAGACACGCAACTAAGCTGCTTACCTTCTAGTGTCAATATTTGGCACTAAAAAATGAATTTGGAGTGGAAGATAAGCAGGTTGCTTACTTCACTCTAGCTGCAGCTCTTACTTCATTACTGCTTTTTGTTTGCTTTAGTAAACAAACATGTATCTCTTAAAATTGAATTCAATGTATAAACTGCCTGAAGCAGAGAAGAGAGAGAGGACTGTTTGCTCTAAGTAAGAAATAACCCCCTGAAATACCATACCACTTACTGGCTGACATGCAGCATCGGTCTGACGGCTCCAGTAGTGCTCCGAGCACCCTTGTCACGGGTGGGAGCGTGGGGGTGCTTGGGGTGACTGGCAGGGTGACGCTTGCTTGACTGGCAGATGCTTATTGCAGTGGCACATGGTGCTGTCTAATTTTGCCTCTGTAATGATTTCCTCCAGCGAGCTGACAGAGAATTAAAATGTTTACAGTCAGGTTTTGGAAGGGTTCATCGGGATGCAGAGGGGAGGGGAGGTAAATCCTTCTGTTCTGAGGTTTCTCTAATCCAAAGCTTCTGTTCATGTAGACATGGTAGTTTTTTATTGATTGTTGTGGTAGTGACTGTTGTGTTTTAGAGCACGGTATTTCTAACATTTCCACTCCAGCTAGAATAGTCCTTGGGGGTGGGCTGGGAAGGAAGGAGGCACTGAAAGAGTCATCCTACTCCAGTCCTTTTTCAGGACGTTCGTGAAGCTGAGGCCATTGATGAGCAGCTATATACTTTTGCAATTAAATTGTGATGAATGGACTAAGCTTTCAATCCTGCATTCACTGTAGAAATGCCAGGTAATCTTCAGTACTACTTATCGTAAGGATACACGCTCTGGTGTCCTCCAGCTCAACCCATTTCTCCAGTGGGAGAAGCTGTGGGAGGAGATGAGAGAAGGTTGATGATGGGTGTCATTTCCCATGTTGATATCAGCAAAAGGAGATGAGCTGGATTCAAGACTGGTACCCAGAATGATAGAACATGAGCTGCAGGAAATTGAGTCAGTCACTTTTGATGATCAGCTCTCACCTTACCAACCTCTTATGTGTGCTGTAGATCTGGAACGTAGTCTGTGCGTCTTTAAGCATCTGATTCTGACATAAAATTCCTTTGCAGATCCATCTGTACTCATCAGATGAACCTAAGTCTTGCTTGCTACTGATACCCATCCTCTGTTACCAACGTTTAATTTCACTGCTCAGTTCTGTACCTTAATAATGCATTTGCACTGAAGTAGGATGCCTTGGAGGTCCCGCATCGCCTCCTTCCACACCTCCCGTAGGGGTGTAAGCATGATGCTGCAGCTAACCCAACGTGAAGCTGGCAGATGTGGATGCTTTCACAGTGACCCCTATTAAGTGAGTTCACTGTTTACAGGGAGGAATGGAGGAGGGTTACAATACTCATGAGGAAATACCAAAATAATTATATCTTCTGTGTTTCTTCTTCCCCTGATGGTAGTCTGCCTTCGATTGCTCTCTCTCAGACTTTTAATGATGTCCTTGTACTATCAGAGCTTTAAAACATGAAGTAGGTGGCGTGTTTGTGGTTTTATGCTGTACCAGGCATGCAGAAGCAGGCTGGAAATGAAAACGAGCTATTTTCAACTGTTGATTATAGTTCTTGGAAGAGGGAATGAAAAGGATTCTTCTGAGTAACCTGGAAGGCAGATGGAAATGACCCCTTAAACAGTGTCTATAAAACAACATTTTGGTTGAAACGGTTCTATTACAAGAAATGCAGAGGGTGAAAAACCTAAGCAATCTTGACAATCATTTTGGGATTGTTCTACAAGAAGATCAAAGGCTTGCCAGATTTTGCTTTTATGCACATAAATCACCTTTGTTCCTCCTGTTCCATAAAATGCATGGGGTCAGGACGTCTCAGTTTGCCTCCACAGTATCACAGGTACTCACAGTAGAGTACACATGACAAATACCAGGAGATAGGTGTTACACAGCACTTTAATTTTTTATTGATATGCCACATTAGAGACCTCCAAAATTCTCTCAAAATAGCATGAAGATTGTGCGAGCCAGTTAAAAGCAAGAGCGTGTGTTGATATTCCTCTTGTTTATCTGCAGATTGATGCATTCAACTGCAGCTTCTTTGATTCTTGCAGCACTTAAACGTGACTGACTTGGTGGAAAAATACTGTATGAATGTTTACTCTTATTTTAACGTGGCAGAGTTCTGTTGAAGTCAGAGCAACTGCTGCTACTTAAGCTGCAGATATGGCCCATCAAAGGGCTGCGCTCATTTGCAGGAGGCTGGCTTTGCTGCCATTACGTGTGCAGGGCAGTATTTTAGAAAAAAAAATCTTACCAACATCAGTGGGATTTCTCATTTGAAAAGTTAAATACTCCTTAGCGAGAGGTAAGGGTATTACTCTGCCTCGCAGAGCGTTTTCTCTGACTAATGTACACAAAATGTATGTTGGGATTGCCCAGCACTGATAATTCACGTACCTCTGGAGTGGAATCCAGCAGCCATTCTGGGCTAGAAACATTACGCAGGAGGGGTTTAGGGAAGAGAAATGAAGAAAAACTAATCCAATTGAAACTGCAAGGGGAATTTAGGAAGCAGAATGCAATTATCCAAGTTGGATATTGGCCAGGACATGTTAGTTAACATTTTTACTCTTGCAGGAATTGTCATGGGATCTTTAATGACGATGAATGGTCAGGGCTCTGTTTTACATCTCATTTGAAAGCCACAGCTGAGGATGGAGTGACTGTTTTGCCTTCCTTCAGGATATTTTGCTGTGGTCAATGCGCCCAAGGCTCTCTGGACACACCTGCCGTGCAACTCCACGTGTTCAAGGGTTGCCTTCCTCTTGCTAAGCTGAAAGGAAATCCAGACGCTCAGCATTATTTGATATTTCCTTTCTACTTCTCTGTCCTTCCACAAGAAGGGAGGTTAAGGTGCTCTTTCGCTGTCACTCCTCCCTGCCCTGGAATTTCGTCACGTCAGCAGTAATCTCTTTGCATGAATATTATTAATTGTAGGCGCTTCTAAGTGGTATCAGGCCCAGCTGTGGCGAGTGCTGTATGACACTGCGCGCCTTTGTAACTCCCAGGTGGTCTTTGCAGCGGGTTGTGTCAACACATGGAAGTCACTGCAGTTGCTTGGTTCAGGACTAATACGGCATTAAATGAGCCCAGTTCTGATTTAGATTACTCCAGTCTTCCTACTGAGAAGTTCCCCTTCAGCTCAAGTTGGATGTGGCACATTTCCCTCTACTTCCTCGAGCTCCGGTGTGCTTGCCCTCTGCCCTGTTTTCTGTCCTTAGTAAACCGAGGTGATGAATCTTACTGAGAAAAAAATGGTGTTTTGTGGTGGTTTTACCCTGCTGGGCAGCTGAGCTCCACCACAACCACTCTCTCACTCCCCCTCCTCAAAGAAAAAGAGGAGAAAATACGACGGGAAGGGCTCAGGGGTTGAGATAAGGACGGGGAGATCACTCACCAATTATCGTCACTGGCAAGACAGACTCAGTGCAGGGAGATTAATGTAATTTATTGCCTATTACTAACAGACTGGAGCAGTTGGAACTAAAAACAAACTAAAAGCACCGTACCACGGGGTCCATCCATCCCCCAGGAGCAAACTGCTCCAGCACGGGTCCCCCACGGGCGGCAGCTCCCCCCAGACCCCCTGCTCCTGCGTGGGCTCCTCTCCACGGGCTGCAGCTCCGGCCCGGGGCCTGCTCCTGCGGGGTCTCTCCATGGGCCGCAGCCTCCTCCAGGCCACATCCACCTGCTCCACCGGGGGCTCCTCCACGGGCTGCAGCGTGGAGATCTGCTCCGTGTGGGACCCATGGGCTGCAGGGGGACAGCCTGCTCCACCAGTTGCCTCTCCCCAGGCCGCAAGGGAACTGCTGCTGTGTGCCTGGAGCACCTCCTGCCCTCCTTCTGCACTGACCTTGGGGGCTGCAGGGCTGGATCTTACCCCCCTCTCCCAGCTGCTGTAGCACAACAGTTTTTTTCCCTTTCTTCAGTCTGCTCTGCCAGAGGCCCAGCCAGCCTCATTCATGGCCCAGCTCTGCCCAGCAGCAGGTCCCCTGGAGCTGGCTCTGCTCTGTCATGGGGCAGCTCCTGGGCTTCTCTCACAGAGGCCACCCCTGCAGCCCCCCCCGCTACCGAAACCTTGCCACATAGACCTAATCCATGTTTCAGGAGGAAGAAGTTGATGTCTAAAACTATTCTTGTCTCTGTAATCATGGCTGTCCATTTAGCTGTCTGAACTTCAATCTTCTCAAATAAAAATAGCAACTCTTTCTGGTGAAAAGTAATTGTCCGGTTATGAATGTGTTTTAATGGCAGTGCCTTTGGATATTCAGGCTAGAGAAGGAGCAGGATGGCAGTATGCTGCAGGGGGAGAAGAGGTGTCAAGTTAATTCGGAGGTTTAGCGGTGCTGTATGAATTGTGTTTGAGTCAAGATATGGCTCTGGAAATCTAGAGGGTTGCTGTGTATCTGCTGGACTACCTCTGGTCCATTTATCAGAGTGCTTGCAGCTTATCTCAGAGGTCATGAAGCACTGGCAGATGCTGAGCGATAAAATTAGATATGCATCCAGACTTTAATATATAATCTTATTTAACACAATGTGAAGAGCAATGTAATGGAGGCTACTACTTTTTTTCTTTCCTGTTGGAAGATCTGTCCTGAGATTTTGTGAGTGTGTGTTTCAGCTCCCAGGAAAATAAGGAGGCTTCCAAGTTATCCATCTCACTTGTGTGCAACACAGGTAATTAAAAGATAACTCTGAAAGGTTAATACTGTCCTTGTAGCAAAGATTTTCCTATTTCTGTAGAAGTATCTTCCCCAAAACTGTCATAATAACATCCATGTCAATAAATTTAAAATGCTTTTTCAAGGTCACTCAAAATATCCCTAATGTATAAAGTGATACATTTTGCATCCAAGGATTTCCTTTCTGTGTTTGCATACTCGTGGACACTTTAGTTTGTTTTGTAGTCCTTGGAAGGATGGGTAAAGCCAGTGTCTGGATCCATGTGTCCTGACCTTCTGGTTAAAAGAAAAGAATTGACTTCTCCAACCTGCGTTATAAAGGCTTACGTTGAGTTTTCTGCAGAATCTGGGATTTCATGGCGTAGTTGGGTGTGCATTAGAGAGCCCAATCATTCTGCTGCTGTCTCTCGGAGCTGCTTTAGCATACAGGTGGGTATTAATTGCATTCATCTGCTCTTAGGCTGTGAATCAAAATCCGCACTCTGAGCATTTATAAGATGTTCTGAGTGTGTGGAATATAATATTAAAGAACAAATGAATCTTCTTCATCATCTGGAAGCATGGGAGAAAACCATTCTTCCTTATCTTTGTAAAGCAACAGCATCTCTGGTCCAAGGCTGCTGAGATGACTGTGTAAGGCCAGATTTTGTCTGCCATAAATAAAGTGAATGGGCTTAGGGACTTCACATGTAAATAAAGTGCCCGTTCCATCTGTCTCTGTGCGGCTTGACCCACAAAACAACAACAAATGCTTCTGCTCGAAAGAATTTGATGAATATGTTATGTTGGCCAGGTGTAAAGCTGTGATCTGTGACATTTCATGCCTCGTGTGGGCACTGCTGTCGTGTGGCACAGCGGGCTGCATTAGTAGAGTCTTTGGGGACAAAGAGAGAGAGAGAATATGGACAGAAGCTGTTGTTAAGCAAAATAAATTATAGAGTAGCTCATCCAGTGTGGGAAGGATTGTGAATGATGTAGTTTCAAACATCATTTTTTCAGTAATTGTGCTGTTTGAATTGTGACCTACTTTAATAACATTCCATCGTTTTTAATATTTCTTTATTCATTATATTTTATACACACTCAGGTGGTTTACTGCAAGCTGTGTGGAAATTACAATGAAGGTCAAGTGCTCTTTGAGAAGATAACTTATAACTGAAAATATTAACTTGTTGTCATTATTGTTTTCCAACGTGAAATTTTATTTGTCTGGCGGATGAAGAGATGATGTCGGGCTTGTGTTAAAGTGTGTGATTACTGCCAATAGACTAAAGTCCCTCCAGTCATAGGTCCGGGATGTACATGATCAGTGAGTAACTCCCGCTTTAAATTGATTTATTTTTCCCTACACTGGTAAACTGGTGCAGGCCCTTATTGGAAACATCTTTCAGACCAGGACTGGCTTATATAGATTTAACATTTAAAAGCCTTCACTTAGCTGAAGCTAAACTGAAAATTGCAACTTTAATATTGAAATAACCATGCCAACACATGGTTTTGCAGCTTAAATGAGCTTAAATTGGAGCTTAAATTCATGCTTTAAATTATATTAGTTCAATTTTTTTCATGTGGAACAGGCTTTGTGGCTTGCTCTGTGGCAGGACTGTGCGGAGTTGCAGTCAAGCCTTGGTTGGAGTAGAGAGGATGCTCTTTATTGCTAGTGCTGCTGTCACTTGAGCTAAATCACCAGTTCTCTCTAGCAGTTACCCATACAAATGACCTTCCAGCAGCTCCTCCGTGGGTAGTGGATGTGTAAATTGTTGGGAGAAGTGTGTCCTGGGATCGGGAAATCAGGATCACCGGCTTCTCAATTCATAGTCCCACCTTGGTGCAGTGCACATACTACTTGGCTTAGAGCTATGAAAAGAGATTCCCCTGGAAGAAGAGAGCTTTTCAGCATGCCTGTTATCTTTGCAAAGCGTAGCAGACGTGTATGATACTCACGCATCGCTTCTTCAACATTACCGAAATAGAATAATTTGATATAAAGGTCAGCTGTGCTTAGTGTCTGAAATGTTCCCGGTTTTATTATGCATATTTAAGGTCACTCTTAGGAACCAAGTCGTGGAAACGCAGAAAGAAAACAAGGATTGCAATGAATGTTCACAATTTCGGTTGTTGCAGTGGGTCAAGGACTGAAGTCTTACTGTCTTTCTCATTGCATGAGCAAAATTCTGGCCTGTTGGCTTGCTGTGGTGGACCTAAAGGTTTCCTTGGTCCAAAGCTGGAGAGATCTCAGCTTGGACATCTTTGGAGTCTAACTTTGGCTCTGAGCTGTATAATCTGCGTGCTGAGTAGACACGAATATAGAAGAAACCTGGAGTGGTTGGGTAAGTTTCCTGCTTCTGCAGGTTGAGGACTGCTGTGCTATGACTGGGGAGGGCAAGTGAGTTAGGGATGCTAGAGGAAATGATTGAGGCCTCTTAAAATCAGGAGGAGAGATGAATAAGGAATTGTTCTGTTGCATAAAATAGGTGAAGGGCATCACAGGAAAAGAGCAATCAGCGGATTCAGAACAAGTGAGACACTTCACACGATCTGGTGTTAAGCAGGAAGGCTCGCTGCCTTGGGATGTTGTGGGTGCGAAAAGCTTACACAGGCAAGAAAACATCCTGGAAAAGTGTGGGAGAACAATCCGCTGAGGAGTATTGTGCGTGGCGATACTGCTTCTGGCGCAGAAACGCAGCTTCACAGATGCCTGGAGGCTGGAAATGTGTCCTGCTGCAGTACGGCCGTGTGTCCTGCCGGGAGCAGGGGTCCCCGAACGCGGGGCCAGCTGCAGCTGTGCTGGGAGCCAGCGGGGCTCCTGCTGCGGGGGCAAGGCAGGGGCCTGAAGGAGTGCAGAGCTGTACGTACGCTGCCGCCTCGCCCCTGCGGCCATCCGGGTGACCCTCGAGTTGAAGGTGTTTGAGCTGGACGAGAGCATGGCAGGCGGCGTTAAGTTTCCAAAGAGGTATCAGTGCAGGAGGCAAGTGGTAGGTTTGAGCAAGGCACTCAGCCATTCCTCATGCAGGCAACTTACTTTGCTGTAGTTGTAATCAGCAACTTCTGTTTGAACCTGTTATTTCACCTGTTTGGTGGAGCAGTGGGTGCTGGTGTACCCCGGGCACCAGTAAGTGGAATAAGGCAATGCACCTGCGCAGCTTGGCCAGGCAGCCCTTCCAGCTCCTGGCGTAGTCTTCCAAACATCACCTTTTCAGGTTAAAAAAGGTGCGGATTTAAGCATATCTGTGTTAGGGTTTATTTGCTTTTTTGAGTTTAGAAACTTCTGTTGCATTTGGGTCATGTTTTAAGCCTTGTTCCACCTTCGTGAGGTGGAAACTCTCATTTTCATTACTATTGGAAGTGGGATTCCTGGGTAATTGCTTGACTCGAGGAGTTAGGGCTTAAGAAAAACATTAAATATCATGAGACTCGTGATAAAATCTTAAGAGTCGGCAACACTATATAAGCCACTGAACAGCTGTCAGATTGTAATTAGGTTTGATCGTTATCAGCTAGAGCCAGATTTGCACAGGTTACCTAGACATTAAGCGGCACGTACCCCATTAGGATTCCGTGAGCTGCCCCGTCCTCCAACTGAACACCTCCTCGCTGGCGGTGATATGGAGTGATCAGGTGTTTTTTTTTCTTTCCTTTGCATTTATTTTTCCTCTTTATGGTTTGCTTTGCTCAAGCTCAGGTTATCTGGTGTCTAGTCCTGGGGGAGCAGGCGCTTTTCCCGTGCTGAAGAATGATCCAGGCTGAATATCGCTGCTCATCCTGGGGGTCACAGTCTGCCCTGTTCATTCTGGCTCTGGAGATCAAGGACGGATCTGCGATTCTAAATGTCTTTCTTACTTTGAAATAGGTTGTTTTGAAATGCTCGTCTGTTCCTGTATCTTTCTGTGTACGAATTCTGAAGAAACAGAGTATTACACTGGTAGGAAGAATATCGTCAGTGCAGGGTTCCAGGGTGTGCTGTCATTCGTTAGTGGGAGGGCCTGGACTAGAGTTTAATGACAATTTTGCTTATTACAGGCTATTGCCTTCAGAGTATTACTGCAAGTGCAAATACAGAGTGCAGTTTACATGTGGCAACATTTAAAAAGCAGGGTTCAGGTTCTGTAATTGTGGAACCGAGTCAGTTGGAATTATCTAATAAAAGAGCTGCACAAAAAGGTTCCTCTTACTCTAATTTCATTAATAATGTATTTTGCAATTGGCTGGAGACATTCGGCTGACAACTTTTCTTTCAGTATGTTGTGGAACAAACCGGTAACTGAGATTTCAGCATTGTAATTGCGCTGTACATCATGGCTGCTGAGAATTTCGCAGCGACACAGAGGTCATACAGCTCCTATTTCAAAAGGAGAAATTAGGGAATTGAATGGCGTTTTTGACTTGCCAGCGGATGTCAACAGATAGGAACAGAGCTCGGGCAATTGTACTTTTTGAAGGAGTGGCATGTCCATCAAAGCTAGTCAGTCCATTCTTCTGATACGTATCCTGACTATTTTTCCCCTCTTTTTGAAGAAGCAGGATAAGTGCACGCTCACTAATGTGCGGTTCGGTATTCTGGAGAATTTCAGGAGGGCAATTTAGGAAATAATCAGCCTTTTTTGCTGGTGAGCTTTCCCTTCCTGCTGCCTGTTAGTTGCAAATAGCTCATGTTTTACCTTGCAGATGCTGGCTGCTGGCTCTCCAGTTCTGCTCACCTTTCCTTCCCCTGCAGCTCCTCCATCTGATTGGGCTCTCGGCTCCGCAGCTGCCTGGCCGACTCGCTTTCTGCCTCATTTACTCCCCAGTGGCCGCTGAACGATGTTTCCCTGAGTTCAGGACCAGCTCAGCCCCGTGACTGCCTGCCCAGGATGCTGCAGAAGCTGTGTGGTTAGCGACTTAGGTTTAGAGATGCATAACCATACATCTTCTGAAGTGTAGAGCTAAATTTCCGTAGCTTTGCTGGAGGAAGGTTTGGTCACTCAGGCTGTTGTGAGGGAGCCCAGCTGAATGATTCAGCACAATGGAGCTGGTGTATGGGTGAGTATGGGTACGCTCACTGCGTGCTGTAGGGAAGGAAAACAAGTTAGTGGTTACCTGACATGTCCTGAACTTTCGCTGCAAATACCAAACTCAGCCACATGCTGAGTCATTTCTGCTGTTTGATACTTTGCACCCGAAGAACTATGTGCTGAGCTTTTGGCTAGGTAATTTCTTTTTTTTTTTTCCACTGAGCTGAGACCTGCTTTACAGAGAACCAAAGGTACCTCGAGACCACTGACATTGTTGTTTTTTTGTTTTTTTTTTTAAAGCGAGTATTGAGCTGTTTGCAGCCTGATAGTCACAGTGATGCTGCGATCACCAGTTAGAAGTGTGAGCTGTGGGGGCTGTGCCCCATCGGTTGTGTTTTACTGTGCTGTATTGTATATTCAGTCCCTGGTGGCTCAGAAGTGAGTGCCTTGGACAGATTCCCTTCTCACAGGCACATCTGCATCTTTGTGGGCGCCTCATTAATCTGGCGATTGCTGACTTTAAGCCTATGGAATGATGAACTCTCTTTTTTTTTTTTTTTTGAATGTTTGGGCTTAATCAGAGCTATTTCAGTGGAGTCTTGTATAGAAAGATTGTGTTTTTTTGTTCCTTTCTTCCCCCCCCCCCCCCCCCCCCCCCCGCTTATTTATAATGTCCTTCTTCCATTGTATTTAAGTATTTAAGGCCCTTTTTAAATCCAGAGGTGGATGTACTGTGATGGTATCATGGGACTGCCTAATTTTTGTACTGTCTCAAAAAAAACCCCTACCAAACCACAGCCTAACCCTTTCATATGTATATTTTGTCCGTTGTTTTTGTCAAATTTCCCACCTAACTAGCAGTTCTGTTTCCGTTTCAGAATCCCAGATTCTTCAATGTTTGGAAGTTGCTGGCGTTTTTGCCTTAAAGGTCCTATAAATACCATACTAACAGCAAAGAAACAAAATGCTACATAAGCTCCAGTAATTTTGACTTAATTCCTTAGCTAATTGGGCCAACTCATAAAGATGGGCTGAGATGTAGCATTCATGCGCTTGGCTGCGTTCTGCAGACATCTGACTTAGGGTTTTAATGTTGGTTATCTTACAGGTGGGATTATTTTATTGTTTTAGAGTTCCACATAGAGGCCAGGTAGCTGCTTATGCGTATTTCCGGAGGAAGGGAGAGACAGCAGAACTGGACAGGGATCTTGCTCTTCTTTTCCCGGAGGAGGCTGAATTGGAGACAAACGTGGCACTGCTCCATAGCGGGGGAACTCGCAGTGATGCTGCAGTTTTGTTGGTGCCCTGCAGGCACAAAGGCTAAAACAAATCAAAATGAGCTGAGAGGAGCAGATGGGGCAAGCGCGAAGTTGGAAACCATTCAAGGTGTTCGACACCGAACCGTTGCCGTTTTCCCGAGACAAGCGGGTGCTGTGGCACAACACGGCTCTCGTTGACACTCAGCACACGTGAGACTGTTTTGGAATAAAAGCTGCATCAGGTGGTCCCTTTCCAAATTTTCCTGCCTGAGGGAGAGCGCCTGCATTTGGCAGGGCTGGCTGTAAGAGGGGAGGGGGAGTGAAAGCAAGCGTACTGAAAAGCAATCACTCCTTTCGGGTGCTTCGCTGACCACTCGAGCACAGTGTGACTGCACAAGACACGGGGGAAGTTCCTCTCTGCAAATTCTGAGGCCAAAATGGGAATTTTAGGGATATCACAAGGCAGTGGAGTGAAAGAAACCAAACAAACATACCTCATTTCTTCTGAAAACGTTGTCTTGATTTTCATGTCCTCTCTTTATTTTATTTATTTTATTTTTTATTTATTTAGGATTGGGCTGCTCGAAAGAGTAAGCACCTCACTTTGATAAATACGAAGGCTGGAAGTTTGGGCTTCTTCCTGCCAAACCCAGGCAGTGACCCTCAGAGTAGCTCCGTCTCCGAGCCCTTTCAGCCCTTACTGGTGGTTGGCCTTACGCTAGCAGTGATTTTTGGGTGCTGCCTCACCAGAGGCTCAGGTGTGACCATCACAGCGACCTTGCACTGGAGGCTTTGTGGGAGGACAGGTTCCAATGCCACCTTCCTCTGCCCCCATGGAGACTTGATAATGCTCCTGCCCAGGTTTAGGAGTACTTACAGGTACTTGTGAAGTGGAAGAACAGAAGACAAAATGAAATGGCCTAAGCTTTGTGTTTCCCCTGCTCACACGGTTTAAAAAAGCTGCAGCACTAAAGGGTGTAGAGAGTGGGGAATCCTGCAGATTCAGAGTGGAAATGGTAAAGTCCAAACCTGCATGCTCTGACAGCACCAGCTCTAGTGTACTCTATCAAAAATGGATCCATGCAAATTCCTCAGAAGGTGGTCTTTATTCCCCTGGGATATTGCTCTTCTCCTTAAGATTCTCCTTTAAGGGAATCTTGGCTTCTTTTAGAAGTAGGGAACTGAGATATAAAGAATTCAGTTCCCATCTGGTAATTGCAGCCTAAACACGATTTTGCAGTATTTATTGTTTATAACTGCATAAATAGACTGTAGATAATTCATGCTTTAAATGCTGCAGGGCACAGGGAAGTTGGGTGTAGGAAAAATATGTATGGTGAGGCAAAGCTCCAACAGGAAGAAAAGGAGCTTGAGCAGTTGGATACTTTCCATCCACCTTACAAAGAAGAAAATTGGTTTGCAGGAAATATAGGTCACGGCACTGTTCTGGCATCTTGATGTTGCTGTTTTGTAAGTACAGTATATTGCTAGCAGCACAGTTTGGGACTCCCATTAGAGCTGTTCTTTGCTGTCAGGCTTAAAGGCCATTTAATATCCCTTATCTGATCTAATGCACTCCTCACATAGACAAAGGAAATTTAGAAGGTGGCTTCTTTCTCTCTCTTTTTTTTTTTTTTGAATTAAGTTATTGAAAGCCACTTTGGACTCGATTCTTGGTGTTGCACTCAGAAGTCAGCCACTTTCTTATGGACCCAAGGATCAGGGAGGCAGCACGGATGGGGCAGTGAAACTGAGTTATTCTCTCCATGGCAAAATACAGAAGAAAATGAAATCTTGTGTTGCTGTGCCACAGGGTTTTACAGATATAAGCTTATTACTGGAGAAGAGCTTTGGCTTTTTGAACATGACATTCGCCTTTGATTATGAGATTAATCTAATTTCTTTGTGTTAGGAAAGATATTAAAGGCAGCTGTATTGTGAGAGTCAGGTTGTCTGCGCTCTCCTCCGTTTGTGTCCAGCACCAGGGTGGTGTCTGGTGTCTGCAGGAACAGGAGAAAAAGGGTGGCAAATCTGCGGGGAAGGGAGGCAGAACTGCTCCCATTTTACAAACTGGGGAACGGAGAGGTGGAGAAAGTAAATGATTCTTCTGCATAGCTTTGTTTGGCTACTGTGAGCAGTATGAAGGCCAAGATGAGAACAGACTTCTACCTACACTGTGGTTTTTGCTTGCTTGCTGTAGGTGCAAGGACCAATGGCATCAGCACGGGGATGCGATTAGCCCCTTGGGACAGTGCTTCCTGTCCTCTCTCCTGCTTGTACCTGTCTGCTGGTGAATCAGAAGTAATAACGTGCAGCTTTTCATACGACATGATGTGATGTACCTTTTTTTTCCTGTTTCACAGTTGTAAGTTGGTTTGAGATGCTCTTGATGTTCTCCAGCTTTGTAACCTTGGGTCAGCCCTGCAGTGGTGGGGATGCCGGCAGCTCCTCGGACCCATCCCAGACTGCTTCTGTAGCTTTAGAGACTGCGCTGTGTCTAAGTACGCCCAACTTGCTGAAACTGCTTTGTATCCACATGTATTTTCTTTTTAAATGTTTTATCTCAAATGAGACCGGAGGCCAACAAATCCCCAGCATCCAGTGGAATCAAGGTCAGCCTTGCCTGTCCCTTGTCCCATCCCTCGTCTGCGTGTCGCTGGTGCCCACCTCCCCAGCACGCCGTGCTGGGTCAGCCTGCAGGGAACCGAACCCCTTCCTTTCAGCTGCAGCAAGTTGCTGCTCTCAGCCTGGATGTTGTCAGGCATGACAATGATGTAAGAACGCAACCGCTGTTTTTTATTGCTGCCCCAATGTGTTTCCAGCGCGGCGTTATTACTTCGGAGTTCATTAGGAGCGAACAGAGCCAGTGGAAAGCAAACTGCTCGGGGTGCAGTGCGGCACAGCACAGCGCTCCCTCTGCTGCCTGCCGACGTGGCTGAGCTGGGGAATAAGCAGGATCCCAACAGTTTCCTGCAGCTTGTCTTAAGATTTCCTAAGCCTCTAACCTGCTTCGTTCATTATAGACTGGTGCCCTTGGATAAGAAAGAGGCTTTTTTTTAAAACAAACAAACAAACAAACAAACAACAAAAACAGGCAATCAGGAAAATTTCCGATGGTGATGAGTAGGTTTTTCTTTTGGGTTGATCTAAGTGCTAAACCAGTCTTACTGTATCTTAGCTGCTTGGTTTCTTAGTTTCTTATCATTTGAGGCAGGATTTGAAGGACTGATCCTTTGCATCCTCAACAGGGTGGGTTTTATTTTTATTTTTTATTTATTTCTTTGATCAAGAAAAAGCCATGTTTTACTCCAGCATGGCTATTTCCTGCCTCAGTGGGAATGTGGGATACACTGAAGTGCTGGACCTCACAGGAACATGCCCACTGTTGCTATTTGAGTCATCTGATTTGGATGGCATCTAGAAAACTGAGGTTAGAAGCCTGAACTCCTGAGAGCCATAGGTGGGGAATAAAGAAAATAGAGTTTTGTGGGAAAAGGACGGCAAAGGATGAATAAGGACGATGGCTGAAGACATCTCTTAGTGAGTGCTTTTAAGTACCTACCATTAAAGTTGCACGTTCTCATGCATAGCTTTTTGAAGCTGTTGCAGCATTATGAAGAATGTAAATATATTTTTTTTTCTGGAATTTTAAAAAACAAGCATATCTTTAAAGATGCATTTGTTTTTAATGTAATTTTTACATAAACATGCAACAATAAGCAAACAACTCTAGTGGTCGTGTGAATCTGGTTGAAATGCATACATTCTTATATATATTATTATTGCATGCAGTTGTATGAACAAATAGAAAAGCTGAGCTTAGGACCCCTCGAAAATAACCCATTCCTGTTAGACATGCATATCATTTAGATATATGCTCGTCTGCACAATGTATAATATTTTTAAGTGGCTCTTTCAGAGGTAATTTTGGGAGGTGAAATGTGCCGTGTGAATATGGTGCTTCACATTGCGGAATGCCTCCATGAAAAAATGCAGGATTAGCCTGCAGATAATCTCCTCAAAGGCCCTATTACAATTCTGAACTCTCAGATGGCTTGACTAGTCTCTGCTATTGCTTTAGAGCGACAGATAATGTTAAAATCATTTACACGTACCGTCACAAAATAGTTTTATGGGGTTGATCCTGCCTGACAGGATGCTTCACAACATGATGGAAAACTCATAAATGTTTTCTTCAATTTGATGCTCAAGGAGCACTTAAAAATGCTCATTTCTTTAAGAACTGCATTCTCCCTTTATGTCCGATTCATAGATTATGGTCAAGTGCTCATTTTTATGGTGTTTACAAGAAATCAGTTGAGCCAGCTTGCTCATAACAGCCCTCCCTCTCCCTCCGCCCCCTGCCCAGACGCCTCCTCGCAGCATCGGGAACAAAGAGATTTGAGATTCTGAGCCAGCTCGGGTTTGGTTGAATAACGCATTTCCCTGTAGTAAATTTTAAGAGGCTGGATTGTTCATGGTCAGAGATTTTAAGGTTACGTCCATTATACTAAAGACAAGATTGATGGTTAATAAGTTTTTTAAATGGTTTAATATTTTAATTGGGGATGAGATTCCTGGTCGTGCAGTTGCAAGTCGTTTGTCTCCAGGTATGCGTTTGTGTTTGTCCCTCTTCAGTGAAGCCACCGACGCCTGACAGAAGTCTTCTCTTCAACTTCACGTTCTTTTAGTGGAGATCATCCCAGTTCCTCTTTCAGGGACTGGGATCTTGTCCGAGGTAGTCTGCCCCAGGCACTGAACTCTTGGAAGAAGCTCGGATTAACAGGGAAATCTCTCTAACCTATTCTAACAGCATTGTCTTTTTGGGATGAATCACAAAAATTGAGTTGTGCCTTGGCATACCAGCTACAGTCTTAAGTCTGGTTGCAGAAAAGGACATGCTGGGTGTTGAGGCTTTCCCTGTCACTGCAGGTGCTAGGTGGAGTGAAGGCTGGTGGCGTGTTGTCCCGAGCACGGACGTGGAGCAGTCGCGGTGTTGTGCCTTCAGGCTCCGTCTGTTAACCCCATCCCAGACTGAGTGTGACAGTGAGTGTGTCGGGTGTGAAAACTGCACGGTGATCTCTCCAAAGTGGGGTCAGGGACTTCCTGGTAGCAGTTTGGAAGGCTGTCCTCTGCTGGACTAGTTGGCTAGTTAGTTGGCCATCTTGATCGACTTTTTCAAGTGGCCTTTTCAGGAAGCCCTGGTCTCCCCAAGACATTCCTCCCTGTGACCAACGGTCAGTGCTGTCCGTTGCTCTCTGGAGGTGGTTCGTGGCTGGTATTTTTGGCAATATTTAGTTTTATTACTTTTTTATTTTTCCTCTGGTCAGATGTTGTTTCCACAGAGGAGGAAGATCTGCTGTGGCTGTTCCTCGGTTTTGGTGTATTTTGATATTTCAAACTTGCACGAAAATGCCTGCAGCTCAGGGTAGGCACGCTTTAAAATGTGTGTTTATGAATTTAAAATTGCAAACACTTTCTTTTTTTTTGGTTTTGTTTTTCAAATAAGCCCTGTAACGAGTTGATCCTTCAAGTCACCCGCAAATAAGACAGTTCCAGTGAGAGAGGCTGTTTTACGGGATTCATTTTGGAAGCTGTTCAGGGAAATTACTGTAGGCTTTTCGAGCAAATTAGTGAGAGCGTGGAAGGACCACAAAAAGGCTTTTTCCCCTAAGATTTGTAGGATCTTATGAAGGGGGGGAAGAAAAAAAAAGAAACATGGTAATTAAAGAATTTTTTATAATGAAATAAAATTATGCAAGCTCTGTTTTTGAACTTGGACAAATTCTTAGCTGTTTTTGCTAATGGAAGTTTTATTTTAAATTGGGGCTTTTAGAAGGGAAAGGAAATTTCTCAATCCTTGCTTCAAAAGTGTGTGTGTGTATTATATAGGGGCATGTGTGTATCCCCTCTGCAAGATGTGTAAGAGTTTGGATTTAGGATGTTGGAACAAAATGCAAACTCCTGGGTGAGAAATGAGCAAGGCTGTTGGGTTGTGGGGACCTCAGGAGCTCAGCTCATGATGAATATAATTAGCTGAGTTCACCTGAAGTGTTTACCCTGGGAAAAAACAGTGAATCAAATCCCTGGGTCTCTTACGGGGACTTTTCAATTATTTGAATTGAAGAGGGGCATTTCTTGTTGCTTGAAGTAGGTTAATATTTTGTGGGTGTGCTGCTGAGACGGCGACAGTTCAGGGCATGGGGAACCGGGGGAACTGCTGGCGGATCTGTCTTGTTGAATACAATTCTTTGGCTCTTACTGTGTGTGAAGGGAAAAAGATTCTTGGAATAAACTTAACCTGGTTCTTGTAAATTCTTGGCACATGTGGACAGTGTGATGTGGACATGCAGCAAGGAGAAGAGCCGCTGTGGCTGCGGGGGATCCCAGCAGCATCTCGGGAAGCTTCACTCTAAATGGCAAAGAACTTGGAAGTGTGCCTCATCTGCCTCATCTGCGCGTGAGGCTGATTAATTTATACGCCACTCAGTCTGTGTGCGTGGTCGTGTTTCAGGTGCTCTTTGGTGTCCGTGTCTGGAGTAATTCAGAACGGAGTCCAGAGGAGGTGGCTCTTCGGAAGGGACGAGGCCGTGGCAGTTTGCGGGCGATGGGGACTGCGTACCCCTGGCAGCAGTATCCCAACAGAAGCTGGCGGAAAAGCCTTGACCCTCAGTCCTGTTCTTTGAGATCAGAAGGTCTCAGGTCTGGCCGTGCTGTTTGTCTGCTCCGGTGAGATGCTGAAATGCGAAAGCAGCAATTTCATTTCCACGTGGTTGCAGTCACATCTGGCTAACGCGGCTGCCCAGGGACTCCTCGGAGCACGCCGCGCACTCTGGCCCTTGAGATCAGACAGCAGCCAGGCTGAAGCTGTGCCAGTCAGTATTTGAGGCTTTGACGTGATTTTGCATCAAAAGGCAGCGGCACACTGTGTGTGTGGGTACCTTGCATAACTGTGGATATAAACCCGAGACCACTGTTACCATTTTATTGTAAATGCTTTTAAGTGCCTAATTGCTGATTAACTTCAAGCTGCAGTGACAACTCACCTGAGGTAATGCGGGGATGGAAAAAGTGTGTGTGAGTGCTGGGAGCTGCTGGGGCCAGGAAAGCATTTTCTGTTTCCAGTGACATTTTCAAAGCTGTGCTTGCAGCTGCTGGCCTGGCAGCGCTCAGTAAATCCCACGCAGCCCGCCGTGCTGGGAGCAAAACCCTGGTGCAGGGAGGGCAGCAACCCCGCTGTGGCTTTTATCCGGGCCTCTTCAGCCTTGCCAGCATGTTGGGGTGTGGATCAGGAAGAAGGCAGATTGAACAAAGCGTTTTTTTTTTTTCCTTTTTTTCTTTCCAATAATGTCCACAGTAGGTGTCAGCAGGTTCGCAGGTGACCTGGATGGACAGGCGCTGCCCGGCTTCATTGTCTTCATCAGCGTAGATCTGCCGCCCATGGTGTCAGTGCAGGCGTGACTTACGTGGCAGCTCAGTCAGGGTAACTCCCTTGGTCAGGGGAGTGGTGGAAGGAACCCCGTGCTGCGTAGTGCATCCTTCTCCTTTGGCGTGCCGACATCTGAGTTAGTTGTTTCACGTTTCTCAGATTCAGTACTTGAACTCCTTCCTGTTTCTGCATGACATAAATTTCTGCACGCAAGTATATTGTTTCTCTTCTCCCCCTCTTGTCTCCTATCCCCAGCGTTAGCTTTCTAGATGGGAACAGCATCTTAGCCTACTTAAAAAAGTCCTACCACTCTGAATCACCGAGTTTGTCACAACAATTAAGTACGGTAGCTACTGTTTTGGATGCATTTCACCTGCTAAGGGATACTCCAGTCAGCGCCATATGGTAGCCTTTTATTTTTTTCCTTTCTAACAGACTTAGAGCAGCAATTTGCTTCACCTGTGAGCCAGCACCACAGCATGCATTGCTTAAGAGAAACAAAGTAAGACTGGTGAGCTTTTCAATTTAAGTTTTCAAGGAGCATTTAGCTGAGCTTCTTCAGAGCCTGGTTTCTGCACTGCCCTGTTTGCCCTGTGACTTCTGATGTACAAAAGTGAGCTGCTGAAGGACAGAAGGGCTTCATTCTCTTTCTGACCAGAGACTTCTCAGTCCTTCAGACTTAACCCTTGTGAAAAGTATGCTAATATTTACCTGCCTCCCAGATTTATTGCTAAGCTGTGTTCAATGTCCGTATGCCACCCTGCGCTTTTGAAAAGAAAATGGTTGCAGGTATGCAAGATGCTATTTTATTCGGCAGGCGGACTGAAACTGCAGGTTAAGTTACGGTACGTCTGTGCTGGGAAACACCGGTGCAGGATCCCTGATCTACTTCTGAAACAGGGAACAGCATTACAGCACCGTGGTGCTGTCCCCAAGGGCCTTATCCTGAACAGTGCTGTGATAATGTGTCGGTGCTACTCTGAACTATATCTCTGTGGCCTTGAATAGCGTGATGTACCACCCCCGTGGGTCTCAGAAGCTGTGATCCCAGGGGGTGTGTGAGAAGTAGATAGCCCATTTCAGACCCTGTCACCTCCTGAGGCACAAGTCGATGCGGGTTGTGCTGAGGCCTCATTCAGATGCAGGCGCTGTGGTTGCGGTGCCGCGCATCCTTCTCCCTGCCTCTTAATTGGTCCTGGGCTCGTGCAGTGTGTGATGGCCAGCTAATTCTGGATCGATAGCTCGGGTTACTTTGGTTATATCAGATAGTGGTGATAACCCCGCTCTGCAAGCCTTTCACTTGGTGATAACCACTTCCTCTGCTTAATTAGCAATAGCTGCTTATAAATAAGATATGTATCTGGGTGAGATGCAGCTTACAAATGGTTGCAATTAAACCTTGTGTAGCAGCTTTCCTACATCTTGCCCCACTCTTTCTTTCTTTAAAGGATAAGAGATGCAACATTTCCAGAGGGTACAGGTTTCCACTCAGAGCTCGAGGTGGTCTGAAGTTAGAGTTTGAACTGTCACACATCCAGCCTCGCTCCTGCCCTACATCCTTGTGTTCTTTGGCCGGAATATAATGTACTTTTAATTTCACAGCACTTGAGGAACACTGGGGAGCTCGGTGTGATTTTTCTTTTTAAATTAACCAGCTTATTTGGAAGTGTGATGCGGCTTTTTGTGGGGGAGATTAAAAAGTTATTAAAGCAGCACCCAGTGGTGCTGCAGCCACCGCTGAATCTCTGCCAGTGTTTCCCTTAGACTTGCTTTAGACAATGCCGGACTCGAGAGCGGAATACAAATTGTCAGCTTTGCAGCTAATCAGATTGTCCTGGTTAAAATATGGACTATTTCACTGGGAGAAGGGACCCGACTTGTCATCAGTGCTATGATTTTTCTCAGTTTGGGAAACCAAGCAATGCTCCCTGTGTCCCCGTGGCCAGGGCAGGCGGCAGCGGGAGGGAGCTCGGCACTTCCCAGTCCTAAATGCAAATGTCTCTTTCATCATGTACCCAGAGTTGCTCTACGCAAGGGACGTTTTCTGTCTCAGTTTAAACAGTGAGATGGAAAGAAACATACCTGGCACGGGTGTTGTCTAATGCGATGTGGGAAGGTAAGCACAGGGGAGGGGCCGGGAGCTATTTGTCCTTCTCACTCGCCAGCTCCATGCATCCTTGCTGCTCGCTGGTGCTCACATACGGTTCAGACTGGTTTCCTTTGTACGTGTAAATGCACTCGCTAATGTTCTCATTTTAGCAATGCCATATTGAAATACTGATTAAAAATATCACCTAGTGATTTTAGTCTGTGGGGGATAAGCAAAAGAAACAGTGGATATGCTTCTTTCCCAGTACACCTCTGTCACAGCAGAACTTCAAGCACCAAGCTGGAAGATGAAGTTGCTGTTTTGGGGGAAGTCTGGAGAGACTCACCTACTGGGAATAAAGCAAAATGGAAACATTTGCTTTGTAAAATAACAGCTGGGGAGTTCTGTACTCTTCCCTGCTGGAAAACTGGGCCCTGCATTTCGGGCTGCAGGGCAGGGAGCTGGGCCCATGGGCAGCTCCATCCCGGTCACCTTGTGCCAGGTGGCCGTGGTCCCTGTGAGCGTGGCGTGCTCAGCAGCCTGCTGCTGGCTGTCCAGAGCATTGCGTGATCAGGACCCTTCTGCTCGGCTGTCAGCGGAGCTAAGATCTGCTGTTATTTACAACAGAAAGGGTACTGCACGTTTCTTTTGCTTGCAGTTCTCAGAGTCAATATTTGTTTAGCAAATGCTGATATTCTAATTTGTTTTGCAATACCAAAGCCCTCAGTAATCCAAAAATTGTTCCCCAGAGTACAAATAAAGGCGGGATTTTCTCTTGTGGGAGAACAACGTTGTCAAGTGTCCTATTTGGTCGTGGCTGGGACGTGTCTCCCGCAGCAGGAGATGCTTCAGACTTGACACACATCAAGATACACGGCTTAGATGAACTTGGACTGGGTCAGGTGCAAAAACCCCGTCTTGCTTTGGTATCCTTGCCCTGCAGCTGTACCTTACACGCAGTGTGTTGGAATTGGGATTCGATAGGCACCATCCCCTGTGGCCGGGGACTACCTAACGGGATCGATTGCTGAGCAGCTGAAGAGAGATGCCAATGAGTACACAGAGAAGGGACTCGCAGTTCCAGTGGATACTCCTCCGCTGCTCCCTGGGGCAAACATGCACAGCATCAATTAGCACACACCTGAGGGCACTTTAAAGGAGAGAGAAAATCAAGACAGCACCTTATTATTACTGAGAAAAATGAGTTGTATCGTGACCTTACAGCAGAACCCTTAAAAAAAAATCTCATTCTTTTAGTTATTCAAGTCAAAAATAAACCCAGGGATACAAGTGCCCACAGCACTGGGCCCTTAAAGAAGAAATCAAAACAAAGCAGAAGGGGGAAAAGGAGTAAGAAATACTTCATTTCTCGCGGAATTTAGTGAGCTTTCTGAAGGTAAAATTTGTCCTGTCAGTATCTTCCATTAAAAAAAAAAAAAGGGAGAGGGGAGAGAGGAATGAGTCAATGTACGCCAACACTAATACCAGATGTATTATTTCACATATGGAATTATCCCATAATTGAGACAGATTACTCGAAGCATTAAGAAAATCCCAGAAATGCTGATGTGGAAAAGACCTTGGGAGGTAACTTAGTGGTTGCCAGCCTCTTAGGCAAGATCAAGTGTACCTGTCTCACCTCCAGAAGCTGACAGTCTGTCTAACCTCTTTTTAAACCTTCAGTATTGATTTCTCATCTTCCCGAGACAGCCTGTTCTGGGTCTTCACTACTCTTAAAATTAACAAGACTTTCATTTTTCTAATATCTAATTCTTTCTACCACTTGTCCTCCTGTCAGTTGTATGGGGAACAGCTGATGGATGTCCTCTGCTGTTACTGCCTTTTTGGGCCTTTTTGGATGATGCTTAGCATCTCCCTAACTTAGTCTCTCTCTCTCTTTTTTTTTTTTCCTTTAAATTTATTTTGGAGAAGATGAAGAAAGGAAAACAAAACAAAAAAGGAAAAAAAATCTTGGCTTTCCCATTGACTTGCCTTTCTTGACTTTCCAATTGTCTGTGTTTTAAGGAGAGGCACTCAAACTGGAATATCTTCTGGGATAGCCAATGCCCTCCTTGTGCAATAGGAAGAGAAAAATAATCTCCTTGATACTGGCATCTGATGCTTTGGCCGCACTTCTCTGATGTTTCTGTTCCTTCAGCAATACTGCATTTTCTACTCGTATTTGGTTTGTGGTTCATTGTAGCTCACTGAGGAACAGATACTTGGCCTGTTCCCACCTCACACTTTCTATTTGTTCCTTTTATTCTACCTTCCAAATGTGGTTAGAATGCTGTGCTGTGTCAGGTCTCCCCTTTCAGACGTTGTATCCTGTTTCCCAGCTCGTTCATGATTCGTTATTCCTGTTCTCGTTCTGCTCACGTTTCTTGGTTTGGTGTCACCAGTTGCTCAAATGTTCTCGCCACATAGTCCTTCAAGAGCAGCGGCACCTCTGATATTCCTGCTGATGGTGGCTATTGTGGAGACCATTTATCAGAAAAGAGACTTCAGGCCTTGAGCTACTTTCTCAGCAGAGCTTTATAGGAGCCTCTCACAACGTGCAACCCTCACGTGCTAAAGGTTGGAACCAAGCTGTAGATTTAGGGCTGGTCGTCATTGGTTTTGCACAATTTGTACACGGGGCTTTAAGTTGTAGAGTTGTTCAGAGCTGATCTCCTGAATGCTGTTAGGGATTTAGACTTTTAGCACCTGCTGAAATGAAAAGGATTTGACAATGTTATAATGTTGTATTAGAACTATTTATTTCTGGCTATGTGTTGATGCTAGCATCAGCTGTACTCCGATGAGGAGGAATAAAAGCAATTGCTACAAGACCTATGTTTCACCCTGCCCTTGAAAAACGCTCCCAGTATTGTCAGGTGGCTCAGGTAGCTCTCAGGAGGAACTTGTTAGTCCATACCAAGCCACGTAAATGTACCTGCAATATGGAGTTGTAAAGTAGTTACAAAGCACCCTGAGATTCTCAAGGCTAATAATGTTATAGTTACTAAATGCTTTCAAATGCAAAGTGACACTAATGGATTTCATTTAAACTATCATTACTTTGGAGTTAATTCTACGCCCAAACTACAATAAGGAAAGCACTTTAAGAACTGTTTGGGGGCATTGCTGCGTTATTTGTAATTACTTGGAAAAACAAACAGAAGCCCTCTCACATTCTGAAATTCCAGTATCTGAAAGGCCTTTGTTTGTGAAGATACTGTTGAGGACAAAAAATCGAAGCATTTTTACAGGGAACTGCATTTATTCCCTTACATGAGTGCTCCTGATGATGTTTACCTCAGTCTTCCCTGCACGTCAGTCTACATCTTCCCTGGCGCTGCTCTGCCCGCCTGCTACGTCCGATCAGATGGCTTGAGGGTATGACTTAAATGTCAGCCTAACTTTTTCTCTCTTCTAGCCTCAAAGAGGTGCCATGAAATGGAATTTGAACAGCACAAAATTCACTTTTGCTTGGAGATGTTTAACCTGCGCTTCCCGGGTGGGCGCTGAATCCCCACGCGCCGTGCCTCCATCATCAGTGGGAGCAGCTCCCTCCTTAGAGTCTGTCCTGATCAACACAGGCCCAGTCTAAAAGACTGGAAATACAAATGATTGCTTCAGGTGAGCTAATGACACTGAGGGAAGTCTCTTTTCTTACATCTCAAGCCCCTGTGCTGCTTGCAGTGTGCTGAGGTGCTAGCTCGGGGTAGCACTTTCTGTCCCCTCAGGATCCGACACCGGGTAACGAGGCAGTGGCTGTTCCTGCACCTCACGTCCCTGCTGGGCAGCTACTGCTTAATTCTAATTTATTTAACACGGGATGTTTCAATAGGGACAAGACGGATCATAATGAGGTTCTTCTGAAAGCTTATTGGGTGTAATGAATAAATAAAATAATAATATAAAAAAAGGCTGCGGACACCTGCCGGTAGGCGTGTCTGCCCAACTGTGACCAAGAAAATAAGATGAGTGAGGCAGCGAAACGTGCTCGACACTGCAGATCAATCCAGTGATGGCAGGCGGGACCAGCCTCACCGGGGACCAGCGCGATGGCTTTGTTCTGGGCAGAAGGTTAGGAAAGATGAGCAACTTGGTGGTACAGGGCCATGTGGACTTTCTTTGCCCTTAGCCGAAAGCTTAGGAGTTAAGAGGCGGAGGCGGCGATGGCCTGGTTGAACAAGCTGCCCTGACACAGTGCCTGTACTGCATCACCGAGCCCTCTCTTGTAACTCAAAGCTCTTCTTTATTGCTCTCCATTGCTCACAATTGCTTTATATTAAGATAAGGATCGCTTTTTTTTTATTTTTTTTAACAGAGACTTAAAGTAGCCTCGGAGAAGGCAGAGCACTTGACAGGGGCAGTTCCTTGTACAGTGAAAAAGACGTTGCTACACTAAATACAGCAAACAAACCAAGTTCAGAAGGAAAGAGCTGACATTTGGGAACAAAGTCCTGCCTTACTGGGCTGTTGTTCAGGCCAGTATTTTATTTCAAGTGATGTCCAAAGGCCCCAGCCTGCCCAGGCCCATTGCCCCGACAGGGGACGCTCTGTCCAAGATGCAAGTGGGGCTTCAGCGACTGCGGGTAACCACCTGTAGGGCTTGTCTTTCTGTGTGTTTGACAGGCAGCAGCAGATGAAAGTAGAATTGGCTGTTGATAAATATATCAACATGTTGATTGCATCTGGTATTGGGCTGTTTGGGGTGTTCTTCCCTGTGGATCGTGCTAATAACATGATGGAGGCAAAGGCAGAGAGTTCTGATAATTAATCTGTGTTTGATTCCTGAAGATAAAAATGGGGTAAGTTAATTTTTTTTAAGAACAAGTGCTTTTGTTTTCTTCATCCATTGAACAGTGTTTCTCAGAAGAGATAATATTTGACAAGTGAAAGGATCAGGGAAAAAAGTGTTTCTAAGAAAGAATGAGAGAATTTATTTTTGCATTGCACATTTAGCTTGCTTTCTCCTCCATGCTCCTCAGAACATTTTGATGAAAATCTAATAAAAACAAATAAGAAATGTATATGAAAATGCTGCTAGTTCTTACTTGAAAAATAAACATGACTTGCAAGCCAAAACTTGTATTTTAAAAACTGAAAGTTAAATTAACATGAAATTGTGTGAAGGGTTTTGGGTACCTTTTTTAGGTACCTCTCTTAGGTACCTCTCTAGGCTTTTGTACGCTGGTTCATCTGGTGAAAATCTTCAGAAATCTCACTTCTAAACACTCCGCACAATTCTTAACTGGATGCTCCTCTTGTGTCATCATCTTGGCTGTTTTCAGGACCCGATCACAGCTAGCAGAGCCTGAACTGGGATCTTGAGAATTCTTTGCACACAAGACATTGAGAAAGAGACTTGAAGCATAGATTTTGTGTGTTGACATTTTAATCCTGTCACATCTGAAGCTCCGTGGGGAAATCATTTAAAAAGGCAAATGTGTTTGTATCAGGCCAATTTTCATTTCCCCCTTTTTCACACAAACTCACCCTCCTGAAGATTTGTGGTTATCCAACGTCGGCTGGCTAATCCGCTCTCCTTCCTTTCTCCCAAACAAAAAGAGAGACCTGAATGGCTGGCAGAAAACAAGCACGTTTGCCTTCAGTAAGCAGCTTATGCCTAGCAACAAAAGAAAACTTTTGCCTGTTTTCAAATGTCAGTGGGCAAAAGAAGCGCCCTGGGAGCATGCATGCCTTTTTCGTGCTCTCTTTATCACCTGAACGCCCCCGAGATGAACTGTCTGGTTTTGTGGGGCTCGGTGTCCAACCAGACAGAAGGCAGTGCCAAGTGGTGAGGGCTGTGAACAACAGCGGTCTGTTAATGGATATTGCCATGATGAACAGCTTTAAAAAACATAATTATGTTAAGGCAGGCTTTTCCAGAGTCAGACCGTTGAGCAGTCTGTGGTGGAGAGGAGCAGGTTGGTGTTGGACTCAAAGGACTGTGAAGGTTTGGCAACGCAGGAGTCAAGATGTGCTCCTGTTTCTGTTGCTGACGTTGGGTGATAACCTTGACTTGTGAGTCCTTCCCTCTCCCTTCTCTTCATTAAGCATTTTATAGCTGGACCGTGCCTCTTGACTTGTGATTTTTTTACAGCTACCGCTTCTGGTCACGACGTGCAGAAAACATGCCTTCATGCTGAGTAGCTCAATTTTGGCATCTTGCCTCTTTAGGCTTTCTGCTAAGCTCCCTGCGTGAGAAAAGTGAGTCATTGTCAAATTGGAATACTTGTTGGCACACTGCTTTTTGTACACTTAAATCCCATGGCTTATTTATTTGTCTCGCTATCATGCATAGGAACCTTAGTTGTGGAACAGGACTCCGTTGTGCTTGTTATATATAAATACTGAAAGAAAAGAAGTCTCTCCCCACTGAGAGCTTGGGAACACAATGAGGGACTTTTGATAGACTTCTATGGACACGTGTAAACAAATGAACAAAATGAATCGCTCTGAGAGCTGGTCAGCTTAGCATGCCCACTGCTCCTGCAGGCCCCTTGTACAAAGCCTTTTGTAAGGCATTGCAGTGAAAGGCACTTACAAAAGATACGGAGGTGATTTTGTAGAAGGCTGTAGAAGTTCCTGCTAACGGCATGGATCGGGTGTAGATGAAACGTGTAGGTTGCAGTTTGAAAATGTAACATGTAAGAAATATTTATTGATCTCAGATAGGATCAGTTCTCAGTGTAATGACTGAGAAATGAGAGGTGAGGTGGAAAAAAAGATCTAGTGAAGGGAGTTTGGCTGAAGATAAGCCACATTGACAGGCCTGACGTTGGGAGCTTTTGGGGTTCTGTTGGGGACCCTTTGTTCACCACTTACCAACGTGCGATGCAGTTTGCAGAACTGACATTTCTTTAATTTAGGCTGCTCGTTTGTCTGATCATTTACCTTGGGCTTTATGGATTAGCATGCAAATCATAGCACACCCTGGTATTTATCTTTCTGCTGTGTATGGGGCTTATCTGTGTATTTTCCAGAACACTCGGTTCTTTCTGCACCGTTAAGGTCAGTGGTTCCTAGCTGCATCTATCCATCTCGTCTTAACTCCGGGCCGGCCGACGTGAAGCTATTTGTTTAACCATTTCAGTATCTCTGTCACCCTCGTGCTCTTGATTGAGTCTGCTGAGGAGCCATACGTCTCCACGGCCACACTTGATTTGTCGCAGGTGATTTTTCCTCCCTGTTCAATTCTCCCCTGTCATCAGTTCCTGCTTCATCTTAGCAGCGCTCTGCCTTCAGCTTGTGTGCCGACCTCCGCTGGTGCCAGCCGCTCCAGATGGAAGCAGAATTGTGTGCCCGTTGTGCCACTGATCGCATCGAGGCCCAGGACAGAGCGTGCCAGCTGGCTTTGAAGGTAGCATTTCATGTGTCCTCCAGTTGCCATTGGTTTGGAGGATAATTTGGCGTGTTGATTTTGGTCAGAAGAATTATCTGTGCATCTGTGGTAAGCCATCTGCTTTGTGCACGGTCGGTGGCGTGGGGAGTGGGATGGTTGCACCTGACCCTCTTCCACCCTATCCCCACCCCGACTCTGCCTGCTGTATGCTTACATTCACATGTCTCTCTGGCTGCCAGTGAACAGTAAAAAACCAACCAAACAAAACCTGTCCTAGTGCATGTTTCAGGGAGAGCATCCAGTTGCCTTTTCAATTACAGGCACTCGCCTTTGCTTTTCCAGGATCCTTTGAAATAATGGCTAAAAGCTCAGCCTTGCGCTGTCCTGGTGTCGCACCACTCTGCAGGAGTGGCTTGCAATTTAGCATGGGTTTTTCTGCTACAGTTTACTATTGCTTCCAGTGACTAAATGCACATTCGCTAAGATGCTTTGCGTAAATTCAGCCTTGGATCCTTCTGTGTGTGTGTTCTTGTGCAGCTAGCAAAATGTGCTAGTAGTGAAACACGTTGGTACCGTGCCTTTCCTGCTTACGTTGTTACTGGTGGTGGACGAAGACAGACTGACGCCGTGTTTGAAAATACATTCCTACACATCTCGCTGTTACTTCTTGGCTCAGCCTATGCATTTCTTTGGGAACAAAGCCAGAACGTGGCCCTAATTTTGCAATATGCAACCATCAGCTTGAAAATCAATTAAATCAATTGCTAAATCAATTAAACGTGGCCACACCCCAGATGCTTCCCTGGTCTGTGCATGTGTTAGTGGATGCTGGGTGGAGAACAGCGCCAGAACCTGGAAAGCGTTAGTGCTGTAAGCTATTGCATTTTATCTCTCAGGAGCAAAGTGGTATCGTGAGTGACTTGATTGCTGGCCGTGATGTTCACAATGCTCTTTGCTGACACCATGTAAATGCTGACTTTGGTTCCTCCTTACCTCACTTCACAAAGTGGTGCCGGAAATAACTCAGTACCTCGTATTTGTGTCCGCACAGAAACGCGCTGGCACTGCCAAATGGGAGGTTCAGACGTTGGACGTCGGGATTTGGTGCTTCCGTCTCAGCAATTTCATGCTCATCAGTGCTGTAAAGTCACTCTGCATCTGAATGGGCGAAGTAAGGTGTAATTCGTGGTACTGTCATTTCTCGTTGTTGGGAAAAGCAGACTCAGCCAAAATTACCTGACTCTGTTCTTGAACAAGAGGAGTTAGATGAAATATATTCCTAAACAATCACACTAAATTACATGTGTTCTTTGGCAGACTTCAAATAAGTGACATTGATGAATCCTTAAAACTGTGACCGCTAAGTCAAGCCCAAGCTTTGATACCATTAATGAGGAAATAATGTTTTGATGTACTTATCTTTATAAATTCTGACACTTCCAATTGTCCTCGAGTAACAAAACACCGTTGTCAGCTGCAACAATGTGCTCTTTGCAAATTTTGCGTGAGCTACATAAAGCTGGGCTTTTTACGGTGGGGAAGGTAAAGGATTTCTTGTTTGTGCTTTTATTTCCCGTTCTTTGGTGGCTGTGTCTGGCTGTTTAAGCCCTCGGCCGTGCTTCGAGGTCTTGTGCCATGACAGTCGTGTGGGTCAGGGAGACCTGAGCTGAGCCTGCAGAGCATGCGGCCCCGTGTTGTGCACTGACTTAGCACATTGGTGTACAACCGCCTTTTTCTAGCCTCCAAAAGGGCTTTAATGCTACTTCTCCTTTGTTGCTATTGCCTTTTGTTCCCGTTACAGGGAGGACAACCCCGTCTGAGAGAGATAAATTTCCCAGTTTGTCTTGTCAGGCTCCGAGATGGAGTTCTCTGTTCCGCTGGCCGGGCAGACAAGCAGTGGTGCGCCGTCCAAGCGTGGGTGGCTGTGCACAGAGACCCTCGCCTTGTTAACAGGGTCTGCGTGCTCACCTCCCACAGCACCCACCACAGGTGCCGCAGGAGCTCGCACCTCCTTGCCTAGCCCTGCTCCTACCCACCGACGTGGCTGAATGGCGCTGACGCTACCCTCAGTAACTCGTCTCGGTAAGGCATCAATTATTCAGGTGAAATACCCGCTCTGTGCACTTGCGCTGCTTAAGGATTCATTACGCTGCCTTTTGGTTGACCTGACAAAGCTCTTCAGCGCCTCTCCTTCCTATGCAAAGTCCTAGATTCAGCTGTGCTCCAGGGAGCACAGACACTGGCTCTGGACAACCTTTCGTAGGAAGGGTGGTTGGGACGAGCTGAGAAATTAATTTCTGGATAGAGTTAGAAAAAGGCATTTAAGAATATTTTGCTTACTCAAGAGGGAAAAATAGCCGTGCTCATGTTAAAGGTAATAGGAGTCTCGTTCGTGTTTTTTGCTGCCCTTTCCTGCAACATACAAATACATGGTGGAGAAATCCTTGAGCTACGCTGCCATGTTATTGTTGACCTATTTTCCAAACAGCTAATGGCTAGGGCTGAATACGTATTACCGCCATTCTAATTGTTAAATTTTACCTCGCTGCACCGGGAATTCTGTGAATATTGTGAGTCTGGCCCAGAGCACTTCGCTAATCAAACACGAATTAAAACCAACCCAACTGACTGCTGCAAAAATCTTGGTGCACTTCCCTCGTAGATTTACAGTTTTGTGCACTGAGAGCTCCGTGACCCTCTCCCAAAATGGAGGAGCCATGCATTTTGCAGAGGATGAAGATGAGATGCAGCGAGGCCTCTACCTTGCAGGCACACAGCAGACGCCGACTGGCTGCTCCTCCTTGCAGGCCGTGAGCTCTGCCTTGGTACAGAAGTAGGCGTTAGCCAGGTTTCCTTCCAGAGTTGTGTGTGTACGAGGTGATTTGTGCTCTTGGTATTGCATTTCCTGCTTCGATAAATAGCTGTTTTCTGAACGCTGTATATTTCAGGTTTGGTGCCAAAAAAGACCATTTCAGGTTTTAGTGCGATACGTTCAAGTGAGGAAATACATTAACCCGTGTTTTTCCTTCTCTTTAAGACCATCAGCCAAAATCATGCAGTTCTAAGGAAGGAATAAAGGAAGATATCCCACATTTTACTGAAAATGTACATTGCATGCTGTCAATTGCCATTTTCCTTGCGCTGTACTCAGCATGGCATCCTATAGCACAATGTAAACAAAATTATAATCTTATCAAGCAGGCTTGCTCCTACAGTGATGACAGCTACTTAGATTGCCAGAAGCAGGGCCAGGAAAACAGAGACCATTTTAAAGCAGCTGACAATTTTTTTTATTTATTTTTTAGCAGTGTGGGCTGGAAGAAAATTATAATAAAGATTTCATTACACGGTATTCAGAAGGGTCACCGCTAAATCTCCAGCAGACCTCAAGGCCTGCAGCTGCCGTGGGGTCGGTGTCCTGAGCCCAGCAGTACCTCGTGTGCTAAGACGAGGTCGGAGGGCTGGATGAGAGCGCTGTGGGCCCGATTCTTCCTGGGTGCCAGGTGTGTTGGGAGCATTGCACCATCCTCTTGATGGGATGGAATTACCCTCTGCATATTCCAAAGCTGACTAGGCTGCTTTGGACTGATAAAAGAATCAGGAGGAGTATCTTCAGCTGTTGTATTAAATAATAGATATGTCCTTAACTCACCTGTGTATTGATCCACTTCTCAAAATACTGCTTCAGTGCGCATCTGTGGTGTAGGGCTTCTCTATTTGCTTACTGCAGGAAGCCCTGCCCTATCAGGTCGCAGCACTGTGCATTTTAAGGGGTTTTTAAGGTCTCTTCAGGATAATGAGCCATTGTCTGGGAACCAAGATCTTTCAGTGTATCCCCAAACTTGTAATGCCTCCATAAAGATTTGCTGTCCCGCTCCATATCCCTTGTGTTTTCGGGCCCAGTACCTCTCGGAACACCTGCGGAGATGGAGTGACGTCCTGCTCTATGGATGGCAACATCAGCTTAGCATGAGCTCAGGAGATCTCTTCCATCTTGTACTGTGTTAAATATATTACATTAAAGGTCATGGGCCCAGGGCCTTTTGTTTCTTTAACAGAGCTCTGTTTGAAGGCTATATAGCCTTCTTTCCAGATTACAAAATAATGCAGTCCCTATATGTTTGCAGTTATTCATGAAGTGTATTGCATATATAATTAAAGCATTAATAAAAATAACAGCAGGAAGAGTTCATCAGCAATTCAAATACAAATATTTGTGAAAATCTGTCTTCTCCAACATGTTCCTTTCCCCTCTGACTGTTTTTTTTGGGGTAAAAATAACAGAAGCAATGCTGCTTATCCATTTTTACCACTCCGATATCTCTGTAGGACAGTAAATTAATTTAGCTTTTGAATTAATTTACCACAGATAGTGCAAGCTCGTTATTGTCCTCCACTTCAGAAGCCATCAGCTGCACATTGAGTGCAGCCAAGGCTCCTGCCTGCCTTTGTGGCCGCTCGCACTTGGGTGCAGGGAGCTCACCCGGGGCTTTGAAGGCGAGGGTGACCCTCCCTGGCAGCTTGGCACCGCACAGAGCACCGGCATCTTTGTGATGTTAATGGCCTGCAAGCGGAGGAGTAGGGCTTGAAGTGCTTATTTGTGGTTCCTGGTTTTGTATTTCTGCAAGGTGCCTTTGGCTGCTCCCTGAAGTACGAAGCTGCCAGTTAGGCAGTGCGGGAGCCTTGGGTTGGGCTGGGGAGGTCGGCCAGCAGAGCCTGCCTGCCATTTACCATCATTTTGTTGGGACTTGTGGACTTGTTGCACAGTCAGCTCTGAAATTCTCAAGCCATGGGTTTGTCTTTCTAAGAGGCTTTAAATCCTTGCAGCATGTATCTACTTTCTGAGCTCGTAATATATCTTTTTGAAGAAGGGCTGTGAAATGAGTTACACTTTCCTAATTCTGGGTTATTAAATTTCCTCGGGACAGAATCTAAATTATACTTTGACTCTTATTACCGTAATCCACTGTGTGTACATAGCACTGCTGTATTCCTGAGCAAAGCGTTAGGACACCCCGCAGCAGGGGTGCATGGCTTCGAGTAAGGACCGCGGGATTCACCCAGCGGATGCGACCCATGCATCGGGGCTGTGGTGTTGGCTGGATGTTAAATCCAACAGCAGATTTAACAAAAAAAAGGGGGAGAGGGGTTGGCATGAAAAGGAGAATGGCTGATACAGGGAGAGCACTTTTCATTTGCATAATTAAAGGGCCCCCTTTGTCTGAGGTGTTCACATTTTTCTGCTTTTCTGCTTCACCTCTCGGTTTTCTTCCAGCACGTGAGTCCGTGGCTCTGGAGGGGAAGGAATGGCTTCAGAGAGGGTTTCTCAGGGGTCTTACTGCAATTTCTCTGCATCTCTTGAATCATTTAGCGTTGCCCTGAGTTGCATCTTTGGAATACTCAGCTGTGAGGAGGATTTTTGCTTTAGGAATGAAAAGAGAGGCTTTAAAAACCCAGCTGAACTCCAGTGCTGGCAGTTCCTCCTTTGGGTTATCTCCTTCCCTGTCTGTCTCTTTGAATGAGCACTGGGGACAGGTGAATATTTTTTCCCTTGCATTTCACTCCCAAACCACCCAGGTCATATTAAAAGACCTTGCAGTGAATCACCTGCTTTTATTGTTTAAAAAAACCCACAAACATTATTTACTTCCAGCCCGGGAACCTTGTAACATCTCCCTGCAGGCCAGTATGCCTACCTCTGCAGAACCAGCGAGGAGACAAGTTGGTACCTCCGGAAGGAAAGCAGTTTTATTTCTGTTCCTCTGTGTGCTGGCTGACGCTAATCCCATAATTGAAGCTTCCGGTTTTAGGATTAAGTTGATATGTATCAGCAAAAGCCAGCTGAAGAAGAGCAGATTTGTGGTAAATGGTGATTTAGACCAACTCTGCCTGCTCCTCCAGCATGCATCCAACTTTTCAGTATTGCTTCTTCGTGTCTCTGTAAGCCCACCGAGCCGGGCTGCCGCACGTGCTGGTTGGATGCTGCTGCAGTCAGCTCGGCGTCGGGGGATGCGTTGGGTTGAACAAGCACGGGCTGGAGGAGAATAGCCTCTGAAACAAATGCCACCAACCATAAATTCAGTTTGTGATAGAACAAAATCCATTTGGGGAACTGAGGTGACACAAGCTCGTACAATGAGAAAACGTGGCTGCTGTATGAAGCTGAAATTCCCCGGGCAGCAGCTTGGTGCGATGGTGGTGATGGTGGTGATGGTGATCAGAGTGCCAGAAGAGCAGTGCCGTTACCGCCGGGCTCAGATGTGAGGTTGGTTTGTCGGTAAGACCGACCGGCACCAACAATTTCCCAGGTGCAGGTAATCCAGCATGGAAGCAGCCGCTTCTTTCCATAACTGCAGCAAAACCAAACCAAGGTGGAAATCTTCCTACCGGCACCTCCCCGAGCTCCGTTTGGGGCAGTGACAGGAATGTCAAAGGAGTTATCTTGGAAAGAGCATTCTCTTCCCTTTTTTACCAACACCTTTAATTTGGCATGTGACACTTGTTTTTGAATGTGCTTTCTTTATATTTTCATATTAATGCTTTTCCCTTTGTTTTCATTTCATTTTCATTGTTTTCTGATTTTTTTCCTCCTTTTTGGCTTCAAAAGGAAGCTGACTGTGTGTAGTGAATTATATTCTAAAATGGAAAAGAAATGCTAGGTGGGTGATGTACAGCTTTTGTTAAAGGAAGGGTAAATAGCTTCATTCACTTGATCTTGCAGTACTACAAGGTAATGGCCTATATCCAGAAAAAAAAACACAAAAAAACCCACAACCACAAACATGCTTTGCATAAGAGCATAATATTTTTATGTTTCTGTTAGAGGCCGTTAATGTCTTCTGGAGATTTGTTGTTCTAGAACCCCTGTAACAAGCAGCAGGATTTGTGCTTTGAGGAATATCATCCATTAAAAACTGGAAAAAAATAATGGTTTTTTATTTGTTTTGTTTTCTGTATTATTTTATCTACCTTTTTGCAGGCAAAGCCTAGGACTGCTGTACTTTAAAGAAAAGGGAAAGAAAGGGAAAGTAAATAAACCTTTGCTTTTTGATTTATTATGTTCATTTCACAGCTGTTTGGTACAATCTATTTTGCTGTTTTAGGTAGTCACTTGGAAAAACAAGTTTAAAAACTAGGCAAATGTGATTATAAAATCACACACAACTGAGAAACCTACAGCCCGAGGAGCAGCTGAACTGCCTGAAACTACTTACTGGGAACTATTTTTGGTGAATTGCTCAGTCTGACTCACTGGGAGAATGTCACGTCCCATAGCTGAGTTTTATCTCAGGCTGTCTGTGTCTCCTTTTCTTTCTCTTTTTGTTTTAAATGTTTCTGTCCAAGTCTATGGATTGAAGCGTTTGCTCTGACGAGCATGGCTGGCTCGTCCTGATGGTTTCCTCCTTGGGTCAGGCTGGCGTGTTCGATGCCCAGAGTGTAGGTGTGGAAGGCCAGGCTGTGTCTGGGCTCTGTCCCCGTTGTCTTCTTGTTTGGGGTAGCTCATAATGAGATGCTGGTCCTAAGCTAGTGCTTCGGGGTGGAGGGGGGCTGTGTCCTGGTGTCGGGAGTTAGCTCCGTTCTGGGTGCGTTTCTGGAGCTGGTTGAACGCTCATTGTTCATCAGACAAACGGGAACAAAGGCATGCAAACATAGCAACAAATTTTGCCAAATGTTCTTGAAATGATCTGTAATTGAGTGCCAGGGAATGCGTGTCAGAAGAAAGTAATGGGAGGGAAATGCTATCAGAGAGTATTTTCCTGATGAGGAATGGCGGTGCTTGCCAAGCTGTTACGTGTGCCTTAGGAAAGCAGATGCAGATAAGAAGCCTGCTTTCCCCGTGCTCTGCTCAGCTCTTCTGAACGTGCTCCATGGCTTTCAACACCTGAACAAGGCGGAGTTTTGACCTCAAAGGCAACTGTGGGGAGATAAAGGTAGCATTAAAGTCTCAATACGAAGCAGTTATTGACTGATTTACAAGGGATCCTTGCTGCCTCTCTGAATCATCCTTTCAAAACATTTGATGTCAGCGTGAGATCCCATGGTGGGAATTGCCAGTTTTAACCCCTTTTAGCTTTTCAAAGCTGCAATGAATCACTTCTGAATCCTGTGTCTCTCCTGAAGTACAAGTGTCAGGGAAGTTGCAGAGGCAAGTCATGTTGATGGTTGTGGTGGTTCTCAGTGCTTGTGCCCTGAAATAAGGAGTGAATGGAGGGTAACAGCCCCCAGTTACACCAGATGCCATCAGGAGGTGAGGAACAAGTGATTCAAATAATTCCCGTCTTGGATTTACGTTTTCAAATGAACAATATTTCATTTTTGTTTGAGAGGGAGGGGAAGAAAGAGAAGCAAGGTTGAACAGAAAATCCCAACAGATGCTTCTACTTCCAGCACTCAATAAACAAGAAAATATGAAATGCCAAATAAAATATCCATGCCCTCTTCAATAGCAACTTCTCTTGGAAGAAAAGAAAATACCATTTCTCCTATTTTGTTTATGTCATTGTCTTTTTTCCTCTGCCAGAAACAGATGTTGCTTCTAAGTACAGCGATATACAGCGATACACAGGTTCGGTGCCTTCAAGGATAACTGAAGGTTGTGCAGATGTGGAAGGGATGCGAGCTGAGGGCAGGTGGGTCACCGAAAAGGGTGTGCGTTGGCACAGCTGTCTGCATGGTGCACGATCTGCTGCTTCTGCAAAAGCTGCCCCAGCATGGACCCGTCCCGCAGTGAAATCCCTCCCGGGTAATGCTGTGAGCAGGGAGCTGGCAAAGCCCCGCTCGCCTCCCTGGGCAGCTGGCACAGCTCCTCCTTTCTGAGATGGGAGCCGGCTACAGCTGGCTGCCCCATGTTACCAAGCCGTTTCTTCCACGTATTTCCTTTCCTTTATGATAATTGTTGTATCACAGCCAGCATTGTATGTCATTAAGATTTACTGTCTAACGCAATTCTTGAAGTCATGAAATTAAAGGCACCGAGCCATTCCGATGAAGTTGACAGACTTGTTGTTTGGGATAGGTTTCTTACTTCAGAAACGGCTTTATTTCAAAAGGCTAAACAAAACCATTGTAATTTAATAAACTCTAATACATAATTGTTATTGGTGAATATATTTTTTAAAATGATCTGTCTTCAAAACAAAAATGTGCACGTAGAGGTGTTGCATGTTTCTGGAGTCTGAAAGATTGCCAGCGGATTGCCTCTGCACTGAGACAGGGGCTGGCTGGGGGCTGTGGAGAACAAGGGGCTTACTCTATTTCACGGCATCTCTCAAAGATAGCAAGCTTGTTTTCATTCCAGAATTTGGTGAAAAGAAAACCATTTTAGCTAGAACTGGATTGTTACTGCAGCCATTGCTGCATCACTTGAAATGGGTGCGACTGGTGGAGGCACTGCCCGACTTCCAGTCGAATTCTTCATCCTGCATCGGCTGCTCTGCTGTCTCCCAGACCCCAGCCCTAGCCACCAGCCCAGAGTTTGTGCTAGGAAACAGCTGCTTCATTCTCTTACACAGAAACACATCTCCAAAAATGTTAAAACATTTTGGCTGCCATACAACAGGAGCTTGGACAGAAATCCATTTAATCGAACATGTTCTCATCAGCTGCTGTGGGCAATTTATAGGTTTCTCTCCGATGAGCTGTTGCCAGAGCTGTTGGGGATCAGCCACTGCAGGCTGCAGGCACCCAGTCTGCCTGAAAAAATACGCCCAGACCTGGGATGATGCTTCTGTCCAAAGCACGCGCGTGCCACCTCCTTCCCTTTGGCAAAATCACTGTAAACAAGGGAAAATGGAACTTTTCTTCAAAAAGGCACTTCTTTCGGTTCTTAAAATCTTATACCTTTACCTTTTTTTCTAAATTTCCTAAATTGCCTTTTCAAATTTTTGTTTTTGATTTAGTTTTCTGCTTTTTTTCTTCAATCTGACTCTTCTCTTCCTTTTCATATATATATATTTTTTTCAATTCCTGCCTCTGAAAAATCCTGGTAGGAAAAGAGCCTAGTAAAAGTGGAAAGTGGGAGGAAAAATCTAATCAGCTACTTGTTTTTTTCCAATCTAGTTGGAAAAGCAAAGAAAGAAGGAAAAATCCACGAACTTTTCTGGATTAAGAAAACATTTTGTCCGAAGTATTCTCATTTAAATACTTTCATTTGCTTTCCTGTTGTGCATAACTATCGCTCGGCAGGGGTAAATATTACCTTCTGAGTCCCCAAGGGACCAAGGAATGTTGAATTGAACCTGCGTTTGTTTTGTGGCAGAGCAGAGCTCGAGAGCTAAGTCTCTGGGCCAGGCCTACAGTGCTGCTCCTACAGATTTCAGGAGCATGCTAATAGGATTAGGTACTACAAAGCTGTCTTGCATTCAGAATTAATATCAGAGGGAAGTGCATTGTGGAACAGAATTTCTTGCGAAGAGCGCTGATCCCAGCAGCACAAAGTAACTGGAAGATTCAGCTCTCGAGTCACCACTTGCTGCTGTGAGCTTTCTGTCCCATCACTTTGGATTACTGCTATTCCAGAGGCTCCTCCTGTTCACACCGCTCTTTGGTTTCACTGAAAAGATCCCCTTGAGATGGGCACTCAGGACCTCAAAAGGATGCCTGTACGTCAGGGAGTTTTTCTTGTGGCTGTGAGGATGATTTCAAATTCGGGGGTTATTACGGCTGGCAGAGGAAGAACTGGAGCAGATGTGTAAAAAGCCTGTGCTTAGTTTCTGCAAATAGCCTTAGCTGACATTTTCTCCCAAATTGAGTAAGTAGGTGGCCAGAGTCTGGTAAGCGTTGTCCCTCGAGTGGTGGGAGCTCAGGTCAGCAGGAGTCTGAAAATGAACAACGTCTTCCCTCTGCCACTCTCCCCCTCCCTTGCTTGGTTTTAATTCAGTTTGCAAAATTCCACAGCAACGCAACCAGAGATGTAAAAGCAGCATTTCAACATACATTGGATTAAAAACAGAACAAAAAATCAAATTCCTGCAAAGGGACACGAAGCTGAACTTCAGGTAATTGTGTTAATTCCACTTGCAGGGGCCAGCCCGCCGTCCTGTCTCCAGCAGCGGCCGTAAGCAGAGAAGAATATGAAGAGGACAAGCACACGTGGTCCTACCCCCCGATACTTTCCTGGCTCCAGCTGTGTTCAGCTCAGGGACTTTGTGCCAGGAGTGATTTCTGTTAGACAGTAATCATGAATAGATTTTTTTTCTTTTGTGAACTTAGTCTGCTCTCCCCTTAAGCCAAAGCTCGTGGCATCCACAGCTTCCCTTGTCAGCTACAAAATCGCTCTGGTTTGTTTGTCTTGGACATGGCTCCAGTTTGGTTTAAGAGCTCCTTGGGCCTGTGTCGGAAAAGTCCATGAACAAGCAAGTCCCCATCCACGCTGTGCCTGCTGCAAAGACCCTGGAGAAGCATGGTGTAATGTCCCTAAGTTTTATTTGTTCTAATGATTCTGAACGTCATCTAACTTTTTTTTTTTATATTTTATTTTCTTTGACAGTTGGGAGCACTGGGCTGACATTTCTGTGGGGCTGTCCATTGTAAATCCAGGATGTCACTCCTGCGTAGTCATGGTTGGCTCGCAGGCCATCGTTTCATATGTGGAGTTGGGATTGTTTTTCCCACATGCATATTTGACATTTATCTCTATTGAATTTCATCTGCCATCTCATCTGTCATATCATTTCAGAAGGTCCTGCTGCAGTTCCTCAGTCAGCCTTTGTCCTCATTACCCTGAATAAATTGATAGCAGCAAACTTTCTCATCTCGCTGCTCCCCACGCTTGCCAAGAGCATGCTGAAGAGTTCCCTGACTTGACCCGTGCAGGTGATGGGCTTTCAGTCCTGCACTTCTCCATATCTCCTGGGTTAATTGGTGCACAGCACTGCGTTAAGCATGCTGTGAAATGAATATGGATGTGTCCTCTTTGCTCCGGTGTTCTTGTTTACAAGGAGCCAGAACAAGCTATGGGAAAATGAGAGCTAACAGGTTTTGGCTTTGTGAGTATCCTGGTTTCACAAGTGTTGATGTTACAGAAATTAGGTTTAATCAGGACTGCTGCATTACTTTCCTTTTTCTGAAAGAGGAACCCAGTAGCTGGTGAGAATCCTCTGAAGTACAACATCTCTTCCTGCAAGTGCTTTTGACAACCTTCTCTAATGAACTTGAATGCTTCTGTCGATAGAGAGGTAGGTGTGAACAGAAGGATCGGGTCGGAGGTGCGCGTGTAGAAGGAGATGAGTGACTACCTGAGCTGAAGGGACCTCCTTGAAAACCTTGCTGGTAAACACGCGACCGGTGGTTGCACAAACTCCCCGAGCTGAAAAAGCGCAGCTGCCATCATGTCAAGTGGCCTCAGTTCTTGGGCGTGCCTCAGTGCAGGAGGACAGCCCGTGCTGCATTCGGGGGTTGTCGCCTTCGTGTGGCAGTTGGGAGCTCGTCTGTTGCACTAGGGACAGAAAACTCCCAGTGACAGATCCTGAGTCCAAACCCGAAAATGTTTGTGTTGATGTTTGCCTTGCATGCGTGCAAACCTGTCCGGAGCCAGCACACCTCTGCAGGGGGAGCAAGTCCCTGAGTTGGTGAGAAGGAGATAAAAGGGAAAGAGGTCTAGGAAGGACATCACATACGTATTTTTTTGGAACACTTCCCAGTTTAATTTCTGCAGTTAGCTTGCAAGACACCAATAAAACACATGAAAGAAATGGAAGACTCGATGGTATCTCCTCAGATGATTGCTAGGTGGATAACTTGGAAGAAATCTGCAGTGGTGCAGTAGGCTGCTCCTCAGAATGGGGAAGGTTGAAGTTGTGGCAGAAACACAAAGACCGAAGAGGATCCACGAATACACAACCACAAGTGAGAACACGCTGCCATACAGCTCCTTTGCCCTTTTCTCTTCTGCAACAGTAGCTCGTGGCAGTGGGCTTTGGCAGCGTTTCAGGCAAATCTTCAGATGGGGATGAACTGGTCTTGAACCAGATCTCCAAAGGATTTGGCACAAGTGTGCTTTCCTGCAAGATGAAATGTGGATCTTTGTTCAGTATTTGTATTTGAATAGGCGTTAATGAACGCCTAAAGAAAAATCACAGTCTCTGCTTTTTCTCTTGTTGTTTGATTTCCCTTTGTGTGCTCAGTGCTTATGCAGATTGTAGAGATTGTACTGGCACATCGTACCTGGCGTCTGCCTCGCTCCTGGGGCTGGGGAGTGACAAGTGGGAGACTCCTTGGGTGTAGCCATGACACAACACTTACCCCTTGAGCGTTCCTGTTCACAGACAGATGGCGATGCCGAACAGGAGGGAAGTCCATCTTATAACCTTCCCTGCAAGTCTGCTACCAATACCAGAATGCCTGAAGTTGCTTTATAGGTATAATTAAAAGTAGATAGGTATCAATTAAAAATTAGTGCATTTGCTATCCGCTTTACTAATATGAGACCACTCAGTTCCCATGTTTGCTCATCAGGTAACGATCGTGACTGGTTATAGGGTGCAAGGCCAGCTTCAACTTCCAGATATCGGTGTGCCACAGTGACCCCGAGTGCTGTACGATCTGAACGCTGTATTCAGTCACTTCGTAGGAGGGAAGAAGGCTAATGAGAAAAGCATCAGTAATTGTCTTCTTTCTGTAGGAAGCCCACTGCCTTCTGTTTATCGTATAATAACTGAAATGAGGCAAGAAAGAAGCTCAAGATGATAATTTGTGAGCTAAATGCAATGTCTTGTGTAAACAGATCCACTGCATGACTGGAGATCAATGTTAAATTTAAACTGAAATCTCGAATCATGCCTGTGAAGTAGCTGACATCACAGGATAGCTAAATGCCTCTGACCTTTTTCTGCTTTGCTGGGTTAGTAGATTTATTGCACTAGTATATTCTTTAAGGGTGGTTTTTATACACCACTTGTCAAATTGTAAGCCCTTGTAACAGATTAGCCCTTCAAAAGGTATGCCCCCAGTTTCCCATAGACTTTTCACATTGCACTGAGTAATGATTCTCTATTAATGAAAAATTGAATTTGTTTCATTTACTGTCACGTTTGAAGCACAGGTATATATATATTTTTCCCTAGGACTGGGTACATTTTAATGCATATATTCAAAATGGAAGTCCAATATGAAATGACCTGTGTCAGCTGTGATATAGTCAGTGGAAAGGAAAGCATCAGAATGTGATGCATTGCACAGTATTTCACAGTCCTAGGATAACAGCATCCTTGAGTTGATTTTGTGCAATACATACATAAAATATTTGACTTTGGTGACAGGGTCTGTAGATGCAGTTGTACTTGTCCATGCATATATTTTGGCAGTGATAACATAAGCATTGCTTTAATTCTGGCTACGAAAAATATATATATTTTTTCTTTTTTTAAGATGTGATTAGGAAAACACAACTGTTAAGGGTCAGTGCAATTGCCACTAATTACTTTTTAAGGGTTTAATTAATGAATGAATGGAGAAGAGAAGAGATGTTGTTATGCACCAGGCCTGCCATAGCAGGTTTCAGGGCATTGTGCTGATGAGGCTAGCAGACATGGCAGGTTCTCAACTCGTTTATCAGTGGTCAAGTAAATCTTTTACTAATCTCTTCCTGCAGTTGCAGTAGGCTGTCAGATACGTTTAAACAAACAAACAAGCAGTTTCTTTGACAATTAACCATGTCTGAGTTGTGTCTCAGGAGGTGGCATGAGACCCTCATCGGCTGGTATTTCAGCCTGAAGTGGGAAGCAGAAGAGCAGGCAACAAGCGGGCGATGGAAGCTGCCTCTCTGCTTCTAACTCCTCCTTCAAATGAATGGAAATGCGATTTTTGTGCGCAAATAAAAATCATAAAAAAAAATATTTATCGTATCAAACCCATTCCGACATTTCCCTGAGCTCATCAGGATCAGAGGAGAGAGCTTTGTAGCTAAAATGAGCCCCTCAGCGGTCTCCTGAGCAGAAAGGAGATATGAAATGATCACAAAGTAAAAGTCATAAAGGGAATTTCTGACATCTCACCTTATTAACATGCAAGCATTAAAAGTGATGTTTGAGGGTTACTTAAGCCATCTGTAAACTCTAGGGCACGCTGTGAACCCTTGGAAACCTCGTTACAAAATTATTTCATGGTAAAAACACATTTTGTGGCGTGTTGAACTCACACAGTTTTGAGGGAGAATTTTAAAACTTTCCAAAGCCAAGAGAAATGTCAGCTCTGGAATAATTCGGCTTGTTAAGCTCTGAAGAAGAGGTCTCAACAGATACCGGTCCTCTGACCCGTTCACTAGCAATCGACTGCCCAGCAAACAGCAATTGACTTGGGACTTTCCCCCCTGTGTCCCTGGCTCATCCTTTAGCTGAGTTCTGGGTGGCGGAACCTCTTGCCATTGGAAATCCAATTACAGTTAAATAAAGCTTCACCTCAGTGCCTCATGGAAGGCTTTGAAAAATGTTTTGCTTAAAGACGCTTCTGTCCACATCTGTCTAGATAGGGAGGCGAGGTTTTCTGAGTGTTTTAATGTGTAGCACTCTCCTGTGAAAAAGGATATTGGCTAATCTTGGCGTTGGTGCTAGCCATGACCGGTCCCCTTTAGAGCTTCAGAGGCAGGGCAGGTCACACTCCTGCTGCCTGTTCACTCGTGGCATTGGCTTGGAAAGTTGACTTCATTAAAAAGAAATGCTTCCCCTTCTTTTTTTTTTTTGTTACTTTTTCTTTTGTCTCATTTTCTCATTGTGTCGTTTGAGCCGCTGAGGATTTAAATATTCAGGATTTTCTCTTCCTTCCCTCTCTGCACCCCTCTTTCAAAACGCAGCAGGTAGAAAATCGCTTCGCGCAAAGCTGAGATTCTCCGTCCAGCTCTTCCAAGTATGCGATTATATGAAGTATCAAATACTGTGAGAATTGGATTAAAAAGCCATGAGGACCGATATGGAGACAAATGATAATGAGCAGTGGGAAAAGACAGTGCGGGCAAATACGGTAATGGATAGCAGATGTCAAGAGTTCAACGTTCAATTTTATTTCTCTGTTTTTTATGATCTGGATTTTTATTATATATGTGATGGGGAGTGTGTGCGGTGAGGGAATTGCTGCAAAGGAGTGTACAGGACAGAAAGAGGGATTAAAGGTCAAGACAGAAGTGGGGGATGAAGAGGACTGGGATAAAGGCAGGGCAGCAAGCATCGTTAAGACACAGGGGAGTGGGCTGGCAGACTCCGTGGGTGCCACTTCATTTCCCCACGTCTGTGTTTGTTGGCTACCCCAGTGTTTGCAGAAATTTCGGAGGGTCACTTCAGCACCAGGAACGTTGCTTCGGGGTCAGGTAGAGGTGGGTACCCAGTGATCGTCCTCGCCTAGAGGCAACGCCTTCCCAGGCAGCAGCTGGGTGTGTGCAGCTCCTCCCAGGGAGCTGGCTGGGCCTTGGGGGTGAGCTCTGATTTGGAAGATCGGGGCTCAAGCACAGGAAAGCTTTTCACCCTATTACAGCAAAGAGAAATGTTTTTCCATCTGAGAGGAGTGTCAGAAAAGCAAAGATGTTCCCTAGCATCCCTCTAAGCTGTAGACTCCACCAGTGAGAAGAATATTTATTCCAAAATTTCAAGTGGGCCGTTTTCTAACGTTGGGTTCAGCATCTGCCTCTGCAGATTGTGTTTCAGGAGCACGGGAACCGTTTCCAACCTGGATATGGCAAAGTCAACTGTTTCAGTCGTTGCTGTGAGTAACCAGGCTCAGGTACTGGGTTCTCTCTGCTCTGCGATGCGCTTTTGCCATTTCTATCGGGCTGAAGTCCATTCTGCCTTTCTTTTTCTCCCATCTTTTTTTCATTTATGATTTCCAATGTGCCCATATATTTGCTCTAAAGCTTATTCTTGCTTAATTTGCCTGAGGAGGACGGAGGGATACAGTCATGAGACGCTGAACTCCTGCCCTGGAGGTAACCAAAGCGGTGCAGGAGGTGATGGGCAGCCTGGGCTGGCACGGAGGGTTCAGAGCAGCTGCTGCCGTGCTCCTGCCGCTCCTCTTGGCCGCTCTCCTCGGCCGCCTGCCCTCTTGGCAGCTTCAGAAGCGCCGCTGCCTGGTGCTAGATTTAGGATTAAAACTTGTGGCCCTTTCTTAGCCTTTGTCCTGACAGTGGTGGAAAGGAAATGCCCTGCGTGTTCTTTGAATTAGGCTTTAAGGAGCAGGGTGGAAGTGGTACGCCCAGGGCATGTACTTAGCGTAGAGTATTTCATTTTGGGTTCGTACACAGAGAAGGAGGAGGAGAGCTCCTTGCTCAGGTTTGAGACTGGAATGATTGAGCATTGTGGATTCCCTGGCATGAAGGGAGGCAACTGCCTCACGGTGACATCCGCACCGAAGCACGCGATTGCTTTGAGAGTGCTCCCAAGCTCATCTGCACAGGGTTCCTTAAAGAGTGGGTACGCTGTGAAATGTGGCACTCGTCAATATCACATCTCACTGCCTTGTATTTATTCTTGCTCCCTCAGTGACTTCCTCATCAAATACGGCCCATTTGAAAAATCAGAACGAGATTTTTCTGAACTGCCAGCTTTGCAACGGCAACCAAGACATCAAGCTGTGTGCTGTCTGCTTCAGCAGGCGTTACAGCCAGCACTGCCGGCAAGGCTTTGGGGTAGAAAGTTAGCTGGCAATTAGGCAGGTAAGCCACAAGGCAGCATGGAGCATGTCTTGTGCTGCCAGTGGCTCTATGGACTCTGCGGTGCAAACAGTAGGGAAAGAAATTTGTTGGCTACTTGAGATCAACTTGTGGCCTTGTACAGGGGTTAATTTTTCTGATTTTTGGTCATAGAAAACATAGAATTAGCCGTATCTCTCTGCACTTGAAAACAGCAGTAATTTTTTTTTTTTTAATATATATATATATATATTTATTTTGGAGGGGCAGCATTTTGAAATGGATAGCTTTGGCTTCCCTTCCTAGCACTTCTGGTGGGGCACTGTTGCGTTGTCTTGTCACCAGCAGCCTCGTGGACAGCTTAGACATTGCAACGTGTCCCCTTTCCCCTGTGCTGCAGTTATAAATTGCAGAAGGTCTCTAATTACCATGTGAATTCTTAGCACACGTTGCAATATTATACAGCCAGTGTAAGACTCTCAACGGGTTGGAGCCATCGTACAGGGCCGTCGGGTTGGTGAACTAGATGCCAGTCCAAACTAATAAGCCCTTGGGCAAGCCCTACGAGTGCAGGTGGAAGAGGAGGAGGAGTGGAACGAAGGCTTACAGCACTCTGAGATACAGCAAAACTTTGAGGGGAATCCCAACAGTTATTGCTGGGAAAAGCCATCAAATCAACCAGCTATTTCTGTTTTTGCAGGCCTGCATATAAAAGCAGAACCTGTGATATTAAGATCTGCAGTAATTTTGCACGATTATTTCCTTTCCCTAAGTAGAAATAAATTAAGTCATGCTGTGAGCAGTATTTTGGTCAGTGCATCATAATGGAAAAACAGCAAATAAAAATTACTCCTCCAGCAATAATTTGTTAATGTTCTTTAGCACCAAATAAGTTTTTGATCGTTACCACTGATGTATTTTTTTAATAATTGACTGGAATGCTTAATAATGCTATGTATAATTTGAGAATCCAATTTATTGACAAAAGCGGAAAGAAACCACCACACTAAATAGACAAGAAAATCAGTTTAATAAAACTCATGGGGAGGACTCCTCACTTCACAGCAGGCAAAATACAATAAGCACTTCTGGAGCCTTTTAAAAGAAGGACTAAGTGCAAAGCATGCCAGGCTTCCCAGGGTGGAGCACGGGGCTGTGGAAGCTTTGGAGCCTTCCTCCACTGCCTGTCAGCTGTCTCCTGACACTGAAAAGTCCTGTTCTGTTGTCTGCTACTTTGCTCTTTATCTTTCACTCTAGCTGTCCTCATTTTCCTTTTTAAAATGTCTTTTTGTGTACTTTTAACGGTATATTTGAAAACCTTTCCTTCCCATTGTGGCTGCATTTCCTTGAATTCTGTTAATCTTTCCCTCAGCATCCAAGTCTATTTAGCAAGTGTATTAATTGCCATAATAGGTTCATGATGTGAGCACCGCATTTGGAGAACCCCCCCGGGGAACTCAGCAAATACACAAATGTTTGTTAGCCAGAATCTTTTCCATTTGGTTATTAGCATTTTGATGCCAAAGACGCTATAAAGTTAAGGTAGATGGTGCAAGTTAATAGTTAGAATTCAGTTACGGCCAGGTGGTCTGTAGCTTTTGTTTTGAGATTTTTGTTCTTTTGTTCTTCCCTCTCCATGGGCAGTATGGCTATCACCTGTACAGCCATGGGTCATCGAACAGCCAGGAAGATAAATCTCCTCTTCTGTCTTGCTGGTTCGTGCTGCTCCTTGTGTGGCACCTGGCTTGGCTGTCGCAAGTCAAAATATAAAGGGCCATGCAGTTAAATGCAGTTCTCAACGTCCTCACTTTGCAATAAGGACATGATAATAGGCTCTGACTTGGTTTAGCACAGGTAGCTGTGCAGTTTAACCCAACATATGCAGAAGATTCAAAAGTCAAATAAAGCTGTGAATTGAGTAGTCCGTGGCTAGCTTTAAAGTTAGGTGAAGATGATGTGTGGCGTTGTGCTGTCTGTTGTGTTTGAGGAGGGCTGAATGCAACGTGAAAGGATCTTGCAAGTCCTTCTGATGCAAAAATGAGTAATGACAGACTAGCTAAAAACCTCAAAGCCCAGCAAACTAGGTCAGTCACAGTGCCCCGGACAGGTCAGGGCTGTGCCCCGTTTACAGGCTGCGAAAGGCCCGGGCAGGTTAGCTCACTGGCAGCAAGTCAGAGACCCAGCTTCCCTCCGGCCTGTGGACGACAGCAAAGTGTCATCGTCCTCTGCAGCTGGCTAATCCCCTGCGGGGGCACCTACCCCAACCCACTTGCTTACCTTCAGGGAAATCAGCCCCAGGTGTTTGGGCTGAGGTGAAGATCTCTGGTCGGAGCCTTAATTTCCCTCCTTGGTGAAGAGCAGAGGTGAACCATGGCTCACCTCCTGCATCACCCTCCAACCTCCCAGCCTAGCTTTTGAAAACCAGAGCAGACAGCTTGAAAACCGGCCTGGTGGCTGGAGACCGCCAGTGCCTCCTCTCCTCTCCTCAGCAGAGACGTGGCACCTACACGGAGCTTCTCTGGGGACGCTTCAGGCTGAGTTTATTTACTGTGTGACACGGCAGGTCAGTGTGATTCCTGCTCGCTGCCTAATTAGTTCCACTAACCTGTTAGGAACAAACCTCCTCCCTTTTTGCTGAATAACTGGACTGTGGTTTCTGTGAGAACCTACAGTCGCCCGTGTCTACTCCCCATGGCTTGCTCTACGCTCTCTCTCGCTGCGGTCGATGAATAACCATTAGCTCTATAAGCGCCGCACCTCAGGGATGCCCAAAGGCCCTTTTGGAGCACCTGGGGTAGAATTGGTGTAGCAGAAGTTACCGTGGTCCTTTGGGGAGCTGCGCACACAGAGCTGTGTCACTGTGACTAGTCACAGGAGCACGAGGGTCTGAGAGCCTGGCCTTGGGAGAGGAGGCACAAGATGGTGGCAGGGCTGACAAAGGGACCAAATGCCCCCCTGTCCCCGTGCTGGTTGGTGGCAGAGCACCAAAAATGTTGGATTAATTTCGACAAGTGCACAAACATCTGTGCGCTACCCGGCCCTGTGACAAGAGGATGCCTTCAACGTGTGATATTATTTCCGTGGGTGTTTTTAATGGCGGTACCACATAGAACAGCCTCTTTTTAGTCATTGTTTACCCTCTGTTTTATTTCTAACAGCACAATCATGGACCACGCTTGACAAACACGCACATCTGTGCTTCTCTGTCTGTGTCCCCAGCTGGCTGTGTGTGGCTGCCGGGAGCAGTGCCCGTAGCACCCTGGGGGTAACCTTGGCTGCGCTGCGATAAGCAATACAGGCGTCTATAGGTGCTTCCAGCCTAACTTTATTAATTCACTTTATTTCTCCTACTTTGCTAATTAACTTGAGCTTAATATAATGTAATTTATTTATTGGCCTTAATTCAATAAGACCATTCAGTAAGATAAATCAGAGATTTTTTGTATACTTTAACTTTCTTCTCGTTCATATCCTGCTGCCTGCTGACCTGTTCCCTCCTCCCTCCCCCTTTCCAACCTTGCTTACTGCCTTATTTATTACCTTTAAAAATAATGTAATTACCTCAAATGTATGCCCGCTGGTAGCTAAACCTCCGGTTTGAGAGATGTTTGTACAGAACCAGACCCGGTACTGACTTTCCCTGTGCACGCTCCGTCCCCTGCCGAGGTGGCTGGCTGTGACCGCCGGGGTTTCGGTGAGCGGAGCAGCGCACAAGGAAGCGATGGTGCAGGTGCAGGCAGTGGCTGCACAGCGTGTACAGCGTGCGCACCATCTCCTCGTGAAGATACGTGCCTGCTTGTGTTTGAAGCTAGGACTGGGCAGCAATGGCTCGGGAAGCCAAGTGCCAGATAGAAGTGTACGCATGACCTGGACTTAAACTTTTGTCACGTCTCCTTTCCAGAATTTCTTCCTTCGTTTTACCATCACCATACGCGTGGCTCGGAGCAAAGGGCCACAAACACTTTCCCCGCTTGCAGTTTCACCAGGCAGCACAATACCTGACTCCAGCCTGCACTGTGCTGCTGCAGACGTATTTGGCTCGGGCAGCCAAATGGTGCTGTTTGGTTTGGTGTAGCTTCCTCTCTTTGAAGTCTCCCATCAGGATACGGTGTGTTTTGAAACTGTTTTCTAGTGAAAATGGCCTTTTTGTTGCAGTAAAGACAACTTTTCCCACTTTCCTTGGCTGATGAGCTGGAGTGAACTGCAGGCTTCTCTGTGAAAGCTTCGTGCTTGTGTGAAAATAGAAGTGAAGTAATCAGGCTGGTAACAATGTGCCATTATTTATGAAGCCAGCCCTTTTCTAACTTTCCCTTTATTTATGCAGTGTAATTTCAATGTCATAAATACTAAAAGGTTTGCTGCTGCGAGATGAGAATTTCCCTCATTCATCTCTGCAATTCAAGCTCTTGTGCCCACAGTGCCTTTTTCTTTTAACTGCCTTTTAGGATGGAGTCCAGAATTGTAAGAGTTTTTACTGACTTTTTTTTTTTTTCCTTAATAAGGTCAAAGAGTTTTTGAGGGAATTTTGAATGCTACTTCATTTTCAGTCTTTCATCTTTTTCATTCCCATTAGCAGAAAACTTATTTTTTGGAAGGAGCTCTCTTTTTGAGACTTCTTGTAATTTTGAGATACTAAATCTGAAAGCAAATCAAACCCAAAAAAGCAAAATGTTCTGTTTTTTTTTGCTGAGAAGTGCTAAAATTCTGGATAGGAGCTTTTTAAAAGAGGTGCTTGCTCTTCAGCCTTTCTCATCACATAGTCAGTTCTTGCTTGCGTGACGTGCTGAGGATGCAATGTGCACAGGTTGTGCTGGTGGTGGCTTGGCCCTGAGGTCAGCAAGAGGGACTGGGGGTGGCTGTTTGCCCACTGCTGTTCTCCCCAGAGCCTGCTGCAGAACATACAGCAAGCAAAGCCAGTTCCGTGCATGTTTTCTCACTGGTATTGGTGGTGCTCTTCCAGTCCTGCTGTCCTCAGGCTGAGGGCTTTCTCTGGAGCCCAGTTCTGGTCTGGGATAGCAGGACTGGGATGGACTCTGCTGATTTTGCCCAAGTCACTCTACTGTTGTGTTGCTGCCAAATGAAGGAAGAGTGTGTTGCCTGAAACGAGAGGTGAAAGAGGAAACGTTGATGTGGTTAATGGTACATAGCAAGGAGAGTAATAGACTGCTGGAACTTTGCAGATTTGGTCTTTATTTTCAACACAGTCCTTTAGTTCCCGAGTGACTTCAAGCGAATCCTTTTCCCTTTCATGTGTCTTATTTTCACCATATCTCTAAAGGGGTGAACCTGCTTACTGTCTTTAAATCCTGCAGTGCTCTGTGTGAGCTACTGTAAAGCAAGGTACTCTCGCTATAATAGCTTGCCCGTTCCCTTTCTTTGTGGCACAATGCACCACATCTCTGGGCTTGTCCTGGGAACGTGTCACACAATGACAGATACCTTAGGCAAAGGAATCCCGACTGGGTTTTTCTGCAAAGAGCGAGGAAAGTTGCTGCATGAGAATCCTGAGGAGTCTCATGTGATGCTGGTATGGCTTGTCGGACAGATGGTGCTTTAGTTCCACTGACAGAGCTCCCTTACTGTGGGTTGTTTCCAGGCCGAACTGGCGCAGGGGAGAGGTATGTACATTAACGCATTTAAAACTTCCCTAGAATTAGCAGGATGTTTTACTGAAGTGCTGACACTTACATTCCTACATACCTGTACAGACTTTGGTATTCCCTGTATTTCAGTAGTGTGTGCAAGACCTCACCTGGCTAGCAAGCTGCCCAAGCACACCCCGCTGTCCTAAATGCGAGGTGGGCACAGGGCAGGCTGTGCCTGCGAGCTCCCCGCGTGCCCCTGCCTGCAGAGCCCCCCGAGCTGCTGCTAGTTTTACTGGGAAGGAGGGAAGGCCCAGTGCAGTTCTGCACCCAACCACTCCTTGTAATGGCTGTTGCTGTGTTACCCTTCAATATCTGAATTCCTTCTTTCAGCATCAGCTGCAGATTTCAGTAGATTTTTACCAGGAGGAGGAATGTGAAGAAATTCCATGGTCGCTGTAGAGCTTTGGCTGTTGGAAGCTGTAAGTACGGTTTTGCGATAGTGGGAGTAGCTAGCATGCATCAACCTACTCTCATTTCAAACAGCTGTTTAATGAGAGCTGCTTGTAAGATCCCCCATTAAGAATGGGCTATAATGAGTATGATGAAACCACCTCATCCTTGAAAACAAATTCCTTTTCATGGCTTAATTAAAAGGGCTCCTAGTACTTCTGTGAGCATACATGATGACTTAGGAAAGACTCTGTTTTAGTTTTCATAAAATGTTCTCAATTAAAAAGCAGAGTAGATAATATGCTGCTTTAATATTGTACAGTAAAAACCAATCATATTTTTGTGCTATTGTTATTTCCCAGTCAAATACAACGTGTGTTGTAACAGTTTTTCCAAGAGACTGTCACGACAGCTACTTACTTGTAGGCTTCCAGTTGTGTCCTATCGTGGAGGAAAACCTAATGGAGACCAGAGTGTCTGACCTCATTGGGCAGGGCTTATTGCTGAAATTTGGGGGGCAGAAATTTACGGATGACTGAGCCTTGCAAAAAGCGTTGGCATAGATTTTCTGGAGGCAGACAGTTAAAGTTGGCTGTGCAGTGGGCAACAACGCAATTTGTTCAAAATTCTGCCTTAGTGAAATGTGCCATGGGATGGGTTTGTGTTAGAAGGCTTTGGTGAGAATAAGAAACTGGGTCAGCAATAAGAAACTGGATCAGCAATCTGATACGGACAGAGCAGGTGTCTCCGACCTGCCACTGGTCTGCTTCAGGGAACCCTCTGCTGCCCCAGGGCAAGCAAAGCGCAGGGGCAGGAGAACATCGCCTGCTGCTCCCCACCGCTGCCAGTTCCTTGCCTTCTCTTCATCTCCTCACTTGCGTGGCAAAACTCTGTTTGCTTCCCTGTGAACAGAAATTCCTTAAACGGGAAAGATGCCAATTAAAGAAAGAATTGTTGATTTGAGATAAACTTGCCAAAAGGAGCGTTGTAAAAGCACAACTGTCTCCTGACATTTGTCTGAAGTCGTTCTCCCCTTGGGCAGAGCGTGAAGCTCCGAGCCCCTTGTGCAGGGACTTCCCAGCCGTGTTACGGGGAGCAGAGAACTGAAAGCCAGGTCGCTCCCATGCCCTGCCCTTCCCTGGGCTCTCTCCCAGGACACTGGAAAACAGGTGATGAAATGGCATCTTAGGGCTTGAGGAAGCAAGGCTTGTGTGCTTGTATGTGATATGGATTTTTAAGGCAAAATTTCCAGTGTTCCTGTTTTCCTGACTAGTATCTGATGCACTTGAAAAATCTTCTACTCCTAAACTTTAATTTCATGATGACCTAGAATCTGATTTTATGCACAGAAAATGAGTCAATGGACTTATAACTGCATGGATTCACCATCTTTTTAATACAGGATTAAGATCAGGACAGATATCATTAGCAAAAAGATAGCTCAGCAAGCCTCGCAGCTACGAAGGCTTTGTTTTCCTGTTCACTTCTGTTTTGTCTTCCGTGCCATCAGGCTGACACCTGTGTTGCTGACCCTCTGTTCTCCATGCAGTTTAGGGCACAGCTAAAACCTGATCTTCTTTCGCTTCAACCAACATTGCAGACTATAGTTTGCACCAATTTTTGTTTTTCCTTGCAAATCCGTCAATCACACTAAACAATTTAGGTGTGATCTGTCTTTCTCATGCTCTCCTTCACACATCGCTGCCTCCCAGCCTCTTCTTGCTGGATTGCTGCAGTCGGGTTTGCTCTCATGCTAGGTGGGAGTTCAAATTCTTTAGCAGCACCACTGCCCCTAGTAGCATTGTTTGCAAGTTTTGTTAATTGCTAGCTGATGGTGTCTTGGTTTGTTAGTCTGTTGTTTCCTCTAAAAAGAGGTATATTTGCAGCACCAAGGAACGTTCATAATTCCCTTCCTACTTTGCCAGAACGCTGCTCGTGAGAGGCTGAGAGACTGCAAATGTCAGGCATGGTACCCAGGAGGACAATCTACCAGTCAATGCTGAAATGATTTGAACTAGTGAACTCTTGTTAAAACTGTTAATTGCTTTTTTAAAAACACTTAATGGAAATTGCCACGTTTAAGTAGTCCATAAAACTGTGATGACACCAGCTTTAATCAGGTGTCATGCAAACACGCACATTATGAGCTACCTGGCCTGATAGCTTGGACGGTGGAAACGAGTCACGGCAGCCTGGTGTTTACAGTCCTGGGGCTCTGTGGAAGAGAAGAATCACTTATTTATTTTATTTATTAGGGGACCTCTCTAAAATGTACCTTAATGTTTAATAAAGCTTAGGGACGAGGATGACCCCAGTAAACGTGGAAGTCAGCAGGGTACAGTCAGGGTGCATAATTTTGAATATTTCATGCAGGAATATGCTGATTTGTCTAGCAACCTTGCTGCGGACTTGAAATAACCACGGCGAGCTGAATGAAAGCCACACTTGTCACCTGGATTGTGTAGCCACACTCGTGACTCCTCAGGAAAGCTCTTTAAAGAGAAAAACAGGTGGGTCTGAGCGTTGGGTTGAAGGTGTTCACACGGCCAAGGACCATCTAGGTCCTGCGTATCCCATTCACACGCAGACTCTTGACGGCAGCTGCGGGCAGCCCTCTCAGAGGCTTAGGGCCGCGGGCTCGCTGCCTCCCCAGTGCTCCTCTCCTCCAGCCTTCTAAAAAGGGCATCGCTAATTGCAGTGCTCGGCAGCAGTCTCTGAAGAGGCCCTGAAAATAGAAGTGGCGTGATGAAGTGACATACTTTCTAACCCTTTGCGATGGACCCTTTTAGGTCACAGCATCTTAGAGCTGTGCCTGAAGCGTTAGGAACGTGTTTGTTTGGTCCTGCTGGTGTTCAGATCCTATCCCTTTGCACCTTTGCTACACATACCGTACTCACATGTTTTTCAGCACACTTTTTTGGAACATACCTGTAGTCGCTATCAACTTGTTTTCCCACTTGCCACTAAGAGATAAATTGAGTTGAGCTGTGGGAGCAGCACTATTGCCAGGATGGACTGTTTTAAGTAGGGCAGGAGTGATGAATTTTGGCATCAGAACGCTAGGAATCAGCAAGCCCTGGGTTTCCACCTCTGTGTCTTGTGGAGCTGTTACAGGAGCATGATGATGTTTCCTTTTTTCATGCTTAAGGTTTTATACTGGCTCGTGTCACGGGATTATTTGAGGAAACTTCGGGCTATGACCTTAAATTACAGCAATCTCCCTGAAAAATGTCAGACTCTTCCACTTCTTCTGGAGTAAAAGTTGATTTTATTAAACAAATTTAATTTACTGCTGCTGGTGGTTTTGAGCAGAGATTTGAAGGAACATGGAGCTGCAGGTGTTCCGTCTTTCTAATGATTGTCTGTTTTCAAGAAACAAAGCGTCACTGAATTTCCGACGGTTAGCAAGTGTCTCCATTCAGCTCATCTCAGGAGGTTTTTTTAGTAGGGAAGATCTGTTGACAGCTGATGCCTTCTCAATTTGAAGTTGCTTTTGGTCAGAAGCATTTGGTATTTTTAGGTTAATGATGTTGTATCCAGCCTTGCACTGAGGACAGGGGCTCTGTTCACTCTTGGAGTTGACAAATTTTATGAATAAAACCTTAGAAACAGTGAAATGTAAATGATAGGTACTTTTACTTCTATTTTTTTTTCCTTTTTGGTTCCAAACTGCAGTTTCAGAAAACTGAACATTGGAAAATATGCAATTTTGGAGGACTGAACACTGCCACATTTTGAAAGTCTGTATTTGTTCATCTCTAGGAGAAATTATTTTTCATATGTTAAGATTTGTTCTTGTTTTCTTGTCTATTGAGAGGGTAAAGAACAGTTTATGGTGCTGATACAGCAAAGTATTTTATAGGGCTGTTGGAGACAGAGAGAGGTGCTAACGTGTCTCCTGCAGAAGCAGGTTTGGAGATGAGGCATTACGAATAAATGGGCTGTTGGTTTGGACCTCTGCTGGCAACGTGCTGAACTTTCACAGGGTTGCTGTGCAGAAACTCCTTGCCTCTATGCTTATGAAATCACATAAATAAAAGTATTCAGAAATAGTTTTTTTATTACACTTATGTGATATTTTTTAAACCTTGTTTACCAGGGATCCTGACATTCTCTACCATTATCATTACTTCTTTAAAATACAAACCCTTAATAGAGTAGACAGATTACCAGAGGAGTTTAAGGTAATTTAAAGCAGAAAATTTACAGTAGAACTTGAAAATTACTTTTTTTTTTTTTTTTTTGAGGCAGCTGTTCTGAATGATATGATCTTAGTCTTCCTTCTTCAAAGGGAGATTTTGTCTCTTTCCAGTCAGGGCAATAAATAAAGGTGAAAGAACCACTGTGAAAATGTCACTGAAATATTAATTTGCCAGAAACATGGTCTCAGAAGGAAAAAAAAACACACAAACAACCCCCTTCATGGGATGTAAAATACTGATTATTCACCAAATGCAAAAGGACCTGCACAGGTAAGTAGCGCACCTGGACCTTCAAAGCCAAGATCAATGAAAGACCTGAACCAGATTTTGAGATTTTGAAGACTATATAATTTTTTCTCGTAGGTAAATTAGTGATTTATTTATTTTTTTAATATATCTAGCTCAAGGTATGCCTTCATTTTAATTCAGATGAGGAATACCTGTGTTATAAAATCAGGGCACTGCAGGTATCCTGAGTTACACGGTTTAGTTTTGATATGCACAGGAAAAGGTTTCCATGGCAGTGCTCGGCCCAAAGAGTTAAGGTATCCTTAACTATGCCTTAAGGTATCCACATATCCTTTAACTTGGGATATCTTTAAAAATTAAGGGTACAGAAGAAAGGTGAAATATTAACAGTGGATCGTTTACTATACCACAGCAGTTCAATCATCAGTGCTGGAAAGTCAATATTATATTAACTTCTAAACAGTCTATGTTTAAGTTCTCCAAAATGATGGAAATTCAGCAGTCCTTGTTTTCTAGCTGTGCACTTGGCTGCTTATGGAACGTCATATAAAAATGATGTTTTGGTAAGAAATCATTACCTCTGTTCACCCAAAGGCAGCAGTTATATGTTACATCAAGTTTGATTTCAGAATAGAGTCGCTACAAAGCATGCCGTACAAATTAAAATAATACGGTCATAAGGTAGTAACGCAAGAAACAGGGCTTGATGATGCCTATTGGAAATCCTTTGAATATCTCACATGGAATATCAGCAATAACTTCTGAGTATCTGTCAACAGCTGACTTCCCAGAAGGTGTTTGTTTTCAGTCCCGACCGCAGAGGAGGTTCATTACCCCCGGTACAGATTATTTCACCGGAATTCCTCCTGTTGCATCGTGGCTGTCTAACTGGCAGCCATACAGAGCGTTTTAACACCTGGATTAACAAAGGCCTTTGTCTGCTGTTTATAGAAGATAAAAAGAGATTTAAGCTTTTATGAATGCAAGACATTTTACAGGACTGTAACAGATGAAATGGCCATAGCCTTCCTGTTGTATAAAATGCAGTTATTTTCCACCAAGAGCTATAGGGGTGTCCCTCCAGCACTTGTTCCCCTCCTGTTAGGCAGTCTGGGATTTTGCCAAGGAGGTCAGTCCCCCAACTGCTGAACCCCCAAAAAACAAAATCATTTTATAGAAAAGTAGTATGTTAGCCTGAAAGTTTCTACATGGCAGATATGTACGTTGCTTCATTTGGCATTTCTACATGGCTTTGTTTAAGTGCTGTGGTTTTTAGTCCTTGTAGATGAGCATCATTCCCGATCTGCATTTCTGAAGGCTGATGTCGTGCTCCTACCTGATTCCAGTATTTGTATAGTTCACAGGGATGCTTCAAGGGCTTGTTTGCTCTATGTTCATCTGGGATGGAGGGAGTGTACCATGTAAAATAGTGTCTCAGCTCCTAAACTGCATGTACAGCAGCGAGATGTGAGCTCATTTCACTTTTATCACAGGACCTTGAATCAGACTTGTTCTGCCGCCAAGTCCCCGAACGCCTTGTTGCAGTGTGCTTGGAATTCGCTTTTGTGGAATTGTTGGGTTTTGGTGCATATTTGTGCATTTTTTTCAGACTCTTTGTGAGTACTGCACAAACGAGAGCAGGGGGGGTGCAGTGCCTGGGGCTGGGAAGCCTTTGCATTTTGGGACCTTCCTAGCAAGTTCGGGGTGGGATGCAAGGTCTGACATGAACAAAATATTGTAATCAGTGCTTTATGGGATGTGCTGGGCTGTTCTTGCTTCCTCTGTCCTGCCCCATGGGTCCTGCTGTGTGGCACATTGATTTTGTGCGGGCCACACGCGGTGGCAGGAGGTGTCCTGCCGGTGGGCACGGGGCAGCAGCAGGCTCAGAGAGGAGAAAAGATGCCAACAGCCTGCCTTCTTTTTCTGCTCAGCTCCTGGGCAAAGGGATGGCTTCTGGCAGCCTCGGTCCCAGGGAGGTGGTTGGAGTGAGTGCAATGCACACAGTGAGTGCAATGACACAATGAGTGTAATGCTCCTTTGTGCACGGCGTGGCAATGGCTGGGGAACGCGCGTTGAGGAGGGTTAGGAAATTTATGAACCCAACTTACCCACAGTGGACTTAGTGGGATATGTAATTCCTTTCACTGTTACCGTTCACAGAATGACTGCTCTAAGTCACAGCATCTTCTTAAACCTCTACAAGCTCCCTGTTAATCACGTTATCTTGCTGGGAACGGCTGTGGTGTTGGACAGCAGTGCGGCTGCAAATTGTTCTCCTCTCACCAGCTCTCTCCAATAGCTGGTTTGCGGTGCCTAGGAGCATGTTTGGCCTCTCCTGCCCCTCTTGTTTCCTTGGCAGAAGGATGCTTACCTACTCCCAGGCTGCTGCATTGCAAGATGATACGAGCCGTGCTCTGAAAGGAGCCTCTGTGTTGTCTCGTGCACTGGCGGGGAGCTGACTTGTTATTTTGGTGCTCTTCCTAGCCTCACGACAGCTTGTCAGAGAAGAGAAGTTTTGCTTTATTTTCTTTTCCTTTCATCGTTGTTGACTAATTAGTAGCCAAACAGACAGCATTTGTTTTTGTTCTCAGACTGGTAGCAATTTAAGAGTTGGATGCAGCCCAGAGCCCCCGAGTCAAACCATGAACTTTGGGGATGGTTGGGTGGGGAGGGGACGGGGGTACCGGCTGCAGCATTTCTTCCTGACAGGTTCGTCCACAGCTGGGAGATTTCCCATCCCTCGGGAAGGTTTTTATCTTCTGGAGTATATGAAAATGATCATGATTAGTTTTGAAATGCCATTCGAGGTAAGCGATAGTGCTGTAGAGTCAAGAAGGATTGGGCTGAGGGGAAATGTGGGACCCCGTTCTGTATCCGTTTACACAAGAGGTAACCTGTGGAGCAAAGTGCTTTTTTGTAGATGCAAGGTTTGTTAGAGAGGATCAGAAGCGAAGCCCCTCTCTCTGGGTGTCGTCCCCTGAAGATGAATGGCTGTCAGAGCGTGCGTGTGAGCCCCGCGTGGCTCTCGGGTGCCAGATGAGCCGTGGCTGTTGCGTGTTCCTTCGCACCGGGCTGCGGCCAGGAAGCCCCTTCTCGACCAGGGGACCTGTTTGTCCAAAGGAGTTAAACAGTCATGCGTTTGTGTCATTTCGAGAGTAACCAGCGCCCTGTCATTTCAGCTGGAGATTAACGGTGCAGAGCCGTGGGTGACACGCGGCCATTTCTCACACCCAGCACAATTCGGGGTGGTGAGACGTGAGTCCCGACCCGAGCGGCGATGGAGAGCGGCCCTCCTGCCGGCAGCTCGCCCCAAGCCACTCGCCTCATGCAGCCAGGCTCCGTCACCTTCCCACAGCGGGACCAGATGTCCCAATGCAGGATGCAGTGCTGCAAAGAGGGGAGAAAAATTAGGTTAGAAGCTCTGAGAACTAATCTCCGCTTCTGTTGAACAGTTGGGCAGCTCCTGGCCATGGCGTGTCAAACCTGACAAACTTCCCCCGAAGTCACAGATTTTTACATTCCATTTGGCAGTAGAAAATCTTCCAAAGCATTCAAATTCTGTTTTCCTTCCTCAGCTCCATTGGGACGTAAAATAACTCAGAGTAAGGGATTATTGTGTTTCACTCAGGCCTGGGAACAATTAACCATTTTTCTACAAAATCCCCCTTCTAATTTTTTCTTGCTTCCTCCTGGCCGTATTTGCCTCACACTGGTGTGTGTTTGCTCCCAGTTTCACGAAGGCTAGCCATCTTTGGGAGGCTTGTTTAGAGTCAGACCTTTGCTATATAATTCTCATTAAAGTTAAAAGTCGTTGAGAATTTCCTCTCCGCGCATCGAGGTGATTATCCGTCCCCGCCGGTACCGCAGTGACAGGCTTACACCCTGCAGCCTTACCGTGCGTGCGTATCAAGCACGGCTCTCCCACAAGGTAGCAAGCAGAGCGTGTGTTTCCTCTGCATTATTTATGGAATTGAAAATGCATTCTCTCAAAAATTGTTGTGGACTCTGCACTTCTCTGCGATGCAGCTGGAAACGCGGGGGGCTCGGGCGTTTGGAGGGACGTGGGGTGGGCACTCCTCAGGCTTGCACCTTGCACAGCCTGGTTTAGTTCACCACAAGGGTCCGTGGAGCTGTTTTAAGAGCTCAATAAAAAGATAAAGAACACCTTATTTATTGAAGTTGGAGGTCCAGTGAAGGAAGATTAAAAAAAAAAAAGCATGCCAGAAGTATATATGCACAACAGCAATTCTAGAAACCTCTTTTTTTTTCCCACAAAAAAAAAAAAAGGTTTTGTTTTCAGCTGTTAATATTTTTTTCACAATTAGATGCTTTTCACAATTGTGCTTGCAGATGCAATGGTTTGCCAGGCAGGGCATGTTATCACATTCATTAACCTTTGGTCAGACTTGCAAATGTGCCCTTCAAATTGTGTTGGCCCCCCATGGCAATGGAGAACAAAGGTGAGACCCTGTGCGAGCAGGGACTTGCGCTGTCGCTAACACTCTCATAACGGTGTCCATACAACCTTTATCATTTGTACTTGTCAATAAGCCAAAATCAGGAAGATTTCTTTTTTTTTTTCCGTGACATTTTTGCTCATCCAAGCAGTGTGTTGTTGTCTGTACTGTACACAGCCCCGTTCACGGGCAGGCAGCAGCACCTCGCTTAATGCTCTCGGCTGTGCCGAGCCAGGTGAATTATGAAGCCTTGTGCTGTTCTCTGCAGTAAGGAACTGTTAATGCTTTGACCCAACTGTCTTCTTGATTAGCCTGAAAACACTGAGAGCCAAGCTTTAGACTGTGCAGTGGCTAACGTATGATTAAGCTCAACCAAAGAGAATTATATTTGTACAAGGAAATTTAGGGCCTGTTCTCATGGCTGCTGGAGCTATCAGAAGTTTCAGGTACTGATGTGCGGGCAAATGTATTTGCTCATTAATGGTATGTGTCATCTGCAAGGCAGGAGAATGAATTATATAAATACTGACAATCTGCAGCCAGCATTTCCACGTGGGTTTAGAAGTTTATTTTACCGTGGGTGCTTTATTCCTACTGCTAAGATGCATGCTTGGAGATAGCCTACCTGCAGCTAATGCACACAGCAGGTTTATTATTTGCAGGTAACAAAGAGAAATACAGCAGCACATTGGAGACATTAAAATGTATGGTTTCTCCGTGGCCTTTAATGAGGGTTTCAGGAGTTCCAGTGCTCTACAAAAAATACCTGGATTTTTCTCCTACTTTCTTGCAGGGTCCAAAAAGAAAGGGAGAATTTGCTGCATATGTGGTTTGAGGATACCGTATTTAGGATAATCACCATTTTTCGCTAGTTTTTGACATGTGCCCAAGCATGGCACTAGGTGAGGTGTTCAGTATGTGGCATTCTGCGCTGGTGCCTGAAAAGCTGAAGTCCCCGTGTCTGTACTTAGCAGCCAAAATCAAAGGTGTGCTTCCCACAGGCACATCCGTGTTTGGGTTGTTCCCTTGCACAGATCTTGCACAAATGTTCTTTTGGATAAGGAAGTGAATCAGCTTTAGTTGTTATTTCCTTTCTTATTTATTTTCTATAAATGTACTGGCCAGTAGGCTTTCTGGCTGCAATTAGCACTGGCATAGGATTGAAAAATGTTGCCAGAAAGAACATTGTAGGTAGGTAATTGTGACTGTTCACCCTCTAAGTCTGACTCTGAGATTGTCTTTTCCAGTCAGGGACCAGACATGCTGTGTGACTTACGCCTTACCAGATCCACCCAGGTATCTTACACAGTCAAACACCTGGAAGCATGTGACAGACTGGGAAGTATTCACAGAAAGTATCTAATGAACAATCTCAGGTAATATCCAGTGTCTGCTGTGATAAAGTCAGGACACTCGTGACTTGGTCACAGGCAATTTGCAGAAAGCAAAGCGGCCGATGTACATTAGATATTCCTTACCCGTTCATCGTGCAGTTCTAGCTACGGTGGGAGGGAAGTCTGGGATATTATTTCGCCTTTTCCTATCCACCAATTCCAACCAGCCGTGGCATGCGCACCTTCACAGCTCCTCTCTGTCAGGTGGGGCGCAGCATCTTCCCGAAGTGGTGCATGCTCAAGCTTTAGTCCCCTGAGAAACGGCAGCTCCGAGGTGCCCTTTGCAGCTCACCTGACTTTCACGTCCCCCCTCTAACAGCACCGGGTGTTTTGGGACATCTGCTCCCCCCTGGGAAGGTGGCAGCGGGTACCAACACGAGAGCAGTTAATGATCCTAGGGACGTCCAGGCAATCTGCCAGGCTGAGAGCTCAGCCTTTCTCTCCCGTCTTTTTTTTAATTTGTCAGAAATTCAAAGTAAAGATATTTTAGTGAAGAGGCTCATCCAGAAAAACAGCACGTTAATTATGGAAGGCAGATTCTTGGCTATCAGTTGCTGTCCTGCACTGATTTCTATTTTTAATGCGGGAAGACGTTGGAGTCTGGAGCTACTGGCTTTGCTTCTCGTGGTTTGCCATTGCTAGAACCGTTCAGTGAAATCTCTAACAAAGAATTTTTGGAGGCTACAGTCTAGAAACACAATTTTCTCTCTGTTCTTTGCCATTATTAGTTTCACCCCATCAGGTCAAATTTTCAGGTGTTTTCAGAGAGTTGTGTGTCCAAGTGTCTAATAGGTTTTGCAAGTATCTACAGGTGCCAGGGGCTAGAAACAAAGCATCCCTAACAAGTGTTCAGTGTTTTGTAATGTACATCAGGAGAATTAACAGTATTTCAGAAATAAGGTCCATGGTTATAGGTTATATGCCATGATGCAAATCTGTGGAAGAGCAGAATTCAGGAGGTTTAAAAATCAAGTTCTTTGGATAAATTATCATGGCAGTCTCGGACCTGCAGTTGCTGAGTGTCTGTGTAACCCAGGACTCGGTGCGCCCAGCGTATGCTTCAGCACTTTGGCCTGATCTCTATTTGCTGAAGTTTTGATTCACTGACATTCAACACGTGAATAGAAATTGTGATGGGGGGAATGGGGAAAGGGGCTTACCCGATATTTGACAAGTCTTCAGTCTTTGATCATTTTGCGGCATCTTTTTAAGCCTCAGACTCAAGTCCATCAGCCAAACAGGCAACTCTCCTTCGTTCTGCGCTAACCCTGTCCTGAATACTGCAAGTGGAGTGTTTTGCCCTGAGAGGGAGAGACACCCTGCAATGCCCACTAAAATACAGTTGTCTGCTCTCAATTATACTTGAAAAGAGCTCAGGGACTGCGGTGATGGATGACAGCATACAAACCCAAAGTAGCTTTGTTTAGTGTGTTTTGTGGTATGATATAGGAGAGATAATTCTTACCCGGTATCTTTTAAAGGAAATCCTGAGGGTGAATCAATTACCTTTCTTTTCTGAATCAATAGAGATGGGATGTATTGCAGTTACTTTATGCTTTAGCGAGTGCTCGAGCACAAAGGATGGCTGTTGATGATAACCATTGCAAAGAGTGCAGTGCCATTTTTTTCCTTTTCTTCTCTTAAGGACACTACAATCCCCTTAGTTCACACACTTCATCACTCCTAGTCACAATCTTTTCTCAACAAAGATTTAAGAGCAGGAGGAGGAAGTAGGCTCTCAAAACATAAAAAGTCCTCACTGGAACATGGCTGGTAGCACTAATGACAGCGCTTCCCCTTCCTGAGACTCTCCAAGCCCTTGATGCTTGTGAATTTTGACTCAGGAATGTTCAGATTTAGGAGATGGAGTAAGGGGGAATGGGCTATGAACTGACACTGCGGTGCTAGCTGAGGTTAAATCAAGTCATTGAGGCTCAGCCAAGGATAAAAAGACACATTTCCTGGATCTGTGGTTTTAAATCAATTATGCTTTTTTTGCAAGACACTTCAGTGTATCCCGCCAGGTATACTCTTGTTCAAGAAAAAGTAGAATACTATTATATGGAAGACCTGATATTTTAAAATTTGTTTGATTTTAAAATTGTTTGATAACTTACTGCCTTTATAAACTTTGTCATTATACTCTCAGAATAGTGTTAATATGTTACAGTATGATTTAGTGAGAGCTTCCTGAGTGCACCCCAAATGATAACCTGAGGATACCATGAAATAGCAGTAATACAAAAGGAAGCATGGTTTAAGTTTTTGCAAAAGGTACCGTAAGACAATTGAGATAGTAGCTTCCTTTTTTCCTGTTTGTATCTCCAGAGATCCAAATAGATCTGAGAGGTCTGTCTAGGTCACTCTCCTTCTCTGTATTGTCAGACTGCTATCTGGTGAGACAGGAGAGGGGAAAGCAGATGAGAAGGGGAGGCTTCTTAAGCTCCTGCCTTTCTTGCCTGATGCTGAGGTCCCAGGAGGGCCGAGGCGGTCTGAGGCAACAGAGAGCAGCACTTGGCTTTTCTCTCTGGTTCCCTTGATCAGGACCTGCTTTCCTTTTCAGAAGCTGAGCAGAAACTAAAGGCACTAAAAAGACAGCGAGGGCTCTGTTGGCTGCTGGTCCCCAAAAGGAGGCAGGCTGTCTACTACAGAAATCTATTTACTTGTTAGGAGAGGGTCCTGGTCTGTTGCAGGCATTGCTTTGTCCTCTGGGCTTACATAGCAAGGGATTTTAAAGGAAGGGAAGAAGTAAAAAAAGAAGGAAATTTATAAATGCTTTTCTCAATGAGGAGGAAAGAAAATTCTGCACAGATGGGGACAGGGTGGAAGGGTGGGCAGGAAACGTTGACATGGCTTCACCGTTGTTTCTCCAGAGGATGCTGTGCAGCGGTCACCTTTGAGTGGTGGACGGGCTGGGCGAGAGGGCAGTCTGGACATTTGGAGTCCAAGTGGGGTGGTCAGCAAGGAAGCCAGGCCAGCCGTGGTCTCTGAGGACCGCAAGTTGACCTCCTCGCTGGGTAACGCGTGCCCGCGCTGCTTCCCCTAATGCGTTGTGGGTTTCCAAGCTTGCAATTTAAAATAGATTCAAGAAACACTGATGAAGTTTCGTCTGGGAGCCATAGAGGTAGTATTCGCTCTGTGCAAAGCCCCCTTTTCTCCCCTGGAACGCAGCATTCATCTGTCTGCACGTAGCTCGATAACAGAACAGGTTAACAAATTAGGTGTAACTCAGGAAAGAAAGATGATTGTGCCTGAAACTGAATTTTCTGGGCGAATAACAAAACAGTTCAGATATAATTCATTTTGACTGAGTACCAATCAGTTTAAAAGGGGCAACAACAAACAAAAATGTTTCAAGGGTATTTAAGGTGTCGGAAGGGCTTTATATAAAAGTTACATTTCCGTTACCTGCCAAGCCTGCCTCTAAGAGCTGGATCCTAGAAGTGCTGCGGGATGCTACGGGTGGTGCCAGCAGATACGGGTGCAGCACAGGGGTGTTTTGTGAGTTTGTGAGCCATATTTGAGTGCCTGTGCAAGCTTCTAGAGCCTTGAAGAACACCTTAGACACTTAAGGTAAAAATTAATTCTCTCTATGACTCTGCCTCCATACATTTTTGAAAGAGAGGAAGAGCAGTGCGTTTCACCCAGAGTATTTCTTCCTTCTCTTTTGCTGGAAGGGATCCCTCTAGAGAGGAGATCCTGCCAGCTTTCTTTTATGTTGCCTTCCACTGAGTTATTCCCCTTGGTTTCTCCTTGCGTTCTTGGAGGAGAGAGGAACAGCTTTTGTACCTTCAGGGTGTAAAACCTGGTTCTGTTGGAGCCAATGGAAGTTTTCCTTTAAAGACGACCAGAATTTCACTCGTAGCGTCTGCTTGGGAAAACCAGGGGATTTAATCTGAGACATTGCACATTATAATGATCACACATAAAAGAACAACATTAACCTCGATGCCACATACAGAATTATTTCTGAGTGGAAATGAACAAAATTTTATAGAGTAATATTATTTGCAAGGCCTTCTCAGTAAGAGAAAATGTTACAGATGATGGAGAGAAATAAGAATTACAGCTTGAACTACCGAAAACCTCTTTTTGACACTGTCTCTTTAATTAGAAAAAATGAGCCTAACCAAGATGTATATCATCATTGATTTTTATAATAAGCTTTTAAAGCAAACACACGTGGTGTCACTCTGCTATTTTATAACATACACTGCTAACCATTTATTCTGTCATATAACAGTTCACCAGCAGACATATTTTATTATTTTTTCTGTGTAATAAAAAAGGTAAAATCAATACCTATTATATGGCATACCTTCAAGGTTAAAAAGTACTAAATCTTGATGCTAACATCTTTTCCTTGTATGCATTAATTTATGAGCAATATAAATTCAATACAAATACATTTTCTATCTATTTGATTAAAACTAGATCCTAAGTATAACAAAGGATTCAGTCAGTCTGAAACTAGCATCACGCTAGACAGGGTGTTCACATAGATTTTTAAACTTTGCAGGAAATCTGACTGAAAACCTGAGAAAGCTGGTACCTGAGAAAGCCAAACGCACTTGGAAGCAAAGGTAACGTGGTTTCACATATTTGGATGTCGTTTTTGATCCAACAGAAACTCATCTGGCCTGACAATCGCATGCCAATTAAACGTCTTTATTAGGTCAATACAAAAATTGAGTCATTCTCCTTGGCTCTGTCGCTGGTAGTCATTTAACAACAATTACAGGGTACAGTTACTTTAATGATGAGAGGCATCAAAACTGAGAAAGTGAAAATGAAAGTGTCAAAGCCGTCAGAAGACTTGTCTCTTCTAGGTTATGGCTAAATTATGGGGATGTCTGAGGGGGAGGCAATATGATAATGTTGCAGCCTTGTACTGTGCACTTCGCCAGTGCTTCACGACAACATCAAAAAAAAGAATACCCAACACCTCTCTCTCATTATGAGTTAGTTCAAGATCTAATGTGATTGCAGTAGTGGTAAACGAAGAAGGACACCTTCTCTCTCTCTGTTATTAAGCAGCTAAAGCTTTTGGGTTTCTGATGCAATTAAGAATTCGTGGCAGGTGTGAAGCCAAGTGATACTTGTTGGGGATGTGACACGCACAAAGCGTGTGCTTAATATGTATCTTGTTGAGTGTTAAAGTAGAAATCTTTTCTATTCATTACTGCTTTTTCACCACTCAGCAATTAATTGTGTGTTGAGATACTTATGAATATGCAATGACTTTTTCCTGCCTGTGAGCAGTCTTCCCCTGTATGCATGGGAAACAGTGGCACAGAGTTAACTAAGCAGTAGCTGAAGCTCCCCGTGTATAATAACATCCTTAACATGCAAAATGCAGATGATGCTAGAAACGGTAATGAAGAGATTCATATTTATGGGACAAAATTCTGCCCCTGGCTTATAACTCGGGGAGGGCAGGGGGATTGCCTGGGTGCCAGCCCGCTGAGGAACCTGACCCCTGGTGTCGTGCTGCCTGCAGTGAGCGAAACCAGCTTTCAGGCCTGAAGAGAAAAAGAAGTGGGTAACACCCGTTAATACCTCTTATCCTGGGAGGCTTGGGTTCCTGTTTGCATCGGGATATACGCAGTATTTTACTCTTTACAATATTAAACCATTTATTTATTTATTATTTTCCCCTGCTTGGCTTTAGAGCTGTTCTCAGCATCTTCAAATGGCAGCTTGAAGCTGGAAATATCCTTCCCTTCCCTTTCAGTAACAACTTTAAAGGCTGTTTTACTGCTCTATTTGCATGACTTCATGGTAGAACTTCTCTCTCCTCCCAGCCGAGTGGCAGAAGCCCCAGGAGCAGCCCAGCCCATCTTTTCAGAGTACCCATCACCAAAACACATCCTCCAAGACGTGTGACTGGAGTTTTGTCAGGGGGATGAATTCATTGACATAGCAGGTTTTCTCAATTTCTTGGTCATTGCAGAAGGGTTCCCTGTTGTGGCCGATGGGGAAATCTCTCTGGGAATCTCCACACCAGCTATCAAATTGCCATCGATTTCTGCATTTCTTCAAACTATTCACTTACCATTAACTACATCGCTTCCCATTTACTGAATTTGAAGGAAAAGTTCTCCAGTACTGCAGTGGCTTTTTTTGAAGGCAGCAACTGTTTAGTGAACCAAATAATGCTCCACAGGCACCTTCTTTTTGTGCATTGGACAGGTACTGGCCTTTATTTTTTGACAAATCTTTTCCAGATAAAATTCCATTTTGTTTAGCCCTGGTTTAAAACATCTTGATGGAATTCAGCTCGCTTCCAGCAAAAATAGTAGTGGATGCTAATAATGAAATATAATTTATAAAGAAATACACGTTTTGTTGTTTTTTTCCCATCGTTTGGTGAGGAAATAAAAGGCTAGCTGATATATTAAGGCCTTATGCAGTAAGTGTAAGTTGGAGAGGCATTTCTCTGGCAAGCTCTAAGCTTCTGGATAAGAGGAGATTATAAGGGAAATGCTCATGCAACCTTAGCAGCATTACAAACAGCACCGCCACAATAAGAGAACAGGCTCATTGCAGTGATCTAAAGCCACTGCTGTTTTCTTTAAGGCGAACATTGTTTTTATGCCCTACAGATAAATCCCATTATAAGCTTTGATCAAAGCAAACACACTCACTTTGAGGCTTTGGGCACATGTAAATTGCTTTGTTATACACATGCATTTGCATACATTTGCAAGGAGACGGGGTCTACATGTAATGGTGCCTTTTCTCGTCGGTGGTGTGTTGAAATTTGAGGAACCCGTGGTTTTCCGCCACTGAGATGATTTCTGAGCGAAGGAAATGTGTAACAGGAGTTTGGAGGTGAGCACAAAGCTCGGTCACTGCCAGAGCAGCCAGGGGAGGCCGTGCTGGGAATGGCCTGAACATGGGCGTTGTTATTTTATTTATTTTGCTGTTCTTTGTGGTAAACAAATGTAAATGAGGTAAGTTCCCAGACAGGGACATTTCTCTTGTTCGGCCACTTCTGGAACAACTACGCCAACGGTGTACAAAACGTGCAGGTTGCCAAAACATTGGGTATCCGTCTTTGTTAGACTCTGCCGCTTGTTTTCTTATATATTTCTCCACTTAGTTGCTTGAATTAAATTGGATTAACTCGCTCTCTCTCCCAATTAATGCTGTTAACAGTAATAACAGCCATAATGTGTGAACATCTGGCATTTCAGTACACAGCAAGCTTTTAGAAATACCAGATATGAATCTATTGAAATCGGTCTCTATAGTGATTTTTCCAGCGTTTTGCGGCTTAGACAATGAATTCTCCTTTCCTCTCCGGTTTCCTTTCATTATCAAGGTTTGTTAATTCTTTAGATGCCGGGGTTAGATAATTAAATACCCCTTTGTAATTACCGCGGTGCCTGTGGGCTTGAGACCTGCAGCTCATTAGGCGGCACGCTGTCCTTCTCAGATAGTTGAGGGAAATACTTTCGTGCTCATCAAAGATCTCTGTGGCAAATTAAGGTCACGGCTGGCTCTTTGACAGGCTCAAGTCTGAGGTTTCGTTTTTGTCATTAGTTACCACCGGGGCAGTTCGTATCAGAAGCAGCTTTTTGAAGGCAAATATTGCCCGGTTGATTGTTTACAACTTTGGGGCTTTTGGTGGCGAACACATTGGCCCAATAAATTACCTGTGGCTTCTTCACTATAGTGAACAGGGGGATTTTGTGAGGCTCCCCGTGCCTTCCTGCAAGCCTGGTGGAAACATCTCCACTCTGGGCTCAAGACTGGCCTTACAGTGTCTTTCTTTTGACCCCGTGACAGTCCTTGTTAGCGATTTGTGCTGACGGGTTGTCTTTTTAGGTGCTTTCCCATGCCCTCTGCACTGTGCTCAGGCAGGTCTGAGACTACGATGGGGGAACCCATGGCTCAGCTCGTGGCTGCTGTTTTGTTTGGTGAAAGCTGATATGATTCGATGTCTCCTCGGTAAACTAGGAAGGAAAATACTTCATTATTATAAAAGAGTATTGCAAAGAGACTGAGTACTGCAATGGTGAATGATGCAGAATTGCTTGCTTAATGAAAACCGAGCAAATGGAGCCCGTGAACTCTAACAAGAAAACCCCAGAGGTGCACTAAAAAGGAGCAATGGGAGATGGATATGGCTGGTGTAGGAAGTAAACCTGGTTTTAATCTGCAGAATAGTAGGAGAAGAGAAAAAAATCCTTTCCAAACATATCAGTAGGGGTGCAGGTGTAGCAGACAAAATGGGGTAATCGTGTCCCCCCATAGAAGCCTTTCTCTTCCGCAGTGCCTGGAAAGTGGCAGCAAGGTGGGCTGGAAGGTGAGCAGGACTGCAGCACCCAGAGGAAACCTGTGCTGAAGCTTCTTCAACAACCCTACGGAGACACGGTTAATTTTTGTGTGAGGCAGAAGCCGACTCGCGAGCAGCAGAATGCGCTCAGAAGGGAGCCCCAAGACGTTTTTCCCCACCGGAAAATTAATAGTGAGTAGCAGGCTGCTCTTCTGCTGGCTCGAGGCGAGCGTTGGGAGGAAGGGCGTCCCAAAGCCTGCCCTCACAAGCCTACCAGCACGTAGGGGGAAGGGTGTCACCACGGATCTGCCAGATGGAGCATGTTAAAGGGCAGCCTGCTGAGCGGAGAAGGCAACGAGCTTGAAAAGCCAAGCACATCGAGGAGTGCACCGTCTCCCCTAGGAGAAAAACAAAGCTGCAGACAGTGTTTGCAGCAGCATCGCGCTGATTTGTAGAGGCAAGTTGGGGGGTGCAGGTGTAACTCATTTATGGGGTTGTATTGGTAAGTGGCTGTGTTTGGTAGTGGCTTGAACCAAAATGCCAGCTCCCCAGCTTCAGGGCTGTGCCTGAACCTGGGTTGGAGCCTGGCCCAGCTGGGCTGCTGGTAAAATTCCTATGGAGTAACGTGGAGCTGAGGCTGCAGTCGCTGCGTTGCAGGGGGCATCCCACCAAGAACTCCGTCCCACCGAGACATCCCACTGAGCACTCCAGCATCCAGAGTGAGGGCTCCGGAGGATGAGAAGCACCTGAAGAATAAAGCAAATGCCATTATGCCAAGCTACATCCAGCTGTAAATCTCCTGAAGAGCATTATCATCTCTTCTTCTTTTTGTGTCTCTGTGATTTGTATTTTTTACCACCTACGAATCCGGTAACCGGCATCAGATCAAAAGAAAAGCAGGAGGCTGTCAGCTGGGCTTCGAGTGTGCTCTGCCTCACATTGTCATCTCCGGTGCTGGGCAAGCTTTGGGAACTTTGCCTTCAAGACTTTTAACTCCACAGGTATGGTGGCTTTTGCTGACGTGGAAGTTGAAGGCCATAAATAACGCTCTCATTTGCCAAGTTTCCAGTTTATAGTGTGCTAGTGCATGGCGCTACGAAGTAGATTTTCATAAATCTTCTCTTTTTATCTCGGCTGATGGTTCCTTTTTAGATCTTACCCTGCCAGCAATTTTCCACTTTTCCAGACAAATGAATGCATGTAAGCAGAACGTCTATGGCAGTTGAAAGGTTAATGGAAGGAAAATGTAGTGACTTCAAAGTAAGTTTTATTAAGTGAAGCTTTGATTTTCTCCATTATTGGCTCTTTTGTGTGAAAAAAACTTATGTTCTATATAAAGCACACAGGCACAGGCTGCTCATGAACAGAAAGCAAAAGAGTACAGCAAAGAATATTAAATTGTTGTTTTTCTATAGTTCCTTCCAGCTGAAGGTCACAATGAATACATTATATTTCAGGCTTCTCTCCTCTTACACGTGTGTTAAATATTACCAGTCCTTTGTCACAAACAAGTAAGAGACTGTAGCACAGAGTCACATCTTTAAAGATGAGAATAAATGTCTAAGGGAGCCCTAGGAGGAGATTTTGGATATTTTGGTTCCTGGTTTTGGCCCTTACCCACATGAGAATTGCCTCTTTTTAAGGCTTTTCTGTGGAGATGCTGGGCACAGAGCTCTGTCAGCACTCACAGATACATAATCGCAGTTGCACCTGACACACCAAATGTATTTGAGAAAACTTCTCCTGCTGGCAAATACAGATCCCATGTCTGCACACCAGTGATGAGATAACTCCCTTTGTGAAGAAGAGAAAAGCCTATTGTTCGGAGGGTTTCTCAGAAAATTATACACCTGAGAGAGGTCAGTTGCCATTATACTTGCATAATTTCAGTTATCTTAAAGACGCACTTAAAAAAAAGAAGAATCCTATAATTTTCTAAGTTACAAAAGGAATTCTTCTCTTTCTCATGCTCGTTCCACCCGGTCTAGCTGCCGTGCTGTTAGTGCTATGAGGTTTGAGTCTCTGCAACGTGGAGGCAGGTTTCAGTTCAAGGCGAAGCGCGGTGCTCGTGTCCTGTCGTCTTCATGCGGTGCGTGTGGCTCCTCTCAGAAAGCCATCAGGTTTTGGGGCCTGAAGATAATGGGCAAGATGAAGTCGAAGAGCAGAGGAAGGATAAGCAAAAGGCAGGAGAGGTTTCGAAATGTTGAAGGGGTGATTCCCCCCCTTCAGTGGTTGGGGGGTGGTGGTAGGTGCAATGGGGTGCATCATGTTGGGGAGGGACGGCAGAAACTGCACGTTACAACCAGCATGTGTTTTTTTGTGTATTTTTTAAAGAAGTACACTTGACCTTTTTGTCAGTCACTTTCTTGAAGAATTTCATTGTATTGTTTTGCCATGGAGTAATACGAAAGTAAAAAAATCCTTATTGGCACATGAAGTATTTAACTAAAACCGTAAGCAATGTTTGCCATGAGGTTGTTCAGCTGACAGTACACAATATATCCATTCAACCCTGATGAAGCCATGTTAGATATTATTTTTACACTGTTTTGAGAGGAAGAAAAACAAGGTTTTAGTATATCCAGTGATAGCATGTAGTACCTCAGTGATGTAGTTCCTTCTAACTGCAGATTTTGCAACGATACACCGGTGCGTTACGGGTCCGATTCCCTTCACCCTTTGCCTCATGACAGCATCCATGGCAGATGAGACGTGCCTTGCCCGTGAGACTCACACTGAGTGCTGGTGTCTTGTCCGTGTGGGATGCACCGTGGCGGGGTAATCGCCCGTGTGCCGGATCCCACAGTAGGGATGCTGTTCCCCTACAGCAGTGCCATTAAAAAATGGTGATGGAGAAAAACAAAGGGAGGCAAACCAAAGGAAGACAAACCCACAAGGATCCGAAATCCCCCTGAAGGTCACTAAAGCTTTAGCCCAGGAGTTATTTATATCCTTTGGTAAATGTTACCCTCTTTTTCTGGGTGCAAAGTGCAGATTATCAGTGGAAGGCTGCCTGAGCACAGCGAGCCTTGAGGGGGAGGTTTGGAAGGAGATAACAAGGCCACTGGGGAAGGACGCGATGCAGAGGAAATTGTCTTGGGCATAGCAGAGTGCTGGGTACAGGGGCTTGAAGAGGAAGGTGAGAGTGGGGTGGGTTTCTTTTTAAACTGCAAAAATTTCAGGTGGCTGGCATAGGTGATTTCTGAAGCTGTCCTGTCCACCAGCAAACTGCCCGGCACAGTTTCCATTTCAGACAAAATTTCCCATTGCATTTCCCATTCCATTTCCATTTCCCATTGCAGAAGAAAGCAAAAAAATATATATTATTTATTAAAAAAATACTATATATTAAAAATAAACCCCAAACTTTGAATGCATATTTTAAATCCTTCATAGCAAAGACTTGAGCCAGGCATTTTCCTCTCGCATTAACCCCCCTCCATCGCGGAATTTCATTCTGCTGTAACTGATGAGTTGTTTTAAGGCTGCGCAGAGTTTCATGGTCAAAATGGAAATGAGTTGAAGAAAACAGCGTAATTAAGAATTCTGCAATTTTACGTATCAGTTCCCTTATGATAATTGGCCTGCAACATGAAATATTTAAAAACACAATCAAACTCTGTCTGTATACACGAGGCTGTGTTTGTGTATCTGTATCTGTTAGCACTGCGCCATGTATTAGTTGCTTGCAACTAATTAGTTGCTAGCTACTCACGGCATCTGTATTGGAGATCCCGTGGGATTCTAGGGAATGTGACCTTATTTTAATGCTTTTCTGTGCTTTGAGAATCACTCCTTTGTATCTGCTGCTAGGACGTGGGTTGTTGCTTTAATAACAATAACGCTTAGCACTCTTTTTACGTTTAGATCCCAAGGACACCTACAAAAGTAGACAAACATTCTCTCTATTATGAAAGTGCATCTCCTGCTTTAGATCTGGGCACTTAGAACCAGAGCTGACTGTTTTGTTGTTGGGGGCTGCTTGTGGAGTGGTTCCAATAAGCCGGGCTGGAAACGCCAAAGGTGGGATTCGGCCCTGGTCCCAGCTGCACAACTCCACTGGCTTCCCTCCACTCCTTTTACACCGCCTATAGCTTTACTCCATGCCACCAAGGGGGCATCTGCCCCAAGTGGCTGGCTCCTTGAGTAATGGGGCGCTGGGCTCCACCAGAGAGCACGGTGGGAAACGGGCTGCTCCAAGTACATCCATTTACGTGCGTGGTGACTTGTAGTAGAGATGAGATGGTGGTATCTGTCCAGACAAGGCGAGAGAACAGAAATAATGGCTGAACTTGAAACAAACGACATGTATTTTTAGGGCTGTCTGCCTAGCAATAATACCAGATCTTGAGGTTTTGCTCTGCTTTCCCTAAAACACTTCTATCTACAAGGCTGAAGAGAAGCTTGAGCTCACTATTACAGATTTATTTGCACAATAAAGAAACACATTGATGCTCTTCAGGCCCGGGAAAGTTTGATTAAACATATTCATTAGACTTTGTCTAGAATTTGGTATAATGCTTGATGTGTAGTTCTTAAATATGCTGAAGTTTGCCAAATCAGTACTTAGCTTGTGTTTTTATGGTGATGTTGTTTGTGTTTAGTAGATAATGCAAGATATATATATATATTTTATTTGGCACTAGAGCCACATTAAAATTGGAGCTTGTTCAGTGGCTATTTTCTCTTTAAAAGGCCACGCTATATAGGATGCAGTGCTCTGGGATCTTGCCACTTGTGTTCATTAAGGATCTCATGGCACTTCTGGCAGGAGCTAGGTGGCTGGACTTCATGTCCTGGCTTGTACACCAGTTTGCACTGGCCAAAGTCCAGTTTGAGTAATTATATTCTGCATGCCTAAATTCCCCCAGTAATTTCAATTAGAGTTAGTATTGTTTTTCATGCCTGATCCTAAAATGTTGTGTGGGGTTGCTGTGTGATTAAACTGTTGCGACATTCCATCCCAGAGGTAGGTAAAATGGTCTTGGCTTCACACTTTGTAAAGCATTTCCTTGGGATGAATGGGCAAAACAAGCGTAAAAGATCATTACTGTTTATCTGAGAAATATTGACGGCGAGGTTTGCTGCCTGTTTGTTGGCCTTTTTTTGTACTAAAGCAAGAAGGAGTGTTTCAAACTCAAGACGTGACCAAGAAAGTATAATTAGGCTTGTTGCTCAAGGTGTTTTAAAGGTTTTAAAGCAAATTAAGATAATGTACCTTAATTGCATTTGCATAATGGGCATAGTTGAAATCAGGTCCCTTTTTTTTAGCGTCTGTGACTTCCTCGGCAATGTATGCAAGACCAAGAGCCAACTTTCTACCTGTGGCAAAAAGGAAAATTGGAACTAAATCTGGATGGAGTTTAGTATGTGAGCAGAGTTCAAATGAAGACGTAGCTGTGCTTAGTGCACAGGGAGGCAGCCATCCTTATTCAAAGTGATCACATGCTCGCATTTGGGATTTACGAAGTCCTTGATCTTTGAGATACTGAATGAGCTCATTCCATCCGACTGCACACTCAAATCAAGCCTGAATTGCAGAAGATAAGACGTGCTGCAGTCTGCATACATGTTTTTTTCCACCCCACTATTCACCTGGCCCCACGATGTCACACCTAAGCTGGATTAAAAAAGGCTTTGATGACTAAGAAGCATAAATAATATTACAACAGGCTCCCGGAGTCGGAGGACTCACTGCACAAGGGCAAACAACACGTATGTTGGTTCCCAAGCTGGGAACAAGCCTTGAGGAACTGAGAGTGTGCACAAGTTACCTTCGTGTGCCGTCCCAGATCAGCTGAATTGGCATGCTGCTTCTTAAGCCTACAAACCCAACTCGTCCCTGGGAGTAGATCCTCAGGGGAAAAAAAGGAAAAAAAAAAAGCACACTCTTCCTTGCTCCAGAAATTGTCCTTGGTATCGGATGTCAGTGGCTCCCCCTCAAGCAATCTCAGCAAGGCTGAGAATAATCAACAACTGTGTGTGAGCACATTAAAATACCATGGAAAGCACCGTTAACTAAATGAACTTTTGTGGGTGCCGGGTGACATTTCAGAGGAAAAGGTTGCCCTCCCGGGCTGGTAGCACAATGCTTCCCCTGACCCCGTGGCTTTCGAGGTTGGTAGAATTTTTAGGAGCAGTGCTTTAGGCGAGTTGTTTTTCCTGCTTCTTTTTGAATTCGAAAAGTTTTGAAAAATGCTCCTGAGCTGCAGTTTCTCAGCTTTAAATAATTCAGGACTGAAATCAGTGGTCCATACTGAGGCAAGGCTCTTAATTGAAGTCAGGTTGTTTTGCTTGAGCAGGTCAGACTCGGCTCTGAAATAAAACCCAGGGCTTTTGATAGGAAACTAGCTTTTTTTTAAAACAAAACAAACCCCACAAAATACTATCAGTAACCATTCTTTTAATAAAGAAACAAATGTCCTTCCAGTAAGGGCAAAATCACAAGAGCTCACGTAGCACCGGGATGTGTTCAGAGGGTTTTGAAGACGACGCTGCAGAGGCTGCGGGGCTGCCGGGTGGTGGCAGGAGGCTGGGCTTCTGCTTCCCCTGGGTGCTTGTGCATTGCCACTGGTTTTTGTGCGATGTGTCACCATGTGTACAACGGCAGAAAAGCTGTGCCAGTTTTCCTACACGATGCCTTCAGAAAGCAGGTTCCCCATGCAACAGCTCTGAGCTCTGAGGCAGGAGCTTGGTGGCGTACCAGCAGCAGTGCTGGTGATGTCCCGGAGCTGTTCACCATAAACAAATTACCTGAGGAGTGTGGCCTTCTTTCTATTCGAAGAGCATCTGTCAGCTGTATGGAATTTCCTGCTTGGCATTTCACTCTTCACCTGGCGTTCAGAGAAGCTGAGGGTTTCTCCGGTTACAGGGTACTGGTGGTCCTCCAGAGCGAGGGTGAAAGCAGCGAGCTGTGATCTGGGGGCAAGTCTGTGGAAACAATTACTTGTTGTAATGTGTGTAGATAAGGACTCACACGGAGAATTAAGCAACCTGATCTAGAGCAAGATGTCCCTACCCATGGCACTGGGGTTGGACTGGGTGGTCTTTCAGCGTCCCTTCCAACCCACACCATTCCATGACTCTATGAAGAATTCTCTTTAGACAAAACCTCAGCTGCCCTCTCAAAATGCAGATACAGACAGGGTGATAACATGGGTGAACTAAACAGAAGTTCATTATTGCAGCTACATTTCTCACAGCTGATCTTTGTTAATAGAAGCTGCACTTCAAAATATATTCCACTAAATTGGTGTATATGTAAGGGGGAAACTGTTCATACAGAAGAGCCAATGACTTTTTTCTGAGCATTCATATATACGTATCCATATAAGGCTTAAATTTCATTTTACTTAAATTTGCAGCTTTCATATTTTATCTGTACTTGTTTGAAGAGGGGCAAAAACATTTTGGATAAAGTTTTTTTTTTCTTCTGCCTTTTGAATTTTGTTGTTCCCCCTAGAGCCTTTTTTTGAGTATGATCTTTAATAAATTGCATTGTTTGAGTTCTGCAATTGCACCAGATGTGGTCAAAGCATGGTACCCTGTGAAAGAGTAACATTAGGCATTATCTGCTCTAACGGACAGTTGTGATGATTTTATTTTCAAAAGTGACTTGTGCAGAGGGCATGCTGTGATTTGCGGCTTGGTAAGTAATTGGCAGTGTTGATTCTTAAAACGTCTATGTTTCTTAAAGAAAATGATCATTACTGTATTGAGACTACAGCTGTAAAGCACAGGATCTGTTCTTGTGTAATTCAGTAGGTGTTGAACATGCTCAAGCTCAAGTCCATAAGTTGAAAATCACATGTGATGGTGAATCAGTTTCAAAAAGCATCATAAAAATACACGTTGGTGCATTATTCTTTCAGTGTTTAACTATTTCTGGGATATATCTTATTTGCCTGGTTATGCCATCTGTTTTCTTTCCAGGTTTAGTATGATTAGGTTACTTACCCATCAGACTTCGAAAGTCTTAACCACTGCCTCGGAAGTGAAGAAAGTTGGAGTCATTGCTTTCTTTTGGCTTTCAATTCCACAGCTTCTAAGTACAGAACAGTGCATTAAAATAGCTGCTTGAAGAAAACCCACAACTACCACCTTGAAAAGGAAATTGGCTTAATAATCATATATATAATAAACTAACTTCTGTATGCTGCAGATGTGAATTGTCAGAGGAGAAAGAAGATGAAGCAGTGTATCATCAATAGGAGTAGATCTTAGATCATGCTGTGTGTGTAATTTGCATAGCAATGAAAGACAATTATACTCTTAGACTTCTTTGTAAGCTCATATGAATCACCTTCAAAATAATGTAAAACACACCTATGGAAGCAAAACCTGTATAGTTTTACTGATGTTGAGCTTGGCGATGTCAGCCTGACCTTCAGTCATTGTGGATTGTTCTATTCAAGCCGATCAATGAGAACATTATTAGTTCTGTAAGTGATCACTTACGACAAATCAGTGCAATTGGATTAAATTGACAGTGCAAACATACGTGATTGCAGCTCGAGGTGCAAGAAGTGGCCCAGTGCACGAATACTTACATCTGTGCCATGGACTTAGGCGTGCAAGTATTTCCAGACACAAATGCGCGGAAGGGGTGGCAAACAGCACCAGAGATGAGTGGGTGGCTTGTTGGAAAAGCTGCAGGTCAAACTTAAATGACACAGGAGCAGCAATAGCAACCTATGTTCCAGGTGGCATCTTTAGGTTCAACTCCAGATTAAATTCAGGTCTGCTTCATGTCATCAATTGCATGTTCCCGCTGCTGTCACAGTTAGTTTCGCCGAGTACCTTGCTGCTTTTCAATGTGTACTCAAGCTTTGGGTTACCTATGGACAGAAACCTCTCAGCACTGTCATCTGGGCAAGGAGGGACAGAGCCTGTGCCTGAGCTGCGAGGGGGACATGCTGCTGGGACAGGCAGCCTCTTGCTGAGAGCATGGGCAGCACCTGCCTTCTCTGAGCGCTCACCAGCCCGAATCCAGCTGGAGATGGGGCTGGAGGCATCCAGCTTGACAGGTGCTTCCGCGAGGCGCAGGGCTGAGCGCAGCTTTCATATTTCTCCTGACTTCCCCTCCCTCCCCGAAGTCTTTCATCTTTTAGGACCAAGGAGGTGAAAAGAGAAAGGAGGGCTGGTGGCAGTGCTGTTTCTGTACGCGTGTATGGTGAAGGCTAGTAAATATGGAAAACAGTTGTCCAAAGAGGGGAAAATCATGAAAATAGAAATTTCATCTAAAACCTTCTTCTTCCTTTTTTTTTTTTTTTTTTTGATTGAGCTGTCGTAGGCGGGTCTGGATCCAGTTTAGGATCTATTTTGGTTCCTCCTTGTGAACAAACACTATTTCTGGTGTTTGTCTCGATCAGGATGCGTGCCAGCCCTCCTGCTGCTCAGCTTCTCGTGCTCTGCTGTGCAGTGGAGTGCTGCTCATCTCTGGGAAGGGCTAGGGGTCATGGCTTACGCTGAACCCTCAGCGCGTGTAAGGCAAAGTGAGAGCCACCTCAGTTGCTGTTCTGTTTACTGACAGCTAAAATTAGAGTGGGCCCCTTCCTAAAACCTAGTAATGCATAGCTCTGTGAATTCAGGATTTGCCAGGGATCGGTGCACCAAATACAAGAATTATACCATGGATGAGCTTGGACTGGGTGGCACCGTGTTTTGGGGAGAGCCAGAGGAAACAGTGGCACTATTTAGAGCACTGTCTGCTTTTATGAGTATGTTCAAACAGGTTAAAATCAACCCCTGCTGATTCAAAAAGGGTGCTGTGTCGAGTTGCCAGGAAAGTTGACTGTAATGGCTAAAGATTGCATAATAATTTAATGAGTTATTTCATTTTTTTCAGCTAAGAGACCCGTGTAAGAATTTAAGACAGTATGTCTATTCTTTTTACAGACAAAAGAAAAACCTGGAGTTTTTAAGTGTTACCAGCAAACAGCAGCTTAAAGCAGGATTGCCTTGCCGTGGCTTGCTATAATATTACCAAGCTCTCAAAGCTGAAAAATTGGTTTAAGAGATAAGTATCCTACTCTTACAAACTTTTTTCACGTACTGTGTATTGGCCCAGCCAATGCAGAATATATTAATTAGTAAAGCTGTTGGTTTTCTACTCATCGCTTACCTTCCCATCCTCCGTGCCTGATCCCCACCTCATCGTCCCTGGGAGCTGGAGAGGCGTTTGCCCGCAGGCGCAGCATAAGGGTCTCTCTTCAGAGCAGTTATTTTCTCCCAGGCATTGGCTAACCTTTGTGCCCTGGTTTCATGCACTCTCACCGTTATCCAAGCTGCTCTGTGCTTTTTTCCACAAGTACTGCTTACTGCCATTGCATTTCCTTTTACTACTTGAAACAACACGAAACAACCTCCGCCTCCCCACACCCCAGGTTTCGCCAGCAGGTCTCCTTCCCTATTCCCTTTCCTTTGCTGTGCTTCACTCCAATTACACGGCGAACATGGCTTCCCTTTGAAGTTCCCTTGCTGCTCGGCTCTGTGTTGACTGTCCCCCCTCGTTGTGTATCAGCAGCAGATCTGACGGGTTCACAGCTGGCTTCGCTGCTGCAGTCGCTGCTGATTAAAAACCAGAGGCTTCCCTGAACCTTTCCCCTCTACCTAACTGCTCACCCGCTCCCACAGCCCCAAACCCTCATCGTTTCCTTTGCAATGGGGTTCCTTACGTGGTTTTTTTGGTAGTAGGCTTTGGCTACTTCACCCCAAAATGACCAGGGGAAGAGGTTTGCTTTCAATGCTCTCGAGGATTGCAGCCCAGCCAGCCAGTTCTGTGCGTGCACACACTAATGCACCCACCCATCAAACAAGAACATTCCCACTTGGTTTGGCAGTTCTTTTAGACCATTTATCCCACCTCCAGTGTTATCTGTGCTAGAAAGCGTGGACCTGGGGGGCCTGCAAGAGGCAGGTGCCGTGGCGGAGAGGTAGAGAGGAAGGGGCTTGGTACCTGCGTGCACCTTCCCTGCTTGGCAGGTCGCGTGCAGCGTGAGCAACCCTCACGCTGTCAGGGGGAGGGAATTTATTAATTCGCTGTGTTTTTCGAGTTTCGGTTACTTTGCTGAAACTGTCCACAAGGGGCCAGTCTGCTGATGATTTGGGGGTGTGCTTCTTACCCGTGGGGAGCCGGAGGGAGACCCGCCGACTGCCGTCATACCTGCGGTACCTTGCAGCAGGAGAAGGAAGTGTCTGCTCCTTCCTGAGCTATACTGATGTTTAGGAACCCTAAGTGGTTCCTTGAAGCTGCTGGTCTCCTATACCATTGAGTCCTTCCCTTATTATGTAGCTACTTCGCAGTTTTAATTAATATTATGATTATACAGCAGACACGCTTCTATAGCGTCTGTTGCTGTGGCAGCTAGACGCTTTAATTACAGAGATTAAAACACAAATCAAGAACAATACGGAGTTGTTATGATATAATTACCAGAGCTGAATATTTGTTGAAAACTGGCCGCTTGAGCCACAGAGGTTAATGTACAAACCTGTGCGACCCGGTCGCTTCTTGAGACCTGTGGCCAAGTGGCCGGCGGGGACAGGAGAGGGCGAGCATGGAGGGCGCCGGGGGCTTGTCACCTTCCTGACGTGTTAGAGCTGCCCAAAGAGCTGCTACTTCCAACCTGCGAGGTGTCAGATTTGCTCATCCAGGATCAGGACTTCAGTCTAGAGCTTCGTTTATTTTATTCTATTCTTTTTTTGAAAAATAACCTTTGTTTAATCCAAAATGAAACGTTTTCTCATTTCTCACCAAAGTGAAAATGACGGAGGAAGGATTTTTAGTATTGACTTAAAGAAACCTTGAAATTAAAATTAATTTTGTAATCTGAAAATTGAAATAAGAATTTTTAATTTTTTTTAGAACATGAGCTGTTTGGTGGGTTGAAACAGTTTCATGTGCTCAACCCAAATTTGGGAATATTCTGGTCCGCCTCTCTATACATTTCTGACCCCAAGGCGGGGAAAGATTGCTGGAAGTCATCTGGCTTTAAAATCACCATATAATTTAGGCCTGTGGATCCAGCTTTCATAAGGCTTAAGAATACTTGCCAGCCTCAAAATATGGCTAAAATCTTTGTCTTTAGTTATTTTTATTAAAAAAAAAAGGCAAATGGGAGATCTGTATTTCAAAAATCTTTATATATCGCTCTTGTCAACTGCCTTGTGTCTTGATACAAGGGTGTTTGTGTGTCTTCCACTAGATTTTCTGCTTGCTTGCTTGCTTGTTCACATACTCTTTAAATAGAAGGAACAGAATACCATCTCCCCTTAATTCCTGGCCCAGAGGTCTGTAACAAATCTGTCGTTATCTGGCAGTTCATAGCTGTCAGTATGCTCATGCAGTGGTCACTGGGAAATGTAAATGCTGCTCCTTTGAATGCAAAGGACCCCGATACTTTGGTCGCACACTCCCTGATTTTGCCACCATTCATCCTCCTACTTGATGCCAAATCCCACTTGTCTCATGCTGTCACTCTGGCAGAGAACTGAGAGTCATAATCATATTAGAAACATGGCAGGTTAAACTCAGAAAGAAAAACTAAAAAGGGCCTCTCCAGAAGGATTTCTGACTGTTGAAAAATCTCCAAGTCATCTACTGCCAGCACTGCTAGACACCAGGGGATTGTCACCTGCAGCGCAGTAAGGGAAAACATTTCTATTTTGAAAGACTGCACCACCATATTCTTCCTTAACTAGGCAGAAATAAGGGGCTACCAGCAGGAGCTAACTATAAACCTACAAAGAGTGACAAATAAACCAAACAGCAGCAATAGAGTATACGCGGTCGTTGGCTCCTCATTTCCCCGGAGAGCTGTACAGATGCTGTGTGTGGAGGGGGAAACGGCAGCGAGCGCACGGGCTTCCCCTTCCCGTCACCCTCCCTTGATGTGCAGCGGCAATGCCTCCTCACCACGCTCCTGGCTCGACAGAGAGCTCAAATGAAGCACGGAAAGTGTTTCCCAGCCCTGTGCCCTGTTTATACGTGGAGGAAGGAAGCCAGGTCTCCAGTCGTTGCTGTGATGTTTTTCCCCATGGATCCTCCCCGTGAAACAAGCTGTGTCCCGGGGGAATTTCCCTGTGAGTGCTTTCAGTAGGGATGGGTTTTCACTTGCAAGGGAAAGAAGACGACTTTAAGGGTCACAACTGGTTCGTTTCCAGTCTCTCCAACAGCACTGTACAATTACCCAGCAGACAGTGAATGGTCTAAATTAGAGCAGAGTACAGGCATGGGATGGGGAGTAAATTAAAATATAATCATAAATAACCGAAAGAAGTAGAGCTTGCAAAGTAGGGGCAAAGAGAAAAGCCGTGTTTCGTATCAAGTTTCATAGAAGAAGGTATCACTAAGCCAAAGAGATGGAGATCCTTTGTCTGTTGCAGAATTGCAGAACCTAGACCAAACGTTGTGCTGTGGGTAGAAGAATGGTAGGAAGCCTCGTTGGTTCTCCTGTCTCCTTGTTGACCAAGGCAGAGAAAGGAAGGAGTTTTCCAAAATATCGAAAGACGTTCAGTCCTGTGGCTGGGGCTCATGCTAATGACTGAATTACCTTTTATCAGCTGAGCAAAAGTGTCTTAGTGCAAGCTTTCACCTTGCAGCAAAACCAAAATTATTCTGCTTAGTTTCACTTTGCAGTGAAAAAAGTTGTGTGCACTTCTTGGTGTCTCAGTGCACAGTCACTGGTCTGTGTGTGCGCAGGGGGCTCGGGTCATGCTCACTGTGAGCTGAAATCTTGAGAGTCCAGGATAATGCGCCGAGGAGGGTTGTATGGTTTGTTTTTAGAGGGGAGATAATTTTGAACCAGACCATGTTAAAGGAAAAGGGAATGCTGTGCAACAGCCCGCTGGACTTCTCGGTGGGTTGATCGGTTGTAGGGCTATCAGCGCAGGTAGGCTGTGGGAAGGCTGTGGAACAGCAGGTGTAAATACCAGACTGAAAACAAGGCTGAGGTGCAGGGGAAGGATTCAGCAGAGATGTTGTCCAAGTAGCCTAATGCAGACTTTTCCAAAATATGTCCAAGAAATAGGACATTATTTTTTTGTACCTTAACTGAGTTTTCCATGGCATGCCGTGGCATTTTGAATGCACTGTTGGCATCCCTGGCTCTGGGACTTGTGGAGCACACTGATATTTCCTCTTTGCCGAGAGGACGGAGAGGAGCTGGTAATAAACAGCTCCCAGGGGACCGTGCTTCAGCTCCTCCATGCACTGTCGTAGCTCCTAAGTGTGATGGATCACTAATCATACCGGTGGCATTAAACTGATTAATAACAGCAAAACCAATAAAATGTTTTTGTTCCGCTGACCTCAATAGAGGCTGTGTCAAATACTTTAGTAGCACTGGGATTTCATCCTTATTGTTTAAACATTTAAAACATCTGAATTGCAGTTTAAAACTGTGTTAGTTAAATGCTTAACTAATCCAGGTATTTAAGATCAGGAGCTGTGTTGTGTACCTATGCACACTGTGCTCCTGTGGATGCACACTGTTAGGTGAATTCATACGTTACGTGAGATGTGTATTATTGTGTGTATCCAAACCTGCCTACAATAACTGCTTTGCTGCTGATGCTGACTTACTTGCCAGACACCCTTGGACAGCGTCATTCAGAGCTTTAGCAGTGCTTTCTTTTCATTAGCAGTCTGGTTAATTTGGGAGGCTGTTGTCATTAGAGTACGGTGTGAAAACAACACACTTTGTAGCTCCAGTGTCAGAGAGGTTCTTGATGCTTTCAGATCCCCAAATCGGTCTTAACCCATCAATAATCCCGTGCCACGGGGTGCTGATGCCCACAGCTGGATCGCTCCCTTTATCCTCCCTGCGAAGCCAGGCGTTACGGGGAGCCCTGCCTGCGGTAATGTCTCCTCACACTACCTTTGGCCTTGTGGCATACGTAAAATCAACTAATTCTGAACTTTACTGCTGGCTTTCAAGACTTTTGCTCTGAGGAAAACCAGTCTAACATTTGCTGCTCAGGTTTGGCTCCAGAAAATATGTTCCGCCTGTCCTGAAATGGAGTGCACCCGTCCACAGCGTGTGTGAGGGGAGAAAGTAGGTGAATCTTGCACTCCAGATGTACCTTGTGCTCCAGCTGACTTTGTGATCCAGCAGCCATCGCATATGCCTCTCACTCAGATCCCCTCAGCCCTCTAACAGTGGTGAGCCCTAATTTCACTAAAAGTATGTCATTTCTTCAGTGTTTTGGGGGTTTGAATCTAGGACAAGAGTATCAGCAGAGAGCAGCAGGTACAGATATTCAGCCTGTATATCTTATCAGATATTCAAGAATGCAGTAAGAAATGTCAGGGAGAGCTTTCTACGAAATATTTAATTAACAGCAACAGCTACAGAAATGAAAAACAACATCCAGGCAATTACAGTGTTCAATAAAGCAGCTCTCAGAGGATGGAGCAGCAGCGGATTAGTGACTGACTGGCATTTAAATACGTTATCAACCAGTTAGGGAGACCAGAGTAAATTTGCTCCCCTGGGGATCAGGCTAGTAGAAGTATTATAACTATATTATTGTTTCTCAGGGCAATCAATTGAATTATATGGTGCAGTAGTCTAAGACGTTCAGCTGTTATTCCAGGAGCTGCTTACAGGATTTTTTTCACTGGACATTAATACAATGTACCAGGCGAGTTACCAACGTCAGTTTGCAAATCAGAATTTTCCTGTTTAAAAACAACAATGTGTACGCTCCAGTTTTGTATTTTAAATGCAGAGTATGCTGGAAACTCTATAATTTATACAAGTGGTGGAATATGCTAATCTTTGGACGTTAAAATAGAACACAATAAAGAATTTATGTTATCTTTACCTCCAGGGCCAAATAGATGCTGAGAAGGCATAATTAGTCTGCCAGTTGTAGTGCCTTCTTTTCCTACAAAAATGGGGATAGTTTCACTGATTGGGGATTTTTGCTGTTACATTAAAAAATGGAAGCCTTTGTATAAATAACTGTACTTACAGTCTGATGAATGAGAAAATTACATGAACTGCAGCCACACTTCAGTACAAGCCGATACATTCCCTTACGCACACATACAATCCTGAGGAAGTAAAAAAAACACCCCATTTCATGATGAAGTTGTACAGGAAAGGCATACTCCAGTGTACGTAGATAAGTGTAGTTGAGTTTCTGATTACATCTAGTGTTCGAGTTCATTGCTCCTCTCTTGGTCGAGTACAGGGATGAAAAGGAACTTGGGGAGTTGGCAATTTGCAAACTTGGATGTAATAAATAGGGTTTGTATTGATTTACATTCGATATAGACCAATTTGGCAAGTAAATTTAAATGAATCAGTTTCCTTGCAATAAATAACCGTTCCAAAACCCAGAGTGGGTGAGCCAAAGGGTGGCAAGCCAAACCAATTCAGGAAGGGATCTCCATTCCTTTGATACTGTTCGTTCTTTCCTTATAGAAGCAAGGTTGCCCAGGACAGCGTGTTAAGCCAGTATTACAACAGACTCCTTCTCATAAGGAGACGCAGAGCAGCAGAGAGCAGCTCGTTGTTTTTGTCTCCCGTTGCATTTATATAGGTTCATTTCCCACCATCATCCCTTTCTTCTCAGCTGCTCTTCCAGAGGTGAGAGCAACCTTTGCTCCGAGGACACTGGGAGCCAATATCATGGTCCAAGGCAGAGCAGCTGCCAAAAGGGACACCGCTGGGAATGATTTCTTTCACTGTAAGTGCGTGATAGAGCTGGTTGGAAGTGAGGAACAGCCTTGGATTAGTCAACCTGTTGTAAACCCAGGTGTCTGAAGTCCCCTGGAATGGCTGAGCAACTTCCCACTAATTATATGCTTAACTTTATGAGAAGAGACTGCCATTAAAATACACAGTAGGCTAAGTACCTTCAATACAATTATAAAAAAAAAAAGGTATCTAAAGACTGTGAACCTCAGAACATTATAGTCAGCAAAATAATACATCAGCGTGAACATATTCAGAACATCTTCGTGTTCCTGAGCACAGTTACAGACAAGCCTGTAGTGCTGGTAGAGCCCACCGCGAGTTGTGGCGTGTGTAAATCAGTTGTCCCAGACCATGCTGATTACATCCAAAGCAGGTAAATGGGGTGGGGTGGCCTGATCCTGATCCCACAGGCACGAGAGGAACTAAAGCAGGGACCCCTTGCTCGCTGCTGAAGAGAGGGGTATTGCACATCGCCTTACCTTGCAGAAGCCGAGGGATAAAAACGCATTACTGAGGAAGAAGGCACGGTGTGTATTTCTCACTGAAAATTGTGAAGTGCTCCTCTGAAGCTGAATATTATAGATCAAGTTTTTTAAGCTCACGTGCTTTCCCCCATTACCCTTGTAACCCAGGGAACTGAGGGGAGCGGAACGACAAAAAGAAAGATGTTCTGAGTATCAGAAGCCTGAAGTTAATTAATGCTCAGAAAGTGGTTTGAAGATGAAAAGCACTACTGCTAAGTGTTATTAATAGTGGAGTAACCCCGCTGTTAATTATAAATAACAATAATGCTACGGAGCACGCAACATGCAAAGATCTCAAAGTCCTTTTGAAATATGAATCACTGATTTATTCTGATATTATTAATGGGAAGAATGAGACACGGAGGGACATAACTTGTTAGAGGGATGCTTTAAATACCTAAGTAGAGGAGTTGAAGGCTGCAATCCAGATCTTAGGCTTGCATTTCACTGGTCTAACTCCTGCAGCCTCTTCCTTGGCTGTACAAACACTGTGTAGTGCGAGTCCAACCTCTAACTTTCCTTGAACTACATAGGAGAGTGTAATTGTACAGAGCATTTCCAATGAATTTAGAGGATATGTACCTATATTTGTGATTTCTATAATGTTAGGAAGTGTAAGGAATTCATGCAAGGAGCCTGAGGCTGAACAGAGTGGACACAGCAATCCAGCTAGATGCAGAGATTCCCCTGAAACCATCCTTGGGATCCCAGTCTTGCTGTACAGGTGAAAATAAAAACGTACAGTATTGCTCCTCCTTGCCATCGCTTTGTTATCAGCACAGTGATGCTAGTCAGACTGGGGCTTTCTGACTCCAAACCTGTAACTTATTCTGGAATTGTCCAAAACAAAGCATACAGAATAAGGCGACTCAACTGGGGCTGAGTGAACAGTGACAGACTTCCAATCAGAGATGCTAGCCATACCTGAGGACCCCCTTAGTTTTAAGGAATAGCACTTTGAAAGCAAAATAGAAAGAACCGGCTCGTGCCATAAAAAGAGCATCACATCTAGGTTTCATTCTCTTGTTTCTTGTGGCTTATAGGAGTAGGCTGCCTTATTAGCTTGTCTCTGTTTGAGCAGTCCCCTTCTAAATGAGGATTTTTAGTTCTCAAACTAATCTTTTCCTGTGAAGGAGGCTTCATTTGTATGCTGTTATTGTCACTACCAGTGTAATCTTCAGTCTTAATGTTAGTGTGTCTATTTTGTGCTTCCTTAGGGTAGCTGTGAAGTACTTCTCCACTAACCCATGAGTGCCTCTGGTTTCCCATCTTACTGAGGACTATTGTGTATTGTGATCATCTGCTAATAGAGGAGATTAGCTGAATCACAGCAGTCTCTCAAGCAAGAGATATGACACTTTTTTTCTCTTCAGTTGACGTTATAAGCTTGTCTTTTCATATTGGGAATAATCACATTGTGTTGTTCTTTTATTATTGCCATTTCTGCTATAAGATTTCTAACTGCAGAGTCCTAAAGCGCTTCCTTGTTTCATCTTCATGGCCATTCAGTGTGCTTAACGGGCTTACAAGCAAATCAAGACTTCCATCTTCCTTGAATGGAGCTTTTGTTGGAGTCAATCTGCTGTCACAACTGGGATCACAGGTGTGTGCAACCTTTCAAGTGGCGGTTTCTTGTACTCCAGACCAGGTTTGCCCAGATGTTATTGCCAGAGCAATCAGAATTATTAACGTATAGTTCAGCAAAATGTTGACAGAGTACAGAGCATAAAACACCTTGCGCTGAAATTCCGAGCCCAATTAAATGGGCTAATTCACCTACTGCTTAATTGGCTGTGAGCCATGTGAGTAATTACGCCACTGACATCTTCCAAAATTATATTCTTAATTGTTACGCTTATTTGCATCACAATGAAATCACCACGTCTCGGCTCAGCACAGCTCAGCTCCCGGTACAGTAGCGGCTTCACCGGTGGAAGAAGGGAGGAAGCACTTTTGTGCGCCGCAGGCTTCCCTTCATGCAGGCATCAGTTGGCCAGGTAGCAAAGCGAGGCCACCGGGGAGATGGGGCAGGCAAATGTAAAGTTGTTCTGCTTCTTCTTTAACATATGTACCCGCTTGTTGTAGTACACGGCGGCTCTTATTGCGGTGTGCTGTGGAAGGCTCCTTTCTTTTCCTTTTTTTTTTTTCCTCTGTTATTGTGTACGAAAATGTATGAATGTGGCAGCGTGATGCTGTATTGGTGGTGCTTGCAAACTGCAGCATAATATCACACTCCAGAGATGCAGTGTTTCTATTTGCTATCATAAATTTAGTTCGTATTTTCTTTCCTTCATAAAAAATACCCCTCGTTCTTTATACAAATAATGTCATTCCAAGGAAAATGTATGCAGAACCACTTTACAGAAAACCTCTATAAGCACTGTTTGGTCTTGCTGTGTAGATCTACTCTCTAATTGCTTTGAATTTACTTTATTGCAAGGCTGGGGATTGCTTTGAAGTGATTATGAAAGAATAAGCAGGCTTCTGCAAAGGGAATTTAGGAAAGAAAAAGCTTTTAAGAAATCCTATTTTGAAGTTCCAGTTCCAGAGGGTCCCCAGTTACTAAAATGTAATGCCAGTGCATTCCCTTCCCTTCTCTCTCTTTAACGGTGCACTCTTCTTCATTAAGAAGTCTTACCCGGGCATGAAAATTGTTTCTTGAGATCATTTTACAGCCATGTCATTTTGTTGTAGGGGGCTGTGGGATTACTGTATTTATTGGCTTTTTGGAAGTCTTTTCTATGCATGCAGGACTATTTTCATCCATCTCACAACAGCTTTACTCAATTCTAGCCCTGCTCCAAGACACAATAGCAACATGATGGGTTTGCTGGCTCTAAGATAGCTTCCTTCTGAAGTGCACGAGTTAGGTACAAAGTTCACCCAAGTGTCTATTGCACCAAAATAAATTGAATATGGAGATTGGGACTTAGGAGAAACAGGTTAATGTTATTTAATATATATATATATATATGGAATAGTGGTAAAGAAAATACAGATTTAGATACTTTTTTTTTATGTTTATCATCAGCCAGGAGACCCACACTCATGCTTCTGCTCGATGATTTTCTAAGAATAAAAGGGGAAGGGGGTTCTTTTTCACTGTAAAATCAGGTAGAGATTTCTTTCAAAACCCCAAAGCAAATCCAGCTGTCTTTCTGTCCCAGCATGGACCTTGGAGGATGGGGAGGAAGGAACAGAAATCAGACCCACGTTATTTTCTCTGCCTGATGAGCCCAGAGCGCCTTCCCTCCTTGAAGCTCCTTGTGTTCGTTTTAGAATTGTTCATTCATCAACAAACTCAGACCTCCCATGTGTGGGAGACTTGTTGGTTTTCTGATGAAAAGCTAATAATGTCTGCTTTTAATTACACATTAATAGGAACAACCGGCTGCCTGGCAGGTTTCTGTCCTGTCAGTCCGCGCGGTGCCCGTGCGGGATGCACGCTGAGGAGGGCCAGAGCAGGGTTTGTGCTCGGGGGTGTGTTTGTTTGGGGCTGATCTGATACCGAGTTCAGTCTCGCTGTCTTGCAGTGACCCCAAATTAATAGTACCTGGTTTTAGGTCCTTTTTGCTTTTAACTGTCTTTGAAATAGATTGGGAAAAATGTATAAGGGGAAAAAACGGGTCTGCTAATAAAATAAAATAAAAATTAGCAGGCATCTCTAACAGTCCCGCAGCGGATAAATAAAGAGAATAAAGCTTCTGGCCTAGAAGGAAGTGACAATTTTTATTCTACATTAATCGAGCATTAAATTAATGCCAAGTCTTGGGTTCCTTGGGTCTGGGCGCAGCTTTTCAGAGACCTGGCACCTCTTCCCCTTGCCGTTCACAGCCTTCCTCCGCAGAAATCAATCGCATCGCCTCACCTACAACTCACTTCAAACGCTCCTAACTTCAAAAAGACCAGTTCAAAGAGCCCTGGTTTATTTGCTGTTTTCGCAGCAGTTACAGCCTAAATAATTAGCTAATACCTTTTAAATATGTTTTAAAGATTACGGTTTAAATCCCTAAGCTGTGTCATCTTTTGGAAGCAGTCTTCTTAAAAACTGCCGAGCAAGCATAAATTATAGAAGAAGCTCCAGATGGCCCAGTAGTTCGCTGTTTATTTACAGCAAACCGGCTCCTTCCCCTCAGCCTTTTATCCCAAAAAGCACAATTTGTGGACCAAAGGCACGGGGCTCTGTGAGCTCTGTACGGTCCCTGAGTTGTTTTACCAAGGGCGGTGTCACTGCCTGCCCCAGCTGGCAGCATCCCAGTCACATCGACCCCGGCCCGAGGGAGCAGCCGCCGGTTGGGATCTGTTGCGGTGCGTCCCTGGTTTCATCTCTTTTATTCTTTATTTCGCCCTTGCTTGTTTGTTCCTGAGGATCTTGACAGCAGTGTTTTATTATTTTACGATCCGTGACTTTGAAGGTGGGAGTATAAAAGAGGTTCGACTGAAATATTTAGGGTGCTCGCAGCTCTCACATCTCTCACATGTGGCTCAGTTCTGCGTCCTCATCGTTCCCAAATAGCCGAGGTTTCCACTGATCACAGGTGTTGGCCCAGCTGGGAAGGAAGCCCCGTTGTCCATCTCTGGCGAGATCTATAGGGAACGTCTTTTTGGGTCTCCCAGTGCATTTTTTGTCAACCATGTTTTCCTTGCGTGCTTGTTTGTGCTCCAGCCGGGCCTTCCGTGCCTCACAGAGAGCAGCGAGCACAGGCAGCGCGGTGCGTTAGTTGTGAGGAGAGACGCTGTCGGATCTCACTCAGGTTGGAAGGGGCTTTGCTTTCAAATAATTAGGGAACTTAAATTTATGTAGTGCCTCTCAGGGAAAGTGCCGTGCCAGGCGGCGGTGTGACCCGGGCCTGCTGGTTCTCTGCTGAACACCAAGCAACTGGGGTGGGGGGAGCCTGGAGGCCTGCGCTGAGTGGGGGGTTATCTGGACGGGGTCTCCAGCAAGAGAGCTGGCCTGAAGCACTCTATATAAAGGGTGTTGGGTGCCTACGTGACCAGTGTGGACAGTCTCAGTTTCATTTGTCATCTGAAAGGTTGCCCAGTGGCTGCATAGCTCCCTCCACACGTCAATTTAGCGCTCTGACTCCCGGACCACAAGGCAGGCCCGGGGTGAGCACTCGTGTGCTTTGGGGCTGGATGCCCCGTGGGGGTAATGCGAGTTCACTGCAGCCTCTCGCATCCGTGCTGTTCCACATCGGGGCTCTTTGTGGCTCCCCGGGTTTAGCCCAGGACACGGCGTGGTTCTGGCTTCTCAGCAGGGACGGGCACAAGCCGCAGTGTTCTCCAAGGTTCGTTTTGTCGGGATGCTTGTAACATATGCTTGCCTCTAGGAACGCATTTGTTGGAAGGAGGAGATTCTGGAAGGATGAGAAATGCCCATATTTTAAGCATACAGCCTAACAAAGAATTCACTCAATTTTAGTGCATTTGCAAGTGGAAAAAGAGCTCCGCGCATTCGCAGGTTGGCACAATGCAGCACATCAGTTAAACAGTTTGGAAAAGTAGCTTAATTTAACGGAGGCATCCCAAGAGACACCCTTTTTCTTTTTCTTTGGGTAAAAAAAAAAAAAAAAAGTTTTAAAAGAAAGAAGGGAAAAAGAAAAAGCCCAGGCATGCCTTGAGCCCTGAGTAGCTGTTTCCCTCTGCTCCTGTGTTGGCACAGCTCTCATGGGGGTATGTGACCAGGCTGTCTTAATCTGATGTGGTCAAAATGCATTTGGTTACCACTTTTTGAAGACTTGTACGCTGTCACTGATAGGATAGGTACTGATTTAAGGTCTTGAGAGACCTTCACGTTGGGTGCAGCACAAAGAAATGCGGGGACAGTTCAAGGAGATAACGCAGCACGGGCTGGTAGCTTCAGGCTGAGAAGATGCAATTTTGAAAGCTGGCTAAATGAGCTATGATATTTGTGTTGATAATTTGTGATCAGATTTATAACTAGTGGCTTTTTAAAGCATACAAAACTCCCAAACTCTGAAAATTAATATTGTACTGATGGACCTGCTTGAACAAACATAATAAAAAATGTGCTCTCTGTCACGGCAAGCTGAAAAAGCAGATGGCAGTCGGAGGCTGAGCAGCATACAGAAGTTTGAAATTTTAAATTAAATCAATTTGAAGCTTTGTTTGTGCCTAAGGCAGGCTTTCCCCTCAGATGAAGGAGAGTGGCTAGCTGAACTCTTTTACATGGGCTCTGTGTTTGAAAAGGCTGCTGAAAGGTTTGAAATGCTCTACAACCTGCGCCATGGCTTTAGTCTGGGCTAAGAGTGGAGCAGAAATCGGAAATTCAGGTTACTCCTGACCGGGAAGCCTTTCCAAAAATGTAACCTCCTGTAATGAGATGGGTACAGAAGAGGGGCTTCTGCTTTTCCACAGCGGGCCATAAATATTCAGATTATGTCATATGTTTCCTGTGCTCTGAAGAGATGCTAAAAAAAAAAGAAGAAAAAAGAATCCTACAGCAGACGTACACGTCGTGTTGTGCTGCTACAACAAATCAGCCCCTGCCTTGATTTAAACATCATGAATTGTCCTGACTTTTGGGTGAGCTCGCAGGAGATCAGGGAGTGAGGCAGGGAAGGTGTTCCCTGGGCTAAATGTTGCCATCTGCGTCTAAGAGTTCATTAGCAACATGGACTGGGCTGCACCCTGAGTGAAAATCCTTATTTTCACTTACTCAATACTCTCCCAGATTTTAATGAGAGCTTTACCTGACTAAAAGCTACATTTTATTCCAGGCCAGCGATGGGAAGATTGCTGTCTTCCGCAGAATCGTAGGCCTTTTGCTGCCGTCTCCTAGCTCTTTGCTAATTGTGTCTGCTTTGTAGTTACCCAGCATTGTGCAGGGACCCTCGGAGCAGGTCTCGAGGTTCTGCTTCTTGGCCGCTGATTGCAGCGTTAGTCCGGTGGTGAAAAGTTGTTTTATTTCTGCTGTTCTGGTTTTTGGCCTCTCCTTTCTGGAAATCATCACTTCAAATTATGGCTCTACCCATCTGTTGCCTTGAGCTCTAGGAACCTGCTGCTGCCTGCTCGTGTGATTGCTGCCCTGATTGGCAGTGCCAAAATCCCAGTCCCAGAGATTTTGTTAGCCCCTGAACTCTGAGACCTGCTCCACGGTGGTGGATGTGCAGCTGCTTTTGAGAGGATGGATACATGCATGGAATGGAAATGCTCGGTTTAGCAAAGCACAAGAGGCAGAAGACATTAAAGAAAACCAGTTTAATGGCTCTTAATTTTGCAGCAAGAAAAAATAATCAGGTTTCTTGAAAGATGGCTGAATTCTCAGCCAGCCTTTTAAATAAATGAGTCAGTCTGTTCCTTGTCCCTTCATTAGGGATGAGGGTCTACTGTTAATCTGCTCAGCGAGGATGAGTGGCTTGTGCTTCAGTAGGCATTCACCTGGAGTCCACTGTCAGTACCAACCATAAACTCTGCCTATACCCAGAAGTAGTTGTTGAAGTCAGGAGAAACGTGACAAGCTGATGTATATCAAGATGCCGGGCGGTGTTGCAGCGGTTCTGAACAGAAGTATGAAGGGGAAGAACGTAATGCCCAAACGTCCTGCCCCGTGTTCTGACAGGTCAGAGAATAAAATCAGCGTGGCTACGGGATGAAGTGAAGTGCGAGCTGTGCAAGGAAGGACCTCGCAGGGCCTCCATCAAGCACCACGCTGCTGCTTTGTTACTGATGACTGCTCTGCTCCAACCTTGGTGCAGGCCGAGCCGCTGTAGGTCAGTAACGTGGCACGGAAAGCATTCCCTGAGCAGGGAGGCTGCAGCAGCACCGGTGACCGTCGTGGCTGCGCGCTGCCTGTGAGCCCTGGCCATCACACCCAGCTGCCTGCTTCAGTGTTGGCTTTGGCAGTGTGCTGCCTGATGCTGAAAGCCTTGCTGCAGACGACAGGTCACCACCACTATTAACGCTTTTCTAGTGCTTAACCACTCTTTTGCACCCTGTAGGTCGGGGTGCACAATGCAGAGAGCAGTGGACCTATTGCACGGCATCACTGCCCTGTTCAGCGCGTGCTTCCCTGACCGCTGGTTATTGTCCTTGCTAATGCCCACTGTAACGAAGCGCTCAGCATCGCCGCCAGCTGCACTGCCTCCCACCCAGCTGGCAAAGGACAGGGAAGGGAACTGAGAAGGGGAGTGAGACCACACTGGGAAGCAAGGATGTTTTATACCCAAGTACATTCCTTGTGTCAGCAGGAGGCAGAAGGCCTGAGTATAGCTCCAGAGAGGCCAGTTTGGTTTTTTTGGGGTAATAGTAAATAAATAAATCTCATGGACAAGACAGCAACGGAGGTGGAGTTTCCCTCTTGCTCTTTCAGTAACTTCTTTTGCCCCTCCAGCTTTTTGGCCATTTTTTTTTTCTCTCTGTAGTCCCTGATGTAGTCCCAGGTACACAGCCATGGACTTCTGACTTCTCTCCTTGTCTCCAACACACTACCGCCATCAGGTCCCAATCCAGCTGGGGGACCGGTGTATTCTAGCGGAGCGTTACAGGGACATCGTTGGCGTGTGGTCAGTCTGGATTTACACACGAGGGAGACCCGCTGTTGTAAAATCCCCCCGGCCTCCAGTGGAGCTATACATCTCACCTCAGCTGAAGATCTACACTGTAATAATGGCCCAGGCTCCTCCAAAGGCTCTTATACAAATCTGATCTTTGATTTAGGTTTATCTTGAGTATAAAGAAGCAGAAATTAGCTCTGTCGTTAAGCTGGACATGATGTTGCCTCTGCTGCTGGGCATTTCTGTGATGGATTAACCCAGCTGATGCAGCACTGGGCACCTGTGCGATGCTGTGTCACTGGCTTCGGGGGTGTAAATGTGCAAACGTGGCAGCCAAACTGCTTAAATCTTCAGTCGTGTTTGTGTCTGACTAGCCTTGGATGTCCAGATTTAATTATCCTCAGATAATTAACAATAATATATCAATACACTGCAATATGAATAAAAAAACAACAGGGATTTGGGAAGTCTCAGGCACCTCTATTGTACCTTGACAGATGTACGTGCTGCACGTCCACGTGTGTGCCAAGCCAGCTCCGAACACCCGGGTAATGATGTATCATGCTTCCCATGTAACAACTCCCCTGTCCCAAAAATGGTAGCTATTTCTTCTTTCTTTTGTGTGTCAGGAATATGTGATTTTGTTGTCAGCACATTTTTTGTAATGAAAAGCAAATGGTATCCAATATGTCTTGGAGAAAACGTGCAAACAACAGCAAAATTATATGTTGTTAAAAAAAAGATATGTAACTTGTTTGCTGTCAATACAGCTCTTAATGACAGAGTACAAGGAAAATGTACCCAGTGCTCACTGCATGTGTGCAGCGATACGTGTAGGGCTGGAATATATATCTATATGTTTTATAGATAGATTTAAAAATACCGTGAGAAATTAAGTTGCATGGATTCGATGCGCAGCTGCAAGGTTTCACAGAGTTAGGAGTGTTTGTGGACTTTGTGAATAAGGATTGTAAATGATGCACACACTGCAAATCCCAGGCAAGGCTCTTTGGAGAGAAGACACCGACAGCTCCCTGAAATTACTGCTCTGCAATTTGCTGTAATTTGAAGTTCAGACAAGGACAGCAGTGCCCTAAATCACATGGCTGAACAACAACAACAACAAAAACCCCAAACACTACATTTGTGTGTGTGTACATGGATGTGTAGGTGTAGACTAGGTAAGGGAAGAGCCATCGCTGTACTTTTGCACAGGGTCCCACTGACTTTGTCCAAGCGAGTAGCCACTACGTAGAAATTTCTAAATTATCCTCAAACTGGGGTTGATTTTAAGCGCTTGTGTTATTCAGTGCAACTTGGGAAATGGATTTTATTCAAAAGCTGTCTCATTCTATGAAAGATTATGAATGATCTGCTATTCCTATTGCCAGTAGAATTGTTTGTTCTGGCTTTGAAATCACCTAGGAGACATCTGGGGTAAAATCTCAGTGTTTCTGAAACACGCTGCAAAATTCCCATGGACTTCACAAATGTCAGATTTTCCCCAAATATGAAAAGTTACTGCTTGAAACCCGTATACATATTTTACGCTAAGATCTCATCATGCTAAACCTCACTCATGCAGTGAAATTCTGCAAAAAGTGAATAAAAAGGAGGGTGAATACTTGAAAGGAAGCTCATGGGCCTTGCTTGAATGGCTGCCCATAAATATTTGATGCCAATATTTGTCCTGCTCTTGCTGAGACTCCTGAAGAGCATTTCCTCTGTGATCTTTACTTAGCTATTCCTTTCTCCTTTCTTCTCCCCATTTGTTGAGTGGCTTGTTTCCATTCCAGTTGCGAAAATGTAAGTCTCAAAAATGGAACTTCCTTTAGAAAATGATGAGTTACAAAAAAAAAAAGAGGAATCTATTTTTTTTTTTTAAAGGCTGTTAAGCTCTCTGTGTCTGCCCTCCACAACCTTATTTATACGCTACTAATATTTCTCAGTACAGCCAAGTTTCAGATAATTTCCCCCAAAGCTGCCTGGTGTTTCACAGACATCTGCAGGCTCCTTGGGGTTGTGTTTCATTCCTTGTGAATAAAAACATGAGGGGATGAAAATTTCTCTCATCATCCCTGCTGAAAGCCAACCTGTACATGTCACCCCCGTGATAAATTCAGTTGGGAGAATCCAGTCCAGCTCATCTACAGGGTACTCAAGGTATTGGCTTGTTTCCGAGGCTTTTTTTTTTTGTAACCTGTGTTTCTAATTGTGCCTGCGTGCAGCAGAGCCCAGCAGCCCCTAAATGATTCCCCAGGCACTTCGCGCAGCAGCATGCATCCCCCAAAGTGTTTCATTACAGGTATCTGTAGTAAGGAGTTAAAAAAGTGAATTAAGGAGATTTGTGTAAAGATTTTGTTTAAAAATATTTATTTTCTGATTTCAAGCATGACATTCAGCCTAGGAAAGCCAGAGTCTGGCTGCTGGTGCTGCTCTTTTACACAACTGTAAGCCTTTACCTTCAGTACGGGCACTGCTCATTTGCACACTCATGGTGTGTGCTGGAAGCTGTAGACAGTGGGATGATGCTTGGCTGCTCCTTGCTGCCAGAATAAACTGCTTAAAAGATGCTGAAACAAATAAGCACAAAGGTAGCTACCATCAGTGAGGGACCGATCTTGCTCGTTCGAGCTTCTACGCACTCAGATTTTGCTCGGCTGAGCCCTTATACACACACGGTGCTCTGTTGAGTGGCAAAAAGTAGGAAATGAATAATTGCATAATTGCAGCTAATATTTTTCTGCAGCTGTGAAATAACAGTGAGGGGCACCAACTGGGATGCGGTTCCACTTCTGCTGTAGCAAGGATTGGCCTCCCAGCTCCCATTAAGCTAACCAGAGATGCACACCTAACGGTCCATGCCCTGTAATTGGTAAGATGCAAGGGGGAATTAGGATCCAGAGTGATGGAGTGAGGTTTTTTTTTAAAGGCATCCAAGGATTGCTGCTGTGTATACTTCTGGGGAAGTCAGGGCTTTTTGGTAGGGTAGTTCACATGAAATGTTAAAGTGTTTAATGTTTCTCTAGCATGACTGTTACAGTTGGTGGTCTTTCTAATCAAGAACGACATTAACTAGGGAGCTGGTTTTAAGGATGCACGCCGTTTCCCAGTGAACTGAATGATATCTACACACATTCATTTGAAATGTACAAATGCAAAAATGTGAAAATTAATTCAGAATATCTTTGTGATCGTTTTTGAATAATTAAAAACTCTGTCACAGGCCCTTTCATTTCTCAATTCCACCATTATGACCACTTCTCTTCCACGGTAAATTGTACAGAGACCTTAATCTGTGATACTGAAAGAATAGACTTTTAAATCAAAATAAGCGTAAGGAAAAAAAAAGAAGAAGCATATTAATTGCTCCTTCTTCCTACAGTTTTTTTCTTCTCTTTCCTTCAGGCATTCCTTGCATAAAAATATCCATTCACCAACTGTTCACCAACTGTTCCTCCTCTCATTGCCCTACCTTAGTTTTCATTTTCAGACACCAGTGAATATTTGCTCTTCAGCCTCCCAGTCTTTGAAGTTGTCTTTAGGTTTTTAAAGGCGGCAGTTTGAGGAGATACCGAGCGGCAGCAGCGAGTTAATGAGCGTTTTCTGGAAAGGGGCTTAGGTGCTGTTCCACTCGCGCCGTTATGGAACTGTCACCAGGAACCTCGCACCGACTGACCGAACTGGCAGCAGCGTATCCTCACCTCAGCATGATGAGGTACAAAAAAAAAAGAGGAATCCCGGGGACGGACGGAGCCCCAGCGGCGCGTTCGCTTCATGTGCTATGCATGGCATGGGACGTGGTCCCGTGCAGGAGGAGCCCCCAGAGCCCGTGGTGTGCAAGGAGCCCAGCGGCTGCAGCAGATGAAAAATCCCACTTTGCACCCTCTTATTTATGTCCTGTTTTCCTGTGGCTATTTACATTATTCTCCCCTTTGGAAACTGAGAAGCAGATTGAAAACTCAGGCTGCATCTATACCCATTAAAGTAGATGTTCAGCCTGTACCAGGGAACTCATGCAACGATCTACTGAATTATGCACCAACACGCCAATTCCTCATAGACTGTGGACGAGTGTAATAGATATCTCCTGTTTCCAGCCAGGGGGTTGACTCTGCAGTTTCTTCTCTCGTTCCCATGTGGTGGGCCAGCTGGCCTTCTCCTGGAAGGTGGTTGAGATGAGCAGGAAACTTGGGAGGCGGCATTATTTATTTATTTCCAGAGCTCTCTACCAGAGTTTTAGGGGGAAAAAGTTATCAAAAATGAAATATGCTGCATACAAACCCATTTGTTTTTCTTGGGAGCAGGGCAGGAGTCCTAGTCTTAAAAAGTACCAAGCCACGCAGTGTTACGTCTGTGATTTAGAAAGGAGGGGAACAGGAGCAAATGCTGGCTGAATTTCCCGCTGCCTCATCTGCTTTTTGCTGCCTTTTCATTTTTAGGGGCTCTACCACTGTGTAGATACCCGTGACAGCTTCTCTTCTGATAGTAACACAGGCACAGGAATTGAATGAGACCCAAGGTCCATCTTTTCCAGTATCTTGTCTCTGACAATATCCATTACAGTCTTTTGGGATAAGTGTAAGAGCCATGTGGGAGGGAGATAGGGAATAATGCAATTCCCTGCGTGGTCTCCTTTGGATCTATAATACTTAGAGACTGACCTAACCCCTGAGGCAGAGGGTTTAATATCCCTTCAGTTTTTTGCTGTCATTAATTATGACAGCGCTGGATGTCAGGAGTGGACGCGTTGGCTCTTTCGGTGGGTTTCCTCCTCCTTCAGTCTCCTGAGACATGTGATCCTGCATCTTGGCTGTCTGAGCAAAGCAGGATGTGCTCCTCACAGACAAATGAATTACAGGCGTGTGAAGGGACCCTGCAAAAGGTCTAACGTGCCCCCTCCTCGTCATTCTGTTATCTGATTATAAATAACCTAGCTTTTATGGTTGAGCCCAGAAGAACTTGCAAATATTCAAACATTTTTGTTGTGTCTTTTAGCTCTGAGGCTTAGTTTGGCCAATTTCAATATATTTGCTTCTCTCTCTTGTGTAGGGTTTTTTATAGAGCCCCTCAAAGGACCTGTAACATGCTCCACATAGAGATTATTTTATGTGCAGAATGAAAACCCTCACACCTCTACTTTTTCATATGTTGTTTTTAAAGCACCGATATATATGGGTAATTTTGGGAAGCTCTTTAAAGGATAGGTGGGATTTGCTCATAAATCAGCTGTGCTTTGACCTGGTAGTTTGCTTCCTTAAGGAGCCCTAAAACGTGATAATATTTCAACATTTTTTTATTTTCCCCTGCCTCCCACTTTCATGAGCAACCTAGGTATGTAAGAATCATCAGGTTTTATTAGGTGAATGGTTCAAACTTCCCTTCCAGTATTTTTTTCCACCTTTTGATTAGCAATGCTTCGATGTATCTGTGTCGAGGTTTCAGGTGCACCCCATTACCGAGCCATGTTCCCTCCTAATGAATGCAGTCACTTGAGTTCTCCATGCTTAAACGTGTAAGTGGCAAACACAGCCTCTGTAGTGAAATGCAGAAAATGTTGCTGTAAGACTTGAGATGCTTCAATTTGGAGAACAGAGCAGAGGATATGGAGTTCTGTTTTTATTTATTGTATTGCTCTGTGCTTGTTCCGTGAGCCTGGTAGCAATACACTGTGTTTTACCACTTTGATTTAGAAGATTCTTTACTCCAGGAGTGTAATTACCCTTTCTTTAGCATTAGTTCATTCACAGCGCACAGGGAGCTGTTCCCATATTTTTTCTTTTGTCCTTGTTGGTACTTTCTTATGTGACATTCTCTTGATTCATATGATCTCTGACCCTAGTGATGCACAAGTGGCTTCTGAGTCAAACTACAGATGAACCCTGTTCGGAACAGCTGCAAAAAATACTCTTTGTTTCATGAATTGTTTGATGCCATACTCCCTAGGGAAAGATGTTAGTTTCCCAAAACAAGAAAAAAATCTTGCTGCAAACAAAGGAGAGAAATTATTGAGCATCATTTTGCCACTGACAAAGAATAAAAATAATTTAAGCCTGGACACGAGTGACTTCATCAGAGCATAGCTTATTTTTCAGGGTGAGTGTGCATTCTGCAATTCAAACCACAGTTGAATATTCAGACTTTTTTTATCCATGATTTCAAAACGTAGTGAATGTATTTATTTTTTTTTAAGCCAAAAAACATGCTTAACAGTACATTTTCTAAGGCTGTTGTTGGCTTCTAACGGGGAGCCGGTTTGTACTTTATCAGAATAGCAACACATGGCTAAACTAACAGGAACTCCTTCGACTGTCTTACGCGTGCAGCTGCTCTGCTAGCGTTTGTGTTGAATTGCAGAGAGGTGATAAGGACCCGGCAACCGTTTCATCCAGGTTTCCATTACGGAGTTGGGTTTCTGCAACATCCCTCTTCCCTCACGCTATTCCCTTGTAACCTAAAAGTAAAAAAAAAATAAAAATAAATTGTGCTTCAACTCTGGTTGACCGGATCCTTGCTGGCAAAGAGCATCCTTTCAGATAACCTCAGCAGAAAGGAACAGGTTCTTTAGAGATAGAAAGCCTCCTCATTGGTTCTTTAATTGTTATTTTTCACTTCTTATTTAATGCTCCTGTGTCCCCTCCTCGCAGCCCATCCAGTTACTCAGTTCTCTCACGTACGAATCATGAACAGATGATGGCTCCTGCCATTCCAATGGCATCTTCCAGGGCTGGGTGCAGACACGGCGCGAACATCCCCCCAGGGAGCGTAAGATGCTCCCGATTCATCGCTGAGCTCCGGGATGCCATCTGCGGTTCCCAGCACTCCGTGCCCTTTCGGGGCAGCCACACATCCAGCACGGCAAGTTAATCATGTCTGTCTGAAACTTTCCTTTCCCAAGTCAGTAATTCATTACTGTGGCCCACAGAGTTCAGCATTTTGGCTGGGAGCTGTTTTGATAAATTAGTGACGGACTTTATTTAGTAGTTGTTTGAAAAGTAAGGAAGCTTTGTGCCAAATGAAGAAATTTCAGCGCAGATACGTGACAAGATGCATGAGGACCTAATGCAAGGATTATGCTTGCTTTGGCTGTTGACTTTGCCTCAAAATCGTGCTTCTTGCTGATCTTTTAAAATTGTTTTTAGAGGGTGCTGCTGATGTGAAATTTACTTGATTAAACTCAACTGCAGCTTGCGTGTTTTGGCGGTGTAATTACAAGGCAGCAGTGCCTGCGTGCGCAGCCTGCCTCTCTGGTTAGGTACCTGCCTTTTTCCTTCTGGCTGGTCCGTAGTGAGATCTGCTGGGTGGCCACAGAGCTGACTGTCACTGGTGGGCATCCCGCTTGCTGCTTTCTGGGGTTGCTCATTATTTCCCTTCCCGTTCTGCTGATACTCGCTTTCATTAATGCCATACAGAACCAGACAATCGTCTCAGGGCCCTTTTGGTCATCCCAATAAAAATGAAACCATAGCAGTGATACAATCCAGTGCAAGGTGGTGTGACTGCAGTAGGGAAGGCTGCATGAACATGCCTGGTCCATAATGGCAAAGGGCTGCACTGGCCATCAGGAGCCTCTGGTTTGCTTCTGTGTTGCAGGGAGGGATCGTTAGAGTTTCATGAATAATGGAAATCAGAGACAGAAAAAGCCTATTAGGGTATTTTATCTATCTTCCTGCCAATATAAACTTCCCTTTCTTCAGTGCATGCTCTGTGGTTGTGTTCTGTTCCCCGACAAAATGCCTGTGCTGAAATTCCCGAAGAGCTGCGTGGGGTGCGATCCAAGCGTGGCTGGGATCGGCGGCAGGGCTCCCACTGAGTTCAGCAGTAGTTGAATCAGGACTGGTAAAACATGAACACATCTTGCCAGGTGGCTTCTAGCAAGTGGGGTTTTTATCTGTAAATCAGCAGGAGCCATATGGGGTCTCTCCGTGCAGGTACTGTTGCTGCAGAGCATTCTCATGACTGGGATGTGCCCAATCTCGGTAGCTCGAAGGCAGATGGGCTGAAAGCGGCTATGCCCACGCTCCCTGTTGATAATTCATTTTTCTTTCACCTTCAGAAAATATTTTCAGATCTATTCTGGTAGAAGGGCACCAGAAATGTGTTTTGGTTACAGCTTGGCTCCACAGCTGTGGTTTTAGTTTTGACTTACAAGGAGCAGGCAGTGAGGCAGGAACAGGGTCCAGGGTGCAGATGCCTGGCCCATGTCCTGTTCCTCTGGGGACACCCAGAGTTTGAGGAAGGTGTTAGAATTTCTGCAACATCTCTGGAAAATTTGTCTGAAAGCAGGGCACTCTCTGGTAACTTGACACAGGCTGGAATGAATAAGGACGTTTTAAACCCAAAAAAAAAAAATAATGTTAACTGCAGGGGACAACGTTGGGCTGTCCATCCTGCATGGAAAAAGCCACCTATGGATGCTAAAGTATGCAAGAGCGGCAGCAGATGTCTGTGATTTAGAGATTTGAATAACTCTTCTGCTTGCCAATAGCTCTTATGTGCGGGGATTATCCACCCTCATGGATAACAGTACGGTTTATAGGATGTTGAAGTAGGGAAGATCAGGTAACCTTGAGCAGTGCTAAAGCTCCCGAGACAGGGGACAATAGACGGTTTCTTTGGTTAACTGCCCAGCCCTCTCTTATTAGGGCTGTGCTCACTTTCCAGATTCCTCAAAACCTGGCTGGCACAGCAGCCTGGCCACAAACCGTGCTTGGTACACAAAACATCCTCTGACTTGGAAATAAGTCCACAGGCTGAGCGGCTATTAAGTTTACCAGCCCAGGTGGCAATTCTGCTTCCACACCGTGAACTGTGGGCATGTTGTGTGGTTGTGTAGGTAGACGTTCTCACTAAGGTGATAAATAATTGATAGATGCGCAAACAGGAGCTTTATGCTGTCAGATGTAAAACATTATGGGCTATAATACTGATATTAGGCTTTTTGGCTGAGATCAAGCACAGTGTCAGCTTTGGTTTATGTATCTTCCAAAGCAGCCTCGCAACAGACTCGGTAGTTGTGAAAACACATTCTTGTGTTGTTTCTTTACTTGAGTATTTTAATGATTTTGTCAGAAAATGTCGTTATTTAAAGAATTATAAGAGTTTATCCTTACTATGCTAATAAATTGACATTTACAAACAAGAGACATACATGTCAGTAATGAGATCAGTAGCTGTAAAATAATTTCTATTTATCTCGTCTACTAATATCGCTCAAAGAAGGCCCCGGGCTGCCAGGCTGCAATAACATAAATACCAATTGAAGAGGCCCGGTCAATAAAGCTCACTGCACACACACTCCAGACGTAATTAGTTACTCCTCTCTGTTCCCTATGGATTATATCTATGGACTGGGCCTTCCAGAAAGGTTTCTCCCCTGCTCTTTTCCTCAGGGAGGTCAGAAGGTGGCTCCCACCCATGGGTGGGGATTGCCGGCCTACCGGCGTACCTGCTCCAGTGGTCACTGCCGCCCCGCTGTGAGGCCTTTCCCCGGGGATCCTCCATGGCCAGGCGGTCGGGTTGGTCCCCATATGCCTGCTTTTTTACACCCGACCTCGAAGCAGCACCGCTGGCTGTCCTCTGGGGGATGCAGGAAGCGTTTGAAGGGGATTTCGGTGCGCTCTAGTACTTATCTGAGCACCCGGAGAGAGATCTGGGTATCCTATTAGGATAACATACAGGAGTTGGAGTCATACAGAGATTACTTTGGAGCTCTCGCTCTGTCTAAAAAACGCAGAAACCGATTTCTAATGACGTTCCTCGCGTGGCGGGGTTGTAGGTTTTCGGCAGCCAGACAGGGAGCGAGGCAGCGTGAGACTCCCCTCCTCCCTTTGTAGTGTGCTGACGGGGGATGTTGGCCTCCTGCTTCTCCCTGCTATCAAACTTGAGGCTAATTATCAACGGGGGTCCGTGTTGCGTTTCTTTCTAAAGCAGATTTCAAGGCCATTAAATCCAACGTAGCGAGTAGCTGAACCTTAAAGGAGGGAAAAATAGACGATAAGGATTTGTACCGTAAGTTTGATTTAGCAGAAATAGGGCTTTCAAGTTCTGTTTGCTTACCTTAGCAGACACACACGAGCAAAAAGTACACAGTGGAGTGCGAAAATAATGAACTGAAAAAGAATGTGCCATTGAGGGGAACGAATAGCTTGAATAGGAGCGAAAAAGTCTCTGTTTTCTGAGGTTACGGCTGGTGTACTATGTAAATTTAACATCTTTGGAAGTGGAAAAGTGTGAACATTCTGTGGTACATTAGACCAAGCCTTATAGGCCACATTAGCTCATTTTCAAGTAAATTTAATTGGAGAAACTTTGGCAAACCATACCCTGCTGACACCTGCAGCTGTGTTGAAACTGAAATGTCTTAATAGAACACAAACAGTTTGAAGGTATGATTTATTTCACTGTAAATCTGAGGAGTGTAGAGCTAAAAAGCTGTGCACGACTCTGCAAAGGAGTTGTGGGTGCCCGGAGGAGCAGCCGGGGCCGTACACCTTGCCGAGCAGTGGCTGTGCCTTTGCAGGACAGTGCCGTGAAAGCAGCGAAATCAGATCCAGGGCTACTGTATGAAATCAGCTCCTATCCTTCTTGCTCATTGTCTGCTGGGACACCCTGAGCTCTGTCCACCCACTCCAAATGCCTGAAGCTTGAAGGCTTCCATTAGATTTTTTTTTAGACTGTTTCTTAAACCAAATGGCTGCGGAACTGAGCAATTAGTCCTGGCATTATTGAAGTGCCTCTGCTTGCTTGCTTTCATTTTCCCTACTTATCACCCTAAATATTAGGATAGTTTACAGGCTGGTTTGCAAAACAGTATGAGAGATTGTAAGATGATAATTTTTTAATTGGTCTGAAGCACCTCACAATTCTGCCTAGAGAGAAGATGCCTAGGAGGGAATCTGCGATGGATGCTATCGTTCCAGATGGTGGAAATAGCTTCCAGAGAGTCAAAAAATAGTACGGAAATGTTGGACTTTTACAGGGAATGCTTTCTGCTCCAGGCCAGTGCTCCAGCATTAATTCTGCAATGCACGAGCCGCGCATTTCCATCCCCAGCCCTTCCTTCTGCGAGGAGATCCACATCCAGGAGGCCTGTGCGCGGCTGGCCCGCTCTACCTAGCGCTACCTGGAGGCTCTTGTTCCCTTCTGTCAGCACAGGACTGACCTTCCTCGGGATCCTTCCATTCCCCGGTACGTTTTAAAACATTAATCGGCGCTCTGTGCCAGGAAGTGCTACAACACAGGCTATTTGCGCCTAAATCTACACTTGACAGAAGAGCAGCAAGCAATATATATCCTCATGTAGCCGCACACGTGCACACTCACACCTCCTTTGGCTGAGCTGGTTATTGCTCTGTTCCTGTTAGCCTGCCCGGCTGTTCAGTTTAACAGCTGTACGCAGGAAATAATAGCAATAGTGAATATTTTGCCACTTGAAGGACCCCTCAGTAGCAATTTGGGGTGATCCCGTCCCAGCACCTAGCCACGTGTGGGGGTAACAGCCGCTGCTGTCCAAAGGCTGTCGTCCCAAAGTGCACGTGTTGGCACTTCATGCCAATTCAGATGTTCCTGTGGCAGCTCAAACTTCTTGCTGCCGCTGGAGGAGCTCTCAGAAGTTGTTTCCTTGTGTTGTTAAATTTAATTTCGGTGTTTTACTGTGCCACAGAAGGCGTTCTCTGCCTTCCTGCCGGGGAACACCTTCCTGTGCAGCGCTGGCTGGCTGCGGGCGTCCCAGGGTGAGAGCAGAGCTGCAAATCAGCCTTGTATCTCCTGACAGGTTTTATGAAGAGAATGGAAATCTCAGTCCCTCGATCTCCCTCTCTCTCCTTCCCTTCTCCTTGGACAATGCACCTTTTTTTTTTTTTTTTGGCAACCGGAGATCCTTCCTTGTGATTTATCCCCGAGCCTGAAGGCCTGTGTGGTCACGTTCTTAAAACCTGAAATATCTCACAAAGGACTTCGCAACGTGTCTGCAAATCCCCTGCTGCTACCGGATCGGTGCAGCTGGGGGCTGGCAGCGGGCTGCTGCCTGCCTGCCATGGGTCTGCCCCTGCTCAGCCCGGGAGCCAGGTCCTGCTGAGCACGGGGCCAGGGCAACCCCAACATCCCAGACAAGCTTCATGTAATGCACCGATGAAATGCTCCGACAGAGCCAGCCAGCTAATTCAGCGTAACTAAGGTGTGCTGAAGGGCCCTGCAAAGTGTGGCTTGCCTCTAATCCGCTGGCAACGTGCAGAGACCTCGTAACTCTGGGAATTACGTGGGAAGGGGGTAACAGCCCCATGCTGGGGGAGGCTCGGAGCTGGCGCCCGGGATCGTGTGGTTTGGAGGGTTTGGAGAGGTGAATTGCTGCACATGAAGGCAGGGCCCCCAGAGGGACATGGGGATGAGATGCTCCCAAATAGCTCTTGGTGCAGAGCACCCAGCCGAATGAAGCAGGCTGCCGATCTGTGTCAGCCGAGACCAAGAGATGAAATATCCCACCCGGGCTGACGCTCCCTCCAAATCAAGCGTTTTCTGCTCTTTGTCCAGACAGAAAATTGGAAAATGTCAGCTTTGTTTTCCGATGAAAATTCATTGTCTGCCAGCTTTCCTGAAAGCCCTTGGTAATGCCTAACCCAGCCTGCATCAACGGGAGTCCTAAAATACAGCTTGTGGGAAGAAGAAGTGGCAAGGATATCAGCTGCTCCCTTCCTGGAGGTGCTATTACTCTTCCCGCCCCCCTCTGGGTGCCGTACGCGAGTGTGGCAGCTTCTATTGATAAAGAACGCCGTTTCTCCCAAAAGAAGAGGAATTTATTATTTTTGCTACACGGGGAACCTGGCGTCTGACAAGTATTTCCTCCTCCCAACCTCTGTTCTTCTGTTTTGTACATAAATATAGTGCCTGCGCCCTTCCAGATGCCCCAGCTTCTCTGAAAAAAATACCGGGTTGTATACATCAAATTGGCCCATGCATTTTTAATGCACTGCTATTGACTGGATTCGGGAAACATAAGGATAAAACAAATCGCTGTACTACGAAGGAAAAAGCCATTTGGCCAAGTGCATCTGCTCACCTTTGATTTATTTCCACAACTTTCTCCTATATTTTCTGTCTCTTCCCTCCCCTTAAAAATAATCTATTAGTCTTCTAGTATTTTGGCATTTGCATCTGCAGTCTGCTGCTCAGCCTGTTCCATATTCACATTCCTTTGATATATACATAGGAAATAATGACCCAGAGCTGAAATACTAGCTAAACCTGGTTTCTGATATAATCCCCGTGGTATTTAATTTTACTTTCTTAGGCATCTAAAATGATGGGTTGTGTGATTGGTATCTAAATGTGTAGCAGTGTATCTTCGAGGAGCTAAACATTGTGCTCAAGCTGGGAGCGTGAAACCAGGCTGAACAGAGCCCTCCAGCCAAACGAGCTGTGTGCTGCTCGCTCGGCGCAGGGGGGAGAACCCCAGCCTTAAAATGCTGCTCGGAGAGATGCTGCGGAGAGAATGCAGAGATCCACGTTGCAAAGACCTGCTGCCTGCCGAAGCCATCCAGCTGTGGGTGTACGACTGTCCAGTATGTGCTATGGGACATACCGGGGAAAAAGGAAAGTTTGGAAAGGTTTTTTTCTTTTTTTTTGCACATTTGTCTGATTTGGGAGGAGAAGAGATTTTGATTTTTCAACAAACAGGTCCCCTGTGCTGTCTTCAGGCAGGGTGGGTGTGATGGATCATGGTAGGTGGGTGTGATGGAGCATGGTCCTGAGAGCAGCAGCGTGAACATACAATTCAGAGACTTCTGGATGAGTTTAATCTTCTGGGATAGCTTTTGCAACACGGGCTGCTGTGTTAGCTTTCCACACGTTGCTGTTAAGTACTACAAAGCCGGGGAAGCCAGTCCATGTCTTCCAGAAGCCAAACTAGCTCCTCTGTAACGGAGCAGAACAGACAGACGGCACCTCTCCATTGACATCCTGACTCTGCTAAAAACCTCTGGTAAGAAGCACTTGTCCTGATGAGCTCTCCGTGCGAGGGAAAAAGCGTGAAACACAAATCCCAGTAATCCTTGGCACTCTGAGGTGGGCAGGTAGGGTCCAAGTGGCTGCGTCGCTACACCAGCACCCTGTGTGCCTGCTGGCATTTTGTGTGAATTACATGTGTGATTGTTAATTGCTCAGGCAGGAGCTCACTAGGGACGTGGTGATGAGGTCCGTCTGAGAATGGGGCCCTCACTGGGCTGATGACACGAGGGAAGCAGATCTCCAACACAGCAGGGAAGCAGATCTCCAACATACCTGTCCTTCCCCATAGCTGTTGGTGCAGGCAGGTAAGGTGGATAAAGGTGAGACAGGGAAAGAACAGAACGGGGAATAAATAGCCTTGTGCACATCAAAGCCTGGGGACAACAGGTCCTCGTCTCTCCAGTCCCATCCCAGTGCACTGTCCCAGACCACATGCTTTTCCCAGGAACAAGCACGAGGATTGTGTCTTCCCATCTCTAAATAAACACAGCCAGCTGTTCCCCTGTGTAGTGTTGCTGCTATGAGGCTGTGAGGCTTGTGCTCCACGTAACATTACTGTCAGCAGCGTAATAAAGAGTGACAGGCACAGCCACGTCAGCCCCTGTCACACTACACCTTTTTGTGGTGGTTGTTTAAATCCACCAACAATATTGCTGCGACTTCACAAGATAATAATGCTTTTAAGGCTGATGGGAGTGGTATGGCTTGTTTTTAGCTGCCTTTTAGGAGCAGATATCAGCACTGTGGGGTTGGAAAATGGGCTCTCGGCACTGTGAGCATGGTGCTGGCATGGGACTTGTGTGGGATCCTGCCCTGGGAGCCATTCTGGGTTTAAGTGATGGATATATAACTCTGTGGCGTCCTTAAAGAAACATATTGTGGCTGTCCTTAGTGTTGACCCAAAGCCAAAAGAGAGAAGGGTTTTGGCAGATTTTTGTGTCCAGTAACTTCAGGGAATAATGCTCTTTAAAATATTTCTTTTAATAAGCTTATGCGGAAAAAATCGAAAAACATCATTCGTACTTTGACGTCCTAAAGTATGAAATCTGAATAGCTTACTAGCGACTAAATTCTCTTCCTTGACCATGGAAAGAAGCAAGATTTAGGAACATCTTCAGATCAAATAAAATAGGGTCAGCTTTGTGATGTAGTGGTGGTGCCGTGCATTGGCGTGGAGGGGCCAGGAGTTCAAGCTCCGAGCTGGGCATTTCTCTGACAAGCTACCATTCCCACAGGGCTTCAGGGCTCATATTTTAAACACAACCCTTGGGAGAGGCTGCAGACCAGCTGCAAGGGGAGGCCAGTGGTTAGGAAACTTCCCCAGGACTTGAGACACCTCGATCGGAGCAAATTAAAGCACAGCTTTCTCTGCGATTTAACTCAGGTACTTCTGTGAAGTAGAACTAAAAGCACTTCTGCGTCTCAGGAAGGTGTTTTGAGCATTAAAGACACCCCAGATCGGAGTTTAGGAGGTGTTTAGATGCCTGAAGATTCAGTTAAGCAATTTGGAAAATCACCCAGGGTTCCCCAGTGCCCAACTTGTTGGCTTCGCCGAGCGTTTCATAAGCTGCTCAGCCAGTATCGACTGGCACACCCAGACACAGGGACCCGGGGAGATTTCCTCTTTATGGAGTGATTTTCAGAGGTAGCTTTAAAGATCCTTCATCTGCGGCGGTAAAAGGAACATTTGGGAAATGGCTGTAAAACATTGTTAGACAGCTTCTGCAGCTTATTAATATTCGTTATGCTAATCCACGTGGAAAAAGCTCTGAAGATACCTGTTTAGGAGCCTAAATACCGACAAGAGTGCCACAGACAGCAGGAAACTGGGTGTACGAAATCTCTGGCCTGACCTTTGAATAACCCTAATGCTGGAATATTCAGCTTGTTGTACACGGTCTGCTTTAATTCGGGTTAGAAGGAAAATGGTGTGTCCCCGAGCAAAAACCAGGCCAGGTGTGAAGGGCTGCAGCTGATGCGTGTCACCAGCTCGGGCATCTTTGTTCCGAAATAAGCCCATCGGGAAGGCGGCTGTGAGGCACGTGGGATCGTGGACGTTCGTATGCGTTTACCAGAAAGCAGCTTCTGAACCTCACAGAAACCAGATGATAGAAAGGATGCGCTAAGCCTTGCGGATGTAATGATTTGGCCACAGTACTATGATGGTGATACTATTGCTACACAAACTATCTTATGCTGAGGAGACATATTAATCTGTTCCCACCATTAAGACATTAACATTTATGGTGTATTCTGTTTGCCTTTGGCTTATGTGCAAGGTGCAAAGGAGATTTATTAAGGCAACTGAATTTCAGTAAAGAATCTTCACCTTGTTGGTTATTATCCATAGGCAACAGTCCATCCTTTGTGTATAGCTGACACCCTCCAAGCCTTGCCTGCCTTCTTTGAAGGCACTTGGAGGAAGATGGCCTGATCTTTTCCTGGGGAGGAGTGCTTCAACCCACGGCCAAACGCCGTGCTTACCCAAGGCAGGACTGTGCTTGGCCAAAATTCACCAAAATGTAGCTTGTGAAGAGGAAGAGACCCCGGCACCGGGCAGAGGGATCACCTCTTTCTGCTTCAAGTGGGCCAGCTGAGCTCCCATCTTCCAGGTGTGTCAGGTCGGGAGGAATGCACCCAGGTCTCACATGCTCGAGGGAACGATCCCTTTTTGACACTGTGCCACGAGGCCCACCTGTGCTTCCTTCACTGACGTAACTCCGGTGGCTGTGGCAGTAACGGGACGGCACAGCAGGCTTTACTGCAGGCCGTAAAGGCGTTTCCAGCATCCCTGGATGCGTTTTTTTGTACCTTAATAAGCCTGTGTACCTGTGTTTTTATTGCTGCGGGATGCTGCTGTTAGAGGAGTGCTTTACTTCTGCTTTTACACCTTGTCCATTGCATCTGCTCTTCAAGTATCTTTATGACCAGACAGACCTACAGGGGTGTGCGCGGAGTGCGGCATTGAACCTGTCCCCTCATCCTTAGCCTAGGCAGTGGGCCATCCCCCTTCTTACTTGCACATGAATTACGTTATTTTTCTTTTATTCATCAAAATGGACACAGAGAAGGTAAGTGACTTGTCTTGTTCCCGTCTGAAGCTGGAATAAGAACTCTCTGGCCTGTTTGCTAACCTGTAGCCATCCCTCCTCAGAGCTCACAGAGCACAGAAATATGAACACTTCCTTTTTTCTTTATGGCTTTAATTATTGTGTACACTGGGCAAGGTGATAAGTGGATATCTTTGTGTTAAAGCAGCTAATTAATGTGTGGAACTTAGTCTTTTGTTTATTATAGAGCTTTGCATAAAGCTACTCTCAGCTGTAATGGAGTTCATAAAATACGTGCTGTAGATTCACCATTTTAGAGACAAAAAGATGAGGTGCTGCTAAGGGCCATCCGTGCGCGTTGACTTCTTTTGGTCCTACATACATCAGGAAAATGAACTAAAGCCCGTAGCCAGAGGACTGATTGCAGCTGAAGAACGTTGTTTAATCTCACACGTTCAGGATGTCTTGTGAGCCAGGAAGGCTATCAAGATACAGCTTTAATTAACATTTGCTTTTTAGATAATGTGCACAGTTTATTTTGGCAAGAGTTCATTGAATATGAAATTCCTATAATTAAGATACTTAAACCTGCAATATTTTGTTTTCTGCAGAATTTTTTTTCCAAAATGGCATAAATTCGGCAGCGTTTATTACCCAGCAGACAACTATTACAAGAAATAGCAATTTCTCCCACTGCTTTTTTTAAATCTGCTTCTAACCTCTTGGTTTTGATGCCTTCTTAGGCAGTATTTCCTTTCCAAAACTGTGCTTGAGCAGTCACAGAATAAAAATTAAGGAGAGAAGATATAAATGTTAAGTGCCTATTCCTAAGATAATTAAATACAAACCTTCTATTAATACATTCTAATACACACATCTGAATTGACTCATCCCTGTATCATGTGCACAGCCCACATGGTGTAAATCAGCGAGTCATTGCCGGCATGAAGCAGCCAGATTCTTACAATGATTTTACATATTTAGAGATACACAAATGCTCCTGTCAGAGATATTGTCAGCCTCCTGTAGTAGAGGGAACAAGCAAAGACAGGTATGAGAAACCTCTCTGGGTGTAGGTGGGGATCTAAAGGAATTCATGATTCTTGGATTTCTCCTTATTCCTACTGGTGCCTAAAAAGAAAGTTTCTGGAAAACTTCATTGTGCTTTACGTTTTGCTGTCACAGATCCTTACGGTGAGGCTAGGAAGCTCTAAATTCCAACGGAAATGGTTGGTGAAACAAGGAGACCTCATTTCTTAGCTCTGTACGTCGACAGATTTTTCACAAGAAGCAGCGTTGTTAAAACAACGTCAATAAAAAGGGAGAAAGCCTGGTTGTATTGGGAGGGGTTAGGAGAAAAGAGTGGTAAAATCGCCGTTCAGGATGATTGCTGGAAAAAAGTGGAATTGCTGGAAAAGTGGATTATTGGAAAAAACTCAGGTGGCTGCTTCTTGCCTGGGCTGTTAAGTAGCTCCAGCTCCCTTCTCTGGAAGGAATTAGCCTGCCCCCACTGTCTGCACCCACAAGTTAGCACAGATCTGATTTTTTTGGGCAGCTTAGCTGTTACGTTGAGCTCTGAGATAGGTGAATGAATCTGGAATTGTGTCCCCTGAGCAAGGAGGGGAGGAGCTGAACAGCCCCTACGTGCAGATGCAAACCTCTGCAGGGAGCAGGCAGAAGGGAGGCTGTGGATTTATCCACACCGGTGCCAAAATTTTAATGAGGGTCCACAAATGGAAATCTAAACTGCCCACCAAAAGGCTGTGGGAATTATTTTTCTGCTGTCAGCGTGACAGCTAACAGGCCTATAACCAGCCAGGGAGTATATGTTTTTTTAAATGACTGTCATGTATTGTTCGCAGAAAATAATGTGGTCTTTTCACAGGTTCCATGTCCCTAAAGTATGCGTTTATCATTAGCTGCTGCGACGTACATAATCGCCCTTTCATGTTGGGGTCTTTCCTTCCATTCATTTTGTTTGTTGTACATTAGAGAATATCTGAAACTGTGTACTTTTAAATCCAAACAACAATTGCTCCTAAGAACACAAGAAAATCCATCATTTTGTTTGCTGCTTGGAAAAATGGTAGTACAAATTCTTGATGCCTTTGCCAGGTAATTCTAGCCTTTGCGCTCTCGCTTTACCCATATATTCACGTTCTTGCTCCGTTCATTTTTATCTGTATTAAGTGTGTTTACGTTTAATTCCATTACAGGCTCACCTAGCTGGCTTGCTCGGGCTTTTCATGGTGCATGAAAAAGAGCTGTGCTCGCCACATTTATCCGTCTCCAAGTGGGTGGACCAGGCAGGCAAGACTCGGGGAATGAGAAGGTGGATCGCTTATAAGCTAATGGGTTAATCACGGCCGCGGACTGTGCTGTCTCTATCAAGCTCCGTGCCTTTGTAGCTCCGGCTGGGAAATTGTACAAGATGGGTTTGCTCAACCACAAACACGCTCACACAAAGGAGACAAAAATGAAAACCAGAGATAAAAGAAGCAGTGTATTAGCTTCACAGAATGCCGCGATACAAAGGTTTCAGGAAACCATATTTTGAAGAATTAAGAAATTTTTAGGAGGTAAAGTGGGATGGCTGGAAGGGATATGTGGAACAATCGGCGGTTGCTGTGCCTTAAAGAGGGGCTTCTGAGAGGCTGAGGCTGAAAGTGTGTGTTAAAACAGCCAAAGTAGTGAAAGAGGAATAAAAAGCTGAGTTAAATGAGAAAGGACAAAGATAAGCTAGAGTTCGTGTCAGCAAAAAGAAGAAAAAGAAGCTCCCTTAGAAATAATCTGTGGAGGTAAAGGAGGCTCAGAAAGGAGAGCAGGCCTGTGATAAATGAAGAGAAGGGGCTGTTAAAATAGTAATTGGAATGGCTAAGGTGCTAAAATCCTTAAACATTTCCGTAACAAGGAAAAGGATGAGGTTCTGGCTCCAGGGGTTGGTCTCAGTAGCCCTCGGGTTTTGATGGGCCAGCGTTTCTCCCAGGCGGAGTGGTGACATGGGGTTATGGCAGCAGCAGATTTACTGGGAAGGCTGGTGGTGGTGAATGGGGACGTATACGACAGCAGGTGAGGAAGAGCATGGTAAGAGCCCTGCAGCCTTTGCGGCGTGCTGTGCGGTTGCAGGGACCGAGGAGATGAGCTGGTGACCCTCCGTGGAGCCGGGGCAGTGCTGATGCTCCTGTCTGGCTGTCAGAGGGCAGCACTACCAGCCTTGATCTAATTAGCACCTTCTGAAGCGGCAGCCGGGGCAAGGCAACTGGGTGTCTGTGTTGGAAGTAATTGAGAGAGTCTACAGGGGTGCTAAAAGTGTGACAATACGGCTAAGGTGGCTCAAAGGGGGGGGGTTCGACTGAAGGGTGTAAGAAAACGGGAGGACGTGTGCCTGCTGCAGCCCGGCACGCTCAACCGATTGTGCTTGCTCTTTTATTTCTCGTTTTTTTTTTTGTTCTTGAATGTAAAAAGAAGCCTTTTTCCCCCATTTGAAATAAGACTTTAAAGACAGACACACTTGCATTGGCCTTCTGTAGAGGAATGAATTTCACCTGCAGGGATTTAATTAGTAGTCACCGTGTAAACAAAATGGGGAAATTATAGTAAAGTGGAGCTGATAAAATTGGAGAAATTGTGGGTTACCTGGTGAAAAACTAATAGACTATCAGTTTGAGAACAGTATGTAAAGTGATTCTGGCAGTTCCATTTGAAAAATAACTTTTATCATTAGTAAAATAAATGGAGCTAAAATCACTAATGTTAGAAACCTAATGAAAGAAAGCACTAAAAGAACACAAGTTTATAAGGAATAAATCCCACTAAGAAAGTGTGCTGCGGTTTTAAACAGAATCACGCCCATTTTGGCAGCAGGTAATGCAATTAATGTCATAAATTTGGATTTTTCCAAAGCACTTGATATTGTATTTCAAGAAATCCACTTGACAAATTAGTTTAGTGAGGCTTGCAATGTGAAACATGGCCAAGAGACTGCGCACCAGAAGCCGAATGATGGATAGCCAAGTATTGCATTCAGGAGAGGTATCTAATGGGGTTTTCTGGGAAAGGTTTCAGGTCCGGTTTTATTTAACCTCTTCATTAATGAGCTGGGAGAGGGAGTAAGCTGCAAATTAATAATCTCTGTTTGAGAAGATTTGCAGATAAAAAGGAACAGAAATAAGGAACGTGGGCAAAAAGGTAACAAAATGCCTTCACCTTAAACGCAGCAATGCAGATATTTGGAGAGATCCACATGGCTAGTTGTGAATGTACAGCTGGTACTGAAATAATAGACCTAGAGGGCAATAGAAGGAAACAAATTAGACGTGTTTGCAATGAAGTGTGCCAATATGAAAAATAAATATGAATTTGAGTTGCATTTGGCAGCAGTTTGTTGCAGCACAGAGGATATGACAGTATGAATCTAATCACTTAGGACGTTGGGTGGTGAGATGGGAGGAAGTATTAAATACACATCGTGAAAAATAGTCTTACATTGGCAGGCGGATGGACAAGAGGGTGTGGTGGTCATTTACCTGTACTCTGCATTTCTCTAAAGCCAAGCAACAAATAGTTTTAGGCAGGGTTTGTTATGGCATAAAGCTACAGAAAATGCAAATCAGAAGATAAGTTATACAGATGACAAAAAGAATGAAAAGGAAGAGGAAGAATCACAAAGCTTGATGCTTAACACATGCAGTTTCCAGCTCTAGTGAGGAGAAAAAACAAAGACTCACAGAGGGTTTATTCCTATGATTGCACTTTGTTTGGTGCTTCTGCACTGGTGAGCAGTGGGATGCGATGTCTGGAGGAGCTGGGAATATGGAAGGAAAAAAATGACAGGGAAAAAAAGTCAAATGCAGTCTAACAGTAATATTTGGGGGTTCTTTTAATCAGGTTGCAAAACCTCTTTGTATGATTGCAGAGGGTGCAGGGTTTTCTGTGAAACAGGTGCTCATTAAGTTAGGCTTGTGCAGAGACAGCCTTGATAGCGAATTTTTTTGGAGGGGGAGTGGGCAGGGATAAAATGAACTAACAGTTCTGGGTGATTGTTAGCTCAGAGTGCCCATCAAAGCCCAGAAAACATTATTTTTAGTTGCAGATGGCCAGAGAGAGAGAAGGGAGTGAGCTCCCCTTGTTCTCTGCGGAGGGGCCGGGTGCTAATGAACACGCTGCTTTCGGAGGATGGAGAAACAACAGCCAGCGCGCTCCCTGCTTTGTACTTCCCAGCTCTTTTCATCAGCAGGTTGCAAGTGTTTATCCGGATACTTCATTAAGTGCAGTAATCTGTTGAGCAGCGAGCAAGCTTGCAATTCAGCTGTCATCTTTGATAGGGACGTGAACAAGCCAACAAGAAGGGATCCCGCTGTAGGTTTTGTGACCACAGGGGTGAAGACTGAACAAATTCAACCTGGATTTTCGCTCGGAAGATATTTAGTTGTTCTTAGAGCTGCTATGATTTAAGGTTAGCTGTATTTTCTTTGAGGATAAGTTATTCAAATTCAGGTATAAGCTATCCTTGCTGTTTCTGGTCTGACACATGCAGCTCAGTCCTGGTTTTGAGAATGGATTTATAATTTCCATGTATTCGGCAGACACCACGGGTCTGCTTTGGTCTGTAAGTGCTGGTGAATTGTTCACTCGGTGTAATTTATGATGTGCAAATGGCTCCTTAAGTCTCCTGGCAGTGCTTCTGTTCCCTCCTTGGAGAACTGGGGTTTTTCTGTGTGTGAGTGGCTTTTTGGAGCCAGGACGTGTAGCTCGCAGTCATTTCCAAGCAATTTGAGGCATTTCTCACTGACCCAGACTTGTCACAAGCGTACTTTGCTGGTTTCATTTGCTGTTTGTCTGTGCTCGTCTCCACCATGTCCTGGGTGATTTCCCATAAAAAGGCAAATGTCGAACTCGTGCCAAAGTTACGGGAAAAGTTTGTGCCCGTGTGAGGTAGAGCTGCCCCTGCTGGTGGTGGTCCCCTTGCAATGGCTCCAACTTCCACTCCACCACCACCATGTCACTGGTAACAGGAGGGTGAACTGTGCCGGGGAAAATTTAGGGTTACAATTAACTTTTTCCTCTTAAAACTTTTTTCTTAGTAGTTTTAGCCTGGCTCCATTCCCTGGGCTGCGTCCCGAGGGAGAGGTGCGGGGAGGAGGGAGGCTGCGAGGAGCGGGACGGTGACAGGAAGGATTCCTTGGGGCCAGCAGCGGCTTGGCCATCCCTGGGATGTAGTGTGGGGTCTGTGTGTGTGTATTTGTGTGTGTGTGTGTGTGTTTGTGCAGTGCTGCACCTCCTCTGTGCCCCACGCCACGGGCTGTCCCTGCACGTGCCGTTTCCCTGTGTGTGGCTGTGTAACTGCTTGGCAGGGGAGCGTGCCGAGATGCATTTTCCCTATCTCGTGCTTCATCTTTTCTCCCGCTACTGCATTCACTTATCATAATCTAGTATCACGTACCGGTGCACATATGCTGTGTTTGCCCTGCCGTTTATATACACGCAGCCCTCTGTGTGGATGTCACTCATGTGGAAACGCCGAACCAGCCCTGATACGGCCGGGCTGTGTGTACAGGGTCCGATAAGGCTGCTGCATCCGGGAGGTGCGGGAGGGTACTCCTGGTTGCACACGAATCACCTCCCCGATCAACTGATGCAAAACATTCCCCTGATAAGAACAGGAAGGAAGCGGCGTCCTTAAATAATGCTTCATTTTGTACGTGCGTGCTGCTGAGCCGGAAACCGAAGGAAATATTGATGAGCATTAATAATGTGTGCCTTTTTTAAAAAGCAATGCCTGGCTGTGCACTTGCATTTCTGTTTGGTAATGTTCGTAGGTGCTGGTGTTTTGTTTTGCATCGTTTGGTGCCTTTCAGGGCAGCGAGGTGTGCCCTGGGATGAGAAGTGGCTCCTGTGCTCAACCCCGCTGCCAAATTACCGGGGGACCTGCGTGCCATTCGCCTGTCCATGGGGGGAAATCCCAGGTGCCCCGGCCCAGGGAGTTGTGGTCCTGTTGCAGTTGGATACGCTTGGTATTACTAAACTGAAGATTGTGTGAAATCAATTGGGAGGGGAGAAAAAAAATCAATGCCTGGTTTTTCAGGATGAAAAGGCAAGATAGCCACACAATTAAGCACTGGAACACATTTTCCACACTCTTCCTGTCATGTTCTCCTGATTCTGTGTCTTGGCTGTTCATCAGAAATAATTAAACTCTCTCCCATGGGCAACAATTACTTGCTTAAAATATTTGAGGAAAAAGAATGCATTTATAATTACCTACCCTTTTTGAAGGTGAAAATGGAGATTATCTTTTGATGAAATAAATGTGTGTGGAGAGACTTCCTGACGGCACCGGAGCATCGCACCCCATGGCGGTGGGAACTGGCTTCATTGTTGGGTGGGATGCGCTCGCATCGGATGTCCCCAACCCTCCGGTACGTGTTAAGTGTGAAGAACGGGTGGAAAGGTTTTGATTTCAGAGCCAATCCCAGGCCTCCCCTGCCCATTGAGCGAGAGATGTTTATTCCTGCAAATCTGCATACGGGCTTGGCATTTTTAAGCAGCAGGAATGAAGAAGGAAATATATCCAATTTGTACCTATCAAATATCACCCTTTTATTTAGTCATAGCGTGTCTTCCCTTTTCATGCTAAGAGTTGTCTTTGTTCCTTTTGACTAATGCTCCCAGGGGAGCTGGAGCTTTGAAAGTGTTTCATGTTTCAGAGCAGCCTTCTTTCCCCCTCAGATTTGTTTACTGATCCATCCTTGGTGAGACCTTTTAGTGGATGTGATAGGAAGGTTATTAAAAATAAAATATTCATCAGGAAATCAGCCATAAACATGGGGGCTGGTTAAAATTCAATTCCTAATTCTTTCAACCTTGACATCATTTTGCTTTTTGCTTAATATCTCTGTATACAAATTGGTGAGGTAATTTATTTTATAAACTTGCGCCTATTTCAGTTGTTCATACAACTTGCTCTTGTCTGCTTAATAGCATCAAATAACGTGACAATGGTAAAAATGACAATGACAAACGGAGGATTGTGACAGATTGGCTGAATTTGAATGCCTCTCACTGAGAAAAATGTTTCGGAGTGCCATTAATTGCTTTCACAGCAATGAGTTATGTTTGTGCATCTTGTCTGTCACTCGGTGCTCGTTCTGCTCTTCGCACGGAGGGGTGCCTGCCTAGTCCCTGTCATTGTGGGGACAAACACGCAGGGAAGCCGAGGGACAGAGTGTAGGGATACAGGAGAGGAAGCAACACACGTTGGTCTGGGGCAGAGGGGGGAGCTGGGTTTATCTAGATCATGGACTGCAGGCATGGATGCAGCTGGTGGCTCTGGCGGGTCACACCGTCACCGCCGCACGGTTCTGCCCAGGCTGAGGCTATTGATGGTGGTCAGTCATGAGCTAATCGGCTCTGGCCGGTTGTGTTCTTCATTTTCTAGGAAAATGGTTCAATATCTCCCTTCTTCCTGCTGGGTCTTCCTCTACGTCTTGTCTCTTCCAGTGCCCTCCTTGCTCCATCCGCTCCCCATGGATGCGGTTGGGCTGAGGAGCTGCACGCAAGCGCCTGGCTCTCATTTATCCCAGAGCTGGGGAGCTCATACGGGGCTGGAAGAGCAATCCCTGTTTCCTGGGTCAGCATATGGACTGAATTTCAGTCCCACATTCGGTACTTCTTTATGGTTGCATCCACCTGTCACGGAAGGGTTCGGTAATGTACAACCTTATTTGTCAGCTCCGGTTTCAGGTGGTGTATGCACGGATTTTTGACGTCCTTTAATTAGATAAAAATATGCTTCAATCTTTTGGACATCTTGCTTGGCAAATCAGCGACTGCAGCCAACAGTTGCCTGTCAGCTCGCAGTATGTGTGATAATTGTAAAGGTCAAATGTGAACCTGCATCACCAGAGAGCTCCCGGCGCTCGGCGCGTCCTCAAGGACTGCGTGCTGCCGGCGTGCCGACGGAGGGGATGCGCAACAGCTCGGCGGGGGAAATGGGAGAAAGAAGAGCAACGGGGGCTGAAGTCGTACCTCTTGGAGAGCTGCCGTGCTCGCCAGATGCTTCCCACAGAGGCTGGGCCTCCATGGGTGGCTTTGGGCAGTCCCCGTGGTCCTCGCCACCAGGGGTGGGAGGATGGAAGGCAGCCCCGAAATCATCGGTCTCGCGAGTGCGGCTGGGAGAGGGACAAACGATCTAGGCATTTCATTTCAAGTTTCATTTTCAGCATGATTCAGAACGCTTCCTCAGGGTGACCGATGTGTTTTGGAGCCCGAGGAACGCTTTTAATCTTGGAAATGTTTATTTTATTAAAAAAGAAATAAAGGATGACCCTGGAAGGGCTCGAGTTACACACGAGGTGCTCATTTCTGAGCCTCTCCCGAAGCGCTCTTCTTCAGAAACAAGACTTTGCCGATTCCGTTTCTGACCCAGGTGTGTCCCTGAGCCTTACGAGAGGGTTTGGTGCGCTGAGGAAGACAAAAATAATTATTTTTTCTTATTGCATGCAGGTTTTCTGTGACGACTTCTGATTCCCTTCAAATCTCCGCGTTAAATAATCAGGAGATAGCAAAGGGCAGGTTTTGAAATACGTGCACTCGGTGCTCAGCCATCTTTCGTAGTGGAAATGATGATTATGCTTTAGAGCCGAGATTGATTTTCCTCCTTGACCTCATTGTCTTTGATGAGAGGAGAAGACGCTCACCAAGCCCGCATAAACTCTTGCTCTCACCTTCAGTAGGGGTGAGCATTTTTTAAGTGTTTGAAAGCCTTGTTGGGTCATGAAAATCTATTCAGAGGCCTAAAGAGCTAGGGCTTGGAGCAAAATACCTTTTTTGATAAATCTGCCTCTCTTTCTGTCCTTTCCTTCAAAAGGTCACAGCTAATGATTTCCCATACGGTTGGTACAACAGAAAATACAGGGCAGAGTATCCGAGTTTGTTTACTACTACTTTGTATATCAATATGATGAAAAAAAAAACATAAATAGTTATCCTTGCAGGCTGATGCCTGGGGATTTGAAATCAGGCAGCAATTTGCTAGTCCCGGTGTGTTTGTGAATGTGCATTTCTGTCTGATGGCAAGTGTTAAATCGGCCTTGGAGTCAGTCACCCACCATAAACTTTCCACATCCTAACATGCACAGAAAGGTATTTGCATCCCAGCAGAGAGAGGATTTTGAATTAGCTTTAACCAGGCGGTGTGTGAGTTTTACTCATGATCTGCAAAAAGAGAGAGAACAAATAGGAAGTGCATATTAGGAGATTTGATGGACAATGAGAGATTGAAACGGGGAGCTAATAATGTATTTGCTTTCCCTCTTATCTGTAATAGAAGTACAGGGGCAGCAAAGATTTTCTTCTTCCTTTTTACTTGAATGGGGGCATTTCTTATTTATCTTGTCGTGCTGTAGAAAATAGGACTTTTCCCTTAAAATATAAACATATATTTCTCCTTTTCAGATACTTCCTTCTGAAACCAGTTGTTTTAAAACCTGATAATTTAAGGACCAGATATGTTAACAGCTAACATTTCCTGATTTGTAGGTACTTTTTTTCCCATCGAAACTGGTTTTGGTGCCAGTGGGGACAGATTCTGAATCAGTCACTAAAGAAATTCTTAAAAACCGGACGTCCTAATTGACTTGAACAAGGTTACCAATGAGAGTTGAATTTGCAGCATCTGGACCTTGCAAAACGCACAGACAGGGGATGTTTGTCTGGCAAAAGAGTGAAGCCACTTTTCGGCCAAAAAAAAAAATTGGGGATTGCTTTGCTGATACAGAAGAAGGTTGTCTTTGTTTCTGAGATCAAAGTGGGATCCTGTAGTTGAGCCTGTAAAATGCCCAGTGCCTCCCCCTCCTCCCCGAGATGCTGTAATGCATTGATTCATCAAAATCAATCGCACTTTCATGAATTAGTCATTCGGTTCCTCGCTGCATCTGGACAAATTATGTACTCCTTCCTGCGCGCTGATATCTCAGCTCTGGTCTCTGAAGCAAACGCCGCTGACTGGCGTGTTTAATAGGCCAGGCTGCTCCTGATACGGAACCGGCTGACAGCAAATAAACAGTTATTTTGTAGGATTTTGTTTGATCACCTGCAAGAATCACCCCAAACATCTGTGATGAAGGGACTCGGTGCCTTCCAGTAGCGATGGCAGTGAGAGGATTTTTCAAAGGCGTAAAGCTCCTGTGCTATTTGAGGACGGATTAAACCCTGCTTTATCGCCGGCAGCTTTATCGCCGCGGAAGGCGCGGAGACGTGCCCGCTGGTGTGGCAGGTTGCCCCGCGGGCCGGGCCAGGAGCCATGGGGCTGCCTCCCGGGCCCTTCAGCTGCCCACAGGCCTGTGCCCACCCTTTTAGGACCCTAACCCTGTGCTGGGAGAGGATTTGAAGGTGTCAGGGCCGCAGGATGTGCCCCTGGGGCAGGCGGCGGGGGTGGCTCCTGGAGACAGGCCTTCTGCATTCCCCCAAGCCTTGTACAGGGCACTGAGCCCCAAAGAGTGCCTGACGTGGCTTTGTTTGGAAAATGGGACTGTGCTGGAAGGATCCCTGGTTAACAGCTGGGCATTCTTGAAAATAGTCATTTCTAGGAACAGGCCGTGTTTTCTTTGTGAAGCCCAATGGTGCTGTGTGAGGAGGCCACACCTGAGCATCAGCGAAGGCGTCTCGCCACCACGTGCAGTGAGGGGGTGTGAATCCTTCCCGACTCGTGGCGTTCCACGCTCCGAAGCATGAAATGTAATCATCATTACCTTACTGCGCTCTCATGTCCCTTGGGTGCTGTGTTCTATCCTGCCCGCGTGGCACAAAAATCATTGCTCAAAAAATCCTCTCGCCTTTTTAGATCTAGCTAGAGCATTTGACTTGATGGCCTTCTGTGATGGGAAATTCTTCAGGCAGGCTCTGTGAACAAGTATTTCCTTTTATTCCTTCCAAATTTACTGGCAATTATTGACTGACCCCTTTGCTCTTGTGTTATGGGATGGTGTGAAAAGAGAGGGATTGATCAATTTTCAGTACACTGCCCTGCAGAGTTAACGATATTTTATTTTCCTGCGTTAGGGGGGAGAGAGAGAGAAAGAGAGAGAGAGAGATCCTTTTTCATTACATGTCTGATCAATTCCTAAGTTTTTCAGGGCATTCAAGTTCCTGAACTTTACAGATAGTAGAGAATAAGATGAAAAGGCATAGAGTTGTTCTTGAAATGATCATTGAAGAAGATGAAGAAAAATCAGCGGTTGTTCATTTGCCTTTATTGCTTTTTGCCTATATAAATTAGAATCAAACGTGTCCAGCTAAAGAAATGCAGGCCTCTGCTGTCTGCACTGCATAAGATCTTCAGGCAACATTTATGGAGTTTGAAAATAATGTTTCTGGTAATAAATGGCAGAAATATTCTGTTTTCTGCATCAGCAGATATGAGGATTAAAGGATTTGACCATATTAAACAATTTTGCACAGCTTTGGCTCCCAGGGCTTGCAGGCTGCGTTATCAGAGTTCATCTCACGGCATTTCCAGACCTGATTTAAGAAGAGAATATGTTCCTGCTTTGCAAGTTGTCACTCCCTAATTTAGCCCATCTTTGACAGAATTAAAAAACCAAAGATAAAGAGATTATTTTTCTTCTTTTGAAAGTGGGAGGGCTTCTTAAGGTTCCCCCCCACCCCAATCAGCCGTTTGAAATGATGGAGATAATTGAATTGCATTGTTTCTCCATCCTCCCCCGAGCTCTGCTTATACTGGACTATCACATTGCTATGGAAACTTGAAAACGATAGTAGCTGATCTTTGTTTGGGTGAACAGGAAGGTTCCTCTGCTATTTGTCATCATAATCAAGCGAGACTAAGAGTATGACAGCCTGCCCCATGGTTTCGCTCTGGCAGGTATCTCCTACTCTCCTTTTTCTTTCATTTCCAAATTTAAAACAGCGGAATATTTTGTTGTTATTTTAGCTGTTTAGCGTGAAGACAGCACGGGTAGCAAAATAAGACTAAGATGCCCTCGAGATGTCTAGGCTTGAAATAGATCCTGAGCATCCTCCTGCCGTCAGGGTTTGTATCAGACCGAGGAACTTGGTCCCTGTTGTGCTCCAGAGGGGATGCTCCTGCCTGCCTCTGCCCGGAGTAGGATGGGGCAGGTATGAGCTTATCTCACTTAACCAAGTGTGACTTTCTTTACATGTTTTCCAGCTGCTCTGGGTCCAAGTACCAGACACACCACAATAATACATCATCACCCATTTGTATAGCACGGGTATACCGAGGAGTTATTTTTAAGATCCAAAGGGCGAGCTTCTACATGTTGTCATGTTACACTTCACATGTGGTTTATCTGATAATCATCTAATAGAGAGCCCTGGAGACTGACTGTATTGGAAAACTATATTCTTGCTTTGAAGAATCATTACGTTTTAGGTGAAAACTTAGGTAGATACCCATTAAGCTATGCCTGAATTGGCCCACCAGCTCCTGTTTGGCTCATCCTTCCTCATCTTCCGCATCAAAAACGTGAATTTCAATCATACAAGCCCTTTTTTGAATTTCTAGCAAGCTATACTGTCTACTGCAGCATTAAAATTCTCTCCCAGTGCTGCACGTCACGAGCCCTGTTTTATAAAGCTTCTTTACCTTTATCAAAGAAAACTCTTAGAACTTTCAAAGTCCTGAATGCGGATACCTGCTCTTGTTGGCTCTTGCTGCCTGCATGGGATTAATCAAGGCTGTCACACATCTAGTTGTAAAACCTTTAATAGTTTTAAACGGTTTGAAGCTGCTCTATTTATCATGTGCATCAAGGAGAATAAACTGTTAAACTGCTGTATCAGTATGAAATAGTTTTAGCTGTTGCAAAGGAAGGCAGAGATGAGCCCCAAATGCTAGACACCTAGGAAAAAACCCCTCAAGATACGAGGATGAGATGCTGTTCTTTGAATCTTTCACAACTATTTCCCAACAAATACTCATGTATGCAAATTGCATTGCATTCAGTGGAGTTTGCAAATGGAGGCTGGCAAAAACAATTATTGGTTCCTCTAAACAGGCAATAAAAAGGGCAGTGTGTCCTTCACTCTGCTGGTAAATACCTCATTTTGGAAGAAATCCCATTGTTGACTTTGTCAGGACAAGACAAATCTATTTTGGCATGCAGCTTCTGATAATTGTGCACAGAACAACAGAAGTGGTCTGATATATTTGTAACAGCCCGTGCCTAATGCAAGCATCATAGGGAAGTCTGCAATTTTCCTTTGATACCTCTCTGGAGTAGCCCCCTTTGCAGCCTGGATGTTGGAAGGTCTCCATGAGAGTTCAACCTGGAGGTGAAAAGACTTTTTCTGCTTTGCACTTGAGTAATCACAACCCAACAAACAGCGATGATGGCTTCTCAGCCCTCATTTGAAATTCTTGAGTCTGCAAAGCTAAATTGGAAGTGCCACAAAGACAGATGTTGCTTTTCCCTTAATTCTATACTTCAGCTTTTAGCTTTGCTGGAGATTGGAACAAAAGAGAAATGGTGGCGAAGAAATAAAAGTACACCATTGCTCCTTTTTGTCTTTGAAATGGGTCTGAGAATGGAGAAAGTTTGGATAAGTTTACTTTTTGCCTATATATATTCGTTGTGTGCACCCACATGCATGTAGGCATGATTAGAATCGTGTAACGCCCAGTAAAATACAGCACAGGGTGAAATGCTGGCTGTACGCAGCCATTGATTGTCTGCCCAGAGGACAACTACACTGAAATCACATATGGATCCCAATGTCTGGTATCATACACGCAGCTCCCTGCCCATCACACTCGTGCCAGAACAAGAGGGGCTTTGTTCTGTTCAGCTACAATGCTTGGGAAGGCAATGATGGATTTAAATAAGAAAAAGCTGGTGTCAGACCAGTACTGGGTTGTCCCAGATCTCCAGGTTGAGTTAAAACCACGGTGGTGTAAGCAGCAAAGTGTGAGCACTAGTACTGAGCACTAGGTTGTACTTTGGTGCCCCTGTTATGAAACTGGAGTGATTGTAAGTGTTCAGCGAGTTGTAAGGGGGCAGATCCTGAGAAGTGCTCGGCATCCTCTGAGAGCTGCTAAACAATTTAATTCCTCCTGGCTGCTGTCAGAGCTGAAGATGCTACACGCTGTATAAGATGAGCACCGACGCGATTATGCATGGCTGGGACACTTGTCTCTCAATTTTCCCATATGCCTTTCTTATAATTGAAGCATTGCAAAGGCTAAGTTGTCAAAAAGGTGTCCAAATAATGATGGCGATTACATGATTAATTAGGCATGCAAGTGCAGTTGCTTTATTTTTTTTTCAACAGTTGGTGCTTAATAGCAAGGAAACTGTTGTGCAACTAAATAAACCCCCAGAAATGATCGGGTGGATTTGGGGGCAGGTGAGTCCATTTAAGTATGGAGCTGCAGAGTCGCTGTAATTAGTTGCCTAATTGTGTGCCCAAACTTATTTGATGCACTTAGTGTGTATGTATAATTAATGATGATTTATTGAAAAGCACTCTTACTGCAAGTGCCTTCCTTATCATTTCCTAAAAATCAAATTGCTGAAGGAAAGATTAGAATTTGGTTTAATATATATGGATAGAATTAGAATTTCTTACTGCATTTTCTTTATTAACTTAAAGCAGATGAGTCTGGAAATTATCTACAGATAAACTCTCATGTAGGAACGCACCCAATGCTCTTAAGGTCAATCGCTTCCGCTCATACTGGTGGTTCAAATATTTTTCTCAGTTCACACAGATGAGAAAAAGCCGGGTTTTTTTTTGGAGGTAGCTTTAAAGTGTGAATACTGTGTCTCCTTTCATGCTTTCTCTTTTCCCCTGGAGTGCCCTGGATGGTGCTGTGCATTTGAGTGGGGGTTAGGCTGAGGAGCATCTGCTCTCTTGTTGGGTTTGGGGCGACTTGGCTCTGAGCCTCCTTTCTTTGGGTGTAAATCTGTTGGGCAGTAACAACTTTGCCTCTAATGGAGCTCCTGTTTTGTGGAGAGGAAAGTGTGACAGCACCCTAAAGAGGCAGCTAACAGGGCTGGTGCTGCTTGTGGTTGTCTCTTCCTCAAGTCTGGAAGCTTCATAGCTGCTGTAGCCAAGGGTGGAGAGCTTTAGGAGCTCTCAGAAGTCAGGCTTGCAAAGCCTTTTCAGCTTCATGTGGCATTTACGTTTAAGCTGTTTCTAGTAGCTTGGGGTTTAGAAGAAGTCAAGGGAAAAGCAGGAATTTTGATATGTTTTTCCCTGTAGAATCACCCTGTGTAGCTGGGGCCCCTGACCTGAACACAAGCTGGCCGTCAGACTTGCTCCTAAGGGGGAGCTTGAAAACAGGGGAGGACCCCAAACTGAACTTCAGGGAGGGCCTCCCACATCCACTGTCCAAAACCAAAGCTTCAGGTGAGGTGGGCCATGGATAGTAGGTGGCGGAGCAGCCTTGACAACGAGGGCTGCCCCTCTCAAAGCCATGGTGCAGCTGAGCTCTTCCCTCTCAGTGGTGCCCCCCTGGTCCCAAGATGGTGTCCGCATACATCCATGGTCCAGTGCTAACTGTGTTACACACACCCAAACTGCTCATGTTCCTTTCTCTCCAGTGTTTCCTTTCTGTGATGGGCAAGCCTCATTTTCTGAACATTTTCTGAGAATTTCAGCCAGGTTTGAGAGCCAAGTGATGGAATTTCAGCATCAGTTTCTCCAGGTTTCCTAATAATCTTGGCACTATTACCTCTTTCGTTCCTATGGTTTACTTAACACAGCACAGATCTGTCACTGCCCCTTTTTCATCTTATTATTTTCAGCCTTTGGTTTCCTGCCTTGCTGTTCTTGATGGGCTCAACACGGCTTCCCCTGCTCTTCTGTTCATCTTTGTTTTCACTGACATGCACAGATCCTGTATTTGTTCTGGCATTCAGATCTTTCCTCATTTCCTTTCTATCTTTTAACAGTCTTCTCTCATCTCTTCAGATACAGCTTCCAAGCCGTCTGGCGGCTTCTTCTTCTAGCTACCTCATCGTACGAGGACAAGCTGTGTGTACTGTGCGGCAGGTCCAGTGGGGAAAAGCAGGGCAGATTTATGCACAACAGAGATTGCTTGTTATTTATTTATTTAATTATTTTTATTTCTTAGTTTTCAAATACTGGTTTAAATGACAATGGGTTTAATTGCTTGAAAATACACATAATCAAAGTAATACTTTGAAGATCTGAAAAATACAATTCTGTTCTATGAATATAAATTAAAACACATCATGTGTAGGCTGTTTGTTGCCTGTTATTCTAATATTCTAATTCAGTTTGCTATCTCTTAGTCTTACCAGATTTTTCTCAATGCTATTTTTAAAGCAGATTTCGCAGATATGAGTTGTGGAAACAAAAATAAAGTGTGAATTACTACAGCAAGGGATCTGGAAAAGGACTTAAGTCCTGATTTTCCTATAGTATACTATATTCTACTAAATATTCCGGTATTTATACCTCAGTATTCCGGTGTACAGATAAGAACCTCACCAATTTCAGAATGGCTTCATGTGGAAACAGCGATGTGGCGAGATTTGCGCTTTAATTACCACTAGACTCCAAACCAGTCTGGAAAGTAAGAATCAATTAATCATCTCCCTTTTTCTTAAGCTTTGCCTAAGTTGGCTCCACCAAGACAAGCTGCGATAACTTTCCCCCTAGCCCATTAGGGTTCTTAGCACACCTCGGTGATATGCAGGCCGTAGGTTGACTGGGTACATAAAAATTAGTGCAAAACATACCAGTAGTAATGCTTCACATCTTTGAAGCACTTTACAGACATTAACTAATGAATTGTCACAGAAACCATATAACATCTACAAGTGTCTTTGTCCTCATTATACAGATGGAGAAAGTAAGGTAACAAGGATAAATCACTTGTCCTGGGCCCCAGAACAACTGACAGAGGAAGGATTTGTAATGTAGGAATGTAGGAAGGATTTGTAATGTAGGAATTTCTTCCCAGACTGAGATTTCGCTTTCTCTGATGAAAAAACTCTCCTACAAAAAATTGCCAAAGGTGGGTAAATACCATCCTTTTCCTTCCTTTGGCAAATTTTACTGCATCTCGCTCTAATATGTTTCAAAAAGGTCTGTGTACAAATAAGTTGGGGGAGAGTGTAAAGGTCAAAAATTGTATCTTGGAAAATGGTATTTTTTTGAATTTCCCAGTCTGATGAGTCATTCATTGCTATGACATATTGTGTCTGCTTTTGTTAGTCATGTCATATTAGAGTCAGTGAGTGAGAATGATCCTGCCTATTCCAGGCTGGCTGATTTCATGAAAAAACTTAAATTGAGAGTGACACTAACGCGCAAAAGAGTAATCTGAGGGAATGCAGTTAGTTTGCTTCAGATCTTATTTCTTCTGTACATTGGGCTGACATGAATGTTTTTCTTCATAACCTGCAGTTCACAACCAGCTGAGTTCTCTAAGATTATACACTCTGCAGAAGTGACACTATTTTATTGAATTAAGTAAACAATTTGTCACTGCTGAAACTCGGTGTTAGTAATTTATTACAAATTACATCATTATTTTACAATACAGGACAAGTGAGTCAGATGAAATGCGTCTAGCTAATTCTGAATTTCGGGATAATCGATGAAGCCTTTGTTAGATTAAAATATGATATATTATCTAAAGCCATTTAGCTGGGCCTGGGCTTGAATTTAAATATTTCTATAACAAGCGGACTCTTTTAGTTTCAAAAACAAACACGTGTTTCCATTAGTACTTTGAGAGAGTGTGTCATCACTTTCTGATGACTGAATCCATGGCGAACGTGCTTTATTCTGGCCTGTTCATCATAGGGTTGTACTTTGTGCTGTGATATTTGAGGGTTTCTAGCAGAATAGGACATTGTGCGTAGCCCTTTTCCTTCTCATCCTCTCCCTAGGAGGAGATTGAGTGCGATATTTTGGTTTTAATGGACATGCTGCCATATAGCATGTTTAGGGCAGGGAGCCGCCTCTCCCTGCCCGGTCCCATCCTGCTGTAAGATCAGCAGTAAGATCTTAGTGAGATAGGAAACAAGTTGTCCAAACATGGGAAAATGTAGGAATTTTGGAAATGTTGCCAGGTGGCCATAAAGCTGAAGCCCTTACTATTTTCATTAGCTGAAAAGGAAAACAAAATTTTAGGCAGATGTCAGTTGAATGAAAGGTTTCCTTTCAAGCTATTTTTGTAGTAATTTGCACGTATGTCTAAATGATGAGTAATATGAAAACAGATATAATGATAGTCAGTATGAAGTACTTATTTTTTTTCAAAACCAGTTAATAAATTCATTAAAAATGATTTTTTCCTTCAAAAACGATGTTTTAATAAATCTCTTTTTTCTAACTGCATTCAGAATTTCCCAGGAATCCTTTTTTTTGCATTTTTGCCCAGTGTTTTCTGGGTCAGCATAGCCTTACTTGCTATTAGGAGAGGAATAATACATGACGGCCAATAGCAGCAGGCAATTTGTACAACCCGAACCAAGCTTGTACGTGTAGGGAAGAGAAGCACTCTTCTAAATCAGAGCGCAAACGTTCAATTATAAGGCCTGTTCTGAGGCCGCGGCTCCTGCTGACTTCCTAAGGGGAAGGCCCTCTTTCTTCATAAAGAGTTTCTTCCTCCTCCCCTTCAGCCTGCTGGCAGTAGGAGTTGGATTTCTTGCTGTTACACAGTCCACTCGTGGCAATGGATGCGCTCGGGATACTCCTGTGATTAATGACCCTGGTTAAGGGCCTGTTACCGACCGGAGCTCGATTCATCTCACTTCACTGGAGCATTACACGGCGTGCATTGTCATTGGCCACGACATGGCCTTTTGCAATTAGGGTAGGTAAATTCTGTCTACAGGTGGTGATTCCTTCCTTAGCTTCCTCCCAGGGACAGAGCTGTGAAGTAGCCCCAGCTGCTTTGTCTGAGAAATAACCCGCCTAGATTTTGTTCTGCTTGAGTACGTGGCTTTTGTGGGGTACAGGGCTTATGCTACTCTATACAGGGAGATTTTGAGGCACAGGATGAAGAGTTAAGCAGTTGCTTTGTAAAATTTAGGGAGAAAAATAAGAAAAGTAGTAACCCTCTCAGCCTTTATTTCTTGGTTTCCATTCTGTCCCTCTGCATCTTCATTAGGTTACAGTTTTCCATGCGTGGTATCTGCCTGGAGTGAATTGAAATAAATAAACAGCATTTCAGATACCTTTTTACAGGAGGAAAACAGACTTCCCTGACTACTAACGATTATTTCCCGAGCAGTTGAACTATCCCCACAGTCACAGCTGCAAGAAGTGCGAAGTGGGACAGGGAAAGGAAACAAACTTTGGTATGAAATGCCCCGTGAGCCCACCAGCAGAACAGGGGCTGTGCTCCTCATTTGCCACCAGGTGAGGAAGGGAATGGCAAAGGAAGGCCGGTTTGCCTGAGGCATGCTGGTGGCACAGTGCTGTTCCTCGACCCGTGCCCAGTGCACCGCTGCCTTCTGCTCCCTGTGTGAATGAGGAGAAGCTCATATATACGTCCTGGCTTAGGCACTAGATGCCTTGATAGCTTTTCCAAGGTAACTCTTCAGCAGCTGTAGTCTTGCTGCAGTTCCATGTGCAAAATTACAAACTTTCCGAACCTCAGTGTGGATGTAGTGCAAATCCGTTCGCAGCACCTCTTTCTGCAGAGCTTATGGCATCCCTGGGATGTTCAAGGGACCTCGAAGCCTGTGCGTCAGATTAGCAAATAGTCTGAGCTGTATTTGTTTAGGTGACTACTGGGTTGCATGGCTTCTTGATGGCATTGCCTGGCATGATCTAGGCTAGTTGCCACACGACAGACATGAGTGACATCCTCCTGTCTCAGCACATCCCACTTCGGATCGCTTTTAGGTTTCTACCCCTTGTAGTTCAATAAGCAGCATGAGCTCTAGCTCAAGAAAAAGAATTTATGAACTGTTTTATTTGAGATATTGCCTAAAGTTGCTTTTCAAAATGGTTGTTAGTCACCTCTGTCACGTTGATGCTTTTCAAAATTGTATTTCCTGTTCAATTTCTCACTTTGTCAGACAGCAGTAATTAAGGTTTAGCATGCAGAGTTTGAGCCAGAAAGGAGTCCCTGTGCAAAAGATGTATGTGGGCACTGGGGATTAAATTTAGCAGCCTCCTAGTTGTAAATATTTTATCACTTTATCTCTGAGATTATGACCATGATACACAACGGGAGTTGGAGATGTGACTGAAGATGGAAATGCGGCTGTCCGCTGAGGGTGTTTGTTCACCGGCGGGCAGCGCTAGCTGGTTGAGCCTATCTGGCTACTGGGTAAGTGTTAATTTATATTCATCAAAACCCTAAGCCTGGGAAATGAAAGGAAAGCTCTAGTAGTTCAGTAGCTAAGGCAAAAAGATCCTCTCCTGAAACACCCAGAACTGGTCACAGGTTTTTCCTGTCTCTCCCTTTTCTAAGTCTCCGGTCTTCACATAAGAAAATATATTTTGGTTTGCAGAGGGAAGGATGGCAGAATCACCAGGCTTGCATTGGCTTTGGCAAATTAATATTGAAGGCTGAGGATGAGTAGTCAGCAGCTAGACCTATAACCCTTGCCTGGGCCATGGGCTGTTCTGTATCGTCAGGAGCAGATCCAGGTGAATGGCGATGGAGATGTAACTCTCTGAAGGCAATTCTTCTGAAAATTTCATTGCTCCGAGAGAGAGATGAGGAGCAGATCCAAAAATTGTCATCCAGACCTGGGCTCATACAAGCCATTGATGCCGTAGGTTGTTTTGGTCAAGTACCGGCTCTGTCTTACTATGCAGAAGAGGAATTACGTACTGCTTGCCAAAGCCTGGACTGTATTTAGGGTGCACGTTCTCTGCTGGGTAACTCCAGCAGTGCTTGGAGAGCTAGATAAATGCAAAGAACTGTGTATTTGGATTTCACTGTGCTTGTAGTTACAGCTTTAGTTCAGATAAGTTTCTAATTAAAGCCAAAAGATTAAAGTACTTTTTCAGTAAGGTATTACACGGTTAATTCTGTTACTCCTTCAGTTGCATGATAGAAATGATAGATGAAGCTACCAGATAATTTGTACTTCTGGCATATGGGTTGTTTGTTTTTTGCAGCCGAGCAGAGTGACAGCTCTGGGCTTGCCACTGTGCCGAGTGTTATAGATTGCATTTACAATTCCTCCATCATTCCGTATTTGCATGGACATTTTAGTGCCTCTGGACTTCGCACAGTTATCTCCCAGGATTATCAATAGAATCCCAAAACATTAATGCATCCAATCAAGGTAATTGAAAGAGAGAGGCTTTATTAAAAAGAAATCTTGGCAAGGCCTGTAGCTTATATAATAAGATTGTTCTATAGAATCTCTACATCTGAGGCAGAATAGCCTCTTATGTGCAATACAAAGCAACTACGCCAAAAGTAGCTACTACAACTGAGATCTTGCTGTGTTTGGTTAACCTGTGGCTTTGCAGCAAATAGCAAGGAATGACTTGAATAGTTTAATTTTCCCCTCATTTAAAGCATAAGTTGTGTGTACAATACCAAGTTATGTAATACCATCCAGAGGGCATGTTTCTAGCAGTTTTCGGGGTCTTCACTTTGAATTTATACCACTTGTTTATATTCAGCATGAATCGATGGCTGCAGCAGCTGCATTAATGGAACATAACATCTATCTGAGCGAGTCGGTGAAAGGCAGCACATTTATTCACCATAGATTTGCTAGCTGAAGTGTAGGTAATACAACTACGTCTCCGTCTCTGTTTTGATTGGGAGCAGTGTGGCTGTGAGTCCCCTCGTTGCCCCCACTGATGGTGTGCTGATTCAGTTCTCCCTAACGGCCCCAGGCGTGCGCCAAACGCATCCCGGCCTCTCATGGAGATAAAAGGGATGGGTTTTGAACCACATGCGTGGTGGGCATGTTTGGTTGGGGGCAGCAGATTAAATCTAGTTCCCAGTGAACATCAGGATATGTATGTATGTATATATATACACATGCGTGTATATGCATGTATATACACATGTAGAATATAGAATCTATGTATATCTACATTGTATGTAGTGTCTACTGTTGTTGTCTGTCTACTATTTTTGTCTATCAAGAGCTATCTTCCCCAGTGTCTTAAAGAATATGAAGTTGTGTATGTATTGATCACCAAAGTTAGCAGACTTAAAAAAAAAAAAGAAAAGCAGCAGCTGGCAATCTTACCCTGACCTCAGGGGGGCAGGCACGTATCTGATGGGGTATCGGTGGGTGGAACATCTAGGTGTGGAGCTTCCCGGGAACTCCAGCTATTTGCACTCTCAGTGTTTTGATGCCCTATCAGATAATGCTCTCTGCCTTGGAAGAAAGAGGTCTCTCAGCCTCTCAAGTAAGACACATTTTCTTGTATTTACACTTATTTATACTGCATCTTTCCGCAACACATCACAAACTGATTTTCAGTCTTCAGTTGTACTGGCTGGTCCATGTGTGTCTAAGTGGCAATGCCTTCCAATAATGGTTGGAAGATGACCTGGTTGTTGCAGTTCTTGTAGAGGTTTTTAGCTCGGCTGTGTGACGTTTCTGTTTTTCAACAGATGTTCAGGGCCAGGATTTTAGTCCCAACCAGTATATGTGTGCATGCTCATGTACATTATGAACCACGCTTTTCGTTGGCTGTGGTCAGTAGACAGACTCTTTTGCCACAATATAGCTTGGAGTTAATTGTATGGAAGATGGAGAGTAAAGCAGAGAGAATGTGTATTACTGGTGTAAACTTGTCATATTTCACCGGGAGACATTGAGCAGACCCTAACAAAAACCTGTCATGTTACAAAAATGCTGTAAGATGTGTAAGAAGATGTGAAGCACTGAAGTAGAAAACATTCTCACCTCTTTATGCACTGTCTTATATTAGTAATGCCAGAAGGATATTTTAAGATTTTTATTTTCTTTTTTTTTACCACTTGTGCTGTTCCCTCTTTAAGTTTGATTACGTAATTCACAAATTTCACATCCCATTACTCATTTATTAATGCCCTACTGCAGGGTCATGGCTATTCAACAATGCAGAAATGTATCTGTAGAGGTTTTTTTTTTTTTGTTATTTTTTGCACTTGTTTCTGACCATTTCTTTACCTTTTAAAACTCGTACTTACAAATCTAAATTTTGGACCCAAATGAGTTGGAACTATACCTTTAAAAAAAAGACCCAACCCTTTATTAAAGTTACCCCAATGTTGCTGTGTCAGCATCAGCGTGATTAACCTGCCATACAAATGTGGGTGCTATAAAATGAACTTGCTCCAAGGCAGCTTTGATTTGCATGCTCAACACTTTCCAAGTGTTGCATTTATAAATCAGTACTTTCTGTGTGTGCCTGTTCTGGGTAAGTGTTTTTCCTTCATTCTCCCTTCTGTCCTACAGCCCACTGTGTTTACCATGACCACGGGAGAGCTGCACAGCTGATGGATTTACATTGAGAGGCAGTGATTCTATTTCTTAGATACAAGGGAAGACTGACCTATTCCCCGGGCTTTCTAAAATTAATACACACATCATTAATTGCTTGTGAGGGGAAAAAATTGAAGAAAGGAAAAAAAAAAACAGAACACAAAAACCTGACCTGCCAGTGCATTAGATTAGTAGGCAGTGCAGCATTACAGAAGGAACGTGTTCCTATCCGTTGTAGCATGCAATGTGCTACGTTCATCACACCTGAGTTCATATAAGCAGAGCCACTAGCAGAACACCTCTAAATTCCTTTTTCTTCGAAATTTTGCATTTCTTCTCAAACAGCCATCTCAAACAAACCTAGCCCAGCCTTTCACTTCCCGACTGTACTGGTTTTTAGGTAGCGCCTCTCCTGGGTGCTGCACTTCTTAGCAAACAGCCCGAGTTGTTTGTGGGGGGGAGTGTGGCTGGCTCTGCCCAGACACTACGGATGTCAAGTTCATTTAAACTGCATACAGTTAATTCACTTGTTGTGGAATGGGATTTCATTCTTCCCTTAAAGCATGTGCAATATCCCTGTTCGATGATACTGATTGATAGATTTTCAGTTCCTGCAAACTTTCTAGGCATAGCGGTGGAATCCTACGAAGTGAAAGAGGTTACTCTGGGAGAGGTGGAAGGCCGATCTGGAGCAGTAGTGCATTTTCCTTTGTTTTACCCATGAGAATTTAGCACCCCTAAGAACAGCCTGTAACTTCTGATTCAGCAGAAATGCCAGCAAGTGTCACTTTCCATGCATCATATGTAGGAACAATTTCAATAAGAATAATAGCTCATTTCAAAGGACTTCCAATATTAGTATTTATTTAAGTACTAATTCTTTCATTTACACCATTGTTTCAGAGAACACGGGAGAAGAGGTTGAATAACATGGCCTAACAGGCTTGAAACAGAATAAAGGGGATTTTTTTGTTGTTGTTTTCTTCCATTTCTTTGGTATTTCACCAAAGTTTTTCTTTGACTTTGCTGCTTTTGCTACCGTAATTTTTCACAACAAATGTTACACCGCAGGATCTGCAGCTCTGCACATCAATACAGAAAGCACCACGTGGGAAATAGCCAGAGAGTGCCAATATTTATTACCCCAAAGATAGGGATTTGCTCTGTTGGTGTGGTGGGTTTCTGCTTTTCTTTTTGGGGGTTGGGGAGGAGTTGTTCTTGGTTTTGGTTGTTCTAATATTACTCTCTTGTCTCCAGGCAAGAAAGCAATTCTCCCTTTGCCTTAGAAACATGTGGTGTAACCTCATGTCTTTCTGGTAGGGGATTTAAAACCACCACTATAATTTACATGATAATTATGTCATATTTTTTACTTCCCATACAAGTTCCTCCTTGTTTGAGACTGTTCTGTCCTTTAGCAAATAGTGTGCTTACCTTGGCTCTTTGGGGAGTTCTCTGCAATCTTGAATAAGTAATATAACAGAAAAATGGCTCATCTGGTGATTTCAAGGGGATTTAGGGAAAAAATCTGGTGGATGGGACACGGAGGAGAATTGTCCACAGTGCTACAGGAGTAGAACAAATATTTAATCTGGTCGTCATGGGCTTGCCCTTCTTTTAGGGCATCTTATGGTGTGGTTTTTGCTGCAGAGGATGAGAAGGAGAGCGGCTGGAGAGAAGTTTGAGGAGGAAGTGGTGGCCATGCAGAGAAGATGCTGGTGCAAAACAAGGCATCTTCTCTGGGCTCAGTAGGATGCAAGCAGCTTGCACATCACAAGTCCATCTTCTGCTTTGTGTTTTAAAGGGGATGGCCAAGCTGAGAGAAGCATTACAGACTTGGCCTGAATGCCATATTTTCCTAGTCTGGATGTGAGGATGTGCAGCAGGTCTGACAACTGTCCCCACGCTGGTGCTGCACTAAGCGCAGTTTGCCAGGAGCCGCAGTGTTTGTCCTGCTTGGAGAGGAGATTGATCGTCCTGGCCTTTGCACGGCTCCGCTCCTCGACGTTCGGCTTTTCCTGTTTGAAATACAAATGGTAGAAATTAATATATTAGCAGGAGGCTGCAGAATGTAATTGTACATTGACTGAAACGCTCCTGATGGATGGACCTGGTGAGATGACATCTCGTATTTATGGAGAGGAGAGCACAGGTAGTTGATAGATTTGACAAGAGCGTAGTGGCAAACCAAATAACACTAAGCCAGAATGAGAATGTATTTCCTAATGGCCTCCCTCGCAGCTGTATACACTGATTTAATCTCTCCAAAGCACTCCATTGTTTATGAGGCCCGTGGGTACAATTTTATGCCTGACTGAAGAGGTTGCTAATAGCTGCCATATTTGTGTTTAAGGACCTGCAAAGGATTCAACTAAGTATTTTAAAGCAATGAGCCATAATAAAGTAATAATATATTGAAAATAATAAACAGCTTTTTATTCAATAATTGGCTGCAAAACTGGTGAACTTTAAATGACAAAACTACTAATTATAAATGCAATTGCTAATCATATATTCATTAGGGAATGCAAATTAAAACCATGGCATAAAGTCTCTATATGTGCCAGAGGCAACAAGTTGCGGAACAGGACCGTAGACTCTGTTTAAAAAAAAAAATAAATAAGAGAAAACAAAATATTAATGTAGGAAAAAGTTGTGGTGATAACTCGGGATTGCTTTGTCAGGGGATAAAGCTCTCCTGTGGGGAGGGAAGTGCCTGTTCTTGGGGCGAAGGTGTGATGGACCGTGCTGGGGCATTTGGCGTCTCAGCCAAAACGAAGTATGAACTGTGGGGTAGGTTTCGGTGTGGCTCTGGATGTTGGTATGTCGTCCAGGAGGTGACGGAGCAAAGCGCTGCTTCTCCTCGAGGCAGCCTGTGCTGGCTGGGTCGCACCTGAGATCCCTGCTGGATTCGCAGTGGGGCTTCCCACCTGGAGCAGCTGTGCCTAGCAGGATGAGAAATGAGGAGGCACACCTGGATCTGAGGCTCCTCTAGTAAGATTTGTCTCCTGTTAACACTTCACAAGCAGATTTCCCTTTCTTAATGAATATATAAAATATAATGTATATTAATTTCCTCTTAGGAGCCTTCGGATTTCCTTTAATGACTTGTGTCCCTCAAGGAGCTCGCAGTGCTGAGTGTATACAGAGATTCCCGGGGAATAGCCTAGGGGATGAACATCACAGCACGTGGTTCGTGCTCTCCAGGAAACTGCAGGTGTGGGAACAGCCCCAAAGTCTTGTCAGGCCACCGAGGCAGCCGCGGCTCGTCGTGTGCAGCCCCAAGCACAGGCTCCCCCAGCTCAGAAACCGCAGGAGGCAGAGCCAGCTGTAACAGGGGCACTGGGCAGCCTGCGGTGCCACGAGCTGTGGGTGTTGAGCTCCCTGGAAACATGGATTAGGTACTTAGACACTTGCATGTAAATTTTAGGTCCTCGCCTTAAATATCCGTGTTAGAAATACCTTGGGGGGGAAAACATTTATCAGGCAAGACATGGTTGGAAATAATCATTTTTATTCTGCTTCCTATAGATCCTACCTTGATTTTTTATGTTCTTATTTCCCTGGCATCAGCAGGCTGTGTTACGTGTGCCTTTCTAGCTAAATGGAACAGCTTCTGTGCAGGTTTGTGAATCCCCGTCCATTTCAGATGCCATTTCAGGTCAGATGGCCCTCTACAAAATGTGCAGCCGGAGGTCAGGCTTGACACAGAGGCCACCAGATGAACTTTGGGCACAGTTTAATGCAGGAGATTATTTGTGGTGATGGGGGAAATCTGTCCTGAAGATATTTCCAGGGTGGTCCCTGTGTGTCTGTATTACAGCAGGACTGGGTGGGTACGGAGGCTGCTGGGGCACCCTGGTCCTTGTTGGGAGGGGGGAGGCAGCCAGCAACTGAGATTTGGAGTTACAGGAAGTTAATTTTTCAGTGACCACAGGAGAAACCCCCTTTCTTTTTATTTTTCAGTGTTAGACTTCAGAGAGCGAGAACAGAAGCATGCAATTTGTCTAGCTACAAAACCAATTAGCATAGCTCCGCTGCACTGAATTGCTTGGGAAGACTTTTCAGGGGGAAAAAAATGAATAAGAAGAAACAATAACTTTATGAACATTGTAACTCATTAAAAGACAGCTTTTAGAGTGTGAAGGGACTGAAGTCATTGAATAAATTATTATCGCTGCAGATATTCAGCCCTATGTAAATTACAGAAAATGTGTCCAGATGTGAGATCCCCTCCATCAAGCTGAACTGTTGGCTGCTCAGTCTGTGCAGCTGCCTGAAGCGTGAGGTTTCTCTGGGCTCCCACCTAGTCAGAGATGTTTGAGAGGACAGATGTTTCCTTAAAACAAATCCCACTGAGTTACAAAGGAGGAACAACCCCCTGGTTCCCTGATCCCACAGCTCTGGGGGCTGTTTTTTGGTGGGGGTGGTTACTAGCGAGTGGCCTGGGTACGGGTACAGGTGCTATCAGTCACGCATCGTTTGCAGGCAGAGCAAACGAGCCATGTGCAAGGAATAACCCCTTTTGCCAGCTCCTTGTGAGGGCTGAAAGTCAGCTGTGGTCTTTGGGACTGTGCAGTGCCCAGAGAAATGGGCTCACTCCTACTGCAAGCCCTCAGGCACACCTCGGCAGCCCCCAAAGGGCTGTGGGGAGAAAGGGCTTCGGGATGCATGAGGCAGAAGAAAAACTGAGCTGCTGCTGTGAACTGCTTGGGCTGATGATAGAGAATTTTTATTCTTTCTGGCCAAATTCAGTGGTTTGGGTGCTGAGAGTGGGAGTGGCTCTGCGATGTATAAAGGTATGTTCTTCTCTTAAATGATGTACTTCTGTAGAGTATAATCGTATAGACGTGCAGATGTCCTGGAAACAAGGTCAGGTGTGTAATTCTGTTGATCTGGGGGAATTGTGGAGCTATCTGCATGCGTGTTTGCATCAGTCAGCTCTGCAACAAAGCTTTTTAAGCAAGCTGCTTTCTGGATGCTGTGTTAAGTCCTGAAGTAACAAACAGCTTCCTCATCCCCGCGGTTGGGGCGGTGACTTGGAGGCGCCTCCACTGCTGTGCTGGTGGGGAGAGCTGGGAGCTGAAGATCAGAGTCCTAAAGTGAGGATGAAAGTTGCTTTATCTTTTTGTAGTCTGTACAACTCAGCGTTACCAAAGCTCTGGATTATTTTGTTGTATGCATTATGCGATGTTTATAGGGATAAGGTGTTTGTAACATCTTTGGCCTTGGCGATCAGCATGAGGCGTTTGTTCTCTCCGGACTAGCAGTTGCTTTGCTGCTCTTTTCTGCTTTGCATTACCTCCCTGTGGTGGTTGCGTGGCCCCAGGGAAGTGGATGTGGATGTCACCAAATGGTTCCTGCGCTCCTCAGCTGCGCGATTTAATTTTTACCACGGTTGTTGTAGTAATACGTTAACAAATTTACAGACAAAGGTGGTAGGAGTGTCACGGAAAAGACGGGTTTAATAACTACTTGTAGAGAAAACAAAAGCAAATCCAGTGACAGTCCTGGCAATTCCCACCTCTGTTATGGCTGACAGACAGAACAAGAATAAAAACAAGCGGGTTTACATGCGCTGACACTAATATACAACCGGTGGTGATGTCCTGAAGGAAATGTCGGCAATTAGCATGAACGCTGCTGCAGTTACAATCCAAGATTTGGCTATGGAAAGCACGAGGTTTAAAGACGAGCCTGGGAGCCTTTCCCCCAAATGCTTCCCTCTCCAGACACGTGTGGGGGGTTGTGAGCCAGCTCAGATGAACTTCATGGTTGGCTCTTCTGCGCTGCTGAGGCTGTTCCCCGTGGGGCTGTTCTGCTCCCAGTGCCTGCGCTCGCTGGGATTGAGGTGGCGCAGCGCTAGGGTGGAAACAAATACGCTAGGGAATGTGGGGTGCGAAATAACGCGATTGCGTGGCAGCGTTCAACGCTGAAAAAGTCTTTAGAACTGAAGATGGGAAGGATGAGATGTGCGTCAGGAGATGGAGCAGCACAGGGGGGCAGCTTTCGGTGCGCTCTCCAAGGCGTCTGAGAGCAGGACAAGGGTTTGGGGTTTTTCACTTTGCATCAGCTGCTCAATCCCCCCTGCTTAATCTGAAACCGGACAGGGAAAAATAAAAGGGGGGGGGGGGGGGGGGAACTGCCACACCATTGGTAAAAACTGCCACGCCAATTTATGCTGCGTTAAAAACCTTTCCCTGAAGCAATGCTGTAATAAGATTCCTAGTCAGAAGTCAAACTCTGCCTAGTAATTCATTCTAAACTCTCATAATGCATTTATTAGCGTGGAAACTGCAGAAGTGAAGTGACCAAATTTGAGGTCCGTATTCAAAATTAGCAAAACTCAATGTCATTCTGAGTGAAAAAGGAAGGAAAATGAGTGCTGTAACATGCAGGGTGATATCCTCTGCATTAGCAGAAGGCTAAATGAGCATTGTTTGAAATAACGTTTTATTAGGTTTCCTTAAAGTGGATACTCAGTCTGATAGATTATTTTTTTTATCTCAGATAAGGTTATTGAAATGAGAAATGTTCCATTATAAAGGAATTTGTTGAAAGATAGGGATGCACTTTATCATATTATAGCTCTTGCATCGTATTAAATGGTACTTATGTGTTTTATTGAAATCCAGACCTCTTGTGTAGCATTTCTTTCTCAACAATACAAAAGCTTATGATTCACAACCTTTTACATAATAGATATATTAATGAATTTCTGCATATTTTATTGCTTTGTATTATTCTAAAAGCCATTAATCTATTTTTCTTGATTATCAGTTATGGCAAAGACATCGTAATTTTTCTCTGAATTTCATTGTGCCAGCTGAGTTCAGGACTTTCCAAACTAATTTCTTTAGCTACCTGTTGGACTCATTAGACCCGATTCTTCTTTTCTTCCTTTTTCCTGTTGAAAACTGAATCTAGCTGAAGATCCAGCATATTTTTTCTGAATACAGGAGGATAAATTCTCCTTTGGGGTACTTGCATGTTCTCTCATTCAAGTAGATCAGAATTGTGCCTATGAATCTCAGGCCCTAATTATGTGTCTAATAATAGAAACTTCTTGCTATAAATACACGACTCATTGAAATCTTTCCTGCTTGTTTAGGCTGCAGACGTGACTTGTGCATATTCATTAACCTCTAGTGCTCCACTTGAGAGGAGGAGATGGAGGATTAGTGGAGGGCCTGCTAGGAGGACAGGGAGCGGGGCTGTGCCACCTCTCGGGGAATGAAGCTGTGATCCCGACCTTATATATGTGGATATACATTTAAACTTAGTTTTCTATTTGATGTAAATGATATAGTCTGGATGTCTGTTTCTAATTCCTTTGTGGACAAGCTTGAAGTTTTTCAGAGATCTGTGTGGTTCGTAGGCACGTAATGGGGAGCTGGTGCACGTAGTGCAGCCCAGCGTTAGTCGCAGAGAACATGGTTTTGCTCAGGATCACTGGCTGCACGGCCCTGAGCAGTGGTTTGCATGAGAATGGGAAAATATGTTGTACATACTGTGTGCTGTGTTTTTGACAAGGCCACATCAGGATATTTATTTGTAGATGGTTTTCATTTCCTCCTCCATGGCTTCAGTTACCTTCACAACAGGACATTAGTGATTAAATAAAAAGACCTTTCATTCCTGTACGTAAAAACAGATGGCAAAGATGTAACTTCTGTTGTGCAGAAGCAAATGTGTGGACCACAGACCCCTCAAATCCCACGTAGCCTGCCCCGTGGGGCTGAGTGATGCCCAGGTCCCGCAGCGTCCCCCACTGAGGGCTCCGTGTCACCTGTGGGGAGCAGCCTGCTGTGAGAGCAGGTCCTAGTGGCGTGGCTTTAATTAACTAATCCCATGGATACAACGTGGCAGAACAAGCTCTTGTTTTATCCCGACAATTATTGATTGATATTCCCAGAGTGACAGCAAGCATTTTTATTTTTACGTCCAGCAACAAGTTGTCATGGCAACTTCATCATTGGGCAACATTCCCATCACACCCTCGTCCCGAGCAAAAACCCAGCAGGTTCGGAAACTCTTTAAAAATGATTACGGTAATAAATTTTTTAAGATAAGTTTTACTTCTTGTCTGCTTTCCTGAGGGGAGTAATTTATGTTCCAGGAAGGTAATGCATGAATCTTCTCTATCTCCTGCCAGCATCCATCTCTGTTGGGCAAAGCCTGATGCTCCCTACGAAGAGGGATGGAAAAGCTTCGGTTTTGCTTTCTTTGACCCTTTGTTTAAAAAAACACAATACAAGCCAAACCCATTGCTGAATCATCTTTTGAAGCCCACAGCCTGGCCCTGTTGCACACGAACCAGTAGCAGAGGTTGCAAAGTCAAGTTCTTGTCTTCCCGTGGCGCCTGGAGCATAGCTCTCTTCCTTCCCAGCCTCGCTAGAAGGTTGTCTTTGTTAAGAGGGAAGTCTCCCCAGAGCCAGAGGTGAGCAGGCTTATTCTGAAGGCCTCTTCCAGCAATTTCCACGTTTTATGTTGTGACCAGGAGTTGCTTTTTTCCAAGTGCACAAGCTCCTGTTGCACATTCCTGTACCCCTGCTCTGTGAGGCTTGCTCAGCTGTGTGCTGCCCTCCTGCCATCTCTTGCTACAGGGATCTGTGTTGGGATCATGTGCTTAAATTACGCCAGTTTTCTTCTGACAGTGCTGAAATGCCTGTTTTCACAGGCAAAGAGGGCTAGCTAAATGGCATGCATGAAGAACAGGCTCCTGTGGGAGCAGCACTGGGGTGTGTGTGATTTCCCTCTGAATCCTAACAACCAGGGTTTGCTAAGACAGAGACTTTTACATAAAACAAGTGTCTCGTTCTTAGCAACTATTTTCCACTGTTATTTCTGCCACCTGCCTTGAGGAGTCCCACTCGCACAGGTGCCAGCACTCTGGTGGGTGCCTCAGGTGAATACTCACAGTTTTCACAGCCCCTGTGGCCTCCTGCCATGCTGGGGTGCCCCATAAAGGCTGCTCAGCTCCCTGCTTGCCTGCCCACCATGGGACAATCATCATGCCTGCTTCTCCATCAGTGCGTCAAAAACAGCAAGAAAAAGCCCCCGCTGCTGCACCCAGCTCTGACTGGCTGGAATTATTTACCGTTAGTACATCAGGAGGTATTTCCACAATCTTCTCTTCTTTTTTATTTTTCATCTATCTCGGAAGGTTTAGATATAATTAAAGGGAGATTGACTGACTGAAAATCAAGTTTGGTTTATCTGTGGGTGACCCAGCAAACCACATCTTTTTAATTTCATGCATCAATGAGATGATACGTCATGCTTTGTACAGTGCGACAGCTTGCTACATTGCATAACTCAACATGCTGATGCAACCAGGCATGCAAAATTAACCTGATCCTCCAGCCCAGGGAACGCGAGACAACAAGCAGCTTCTTCTGCAGCTTCCATTGTTCAACAAACCTCACTCCCCATCTTCCTTCTTACTCCATTCTCATTGAATTTACAGAAGAGGAGTACTGTGAGGGTTATAATCATGTAACAGTTATAAAATGTGAATAATTCCAGTCTGGGCAGGGGTTGAACTAACACCATTTCTCTGTGAGGGGCTGCTCTGAAGGATGTGCTTCTCTTCGACTTTTGGGTTAGCTTGGGAAGGATTGCAGCTAACTGGGCTTCTTGCGGGGACTGTGCCTACCTTTCTGGTAAGGCACACGGGTCACCTCATCTCCTTCCCTCCTGGGGAAGGGAACAGCAATATTGCTTGCTGCTGTGGGGACCCTCATCAGCCCCACGTAAAGCTGCCAGCAACCCATGTGTTGTCTTGCTGTGCCCCACATGCAGCGTAATGAGCAGCTGCAGGGAGAAGAAAAGGCTGGCACTGGGCATGAATATCTTTAGAGTCAAAGGCCATGGCATGCCACAGGTAAGCTTGTGCATCCAGCACTTTGCTTGGGGCAGAATTTTTTCTTAGTATCTGACATCTGTCAGTGGCTCTTTGCGTGCTTGTGGGGGAAGTGAAATAGAAATTCTGCACAAGTTTTTCATCTGGTTGTGGTAATGGGAAGCCCTGAGAAGCCATTCTTCATGGCTCTGCTTGAATGTGTGGAAACTGGGGAGGGTTTTCTGTGCAATCTTACCTGTCTGCTTGTGCCCGTTACTGCAGTGTCTGAGAGCAGCTCAGGAAAGTCCCTGGCCACAGCGATGAGTGACATGTACCCACCTGAACAGTGAAAATCCCAGCAGAATGGTGCCGAGTGATCTCTGTGAGGATCAGACTCAGTGATGGGATGATTGCAGTGCCTGCGGTGGATTGTGGAAGTGGTGACAGTGCCATGGTTTACCTGTGAATGACAGCAACCAGAACGTGGGGCTGGATGCTTCTGGGCGATGAGTGGTGCACAAATGCTGCTCTTCTGCTTTGGAAAAGTCTTTTCGAAGCAGGAGCTGCTGTGTGTTTGGGTAGCACCTGGTGCATGGAGTTCAGCTCCTTCAGCTCTCCTTCTGACTTCCCTGTTTTTTTTTTTTTAAAAAGAGGAAAATGAACTGCCAGGAATCCATTCCCCGCCGTCAAACCCATATCAGCAAATGGGCTCCTCTCAAATGAAGAGAATTAGCGTGTCTTGGAGAGGTAGAGGAGGGCCATGACAGTTTGGAGTCCTGAGATGTTGTTCTTGCTTGAGTTGCTTTGCGTTTTCTCAAAGTGTACAGTGCCCTCTGGCACAATATACATATACACTGCATCGCTAAGTGCTGAAACTTCACATCTTAATTCCATGCGAGTGGTTTTCTCTCGAGGCTGTGTGCCTCTGTGGTAGGGAGCCTGATCGCAGCACGGAGAAGGTTACGCATTATGCAGAAAAATGTTGATGGCGTTTTAAAAAATATCTTCACTAATGTCTCTATTTTTGTTTTTGTCATGTACAATCATATTTGAAGTACATGCACTTTGAGGTTCAGCGAGGAAAAGCCTGTTTATTTGAAGCTGATGGAGATACTTCAATAGAGGATAACTGGGATATAGGGCTCTGGGATAAATTATTCCACTTGTATTTTCTTTTTTCTTTTTTTTTTTAATCTGTAATGCACATAAGCCATACAGCAATATTATCATCACTTTGCACTTTCCTTAGGATGTATCTTAATATTCCATAATCCTCTTTACTACAGAATGGGGACTGAACTAAGATGGAATTATATTTTAATATTTTAATGTAATTCCTCATGAAACAAAAGGGGGCTATGTTCAGTAGCTGGCTAGATATATGGCAAATGGGAACTAGACAAGCTGTGTAACATCATGACCAGTTTCTATGGCAACAAAAATGTCAGCTATCCTTTTGGCTGATTCTATTAATCTGTGGTAGAGGCACTGATACTGACACATTCGGAATTTATTTAAACAAGAAGGTGAAAAGATAACCTCAGTGTAGCTTATAAACAAGGGGGAAGTTAAGCCACTAACATAATGCTATCTGACATGTATATAACTGTGTAACAGGCAAGTAAGACATTTCCAAGCCAGCCATTCTGAATTTTATCAGAGAAGTGATTAAGCTATTTACCAGGAGGAGTTACCCACTATTGTTTTGTCTTCTGACAAAATTCCACACTTGCCTCTGGGCTTCAGAGCGGTGCCTGCTGTACCCAAAACCGCTACGCCGTGTTAGTGCAAGCACTACTGAACCAGTGGCCACGTGGCGCTAAACCCACCGAGCGCCATGAAATCTGTACCCCTGGGGAATAGTGAACCAGTTGACTGGTTTTGGGGGGTTCCCCTCACCCCATTTACTGTTTCCCTCCTGGTTTTGATTGTGTAGCTGGAGCAGAGCGGCTTGCCTTGTGAATACTGGAGGTGCTTGTCGATTAAAATGCATGTCCTGGGCACTGCAAAATGGTAAAAGTGGTTGCAAGGAAACAAACTCTGTTCTCTGTTCCCTCTATGTGGGTCAAATATTTTCCTAGGGATACTCAGAAATGATTGTGCTGTACTATTTCCCTTCGGTACTTTATCCTTTATTCTCTTGTTATTGAAATAGCTAAATGTTTTCCTACTCTTCAATGTACCATGACAATACAAACTGTACGGTGATGTTGGAGCACAAAATAAATATGGATGCAGATACTTGTCATTATGATAAAACAACATCTTTTCATCTTTATCTTGGAATTACAGGCTCCTCAGGAAGATGACAGTGTCTTGTTATGGAAAATGAATTTTCAGTAGTAGAAAGATATCTCTCAACTTATTCTTGAATTCTTCCTGTTTGCCAGAGGCATGTAGAAAAATTAGCTTCTTTCCCAATTCTTTTGCTAGTTTTATTAAAATTCATAGTACAAAAAGTGCCATATAAATGTGTTTGGTGTGTGACTGAAAAAGAAGAGCTGGAAAATGCATAGCTGAAGTTGTTATAAGATTATTAGTTGTCTGCTGTCTGCATTTTTTTAATAATAATAAAAAATAAAGTAAGCCCTCAACATCCTCATTGATTTCTTCTTATGCTTGTAATGTACTGAAAGTAATTGAATACAGTATGTTTTTTAATGTATATATTACTTTTTTTCCTGGTTTAAAAAAAATGCATTGTCAAATTCCCCAATAGAAAATTTGTCAGAACTGTAACCACAATATAGCTCCTGGAAACAGAGTTTATGCAAAGCTTTTCAAATTCAGAAAGGCTTTTTGATAGCAACAGTGCTCAAACTTATTCCGTGCTTCTATTAGGCAAAACCATGTCCTTCCTGCTCCTACACCTTGTAGATCTGCCTCTTGTATCCCTTGACTGCTGGCTTTGAGCAGATGTTGGATTAGATTGTTCTCAGCAGTTGGTGAGCTGCAAAATTGTACACGTGCATTACGTTTTGAGCTTTTACTGTGTATAATTGTAATATTACATTATAATAAAGTTAAAAAATAAATATGTAGTGATAGTACCTGATATACAGCAAAGATGGCTTTTCCCAGTTCATAGTCCGAGAGCAACAGTTATGTCAAAGATGAGTTTAGTATCAACCTATGTATTTGGCATCATCCAACTTGTGAAGTTCTGCCTCTGCAGCTCCCATGGGAATTATTTCCTCTGTCAGTGTTTCAGTGTTTCTTCCTCTGTTTGTGATGTAGTAGCAGAGTTACGTAGGTCACATCACTTGATATTACAGAAAATGAAGTAGATGTGACTAAGACTGCATCTGAGAACTGGAAGTAGCATTGCTCTGGCCCCCTACAGGGAAAGTGAGGATGGAGCAGTTCATTGGAACACCTCCCTCCCACATCCATTTTCTGTTTTTGAAAGTCCAGGAACTTTTACCAACAATGATCTTGATTATTTTGCTTTTCTTCCTGTTCTACAGGAAGTTTTAATGAACTGTTTTTGGGGAGGTTTCTCTAGTTCTGGTAAAAGTCAAAGAGTTCATTGGGTTTCTTTCCTCTCTCAGCATGCTTTTAAGTGTGCCTGTGCCTCCTGCTGGAGATTAGTCCCTTTGTACACCTCATTTAAGAATTACTTGAACTCTTGCAGACTGGGCACTGTCCAACCACCAGGAAGCTTGTTAGTCTAGATCCACAGGAAAGAATGTCACTTTTCACCTGAAAAATAGAGAAGAACAAAATTTTATACCTTTTATAAATAAATAAAGGAAACCTGTTCTTTATCCTGTGTTAATTGTTGCAGCAAAAATAGACTTTATTCTCCAAGAAGGTCAAATCTCTTATGAGGAGAGAAAGTGGGGAAGAAGAAATTTCTCCTAATTTTTATTATTCTTGAGCAGGGCTGACATTCAGTATGCAACAAACATAACTCTTAATTCCAATTGAAAGTCATGCCAGACACAATTGCGCGAGGAAAGCAGTCTTTCTTTCTGAAGCTATTGACTTGGAAAACTTGCACACACAAGAAGGCTGACCTTTGGAGAAGTCACAGGCATTAACTTTTGATTAAGTACTGTATTTAATTTCAGTGAGCATCTAACCTGAGGGCAGGCTCTAGCTTAGTGTACTTTGAAGTCAAATGCGTGGCTGGTCCTATCATGATCAAAACACATTTCTGAGTCCTAGGTATTAGCAGGGAAAATACCTCTGGTGCAAAAGCAGATGTATCTTGAATTAAGTCTTTCCTCTCTGAGTTTGAAGGCGTTATTTGGGATGTCTCCCTTAGTGTTTTAAAAATAAGGACCCTTGTTTATTCTTTGTCATCTTTGTTCAATAAGCCCAATTCTGATCTGGCAGAGAGGAGTGAATTTGCTGCAGTTGCCTGAGTCGCCATCCCTGCATGCTGTAGTTGAACCGGCTCCATGTTGGTGCACGTGGATTTCCTTGGCTGCCTTGCCTTCTGCCCTCCAAAGATGCAAGCACTGATTTTTACATGTTTATGTATATTTTATATATATATGTGTGTGTGTGTGTGTATATATATATGATGTGCGTGTGCATTCATAATGACATATTTTGAGTATCTAGCCTTGTGTTTAAAATCCAAGCATTCCTCATCAATAACATAGCAGTGGCCTGCCAGATATCTGTCTGGCAAGCCAGATGTTGCTAGAGAAGCTCTTCAACAGAACCTGCCAGAGGACTATAAATCAAGTTGCTGGCTCTTGGCAGACTTTGATGTGTGCCAGAAGTGGGGCCTCAGGTACGTTATAGCAAGAGGACTGATGTTTTTGGGATCACATCAAATCAGGTTAGGCCAGAGGTGGAAGGTAGTTTGGACTGGTTGGACTAGCAGAGGGCTGGCCTGGTGTTCGTTAGCAAACTTCATACATGATTAAGTCCCTTATTTGACACTTCTAAAATATGGATGCACAGATGACTCTGTGTGTACTTTCACCTCTCCAGGATACAATCAGAGCCACTTCACTGTGAGCTGAAGGGCTGTTGTCTGGGAGTAACCAAAGTTGGTTCGCCATCTCCTTGTGAAACAGATGACCTAGTGGTAAAATGGCAAAATCTCGTAGAAAGATGAGACAGGGCAAACTTCACATTCTCCCTTTCTTCCTTCTTGCTCACAGCCTTTTCGTCCCTTCCCCAAACCTACCCAGCCTTGAAAAGTAATGTGAAGGCTGGAGACTGATCTTGGAGTTTTTTCCTGAAACATTACGTGGGTTTTCCTTAGCCCTGAGCTCACATTGACGGTTTTGGCAAGGGTTTGGGCTACTGCAATTAAAAAGGCTACCGCTTGTTGGTAGCTGCAGCTGCCCTCATGAAGGCTTTTAGACCAGCTCTGTTCCTCGGGGTGAAACACATTTGCCTGAGTGGTTTGTAGAAGTGCTCAGGTTGACCAGAGAGGCCTGGCTGGGGCTCCAGGGTGTGCTGCGCATGCCTCAGCCCGTGAGGAGGCGAACCGCAGTGACGTGATGGCTTGCGGCAGCCTGACGCTGCCTTGGAGGAAGAAAATCCATTTTCTTGTCACCAGAGAGGTCTGATCAGCCTTGGGGTGCAACGCAGGGAAACCCATTAATTTCAGAGCTGCCATGTGTTCGCTTCGAAATACGCACCCTTTTGAATATAAATCTGTCAAAGAAAGGAGTCTACGGTGCCCTGTTGATGGTACTGTTTCTCCAAAACACCCGGTCTTCCACTGGTGCACAAGGGGAACAATTTTGTGACCACAAGAGCTACCTCAGCTGCTCTGTGGGGAGGACCCCTCGGCAGTTGGCAAATTCCCCTGACGGCCCACAGAGGCCATGGGTGAAGGCCTGCAGGTCGCAACAAGGCCTAGCAGGAGATTCACCTGGGCCAACCTGTGAGCAGAACGAAGTCTTCTCTTTGTGCAATATTTAAGAAAGGAAATACTGATGTGAGAGGATATTGCCTTTAATTAGGCTGGACATGTGCTGAATTCACATCAGAAGTGTCTGTTTCTCGTTAAATCATGCTGGATTATGGCCTCAGCTAGTGCAAACTGTTGGGGACGTGGTGCAGACATGCTGATTCACTCTTCCCTACGTGCGGCGTTAATCGTTCCTCCTGGGTACCAGCCTAAAAACGTCCAAGACGATGCAAGACTGCGATGCTTAACGTTTTTCGGCAATTGCTGTTTTTGTCAAAACTGTCTGTAGCTTTTCTTCTTCAGTACAAGATGGTGAGTAATGAGCTATCGGAATAATGTCTGCTTGAGACATCCATAGCCATATGGCAATGTGGGAGGCGAGGATAAAACAGGGATCAGTCACAAGTGTTTACTTTGAAACATGAAACAAAAAGTTTTGTGCTGCAGCTTGGTTACGTGTTGGATTAGGTACTGGAAATAGAGTAGTTTTTAATTGTTTTTTGTGTTTAGTGAACTTTAAAATCCCAAGCACTTAAATCTGTTTTTTATTAGTCCTCCTGATTGCTCTCTTTAGACCTGTATCAGGAAACAACAGGACAAACGGATGTTTATTTGAAGTGAAACCACAGCTGACTAATCCATATATACATTACATGTATGTGTACATTATTTACGACAATATAAGCTGAATTTTAAATTGCTGAAAACATTGCTTAGGAAGGCTTGTAAAAATGCTTGGCTGCACTTGCAAAACAGCTTCAGAGGGTTCTTTTTTGTTGCTTTGAGAGCAGTTCAGGACCCCCTGGCAAGCACTTGGCTGAATAGTATGATTTTTTTTTTCCCAAAGAGCTGAAAAACTTCCACTGCTTCCTGGGGCGAGACGCAGCTGCAGGAAGCAGAGTCCTTTGGAAAAGTAGGTGGGTTATTTTGGTAACTGAAGTGTTTTTGGAAGTGATAATGCCTAAAAAATATCTCTCTGGAGACGAATCCTCATTTTGTCTCAGGGGGTTATTCTCATTTTTTTTTGGGAAGTCCCCGAGTTGCCTTGCCTGATGCTCCTGCACTCAGAGTGGGAGGCCCAAACCTCAGCACTGGCTCCATCTCGGGGTTTCTGCCTCAGAAACCTCTCAAGAGGGTGACAGGAAAGCATCCATCAGGGAGGCATTTGGAAATGAGTGTTATTAAGACAGTGTTTTGGTTCAACAAAGGGAGCCTCACACGGACTGCGTGCATTTCACGTTTAAAATACCTCTATGGATTAATTAGATTGATGATCCCATTTTGTAGGAGGTGAATTTGTAGGTGAAGAGGAAACTTACTGCATCAATATGGTCTGGTAGTTGCCTCCAGGAATACGTTATTGACTGCTGAACAACTTAGAGGGTACTCATAGTTTTTTTTGAACAGCAGCCTCAAACCCTCCTGAATTTCTAAGTTTCTCATGTGCTTTTAGCACCAGAAAGTTAAAACGATTTCCCAGTGCCTAATTTTATGAAAATGGAGTGTTTTTCTTTGCTAAGTAGAAGCACAGCACAGATTAAAAAGAAACCTCAAACTTTGCTAATACTGTGTGGGCTTTTGATTAGAGAGCACTCTGTATTCTAATTGAATGTTGTCTTATATTAGCATAATCTTGGGGTTATGGCTGGTCAGTGTTAATGATAAGTGACAGAGACACATTTCAGAAACTCTTTTTCATCAGATGGGAATTATATCCTGTAAATGCAAGCCCAGATCATAATATTTCATCTTTGTGTTGATTTATCCCAACCTTAGACTATTTATATTGATTTTCTACTAGAAAACATATCATCTAGTGTGTGATCTATTAATTGCATGCATATGATACAGCCATTATCCACAGTATAAATGTATAAATATAAAAATTAGGAAGACTTCTTGAGATGTACATAACTGAATTCTAAAATCAGTTTGAAAATAACATTGCTTTATAACGCAAACATTTTTTTGTATGTTTATATGTATAACATGTACATAGCTGTTTATAAATTTTACAGCCGTGTTTAGTGTATTTGCTTTAAGGTTGTAGGACCATATTTCTTAGGAAAGCATGCTTGTAATTGTTCAGAGGATAAGTATTTATAATTGCTATGATTTTTGCACAATTACTGTAAGTAGCTGTGCATCAAAATGGGCATTTAGAGGATAAACTGGCATGTTCCATGTAACAAGGACTTTAAAAATAAAATAAAATCCTGGGAAAGTGGCTTTGTTCTACCACCGACGAGGTAACTTCACTAAACTTAAACAGAAAGACAACCAGCATCCACCCATCAGTTTTAGTGCTATATACAAATGTCTTCACAGCTATTTGCACTTGAAATGCTTCATTTGCCAACTCAAATGTGGCATTTGCAAATGCAGATTAGTTATGGGAACGCTGTTGGCTGCTGCTGCTTCCTCCTTTCAGATGTGGCTCCGACTGGACATTTCCTGCCCAGACTTGTAGGCAGCAAGCATATGGCCTGGTAGATAGTTTGTGGAATAACTTGCTGGGAGTGCTTCAAGTGTTCCAGAAATCTCACAGGCGAGGATGCATCATTTCCAAACATAAAATTCAGCTGAAATGCCAAAGTTAAGATATTCGTTTGCTCACTCATATTGTTGCATTTTGTAATGAAGGCACAGACGGAGATAGATGGTGGATTAAATTAAGAGAGAAATCTCTGCCTTTATTAGCTGTTTGTTTGAAATGCAAACATTTTGAGGGGGTCTGCATTACAAGAGAAACTCCTATATCTTAATAACAAGTGAATTCCACAGTGCCAGGAGCTAGCAACAGAGGAATTGTCTGTCTGTCTGAGATTACAGTTTCTCTCTTCACGCCGTACAGCACTTCTGTTTTATCAAATATACTCAGTGCCTGCCATCACTAAGGGAACTGTCTAATTCTTCCTTGTACTTCTGAACTGTGTCAAGTGTTCTGGGAATCAGGTTCCATACAATTTTATATTTTCATAGCATATGGTAAATGAGTGTAGCACACCGATTTAATATTGTCATATTTCCTCTAAGATCTTTTCCATAAACACCCTGGTATGTGGGATGAGGATTCAGTTGATGAAAGTTACTGTAGCAAAAAGACTTTGATTTCAATTGCCTAGCAGTGCACATTTATTTATATCAGCTAATCTTAGATAAGGATTTGAATTCAGACTCTGCCTAAATGCGATGTTTAATACTCTGAAATGTGACGCAGAGCCATGCCTGCTGAAATGACTCACCATGTTCTCCTTCACGTGGTGTATTTCTGCTTAGGTCCTCTGCAGGGCTCATGGCAGTGCTGCCCGTGAAGTTGTGGGGAGACTGTGGGAGATTCAGGGTCCTTAAAAAGTGCCATTAGAAGGGGAGATAGGAAAGACAATATGACTTCCATGTGAGGTTAGTAGGGATTTTTCTTTCCCTCTGGTTAACTCCTTCGCAGTGGCTGAAACCACGTAACTTAATTGTTCTGCAGCCTTTCTTCCTGAACACTCATACATCAATGGAAACACGACCAGAGGTTTCTTTTCCTTCCTCTCCCTTCGATTCTTCTTTGAATCATGGCAGTACTTTCCCAAAGGAGGATCAGGGAGTGGGTCTGGGTGAGGAACGGACACAGTCATTATGGAGTTGATCAGGTAAATCTGTGTTGTGCCTTTCAAGCTGTAAACAACCCTGCTTCTTGCTCGAGCTCTCCAGCCCATTGGGTGCAGATGGGAGGCTGAGAGTTGGGGCTGAGGCTTCAGTGCTTTCAGATCAAAAAGTAAAGGTGGCTGTATATAAATACATATTTTTCAGGTAGCTGGCTTATTCACTTGATTTTTACGTGATCTCTTTGACTACTTTTCTCATCCTTCGTTCCTCTGGTAGCCTCTTCTGGCTGGCGGTGTTTGATCATTTGATCAGCCCAAGGTTGATTCCTGTTAGATATTTTCAGATAAATGCATAACATGAGGTTTAAATTAACTTTAGTTTCAAGTGGTGTAGTGGTTTAAAGGCGATATTAAAAAAAAGTTGAAAACCATCTTTGTCTTTTTACTGGGTAACTTGTGATGGTGTAGCTCGTGTGAGATGACCAAGAGCACTGCATTTATGCTTACAAAAAGGATGTGTTGCCGAAGGGTGAGTCCTCCTTTCCCCAACCCATCTTATTTTATCAGTTTAAAACAAAAGGGAGGAGCCACATGCCTCCTTCACAACATTTTCAGTGCTGGTGTTTAGGTACTGCAGTGTTTGGTACCCTGGGGACCTAGCCCTTGACCAACTGGGTTACTGATATTTCTAAATTAAGCCCTTCCAGTCCCAAACAAAACGTTAACAAACTTTGCATTTCTTTTTCAACAATCACATCATAGGGTAAGTAGGGAGGAAAATCAGAACCTATTCAGTATTGTAAATACAGCAGATTATTACCCTAATTTGTTATCCAGCACTAACAAGCTAAATAATTCAGCACACTTTTAGGGCTCTATTCAATCTGATGAGCTAAAATAAAAACTGTTGATTAAGCTAAGTGCATACCTCCGAAGATGGATATTACTGTTTTCTTTGGTTTGGCATTTTCCGAATAGGGGAGATCTCGGATAAATATACAACTCTCATAAGGCTTCTCAGAAGCTGTATTCCTTTGCTGTCTTACTGTCTTTTTAGTGTGATCACTTTAAACTGGTGTTACAAAACTATTTTTTTTTCCTGTCGGAAGCTCGTGTGCTTATGATGGGTTTTATTTTTAATCCTACCTCACTGCTGGAGTTCAAGCATCACATAAAGAAAACCTGGCTGTAGGAAGATGATAAAACATAAGCGTCAGCTTCTTGTATTTTCTTGAAGTATTTTGTAATTCAGAATGAAATCTTTTTGTTTTACTTTTCCTCTGCTGCTCAACCCCCTAAAGATCCCAGGGTTTCTAGAAAATTCAGTGTTATTATCCCACCTGACTAACAGGTCTATATTAATCAGGCCAGCTCTCCCCGTGGGGGGTGCTTGTGACAGGGAAAATGGTCTCATGGGGGGGCTTTGGTCTCTGAGACAATGCTGTGAGGCATGGTTTGATGTTTAGGAAGTCCTGTGTGGAGCTGTCAGTTGACCCAGCGATCCTTGTGGGTGCCCTCCGTCTCAGGATGTTGTATGTTTCCGTGATTCTCCTGGACTTGCATGAAAAGCGTGACCATACAGCCCCTTTGGGAGCCGTGAAGGTGGCCACGCTGCTGCCGTGCTGCGCTGCCACACCGCAAGCGGGGACTTGGCAGAGTAAGGAGGTGCTTTCATCATAAATAACCAACATCCTGGGGTTGGCCCCTTAGCAAACCAATTTACAGAGATATAACTGGGTCAATGGACCTAATATTTGACCATTCAGCCAAGTTACTCTGTGTTATGTAGCTGTTTTTGCTTCCTGTGCACCAAGATCCTTGTTCCAAGAAGTCCTGAGCAGGTTTAGTTGTTCCATTCTCATGGAAATCCCCGCTTGAGGTAACTGTTAAACATGGTCTGCGTATGCACTAGCCACACCTTTCCATAACCTACCTCTTAAATACCCCAGCTAAGGCTAAATAAATAAATAAAAATAAATAATAAATGAAATAATAAATGAAATAATAAATGAAATAATAAATGAAATAATAAATGAAATAATAAATGAAATAATAAATGAAATAATAAATGAAATAATAAATGAAATAATAAATGAAATAATAAATGAAATAATAAATGAAATAATAAATGAAATAATAAATGAAATAATAAAGAGAAAAACAACAACAAAATGTTTTTGAATGGCTCTTTATCCAGTGCAGTACATCCACGCAGGTAGATGAAGATAGCTGTCAGTCTCCTGAAACAAACAAATGTTTCTTTGGGAAGTTAATTTTTCAGAATATGTGGTACATGGATGGAACAATGCTATTCCTACTGAAATGAGTTATCATTTCTGTAGTTAACCCTGTGTTAAGGATGATAGGAGATCACTCCAGTTTCAAAGACACACAGATGCATTAGAGGCTCTACTCCCAGAAAATTGATAGAAACATCTTTAATCTTGGCATCAAGTATTTAGATAAATAAACTTTCCAAATAAACTTTTATGGTGTTTGCCTAAATTAGATAGCCAATGTTTTCTGTTTAAAAAAAAAAAATGTTAGGGAAACCCCCCATGTGTTCAATTTATTTATTTTTTAATAATATGAATGCTTGAAGTATGAAGCGGTCAGATTTAGATCTCAGTTTTCATTGTGGAGACTGTCTGTGGAGATATTTGGCTTGCACCACTTCAATCAGTTCAACTGATTTTTCCTTCTCTGTCAGCACAGCTACAGAAAAGCTGTTACAAAATTATCCCTTTAATCCCGCACCATTTTTATCTGCTGATTAGAATCGGGGTAATTTCAGCCCGTGTTGAAGGAGTTAATCTTCCTGATGGAGATGTGAAAAGTAGGAGCCATTTTAAATCTCAATACCACATGCTGCCTTAGGGATCACACTGTGCTAAAACCCAAGATAAAAAGGCCTGACAAAGATTATTGACGGTTTACCTTTTAATGAGCAGCTTGGATTGATTTTTATTTCCCTCTGGGGCTGCTTGCTTTGCCCTGTTTCCACCCATGATGTCATGATTAACAAAAACAACACAACAACAAAATTAAGGCTTCGTATCTGAATAAGTGCAGAGAAATAAAGAGTAGCCATGGCATTAAAAGGAAATCTGTGCCAAGTCCTGTTGAACATCCTAGGAAAAGCCAGAGCACTGTAGTCAATGGTTTGGTACTTCTCCCTTTAGAGGAAACGCACCTCGGCCAAAAACCACCTCACGTCTTCATTTATACGATAGGTTATAAATAACATACCATTCCACAAATCAACAGAAAAATGACAAGAAGTCTAAATAAAGACAAAATGCCTTCAAATACATATTTTTAATGTTATTGTTCAGTAAAGCAGTGATTTCTCTTCTTCTGCCAAGCCCCCACCCCTCTAAAGCCAGCACTGAACAAACTGCCTCTGGCTACGTTCCCATGATTTAGTTCAAATCCTTAAGCTTCAAAAGAGCACAGCTCTACAGACACAAAACTATCATCCAGAAAGCTCTTAAGCTCTGACATCATCTATTCTGTTTGAGTCCTTGTGTACAGACCTTGCCAGAAAATGGAAATCCCTTTTTCACACGGGAGAAAGGGCATGTTTAGAAAAAAAAAAAAAAGAAAACATAACAAAAAACCCTCTCCCATCCTGCATGAAGATGAAACACATCCCCCCCCCCCCCCAAAAAAAAAAAAAGGGAAAGAAAAGAAAAATACGTTTTTCCCAGGCATTTCCAGAAAAACCCTGTTTTCAAAGACCAGGATCAAGCAAAGCCAAAGCCTTCCAGGCAGGCAGATGGGAAGCCATCATTGCAGAACCACTTTGCAAAGCAGAATCCTTCCCGTGGAAACCTCCATATCCATGAGCAGGAGTTGGTAGGAGTTAGGACATGGGTCCAGCCTTCAGGGCTGGGTTGGACACCCCGTGATTAGAAGGCAGGTTTTTGGGAGCCTGCTGGAATGAATCACAGAGTCACAATGTGTGCATGCAACCACTTGAAGGTGATAGGGGCTGGAAAAATGCCCCTCAAAGCCAGTTTGTGTGAGTTGAAGGAGCCTGATGACACGTAGGTGTTCCTCAGAGTTAGGTTGGGTGGAGGGGTAGCTGTAAACGTGATGGTTTGGAGTGCTTGAAGAGCAGTGCTTGCGTGAAGCCATGGGAGCTGGATGCTGTGTAGAAGCAGTCCTTACTGCCCTCCTCCTGCTGCAGGAGGGATGCTGCTGAATGGGGAGGGGAAAAAAGCAAATGTGAAAGGGGAAACTGCAGGTTAAATTGCTTTAACTATTGCTAAAACCCTCTTCTCAAAGTGTTTTGTTTTTTTTTCTTAGAAGAAGAGTATGTTGCGTAACTGCGGGCTATTCTCAGCAGTGTAAAATTTCAGTGTAGATTTCAATTCTTTAAAACACATTCTTACCTATCAAATTGGCAGGCTTGAGGAGTAGTTATTCTGCTGCAACTTCAAATCACCGCTTCAAAAATTGATCTGGGCTTAGGTATGTCTTTGTGTGTCCATGCTTATTAGCTTCATGTTGTGATTAACTTAATGGGCTATGGAATTTTACATGTACTCTATGCAAATGCAACTGAAAAACCAATTATTGAAAAGTGAAAAATGAACTCTAGGAGACAGTCATTAGACTATTAGAATCCCCAGTTCCTTTGGAAACTGTATTTGGGTAATACGTGGTTTTAATACTGAATTTCAAACCCAGAAAAAGCAATTGGCAATTACATTTTTTAAAGCAGTATGAAAACATTTTGACAGGTCTGCCTGCATGGGCTACTAAGACCCACTGGGCTTTACAAGTTGGAAAATTAGTCACAGCTTCAGTAAAACATTGTAGTCGACTTAGTACCCGATTTTTGACATTCTTAGATCTACAAGCATCAGGGAATTCAGGTTGGGTGGCTGGTGAGTGTCATCTGTGTTAGCTGGGCTGGGCTCAGCGTCCAGCTGCAGTGGTGCTCCCTGGCTGCTGCTTTGCAGGACTGGCTTCCAGCGAATGTGTTTAGCACTGGTGGTGGCAATGAAAAAGCTCATCAGGTAATTTATGTGCCGAAGTGGGCAGCCTGTGGCAGCATCTCATGAGACGAAGAGTGCATTAACGCTGTTGTCGTCCTGCTGTGGGGTTGCGGCCTGGATGGCCCTGCTACTGTTCACTGGAGAATGATGCTGATGATTTTCACCCCTCTGTAATGCCTCTAGTTTTGAAACATGTTCCCGTTCATATGCCGAAGGTGCAGCAGGTGGCTGTCGATTTGCTTTGTGGTGTTCGCAGGCCAGTGGCGCCCAGTTTGGTTAGAAGCCTCTTCACAGAGGCTGCTGGTGGGGGCCTGGCTCTCGCATCACCAGCTGAAGTGAACTGAGTGTGGTGATGCCCTGGTCCTGCAGCGTATTGCTGATCTCGTGGAGGGGTATTAATGCAGGCACTAGTGTTTGGTGAGCCGTGCTTTTTCAGAGGGGGGAGCTCATGTGGTTGTCTGTAAGGGATGGAGCTCAGCGGAAGCCAAAAAACTGATGCAGGCCCTTTGTGGAGGGAGTACTGTCCTAGGATGTGCTTGGACCAGCGTTGTTGTGCCATCTTCCCTTCTACTTGGTGATCTATAACTAGTACTCAGCATGCCAAGGGGCATGTTTGGACACTTTGCCCTCCCTTGCTTTATTCTTCCATCATAAATTTGCCTGTTTTTCTACGGCTGCTGTTTCCACCCTGCCTCTGCCCCAGGCTTTGCAGGCACCCATGTGGTAGGCCATGAGCGCCGGTTTAACACGCGTGCATACGATGCCTTGTGCTACGGGGAGCACAGGGCGCGATCCAGTTCTCCACTTGCCTCCCTTCATCTGGTGTAAAACATTCTCACTATGGGCTCAAGGAGCTCGTGCAGGAATGAGTTGCCCTGGGCTCCCAAGGGGGCTGTGCGAGTAGAGGAGGGGCAGGCGCTGGCCTTACCTTTTTCAGTAGTTCCTAGGTGCAATCAGATGGAGAGGCGAGGGGGTACGCAGAGAACACCGGCTGTAATGTAATCGGGTGGCATTTAGGTGTGCTGTGATGAGGGTCTTTAAATGCTGCGGATGGATGGATATCAGATATGAGCAAAAGGAAGAGAAATAAGGATATAGAAGTTCCATAGACCAAAGTTGGGAAGAACGTAGTAAAGACCAGATGGACAGGAGTGAGGAGGCATGCTGAGTATAACGGAGAAGCTAGAAGCAACTGGACGTAAAGCATCATATGGTGTAATGTAGGTCTAATCAAGCAGGCAGCTTAAATACACTTAAAATACCCTCTGTATAAATGAACAGGGGAGTGTAAGGATAACCAAAGCACAGAGAAAGCACGTATCAAGAGTAAAACATGGTGATAAGGGAGATTATGAAGCAAAGAGAAAGAATAAATATGGTCTGGAAAGCAGATGTGAAGACTAAAGGGAATGTGCATAAAAGATAGATGTAAATAATAAGGCATTTGTCCAATTCTTGAATGTAAAATGTCAGAGCTTCAAGAACTTGTAAAGGTTATTTACTAACCGAGGCCACAGTGCAACACTGTTTAATACGCTGATGCAAGGCAGACGTGCATATATGCTTTGCTGAACAGGGCTGGTGTGATTACTTAGTGCCTAAATAAAAAAAATAGTAATTCTTTGTTGCCAGGAAAATAGAAGGTAAATGCCATAAGAAATAAATGTAAATTCCTGAGCTTTTAAAAGAAAGCAGAAATGAAAACTGTGGCAGAAAGGTGAAGAGAAATCACACCGGAAATCACAATGCTTAAATGTTGAAATCTATATTGGAAAACTTAAGAGTGAGAATTAACAAAAAGGACTTAAGATTGAGGAAAACTGTAGTGCTGCATTGTTTTAGGTGTAGAAAGGCATTTGATAAATTTTCAAAGACCCTTCAGGAATGCATTCATAAACAGGACCTAGAAGAGTCTGTTTTACGTCTAACATAGGAATCAGTAGGAGCCCCAGAAATTCTCTAAGAGCCCAAATAAGGTGTAGCTTGGAAAGCTCTTTTAAATCAGGATAATTACTATTCATTCAAAATTACGTAATTCCATGCAGAATCTAATTAACTCTTTTTAGGAACCAATGTCAACAGCCAAAAAAAGAGAGTCACAATGTATCAGGAGCTTGATAAAGCTGTCTTCTGACCATACAGCATTCAAAGGCTGCTTTTCCTCTGTTAGCTGAGGACAAGTGTCTTTAGGCTCCTTCAGAGACTAGGATTTTGTTTGGTAGACTTGAAGTCATTTTGAGTTATCAGCATAGAAACAACAGAAGGAATTGTAATGTTTCATATGTTAATGACCTGGAAAAGGGAATTTGCAGCAGGTAAGAAAACATGTACAGGAATACAGAACTGGGAAACAAAGAGAGAGCAGAGGAGGTAAGCAACCTATAGTACTTCTGAATACATCACAGATTAAGAGCACAGACAGATAAGCAGGCTACACGATTTATGGTAAAGCAAGATAAGCCTATGGACAGACAAAGCAGGAAATATAAAAAGATGCAGCAAAATAACCTCCATGGCTGCACACTGACAAGATGGAAAAAGAACAGATGAGAAAGGTAGTTGGATGGTGTTGCCTTCATCACAAATGTTATCATCAGTGCATTACAGCAAACAATATGTTAAAGTACGTGTAGCAGAATGACATTTAAATCAGATGAAATAACCTGACACCAAACAAAGGACTGGGGACTACCTCTGCAGCCCCATGTACGTGGCTTTACTTGGGTCTTTCTTGGCTATAGGCCTAGACAGCATACAGCAGAGGGCAGCCACATTTTTCGTCTGAACTCCTGAAGCATTTACAAGTACTGTTCTCACATTTACATATACTGTATTGTTAGACATTGTATTGAGCATGTTCATTAAAATTAACCAATTTGTTGTAATGGCTTCTGGTTACTTGCACACAGCTGCCATAGTCGTGTGAAGAGAGATAGTATCAAGAAGAAATGCTATAATTACACTCAAGACCTCTAGAATGAGATTCCTGTACTCGCTGGATGTAAATTCATCCCCCAGATAGTTTCTCTCAGCTATTTATCCTTTGAGAATCTATTAGTTGTTGCTATTTCTATGCGGGTAGTAGGATGACTGTTTGTAAAGAGCTGTGTAGATAAATCAATAACATTTGCAAATCTGATGAGCTAGGACGTGCTGCAGGGTGCTGCGACTGGGCTGCTGTATAGCATAAAAACAACTCACTTGACTCAGAATCTGTTCCCAAGTGCAAAAATAGTGTGACTTTCTTTGCTGGTCTTCTCATCTGACATACTCTTTCCTCTTTTCTTTCTGGTGAAGCAGCTGCGAATTGTGGCACAACTGTGAGGAGGGTGATTTCCCTTCCTGAGACCTCTCACCTCTGTCCTGTTCTGATGAATGATGAGGCAGAGTCCTGGGCACGCAGTGAAGGTGATTTTTGGATTGTCTTGGCTAGGCACCTGTGTGGCTTACTTGCCATGTGTTTCAGATCCTGAAAACCCAATCCCTTCTGCAGATCAGTGATGGGAAGCATCTGCAGTCTCCACTACATCTTGCCCCCCTTTCTTACCATCTGGAAGACATAGGCTGCTTGGGTGCGTCCTTCACGGAGGTTGTCCTTCTGCTTCCTTTTGTGCAGTTGTGCTTTTCTAGGTATCATGATATAGTCGCACAGTGAGCAGGGTTCACATCCTTGAAGTAGAATCAGCCCTGTTCAATTTTATGCACATGGACTAAATTATCAGACCTATAAATCTTACTTCTATGGGAAGCAATCCTCCACTTCTTCGAATGTCTGACACTGTGGATTAGTGGGAAAATGCTGCTGCTTCCACAGAGATCATTTAAACAGCGATGGCATGTGGATCTGATGTGACCCACGTTGGACATGCAGCTTTCAAATCTAAATCTGCTAGTCATGGAATGTTTGGGTCATCGGCTTTATTTCTCTGAGGATGAAGAACACAAAAACTGATTCCTAAATCCTCCATACGTGTGATGTAGCCCATCTCAAATAACCCCAGAAGAATGTGCTCTGTAGCTTCCCTTTGTCACATACCTTGAGTTTAATGACAGCTCCTAATCTCACCATCCTGTAGATGTTCAGAGGGTTAGAGCAGTAGTGGCTGTGCATGCTGTACTGGTTGCGTTTGCCTCTGCGGTAACAGCGAAGGAGAAAGGTCTTTATTCACCACAAGATCAATGACTCATGCCAAGCTGTAGAATTTGGAGCCGATCCAGCCTAGAACATCTCCAATATTTATGGTGTTTAGTTGCAGGATTTTGCAATGTATGCATTTCTCTAGTCCAAGTAGGGTTGTGAAGTGTTGAAGCTAACTCTCAAATACTTACCTTGCCGTAAGAGGAATAATCAGTGCAATAACGTAAAAAGGTTTTAATCTATGCACTTCGAATAGTGGTTCAATAGTCTCTGAAGACGTCCCATTTAATTTGGAGTTAATTCCACCTTCATTGCTCCATGGATGCACTTGAGGTGCTCTGTGGTGTTTAATTTGGGTTCTTTTGAATGCCAGATGCAGAGAATTAGAGTAATTATAGTGTGTAACTCAGCTTTTAAAGGCTGTTTCCTTTTTAGAGAGTATAAAGAGTATATAAATTGTTCTAAACGTTTTAGTGAGTATTGATGTCCTGGAAGATTATCCATCTGGAAATAGAATGCAAGGTCTTTGTGTTTCTCTATCCAAAGATAACATCACCGTTTCTGGCTGCACTCTTAAGGAGGGAGAAAAAAAAAAGAAAAAAACAACAACCCTGCCTTGGGAGAAAAAAAATAAAGGCACACATCTGCATGGGTGTGGTGCTCATTGGCAAAATATGGTCACCTTGATGGCAAAAATCATCATGTAGCACTACCCATTATGTGTTACCTTTACGGTAGGGTCTAGGAGACCTAGGCATGGACTTGCAACCTACTGCAATGAGTACTCTTCAGACAAACACAATGCCAGTATCCATGTTCAAGGAACTATTCCATGCCACTTCCTATGAGCTGTATGTAATGCATGGGGATAAGATTGCCGTATGCATCTGCAAATAAGAAAACACTTTTATTTCTCTTCTGAAAACTAACCTTTGTTTCCGTGCCTACGAAAGCTTTGTAAATATTAGTTTTTCCTTTGTTCTAGTGCCTATCGTGGAATATGACCCCACTATTTGCATGTGCTTGCTCCTGTGTCCCACCTGAAGCTGTGTCCTGTCTGGAGCAGGGGCTGTCATGTTTTTTACCTGTGGTACTGCAGCACCTGGCACCAACAGACATGAAAACACAGCTTTTGATACTGAATTAGCCCTTGTAAAGTCAAGAAAGAAAGAAAAAAAGTAAACTAACAGCAACAAACAAACAAAATAATCAGAACCCCAAACCAACTACCCCCAACTCTCAGGGCTAATTCAACTCTTAAGCCATTCTGCAGGTTAACTAAGATGCGGAGTCTGGAGCTATTGACCACTGTTTTGGGAAGTTTTAAGGTGTGCTGAAATGTAAAGACGAAGACAGTAAACCGCAATAAAATGTACACATACTTATGCTCATTCCCTTCAGGCAGTCATGACTGCAGGTTTTTAGTACGGAATAAAGGCAGTGGGGAGAGGCTTTGTTTTCCTTTCCAGTAACCGAATGCGATCCTACTGGCCTTTCTGGTGGCTGTGTTTTTTGGGTTTGGCACGTGCAGCACCACGTCATTGCACCACCGGCCATCCAGCAAGGAGCCGCCAACGTTGGGATTGTCGCTGCGCCGAAGGACCCGCTCTCAGGTGCAGTCGTAAGTACTCTGCACATTTAATCAGCTCTCCCAGTGGGGAACTAAAACAAAAGGAATATATGTACTGCTAAACCTAAATCAAATTTCCTGTGAAAATGTGAATCTGACACTCCTGTATGACCTATTTCAGAGCACCGTAATTCAGTCAGGCAAAATGCGGTCGCAGAGTTGCCTCCTGCGAGGCACAAGCTGTGATGAGGAGCACCATCTCTGATGGGGGCTTTCCAGACAGTGGCTGCGCTGGGAATTGTCTGACAGCTTAATGTTTCAGTTTCGACTGGCCATACTTACAGTAATGAGGTTGTAATATTTTGTTTTAAACTCTGGTTAATGCAACAAACATATGGTCCAATAGCTTAAAAAATTATTTTGGGTAGCAATCCTTAAATACTTCCTGGCAATAAAACAACTAGGTTTTTCCCAAGGGAAAGCACAGAACTTCCCATAGAAGCACCACGCTGGCAAGTCTTTGTTACTGCTCTTCTGCCCTAGGACGAGCTGTACCTGCTCCCATCTTGGGTTTGGCTGCGAGGTTGGATGCTGTCATTGCTGTCGGCAGCATGTACTTGGCTTGCTGTCACCTGGAGGAAAGCAGAGCACAGTCAGGTCTCTCCTTGTTGTGTGAAGAGCTGCTGTGTTGTGACAGTCATTCTAGATTTGATTTACTTTTTTTTTTAATGATTATTTCTATTTTTTTCTTTGGAAATTGGCTATTCCTATGGTCACCATCCGTGCAAGAGGAAGCGACTGATTTGGAAGTGTTGGGAGAGTTTAGTACCAATCTAACAAGACAATAAAACAATGAGCCATTTCTCCAACACGGGTGATTATAAAGCATGCAGCTACTGAACACTGGAGCTTGAGAGCATGGTGCCCACGAGTCTCTGTAAGGTTTTCTAGTCATCCCCGTGTCCAGGGCTCTGTGCAGTGCAATGCACAGACCTCGTTTTCTCTTCCCACAGAAATGGGACGTTCCAGTTGAGGCATACGGTAATGAGTCTGTGGTCTGCGTCTGTATGTCCTTAAGGCAGGTTACACATATGCTGCTTCCTCATTAGCATGTGAAACTCTGCCAAAGAGAGCGAGCACGTGCCTGGGATCCTGAGTTCTGCATAGTGACTGATTTCTCCTTCTCTTTCTTGTGCACAAAATAATTTCTGCAGCAACTCTGATGTGGACAGCGCTGTTTGATGCACGAACTGATGGACAAGTTTGTGTCCTGGTGTAGCTGCAGGGGCTGTTCTGTTCAGAAGCAGAAGGGATCTGGTATCAGGTGAAAGAGCAAAGTTCAGTGATCCCAAATAATATCTTTAACAACATTTATAGATTTATGGGGCCACGGATATATTGTCTCAGCCCTGAATGAGTCTTTTTAAGTGAAAACAAATCTAGCATGAGCGGTCCTACAACCAACCTTATTTTCCCTTGATGGAATTCCCTTGTTGGAGCACGTTTCCCAGGATTGTCAGTGTAAAAGGTATGCTTTGAAATGAGGCCTCTGACCTGCTCTATAACGCAGTGGTTCCTGGAAGCTCTGCTTTTTTGAAAGATTTTCATTTTAAATGAGCAAAAGAGCAAAGAGAGATGCTCTGTGAAGTCAAAACCAAAATTTTTTTCCTCCTGTTTAGTGTCTACTCATGGAAGTCAGAAGGAATTTGGGGCCCAAAGTTAAGTGCTGAGGTGTTGCTACAGGGGAGAGCTGATGCCTTAGTGTTGTATCCAGAGTAGCATATGCTTGTGTACAGGCAGGTTCTCTGGTGTCCAGTCCTTCAGCATTCACAGCCCTGACCCCTCTCCTGTGCTCCACATTTACAGTTATTTATTGGAAGGTGGAGCCAGTTTCACTCTTTTTTTTTCCTCTTAAAGCATGCCTGGAAGGGGTAGAGCCGGGCCTGCTACCTTGTGTGCAGGGCCATTAGCACTGAAGGCAGATCCTTGGTTCAGAAATGGTTGCTGTATGTTGCATTAAGGGCTCAGCGTACCAAACGCAAGCCGGGTGTCAGAAAGGTGCGTGGGGCTCATTCTGGCTCCGTGCCGTGCTGTCCTCCACCTGGGCTGGCTCCTTCCTTGCAAGAGCTGGGTGTCAGAATGTCATCTGCAAAGCCACCGCGGCAGGAGCTGCCATGCCCAAGGGAGGAATGATGGTGCGAGTCCTCCTGGGAGCAGCAGGGGACTGAATCCAGCCTTCTTCATCTGGTGGACAAGTGGTGGAGGCTTCTGACTTCCTACTGAAGGAGTGCTGGCTCTGCCTGTAGCTCGCAGTGCTAATGAGGACAAAAAGCTAAAGAGCACAGACACGTTATTTGATAGCTTTGCCAGGAGTTAGGAGGCAATGGAAGCAAGTCAGGTATCAAAGTTGCTTTGATTTTTCTGACTCATGAAAGTGACAAAAGGATTTTTCTTTGCTAATAATTGACTTCAAGTTTGGCTTCCCTTCAAGCAAGGAACGTGACTTCTTTTTTTCTCTGTGAGGATAATAAGGTGGTAGTGGAACTGTTTGGTTTTGTGGCAGGCAAAATGAAAAGGGGCAGCAAGGTGAGAAAACCCCAATATTAGTTTTCCCGTCCTTTAGCTGATGATGTTTGTCTTGGAGAAGAAGCTCTCTCATAAATCCACATGTTTTTGTTTTGAATCCATTCTGCGGAAAGACTAAATGATAAATTGGATGTAACAGTAAAAAAGTCATCTCTTCCTCTGAAGTAATTCGTTTATCATGTGATGTGCCACTGTTACAGAAAATTACTCTAAGTGCCTATTGATTTCACACAGTTGTGTGCGAGGACTTACCCTGGAAGAGCCTGGGTTCCTCCCGGCTCCCCGAGGCTGCCGGGTGCGTGGTACCCCGGTGGAGTGATGCGGCGCTTTGAGGGAGCTGGATCCCAAATTCAGCCAGCTGCTGGGTCAACTCTTGGTTCGTACATAACAGATCAGTTCTCAGAGGCTGCTTTGGGGTTTTTAAATAGTGTATTGAGCAATTTGCTAATTGCTCGTTCATTAGTTCCTGGGGAGAAGGAAGGGACCTTTATTGGGCAATCCAAAGGGAAGCAGGCTCAGGAAAGCAGGTACGTTGCAGGTGTTTGTAGAGTGCCTGCCAGCACAGCGATGGGATCTCTCCTTGTGTTACAGTCTCAGCTGGGCCATGTAATGCCCATATGCCACAAGAGGAAGGTGCTAACAGGAATACAAATACTCCCCTCCTAGATCTATACCTGTAGGTGTGATGTTGGGGAATACAAAGTCTCGCTGGCACTTCTTGCCCAAGCCAGAAGCTGCTGCTGGCTTTGGGCTGCAGGTAATAAACCATGCAAATCAGCCAGGTTGCAACTTATTTACGTGTTTCTGACTGTTCCCTGTTTTATTTAACTTTCTTGCCACAAAGCAAAGCTGTGGCTCAGCCCTGCATGGGAGGCACCCCCTGTGCCCTTCAAACCCTCAGGGTATTTCAGCAGGCATCAAGTTAGTCATGTAAAGTGATTGCAAGAGCAGGCCTGATTTAGATTATTAACATCTCTCGAACAAAAAAAGGAGACTCTTCTATCATTCACAGCTCCCGAAATATCACTAATTAGTGTCTGAGGAATACAGACTGCGTGGGAAGTTAGACATTCACCGGCCCGTTCATCTGGGAGCTGTCTGAGGAGCAGCTCTTCCACGCTGGACATCTGCAAGATTAACAAAAATAAAAAAAAAAAGGAAAAAAAAGAAAGAAGAAAAAGACACAGTTCATTAACCAACAACAACATTACCGTAAAGCAACTGGGAAAGCTAATCACTGCCACTAAATCTTACTCTGTTTACCATCAATTAATATTTAGTCTCCCAGACTTGGAGCTCTTTTGTTCGTGTGCCTCGTGTCATGCACAGTTGCCACAAATCTGGGAATTGCGGCTGGCGATGGTTTGCATCAGTATGCCCCGTGGGCTGTGATGCTCTGCACAGAAGCCTTCAGGGTGCTGGTCTATTAAAGAGATAATAGCACAGATTTGAGAGCTTCAGCTGATTAATTAAATGCAAACACAAGATTGTACTTGCAGTCCCTTTCAAAGGACTCAGAGACCTTCTCTGAAGTCAGTTCAGTCTTGACCTGAGTAAGTCCTTGTGTGGAAGATTAGAGGCGACCTGTAAAGAAAGAAAATGGATTTGTGTTGTTTTTAAACTTGTTTTGTATGTTGTGTAGAGAAGATCTATTTCACCACACGTGCATGCCACACGTGTTTTGTATTTCCAGATGATGTGGAGCGTTAGGGTGGCATGTCAAAAAATAAAACAGATAAGGGAAGTGTTTTCTGTTGGTTTTGTGTAGCACACTGGCAAGAAGCAAGCATGGCACTAATTGTGTTCCTGGTGAAGGATGACTTTTTTGTAAGATGTGGGGTTTTGCAGGAGTGTTGAGGGTGGTGCGCTCGAGGAGAAGGCATCTGCTCTGCTGAGCCTCGCATGGGGCCAGGGGCTGAAGCCATGGACTGCTCCTGGGCCGTGGGTAAGCAGCAGCGCCGGGCCCTGCTGTCTAGCTGGGAAGCACATTTCTATCCTGGAATTTAATTTGGGAAAATGCTTTGTTTAAATTATTTGAAACTCTTTCAAGGCTATTAAGATCAGACCGTTGCAGGAAATGTTGAAAGACTCGGGGATGAAGAAAGGGTTGCATTTTTTGTTTAGCCATTTAATTCTGGTTGTACTTTTCATTTTGAAGGGTTGAACTGTGTGTTTAGCATTCGCTGAACAGCGTGAAAACTTGTGAAATATGTGACAACATGTCTTGGGAAAAATAATGCAGTGGACATCATAAATTACCTCTCTTCAGTTATATTTCTGAAGCTCTTAGAACAACCGAGACTTGATCTTTTCTAACTTGAATTGAACCTTATGAATTGCAGATTACTATTACTTTTTTGATCAGAGCAAAAAGGGTTTCCATTTTCAGGACGCATTCGTGGTTTTCTAGTAGCTCTTTCCTAATCTGTAGCTGTTGTAACCCCTTAGACTGTTTAATTGGATGTTGCCAGCGAATACACAGAATTATAGTGTTACCAACCATTGTACCACATTACAAAGCTGAGTTCATCCAAGTGTCCAATTTTTTTCTCAGTAAGTTTGTCCCTGCAGAATTCTCTTTAAAGTTACATTTGTCCTTGACAGTGTGAGTATAACAGAAGCAGTAGAAAGGACCAGATGTAGTGTTATGGAGCTTCTTTGTTCTTCCCTTCATGATAAAGCATAAAAATCCTACATAGTTTAACAAAACTCTAGTATCTGGTCCTAATTGCTGTAAGTAAAGCATGTGTGATCTAAATGTTAATCAGATTTCTGCATTTAATGAGGGAAAAAGCAGCTATTATATGAGAAATGTTCAGGAGCAGGAGCTGTTCGTGTTCCAATCAGGTGATTGTGCATTTGAATAGTATTTCCATTTAAATAGCTTTATCGCCCCGCTGATTCCTAAGCACTGAGTCAAAACAAAAACTAACAGCTAAATTGATATTATTACTAAGGAGGAATGAATAATAGGCAGTAAATCCATACCTGCTGGGAGTCATCAATGTGTTCACGGACTATGTAGGTGTCGGGGTGTGCACCAACTTTAGGAAACTGTTATATTTACAGGGTGCATCGTGGGGATGTAATTCTGTCCTACTGAGTTCAAGTTGCGCTTCCATTAAATTCTTCCTCTGCTCCTTTTACTATTGATTCTCATGAAAATGCTTGGTCATGCAGTGGGCTCCCTTCCCAATTGCCAGCATTTGGAAGAGCCAAGCCTTTCAAGCCGATGCATTGAAATTCGCAGAGGTCCTGAAGGACGCGTCCTCATTTCCCCAAATCACGTTTGCAGTCAGAGCGTTTCCTGGGACATCAGCGCGACTCTATTGCTCTGGCCACCCTGGAACCACCGTATCTCCTAATGCTTCTGAAAGGATTATTTATAATCTTATCCTGTGAATGCAACAGCTGTAAGCCCAGATAAATTGCATTCCTCTAGGGAGAGTGAGTTGGGACTCGTTTTAACTGCATTCTGGTGGAGTTACATCATCTGTAACGTTAAATGGTATTTGGCTGACTGTGATTGCGGTTGATTCAATGGAAGAGCCACCTTAGGATGTGCAGGCCTCTCTCTGGTTTATATAACAGGCTGGTTCATGCTGATGCTGAAACCAAGCCACGAGCTCTGATGTATTTGCAGTGGGACTGCCCTTCAAATAATGGCCACTGGGAGAGTGTCATGAAAAACACATTTTGTTTTAAATTTGGCTGTTCATCTAGCACATGCAACTGTCATGCTAGGCTGGGTACAGATACAATTAGACCTTACGAATGTTCAGAAACTCTCGTTCTTTCAGGCTACGCTTCGCAGCTTCCCAGATGGTAAAAGCCAGATGAGGTTATATCATGATCATCGCGTCCTGCCTCCTGCACAGCCCGGGCCAAAGGATGTCACTCAGCAATCCTTTCATCAGGCGCGGTGCTTTGTGCTTGAACCTGAGCACTTCTTTCAGAAATACACTCAGGCTTCAGTGAAATGGTGGAGAATCCGCCTGCCCTGCTTATCAAAAATAAAAAGGGGGGAAAGCCTGCTTTTTCGCCCAAATGGGAACCCTCATATGACATCCAATAAGCAAGTGTGATCACAGGGAGAGACCTACGTAAATGTGATTCAGGGCAACTTGCATCTCTGTGTACAGGCTTCCTTTAAATGTTGAAGTGGTTTACAAGGCATTTCATCCTAGCTGCTCAAGAATTTGCTCCTGTTCCAATACATGCACTTGTTCCTTTGTTTTCTCTTCCGGTTCCCTTTGGAAACGCCAAGTGTTCCTATTTGCAGAACACTCTTCTGCTCTTGATATTGCTGTTTCAGTCAGCCTCTGCTTTCTCATCACTATGTCTTTAAAAGTTGAGCCTCCCTGTGCATACACACAAAGTAGATAGACACTTCTACCATGCTTTGGGTAGTTTCTTAAAAATAATGCTTAAAAAGTAGCTATTTCCTCTTTAGGCAATTTCAGTTTTTCAGCAGAAGGGTGACTTATTTCTTTCTTCTTTTTTTATTTTTTTTTTTTTCATTTTCTAGTCAAAAATAATGAAGAAAAAGCAGCTATGGTGATTGTTAACAATGAAAGCTCTGAGCACTGGAAGTGGGGACCACACTGTTTCAGAAATTCAGTAGGAAAGAACACAGCAATTTCTGTGGGAGATAGGCTAAGCCCTAGTGCTGCAATATGCCACACAATACAAAGATAGACAGCTGCTATCTGTCAGGCAGACTTCTATGAAACACTTTTTTTTCCCTGTATGTATGCATAGAAATGTATATATATGTATGTGTGTGTGTGTTTATGGAAAGGTCAAAGTGTAGAGCATGTAGGTCTGATAGAATCTCAATTTATGATTATGAAGGTGATGCTCAAAGAGGATAAGTGCTTTGTGTGGGATAAAGGTCCCCAAATCTTCTGAGTACTGGTTTAGTGTTTTTAAATAAAAATTCTTCCTTCCTTTCTACCGTACATGCAATTATAATAATTACATGACAAATAACAGGCTGCCTTTGAATGTTGGTTCCTAATGAAGAAGGCTCTATTCTTGAAAATATGGCTGAAAGTATCAGAGATGAGCAGGGGAACTCTGATCAGAAAAGCATACGTCAGTTGAATGAGAAATGCGTACAGTGATGGTGCAAATGTATTTTGAATACACGTTTGGGCTGGTTTTGCCACTGGGTATTTGGATTTCCGTTCAGATTTCCACTGGGCTTGGTAAAGAGAGGGATTTGATTTCGACATTACAACTTAACACCTGGAAATCAATTCTTATACACAGCCTCTTTCAAAATGTTAAATGGAAAATATTTTCCTGACATCTACAGAAGCCACACTTTCAATGATTAAGATTGGAAATGTTTACTAAAAAATTGAATCAATGGTAAGTCAAGATGAGATCTGATTGCAGGTCTGAAATCTGGGATGGATGCCTTGTTATTCTCCCATTACTAATGATTGCATTAGTAAAGAAAGAAATCAATAGTGTGACCATACTGGGGAAGTAGAATAAAATGACTGAATACCTGGCAAAAAAGAGTTCAGAATAAAAGATTCTTTGTGCAGGATGAGCATCGTACAGTAAGGAGCAAGTGAAGTGTTTGCATGACAACTGTGCAAAATTCCCAAGCTGGGAATTTCTGCATGTCTAGCTCAGTTTATCTGTGGGAACACTAGAAGGTTCCCCTCCGGTGCCAGGCTTAGGAAAAAAAATAAAATAAAACCCCACAGATAAGAGTCAATAGTGCTGAATTGCACTTAGATTTATGTTGAAGTGACAATTTTTGCATACTTTTAATGAGAGGCAGCCCTAGGCCAGAAACTTCATTCTGGGATGCCTCTTGCATTCTGCCCTATTTTGTTTTGTGTCAGTCTTAGGCTGTTTTCATCACTGACATCTGAGTGCCATCCTGTAGTGCATTAAGCAGCGGGACTAGCATCTATCATGTGGTGTTTATTCTGTCATCTCTCCCCAGGAAGAGAAGTGTGAGCAATGGAGTGTTTTATTTTAATAGCATTTTTGTTTGGTTGGTTTTGTTATTGTGGAAGTTTTTTTTCCTCTGAAGCAAGAGAGGAGTTTCTCTTTGTTTTTTAATGCATCAGTTGTTGTGTACTGAAGTTAAAGCAGGGACAATTGAGAACTGTGTCCTGCATTTGAAGCGAATGGGTGTGAATTTTTGCCTAAGCTTGGCAGTTTATTCTTCAGCCTTATGCTTGCCTTCAAGAACATCTGCCTTCTGCCTGGGTAAGCTTTAACTCATCATGCAGAAAGAGTTCCCAAAGGATGGCCCGTGGGCGCACACACTCTGCAAAGTCATTCTGTGTAACTCACAGAAAGACTTTTAAATAAGATAGTGAGTTGCAGATGAATTTTGGAAGGCAGACACCAGTCTAGGGTTCTGTCTTCATCCCAGGTCTTTCACATACCGTGGGTCAAGATCATGGGCTACTGTGATAGGCAGGGACAAAGTTGTCAAAGGATGGCAAAACCATGAATATTCCTGGTCATCATTTCATGTTAGTGTCCTAAAAGAATGGAGCTGGAGGAAAGCCTTTCCCACAGAAGATGAAGCGAGAGCACATCACTATGAAAGACCAAGAAAAATGGTACCTTGCAGCAGGAATAGCCGTTGAACACATTGACCAGCGTGGGTATGAATATTTGAATGAAAAGCATTTCTCCATGGTGGTGTGCACTCTGGAACATGGTCTCGATCCAGCTATGCAGTCTCTGTGCCTCTGTTGCCCCATCTATGGAATTGATTTTATTTCTTTTATACTGCTGCTGAAGCGTAGACCATTGTGTCCTACAAAGTGCTGTTCAAGGTCAAAGGAAACTGGTTCACAAATCAGAATTAAACAGCTGGAGGTGTAACCAGGCACAAAAATGGGAGAAAGGGAGGAGGAAGTGAGCACATCCTCTTAAGTTCTTCAGCAGCTACTGGTGGGGGACAGTCTTGGGAATACACGGTTTCTAAGTTTCCACTCAGAAATATAAATGTATCACACAGAAAATAAATGTATCTGGGTTTTATATTATAAAGCAGTAAAGTTCATTGCAGCTGGATATGAAGTTGAGAGGATGAATTCACAGGGGAAAAAAGCATTAAAGGTGAGTTATTGAGCAAAAAATGGTTAGTTAGCATGACATTTGATAAGGAAATGACTAATCACTCTTACTATTAACAAAATGAACCTGTGAAAGTAGAAGATGATACAACTTGAACATGTGAGGATAAGAGAAATTAATATATATATATATTGCTTTGTAGAATGCCTTGAAGATGATGAACACAGTAATAATGCTAAGATTACTTTTGAACACAAAGTGAACTCTATAGTCCCCCACAAAACCCCTAGCCAGCCCAGATGTCTGGGTCAGTAGAAATTAAATCAGCACTGAGCTCCAGATAATATCTGCTTGTGGGTTTATGGCTGGATGGATGGCTTCTTTCTTGTTTCCTCATTATGACTGATTGCAGTCACTGCAGAAATCAATAGGCTGGACTTGGCTGGGAACTGAAACAGTATTAGGCAGAAAGGCAGTGTTGTGCAGGAGCTTTCTTGGAGGCTTTACAAATCCTGGTACCAATCCTCCAAGGTGCCAGTACCTTCTAGCAGGGACTGAATGGAGAAGATGTAGAGCTCTCAGTCTTGCCTGGTCAACTGGGCAAAATAGCTCTTTGTATATTTGTAAGTCTATAGCATATACTTTGTCATGGCACTGTAACTCCTCCCTGGATGTCATACAAAGTATTTGCAAGTCCAGCTGGGTGGAGGGAGGCACTCCTTAGCGTGACCCAAAGCTTGCTGAAAAGTTCTTTTTCGCTGCTGTAGTAAACAGAGAAAGAATCAATTATGATTTTTACTGGGGAAATAAAAGCAGCTAAAGGCTTTGAGTCTGTGCCCTTGGTGTCTTTCCTCTGGTCTTCTGTGAGCAATAACTGAAATTAAATGATAAAACTTTGCTATGGCTTTCCAGTAAACTTTTAAAATACAAATTTAGATTAAGAAAGGTTGTTTAATTCACCACATGCTCAGTTTTATTACTTCATTGTTCTTATCTCTACTTTGATTTTTGTGTGGTATTTGTGAACAGCAGCAAAAATGTTACATTCCTGTAAAATTAATAAGGAAAATCCACTCTAGAGGAGGTGGCTTATCATATATTAGTTGATCACTAGCATAGGCTTTAATGGATTTTTAAATCAGGCTTTCAGTTCATAATTCATCAATCTGCATACCCATGGATTTTACAGGCAATGTTCGCACAGAAGCTGGACTGGGTTATTGTGTTTGATTTCTGCAGAGTCCTGTGTGATACTAGTGCCTTGCATTAGAATTCCTAGGTATACCATTAAAATGCCAGGTAATCCAAAAGCTTGTAGCATATATAAGAAGCTGATTTAAAAAAAAAAAAAAATCTGTAGCAAGGTAAATTACAACATCATTCACCATGGTCCCTTTTTGTTGTAATGTTGAAGTTCAATGTTGAACTTTTAATGGGGAATACATGTTAGGCTAAATGTCATGACTACATTTTTACTTGGTATTTTTGAATGTAGATCTAGATCTGACCCGTGAAGTGGCAAAGACTAGCCAGGGGGACAAACCCACCCATACCCTACATGGGATGCCACAGGAGAGCCAACGCTCCTTGGGTCCATGACGTGTAGTCTGTCACCGACATCAATGTCCAGGGACGGTTGGCTACCCTATGTATTATTATTCCCTGTAGAAACTGGGTTTGGGGTCCAAGTTTGCTTCCTAAAGACCCTGTGATGGCTTGGGTCTGGGTTTCCATTTTGACTTTGCTATATTTCAATATTCAGCAACTTTTGGGATATGCCATGTGCACCTTAAGCCTAGGATGAGTGGAGGCTTAATTTGTTCCAAGTGATTTTCCACCCTTTTTCCTATTGTTTATTATTTATTCTGCTTTAATTTATTCACAAGATTAAGTGGGTAAACAACATCACAACTACTTACTGCTGCACAGTCCAGTAAGCATAATGATGCCAGTTCTAAATGCCGAGCGGTGCTGATTAGAGCTGTTATGCTAATATTCATTTGTTTGTTTTACCTTTACCACTTTGCTCACATACTTCACAAATTAGGGTATTATCCTTTTTTTTTCTCTTACTGTTTTTATCGTCAAATGAAGGTAATTTACCATTTTTCCATTTGAATTGTAAAACTAATTGAACTTAATGGCTTTAGAAAAATCAATAATTTCCTACTGTTATTGATATAATGAAGCGCATGTAAGAGATTAGCCAATAAAGACACAAGCCACTTAAATGAAGAATTCAAATCCACGTTGAACTATTTAGTTTCTCTACGTGGACGATTAAGAGGAGATACGCAGTATGTCGGAGAACAGCGAGAGTTTTAGTGTGTTAAAAGTTTTGACACAAACGGTGCAAGTCCTGGAGGAGGCCACCGCGGCATTCGACAACCATCCAGTTCTGCCTAGAAAATGCATTTAGTCAGTTCCTTTGGTCGTTGTATCCCGCACAGTTTGCGAGCTCTGTCACCTCACACCCTACTAACCGAAGTCAATATTCTCTGGGTAGGACAATGAACATCTGGTGGGTTTGTGCTTGTCCCCTGCAGCTGCAGAACGTGGGCCTACCCAAGGGGCTTGTGCTTTTTGTGTGCGCTGTCTGTAGGGAATGGTGCAGAATTTTCCGTGTTGTGGTATGAACTGGTGAAGTGGGAGAGGAGTCACCAGCCTGCCAGTCAGGGTTCACCCTCGGTGGCCACCATGCCAGCCGGTGGTGTCTCAGGGGAAGCAGCCCGCATTGCTTGGCTTCGGTGGCCAAGGGGACTGCATCCAAGAAATTAGTAAGGATTGCTGCAGCCATAACAGGGCTGGCTTTAACATCTCATCTGCAGCAGCTGGGTTTTTGTGGTTTAATGTACTCTGTTTCTCATGGCTGGTTTTAGAAAGTAATCAAGATCCTGTATTGAAATGTGCCTGAGGCCACACAGCCTCCCACGAGACGGGTCTGTCTGCCAGGCCCGCTGCTGTGGGTGGCAGCTGAGGAGGCTTCTGGGAGGGCTGAGGAGGAAAGAAACGGGTGACAGCGGGCTTCAGGAAGTGGAAGGTGTTGAGGTTTCTTCCCCAGTTTAAAAATACATGTTTATTTGGAAACTACCATTAGAATCATAGAATCATTTTGGTTGGAAAGGACCTTCAAGATCATCAAGTCCAACCATCAACCTAACCTGCTGGCTCCCATCACTAAACCACGTCCCTTAGTGCCACATCCGTACATCTCTCCTATACTTATAGGAATGGGGACTCCACCACCTCCGTGGGCAGCCCGTTCCCAAGTTTGGCCACCCTCTCTGTGAGGGAATTCTTCCTAATGGCCATCTAAACCTCCCCTGGTGCAACTGGGAACTGTACCTTGTGTCCTCATTCTGGCCACAGTTTAATGAATCCTAGGAGAATATGCAAGAAACTCCCAAACAAAACACTTCTAAACCTTTAAATTTGGATCAAAACCATTAAATCCCCAAATGACACAGGAGACATTAAGGTCTCTTATTTAGGGTTTAGTGTAGTAAAAAGGCAATGGTAAATATGAAACTAATGACATTTAAATTACTGCTTCATTAGAAAACAATTTTGCCACAGTATTTTGCTGAATTTAGGATACTCAGAGATCAATAGCAATTCCCTTTATTTAAGACACTTGTGATGTTTACTATGTGATTTATTTAAATTTTTTTTTTTTTGGAAAGGGTTGCTATTTGTGAAAATGTTCTTTCTGAAATCCTGGTGGAATTAAATGCATCTTTAATTGCACTGTAAAGCTGTGCTAGTTTGGCACTTGAAACTTCTGCATTAATTCATATGATGAATGGATATCGAGAATATAGAATAGAAAATTTCTGCTGGATTTGCAAAACAGGGAAGGTAGACTGGAGTTGGTGCAGCTCCCAATGTGAGGGGATGATGAAGAGTGTGTGCTGTACAACGGGCTGCTTTAGCTCAAAAAAAAAAAAAAAACTAAATGCTAAAAAATGGATTTTTTAAATTTTTCCTGCCCTCCCCCCAGTTTTGGCTTATAGGAGTCCTTGGTGATGCTTCTGAACACCACCAGGTTGTCCATACTACCTTCATTTCATTCTGCATGCCAGGACCACAGGACTGTCCTCCTACAGAGTGTGGAGTCCCCCATCAGCGTGATGGGAGGGGTTGCATCCCAGTGTATTTAAGCCTGGACTGTACTGGAAAATAATCTCCGTGAAGTAATCCAGTTAAACCCCCCAGAGGCACGCAGGGAGGCTGACTAGTGGAAATTCAGGAGGGAGGTACCAGGTATTATTGCAAAAACGTGAAAGGTTCCAAGGAAAATGAATACCCTTATGGAAATTGCCAGTCCTCAAAGCTGCATTTACAGAAAAAAAAAAAAAAAAAGAAAATAAGAAAATTAAGTGAGCTGTTGACAGCCAGCAATAATTGCCTGAATGCTCCATGCATTGACCATTTGATGTCTGATAGTTTCACCTGCACGGTGTGAAGTGAAGGGCACCATGTCCTGCCATGTAAAGTGCCTGGACTTGAACACGCTGCAGGAGGTTTTTCTCAGATCGCAGTCGAGGTACTTCTCCTCCAGTGCTCCCCTTCACATTTGCAGGATGACACTTATGGGCGTGGAAAAAATGACAAAGAACAGCAGCAAGAGCAAACCACTCCCCTTCAACGCTGTGAAAATTGTGGCTATTACCTTCCCAGCATCCTCTCAGCTAATGGCCTGAAACAGGACCAATATTTGATTTCTACTTGCTGTATTTACTTTATAAATAGATACTTCATGGGTTTCATTCTTTACTGAGATTGAATTAGTGGGTTAAACAGTCCGAAATATTTCTTACCATGGCATACTGATCTCTTGGCATCTTGCACTGACCTGATAACAGGCTAGCAGCAGAGTAAACTTAATTATTTTTTAAGCGAGAGACTGACAATAGAGGACACTGAATATTTCTGAAACTGCGATCTTCTTTTCTGTCATTAAAAAGCCTAGAAAATCTGAAGGGAGCGTGAATTCAAGGCATATATCACTGAGATTATTGACGAGTTTTCAGAGTGGCTTATCACCTCCCAGGCGTATTTACCTGATAAACTAAAGCCTTATGCTTCAAAAGCCCCAGCTCCTCCAGCCCGGTGTGGTAGCCACCACTTTATGAGGAGGAGCTGAGCATTAGGGTGTCAGCAAGTGGGATGTCCTCTCTCTGCTTTTTGTTGCAATTTGCTCATTAAAAAAATAATAAAAAACACATAAAAACACATCATCATCATCAACAACAACAACAAACTCTCCATTTCATTATAAGCAATAACTGCGTTAAATAAATAAATAAATAAATAAAAGCATGAAAAGATGTCTGGGGGGCTTTGCCTCCCCCCTTCTGGTCTTTGAACCCAGCTTCTTCACCCATAAAGGTGACAGAACAGCTGAAGTGGCTCCTGAGGGTGACCAAGGCAGATCTTTGCCAGCCACCAGGGCATGAGATGGAGATCTAATTTCAAGTGGCCTTTACCAACCTTGGTGTAAGCGGTGCTAATCTACGGAAGCAATAGCTACCCTTTGTATCCTGCGTGGCACCAGAAAGCCATTTCTTGCCCTGGGGAGGTTTTGTGAAGTGCTGCCATTTCCCTGTGCATCCTTCAGAGCGTGTGTTGCCGCTCCTTGGCTGCGGAGCCCACTCTCCTGCCTGCCATCGGGGCCCCGATGCTTAAACGTGCATATTAATCTTGATTCTAAAACATTCCACGGACGTCGCATGCAAATGTAGCAAGTGATTCAAATTGGTTTTCTCTGTTTGTAAATGTAGTGTTCTGTGACTGCTCAGGGGCACTTCTAACATATGCTCCTCGATATCTGACATTTTTCAAAATTTCAAGCAAGGAGAGCGTTCGCAGCACAAGCACACGTGCGCTGGTTGTGCTGCCCTTCCCCTGCCGTGCGCACCCCAGAGCCTGCCTCATATGCGCGAATTCAAATCTTTAAACAAAAGGTTTTTCTTTCTCAGAGGGTGTGGGATTTGGGAGGACAGCATGCAAATGCTCTGTGATATAAGCAGAAAGCACTATTGCCTTCCCAGAAATTCTGTTACAGCAAAGTCTATTAGTGGGCCGATGTGCTGTTTGCTCACCTCACTGCAGGGACGGTGCCCTGCGGAGAGACGACAGCTTCGGTCACCCAAACCCAACCTGCACGCGTTTGCAAGCCAACACCACTTGATTTCTCTGGATGAGAAGGCCAAGGGTCGCTGGAGAGAGGTGGCGTAGCTCACTTGGGTCTGTCTGCAGCCTGTGCCTCGTGCAGGAGGTTTGCTTGTGGCAGCCCTGGGCTGCCCAGCTGGGAGGTGCCACGATGCATCCGGTGAGAGGCCATGGCCGTGCCGGTGCCACCGGGACCAAGCTGTGCCCGCCAGGCTCTGGGAAGCCACAGCCTCGTTTCTCCAATGCCTGGCTGCACCACCAGGCTTCAGGCACCCGTTTCAACGCTAATTCCTTCCACTGAAGGGGAATAAGTACTCTAACAGTTAGTTCGCTGCAATAATTAAAATTCATGTTTTCTTTCTTCAAGCTCAGAAGGCTCTCTGTTGTCAGCACCTCTGGAGGTCCTAGTTTAGCTACTTCTGGTTCATTTAATGATGTAACAGTGAGAAGTAGAGATATTCCTTTTAATGTTGATGTGCAAGGTTTAGAATTAAATGTCTCTGCTGGTTGCTGGGTACTTTCTGCTACTGCCAACCCCATGAACTCTTTAAACGTATGCTAATGAGCCTGACTTGTTCCCATTCTTTCTGTATAATCCATGAAGGAAGAAAAGTCAATCTTAGTCTTACTGCCTAATGGCCTCTATATGTTGCAGTTAGCACAAAAACACTGTGAAGTGATGGAGATCAAGAGTTAAATGCATGAATTAAGCAGAGTCCCTCCAACCACACTCCATTAGAAGGGAAGCTGTCTCTAGGGAGATGAAACAAGATTTCTCTTTATATATACATTATGAGAGTCGCCCACTGATCCTCCAGGCATTTTGAAACGTTACTGGCACCCCAGCGATGTGGACAGAATATAATTTATCAATATTGCTCCAACTTCCTACCTGAGGTGTTGCTGGAATACAGATGCGGGTTTGAAGGCATCTGCAGGTGGTGTGTACCACCACTCGCTATCCGCTACCTGACTGCTCAGCACCGGTAGAAGTCTAAAAGGTTTATTAATAGTAATTGCATTTATTTCAGCAATCCGTACTGCTTTTTATGTTTAAAATTGCTTTTGAACACCTGCACACGGTTTTCTGGCTTGGCCAGCAGCTGGTTTTGTGTGATTTGCTCAGAAAATAGAGGGGGAAAGTTATCCGGCAAAGCTCCTGTGATGGATTAATGCAACAGAATTACAGTGGCGAGCCTCGTGCGATGGAGCAGACCGCTGCGGCTCAGCCACGGGACAGGAAACTGTTCCACGGTTGTTTCAGCAAAATCTTTTCATCTGGAGCAGCTGGGGAGAAAGCAGTCACCGTAAAAACCTGCCTGCGCTCCAACGCCGTGATGCTATTCTTAGCGTTGTTATGATTGATTACGGTGTCTTGCACAGTCATTGTGTAAAAGTGAGAGATTAACAGACCTCGTCCCCCGCCTCTGGTCCCTGCAGCTCCATTCAAAATGCAGCTGCCGTAATCAGCTTCTTACCTGACGTGTTTGATGAGGATGGGGGCCAGTCTTCTCTGCTGCTTTTGGGTCTCAACTTCTAAAGCTATTCACAGTTTATTTCTCTGCATGCGTCATACTGTGATATTCCTCCTCCACCTCTCACTTCAGGCATTTTTCCTATAGCACCTTTCCCATCATCGCGCTGTGTCCTGGGCTCTGCCCATCGTCCTGTGTACGTGCTGCTCCTGCCCCCTGGGCCTTCCCAGGCCTTCCCCTGGTGCAGGCTGTGAGCTGCTGGCTCTCCTTGGTGGCAAGTCTACAAAATTTCTAGCCTGCCCCAGCACCCTTCCCCACTTCGGTGCCTATCACACCCATGGTAACCATGCTTCTGCAGCCATCTCTTGATTCCTGTTGCCATTAGGAAATCCAAGAAAAAGTATATCTTAGCAGGTTTTATATATTGTCAAGTGGAAGCAAGCATCTTAACAGGGCTTGGGGTGGCTTTCTAGGTGTCTTCTTCTCTAGATGGAAAGGTGTTACTTGGGTGTAGGAATGGTGCTTTATGGAATGGGGTTATACGATTCCTTTGAGTTATTTGGACGATGTCTTGCTAGCATCCCTCAGTAGATACTGTATGACCTTTCAGGAAAGGGTCTACCATCAGCTGGGCTCTTCAGTAGAGTTGGCTGCCGGTACCAAAACTGTGCTAGCTACTTTGAGTGAAAAACTTCAGAGAATAAAAGAACAGAGAGAGTAACCATGGAAAATATTTATTTTTCAAAGAAGTCTGGAAAAATGTGGTAGGTCTGTCAGAGTGATTTAGGCGGACATATTTGTTTCTGTCACTCTTTCAGACTCCCCTTCCTGGCTTTCAGAAGCATTCTCAGGGTTGCCTCAGATCTTCCACAGAATATTTTAGGATGTTTTAGCCCTTCTAATACATTAATTCAAAGGAATCTCTTAAGTTACGGTCAGAGACCCATTTCACATTCTTTGTCTTCCTTTATACACCTTAACATGAGCAAAGTTCTTCAGCAGTTGGGTGTGGATGTTTATGATGGCTTCAAGATTTCCATGTTGCAGTTGCCTGCGATGGCTTTCAGAACAGAAAAATATTCTTTTTCAAATGCTATTTTTATCTGGAATTCCTTAGCCATAGACTCTAAAGGCATTTATTAGGAGTAGAAGAGCTAAGGCTAAGTGGAGTGTGCATACTTTTTCTGCCAGATGTGACTTAATGGCCTGAGTCCATCCAACTCCAGTGTCAACTTTGTGAAATACTGGGCTGCAGGAAAACAATGCGTTTGAGCCTCGAATGTCACGTAAGGCTGTACAGCTATTTTCTTTCCTCCCTGGGTGCCAATAGCCGTTGTTGAGAGAAACCAGCTGGAAGAGCACTCCAGTAATCCTTACAGAATTTGTGGGATCCTGGTTTAAGTATTCCTTTTGCTGCTGCTCTCTTGAAGACAAGTCCTTACAGCACGATCAGTGCCATCAGATGCATTATTCCTGAGGTTTTGTACAGGACACGCAGCCTTTCTTTAAGCACTCACACAGCACGTGTATAAAGCCGTTGTGCCAGGAGGTGAGCTTCCAGACCCCCATTGCCTTTGCCTTGAAGTTGGTCACCAGGCAGGCCGTGTGCGGCACGTCCCTTCTGGTGCTCACTCACACTGTAATGCCACAAATGCATGTGTTCTGTAAAGACGCAGGCTTTGATTTAGTTTCATAATATTGCCACATTTCTGGGTTTTGCTCTCATATTATTTCTTCATGTTCCGCCCTCCCCCATCAGGTGTTTGATTGCGAGCTTCGTAATAGAAGAGCAATTGCTTTGGGAAATACGATGCCTAGCTACTGTCCGATCGTGGCTATCAGTTTATGGAATTAAGCTGAGACCCTGTCCATTTAAAGGCTCCATGAAGAGAATTTGCTTCATAGAATTCAGCTTGCATATCATGACTGGCTTTGTCCATAGCATTCAGAAGCTCACTCTTCCTTTCTCGTGATGTGCTGAATAACGACAGTTAGCACTCCCGTCTGCAAATCAATACGCAGGCTTTAGCTCAGGACTGTTGTGAAAGTTGTGTTATTGTGTTAAACAGTAACCATTACCTTTCGTGCCCATAACTGATCATTGTGTTGTGTATTTCTGTCAAATTCAACAACAATCACCTCCTGAAGCTCTAACAAAAGGCAGAAATTCCCATGGTGCTTCTGGCAATTACACATTAGTCTACACAGAGACAGAAGATTACTTGCTGATTCCTGTTTGCGGATTCCATTATGTATGCTCCAGTACATAATGTTTTGCTAATCCTTTAAAACAGCGTAGCTAGAAATAGTCTTTCAAAATCGTGCTATTTTGCTTCTATTAAAAAAAATGTATATCAAAACCGATGAATTCCACAGAGTGTCTTGTAACCACAGGGTTTTTTAAGATGAACACTACCAGGAAACTTACCATCCTGATAGCTGGACTGTGTGCTACATGGTTAACTGTTCCCTTTTGAGGATATTCATTTACTTTCCGTCAGTTTGAAGTGATATGCTTGCCGTCTTGCCATGCAAGAGTAATAGCGGCGATGAAGACAGCTTGGTGTTTTATTGTGCTCTAAAATAATTCCATTAAGATCTAGTCTCTTTTCTTGAGATGAATTTCTGTTTTTTCTTTGCTGGGTTTGCTCAGCTGCAGGCTTCACCCGCGATACTGTCCTGACAGAGACCTGCGTCATATTTTGGGCCTATTAAAATCAGGTTTTAGACTCTTATTATCTGCAGCAGGGTTGAACCTCACCCTTGCTTGCAAAAACGCAGTGCCACGTAGTGCTGTGCTCTGTGAAATGGGATTAGGGCTGGGAAAACAGGATGCGATTAAAAGTTTGGCCATGCTTTATACTGCAAACCTGGCCTGCCAGGCTCAGCCCTGCCCCAACTTTGGGATTAGCTTTGCAATGAGAAGCATTCATTATGGAAAAAATCCCTTCTGTAATTGAAAGAAATTCTCCATTCCTAAAACACTAGGTGCTACGTCCAGTAGAGCCTTCTCTCCGCTTTCCTCTCTCTCATCTTAAAACTGCATGGCAGAGAGCAATATTATCCGTCTTTCGCAGGTGGGGAAAAGAGGCGCTAGGAGATTAAGCCCAAGGTCGCCCAGGAAGTCTGTGGCAGGACCAGGGATTGAATTCAGCTCTCCTGGGTCTTCGTCCAGCGCCTTAATCACAAAAACCCGCCCTTGCCTCCCTGCTTTTCTATTATTTAATAAGCTGAAAAAAAATGCAAATGGATTTAATTAAAGGAGAGAGCAAATTTCTAATTTCAGCCTGGATTCATTCTATGGTTATGGAAATTTTGAAGAATGGATAATAAACATCTGTAATTTCTTTGCTCGACAGATGTGTTTTCATTTACACAGCTGTGCAAAAATGATATTTATATATGTTGTGATGTATAATTTTAGCCTAGAAACAGATCTCATGTTGGACTACCAAGAGGTGTCATTTTCTGGCTCATGGAATAATCCTATTTCTGGCAAAAAGTCGGTCATTTTTCTTCCCGCAGACATGGTTTCTTCCTTTAAAGTGTCTCTAAAAATTATTTTATACTTGATGAAGCAAATCCTCCAAAGGCTTCATTATTCTGATGGTAGCATCATCTGATTGAATATTTCAATCATAATGTCCTTTGGAGAATTTTAGCAGTTTACCCTTGGGATTTGGGAGGCTTGTATTCGTGTGTGTTCCTGAGGTTTTGAGGAACTGTTGTAGGAAATGCAGATAATTTCAGATGCACAGTGTTCATATGGGGGGTAGATGTTAATGTTTACTCTAGCCATTGGTTGGAATACATTAGATTGCCTCCTTCCAGTATGAAAGACACAAACGTGGCTGCTTTGGGCCCTGCTCAGCAAAGCAGCTAAGCATGTGCTTATTTTTAAGCGCGTGAGCGTTGTCTGAGTGATGTTCCTGCCGTGCGTTATTAGTGAATTGCAAAGGTTAATGCAATAACGTGTCACTTGTCAGATCTGACTGCTGGGGACATAATCAAGAAAATGCATGTTTACTGATGCCAGGAAAAGGTTTAGTATTTGTTCTGTGCTTAAATACCCCGCGGAACGGGATGCTGGCTCTCCTCTGTCCTGCAAGGGTGGTGCACGAAGCTCTCCCCGTGCCCCTTTGTGCCGTGGCCGGGCTGCAGCATGCTAATCTCTGTCATTTATTCATATCAGCTGGCAGGCACGCTTTTGATAATCCACGATTCGGTGGGCTTTTCATGCACGTTCCTTGCATTTTTCCAAAAGCTTGAGCCAAAAACTCGAGGTGGATGCAGTCGCACGGCTTTAGTGAGCCGTGGAGTGCCGGTCCTGCTCTGCTCGGCTGCAGTGCCACCACTCAGCTCCTCCCGTCCCTTTGGTCCTGCTCCCCTTTGTGCCCCGATGCTGCAGGCCTTTGGGGCCACACCTCGCTTCTACGCACGGGTACGCTGGATGTTGGGCGTTTTGCAAGGCTGGTGAGCCGCTGCGAGGGGCTGAGGGGGAGGGAGGGAGGAAGTTTTTCTGCCTTCCCCCTCAGTGCTCGCTCACTGACAAAATAGCCTGAAAAAAATTCAGTGTTTGTTTTGATAATTGAGCTCCTGCAAGGATGCCGATTTGAGAGCTTTCTGTAGGACTACTACAGCCCTCGGTACCTCATGGCCTCGTCTCTTCCCCTCGCATCCCCCGGCAGGTTTATGAGAGATTTTGGCACCCACCTTTGAAGGAGGAGCTCCCCAGGCTTACATTGCCGCGTCCGAATTGCCGCGTGGCTGAGGACTACTTGTTAAGGTTGTTCTGCTTATTTCTGGCGCACATTAGGTTTTATGAACTTTAATGAACAGTAAGTAATAAATTCGCTGAAGAAATTGGGTTAGCCTGTGATTAACATTCAGAGTGATGCAGATGAGTGTACCAATGATGGGAACATGTGCTCACATCATGATGAAATGCAGATGAGAGGCCCTGGAGCAAGCCCAAGGATGTGGGCCAGCGCAGTTTCATCTCTGTCAGCTTTAATCTGATCTAAAGTGAGCACGCTACCGGCCTGCGAAAGGAATCGCAAACCCTGGAAAGGCCTAAATCCAACTTTTGTTTTCTATTAGAGGCTATTAAAACATTTTCTTTACAATCAAAGCGCCACCACATAAAAGAGCGAGAGCGCTGTATCTAAAAACAATATTTCTAGCAGTGGGGAAGAGAGGGGAAAATGGTTGGTGGATGCCTCTTGATTTGGTTTAGCTTTTATAACATGCTGCTTTACTGAGCAGTCATTTTAGTCAATTGAAACCCAGCTGAGCCTCATCGTCTCGTGGCAGCGCCGTTGTAGAGAACAGAGGAGAAATCCACCCCCCCAGTTTTAAATGAAGTGCAAAGTAACGCTGGAAAGGGAAAGAATAAATCAATTGTAAGTGGTAATCTATGAAGTTGGACAGAAAATGATGAGAAATGAAGCAACTGGTCATAGGAAATTGACCTTGAAAATGGTGTTTATCTTTCGGACACAGTGGCTGTGGAGGTTGAGGTTTGTGCCTGAGGGGTGGGGCCGAGGGGGGAATGTACACGGGAGCTTCTTTGCGTGGAGTCTCAGCTGAGTTTGGGGGAGTTCCTTGCAAGACCCTGTACTCTGGCAGGGTCCCCAGCGGTGTGACAGCACCTGGCAGGCAGCGTTTGTGCCTTTGTGCCAGTCTCGTATTTCGCTACGCTGAAAGATCCTGTATGTTTGGGACCAGTGATTGCCCAGGGTCAGGAGAATTAGCCATGACCATGTAATGGATGCATGCACAAGGAAAGATGATATTTTTACCCAACTTTACTTTCCATACAAATAAACACATTAAAGCAAGTAAAAGGACGAATGAGTAATGTAAGTCACCTCGGCTATTTTAAACCGTAACACCTACTTACACCAGGAGGATGCTTATTGTGGTGCTATATACATCTTTGTTTCCAGTAAAGGTACAGAAGGGTGTGGGAGATGGAATATATTGTGTTTTAACTGAAACACGTCAAGCAGAAATCAACTGACAGGCAGGGATTTCAATGGTTTGTACCTTTATCCGAGGGCAGGTGGTCAGCGGTCCTGCAGCCTGACTGAGGGGCTCATTCTGCCTGGTGCAGCAGGCCGTGATGTGGTGGGGCCTCTCCTGCTCTCAGGCACCTTCCTGGTGGGTGTCTCTGTTATCATCAGCTGAAAAGTGAGGGTGCAAGTTCACTGTTGTGATGGCGAGTAAAATAACGTGGTGTTGACACACACTGTTGTGCCGCCTGAACAAAAATCCTTTGTTTTTACGTCGTTGAAACGTTACAAACCTAGGTCAGTGTCAGTGTAAATCCGCACCACACCGGTGGGCTATCTGGTTTGCTCAGCTGGCTGGTGTGCTCGGTCACCCCGTTGCCAGCCCAGATTCTCTCTCTGTGTAAGTCAGACAGCAGGCACGTGTGTGGGAAGGTCACCAGGACCAGGCAGAAGCCCTCAAATTCCCTGTGTTTTGTCTGCGGTAGATTTTGACTTGCACCTGAGCTTCTCAGCGGCAGGAGAAACTGCTTGTGTTAGCCACTAAAAGGTGTGGTCCAGGAAGTGTGTGAACATAGGGGTTGGTTCTGCTTGCAGCAGCAGTGCCTTGGCTCTGTGTCTGTAAGGACTTAAATTCTCAGGTGGGACCATGTCGGGTCTGGAAGTGCTCCAGCATCCAGCTGGGAGCCATTCCTCAGCCGTTCGGACCCGCATGCCTCTGCTGGGATAGGGTCTGGCCTGGGAAGCACGTCTAGAGCAGGGGCATGGAAACAAAGGAGCGATGTGGGCAGTGGGGATGCGTCCGCTGGTGGGAGGAGGAGGGGGCAGCGAGGGGAGCCCTGCTCAGTATTGATCAAGCGCCGGTGACATTCGGGCTGCTTGTATTATTACAGTGCTTGTGCTCGGTGAAAAACTAGCAAATAATAAATCTAAGCAATGTTATCAGACTGCAAAAATTAAGGATTTTGAAGAAAGCCTCCTCCAGATATTTAAAATTCAGCAAGCTTTTTTTTGTCCTGGGTCTTGAGATGTTAATGACTTTGACTAATTGTCAACACCACCAATTACTATGACTGATACCTTATCATTTCCCACAATGAGCAATGCTAATTAAAATTGATTGTGCTGCTGTTCTGGCACAGCGGCAAGTTTCCTTTTCATTTTTTGTTTAAACATGAGCTTATTGTGCCGATTTGGTGAATTAAATAAGGAAAGCTCATTATTCTGATGTTTATTTTTGAGCAGGGGTTTTAAGCCACATTGGAAGCCTGTTACAAGTGTCAAAGAAATAGAAGAGCTTGAATGAATTGCTTTTTAGGAGTACCAAAACATACACCTAATAATAATATTTAGCACTTTTATACCACAGTGCTTTCTACATGATCACATTTCTGTACAAACTGAACTACTCCGATTATCTCTGTGAGGTGGGTAAACACTATTACTTCTGTTTCACAGATATTGAAGCTGAGACACAGGAGCTTTGATTCTCTAATAGCACTGCACTTCAAGCTATTGAATTAGATTACAGATAGCTGTCTGACAGCACAGCGAACTAGGAATCAGACCAGACACTGGTTGCGATATGATTTGCAAGACTTACTTGCTTGAATTTTGTACAAACTTGGCCTTTTATTTTGCACTTTTTTTTTTTTTTTGAAAGTCTGATTTATTTTTTTTCTCCTAAAGTTAGGATCAAGTCTTCCTTTCTGCTGGCCCACCTTGTGCTGGCTCCTGCCCTTAATTTTTGATTACACACATGCAGGGTGCAGCCGTGGATAAGGACTGGATTTGTGCATCCTTGCATTCTCCTCCTTCGTGGTGTTTGCTTCATCAGCTGAATCTCCTCCTGTCCCAAAGGGCTGTTCTTCATTGTAGGAAAGCTGCTCACAGGCAGCAGGGCTGGCTGGCTTATGGCATGGGATGGTTCCTTGAAAGTATTTCAAATTCAGCTGGTGGGGTTTTTTTTTTTTGTTTTTTTTTTTTACATTAACTTTTCCATGGGGAATGTTTATGGGATATGTTATCAATAGTACGTGTGCTCTTTGAACTGTTCTGCTGGTATTCTCTTCTTAAGTGGCTGATTGCAGTTACTAGCACAAGTCTATGACCTTATCCTGCATGAGATTGATTTAATTGGAACAATTGATTCCTTTCACGATCAATATGTAATGAGTTAATATGTAATGAATATAAATGCATGGAATTGCCCTAGGTATTCCTTACTTCCTGCTACTTAGTCCAGAAAATGTGTCAACTGTTTCACGTGGCAAATAAAAAAGTCTTTTAAATAATTCTACATGTTTGTAAACAAGATCTCTCTGAGGTCTTGACAGTAAAGGAACCCAAGTTTGCCTCCCCACTATCTTGCATGAGCAGTTTTAGAGGAGTATGTCAATCAAAAATGTTTATATTTATTGGGCAAAAACTTGTATATGTCTTGCATTTGAAAGCAAGATAAAAATATTTTTATCACAGAAATATCAGTAGCAAAAATCATATCTGAAAAAGTAAATATTTCAGTCCTGAATGTTATTTCTTGATTATTTTCAGCTACATGAATTTCTCTTGAGCATTGATGTCTTTCCTGATCCTGATAAGAGCTAGGAACAACCTTATAAATCTGTAGTGCACCTTATGTCACAGCACCATGATGGACACCAGTACAAATCCTGCTTGCTGCAAAAACAGGGAGGTCCTGCCTTGCCCACCACTCGTGGTTTGGGTCTCCTGCTCCATCAGGAGTGGCTGTGGGGACCCACATCTGGCTGAAAACTAATCCAAAAAAAATGATTTTGGGGGTGATCAGTAGTTTTATGTGTTTTTCTCAGTGGTTATGTGGCACCAGACAGCTGGGGCTTGGGTTTGGGATCCTGCAGCAAGACCATCTCCAGCGCAGCAGCATGGTTTGGAGCCGAAATGAGCTGAGCCTACAGCGAAGCCCCGTGCTGTCTCTCTAATGGGGCTCTCCTGAGTGTCTCCACCTGTCTGAGTTTATTTTTGTTGGGAAAATGCTGGGAAACGGTGCTGGAGAAGGGTAAAGTGTTCTTCCTGGCCATAGCAGGGAAACAGCTGAAAAGTACTGGCATGTACTCAGCTGACACATGCTGATGGCACCATTATCAGAGGATAACGTGCTGCCATTAGCACGCAAAGCTGTGAAATAACATGCCGAGTATGTCTTTTGAAGCACATTGGACCTAATTCTCCTCTCATCTGTACTGATGTCTCTCAGTGGACTACGGTGAAGTTGCTCATGATTTACAGCGTAGAAAACCAGAGAGGAATCACGGCTGACTGCCTTCCTCAGTGTAGCTAGCTGTACGTGGGGGCAGAAGATTTCACTTTTCTATATCCAAATGTCCCCCGGAGTTTTGTTGTGAAAAGTTGGTTATAAAAATTGAGATGGCGAGGGGGGGAATATGTCATTTGGGTTGTGAATTGCTGTTAATTAAACTTCAGTGTGACACATCCTTTATGTCAGGGGATTCCTGATTCTCATCTCAGTGGCCTGGTAGAACAGAGGAGCATCTCCATTGAGATCAATGCTCATTATTATTTTCCTCATTATCATCATGATCCTCATCAGTATTTGTTCTACAACACTGGCTGTGGAACGGAAGCACGGGGAGAGATGACCCTTGCATGTTCCTCTTCAACACCCTTCATTTTTAACAGACAAGAGGCTGGGAGGGGAAAACAGCAGTGAATTCTTCACAGAGAATTAGACACAACTACACGGAAGTCAAAATCAGCCTTTTTTTCCCCTGTAAATGACACGGTGAGCTAATGAGTTGTCATTATTTTCATCAGAGTGCAAGCACTGGCACAGGGGTTGAAACGCACCACACACGACAGGGGGCGGACATTTTGAGGCCTTGTTGGTGCGTGGGGCTCATGCATCTGTGCCAGGGAGGGACCGAACAGGAGATGGAACGGAGTCTGCCCAAATAACAGGCGAGACAGCAGGGGAGGGGGGTCACATTTGATATATGTTCCTTGGAGAGAGAAGATCTGACATGGGAGGTAAAGTCTGCAGCCGTGGCCTGCTCATACTTGGTACTCCAAGTGGGATGTTAGGAACCGTTCTTCTTTCTCCTCAGCCGCAAGGCGTTTGATGACCTGACCACCTTGCCTTGCTGGGTGACCTCCTGTACAACCAGTAGCAGGGCCCACAGAAGAGAGGTGTTTCTTTGACTTAAGGGCGTGGACCTTTCTGCTTAAAATGCTTAAAATTGGTTCTTTTGGCCACTCCAAACAGAAAAGACTCGTGTCAATCGGGCAACTTGTTTGGTTTGTGGTGTATGAGGAGGGGTGTGATTTGTGTGAGACATGTTCTTACAACCAGCTGGTGATCCCCCAGCTATCCTCTCTGTGCCACTTTCTCTTTCTGATGCTGGAAAGTCATCTATTTTTTGGGGTCGGGGAGCGGATGGGGCGTTAAGGCCCTCTCGCAGAAGCGGTGGGTTACAAACATGTTCACGTTGTACGCTGTACTATGGGAAAAGCTGCAGCTATCTCTCTGAGGAAAATCACAGCTCGGAATGTAACACCTATTGAAAGCTTTCGAGTCCCTGGAAAAGATCAAAACTAGTCAGGATCAGCCTTGCTTCCAGCTTGATGAAAGAGGTGTTAATCCTGCTGCTCATAAAGAATTTAAGATGATAAATATATGAGCCACAGCCTGGAAGATTGGAAGAACACTTAAATAAATGATAGAGGCTGGATTGACAGAAAGGCTGTCATGCTGGGATCAACTTTGCCCTCTTCTGGGCTAGCCAGTGCCAGACTCTGTGAGCTCGGTGGTGATGGTGGCTTCAGGATCCAGTGGTCCCTTTTTTGTCCCTGCCTATGGACAACGTCTTGTCATTCAGACACTGTGTGCAGGTCCGGTATGATGCACTTAGCTCTCTGGGGGACGCTGGTTTGGAAGCAACTAAAACATCCTTTTGGGGTTGCCTTGGCTGGCTGCCCTGCATCCACCCAGACCCTCTCACTCCCCCTTCTCAATGGGATGAGGATGGGGGGCCGAAAATGAGATAGCTGATGGGGGGGCCACACTGACCCTGCGCATCCACATGGGAAAGAGTCAGGTTTGATGGCAGTTCCAAGACACCAGCTGTGCCTTGTGTTTTTCACCTGGTAGCTGTTATCTCCCCTTCTGGGATTTGTGGTGAGGTGCAAACATAGGTAATATTTTTTTGTAGTTTTTCAAGCTAATTTTTTTTGTTAAATACTCATGTAAGGGATTAACTATATTTCTGAATATCTAAGTATAGGTAGTATTGGTTCATAAAATAGAGGATGATGCTGATTTATTGCAGAAAACAAACAATAGCTTTTTTTTTCTCAAAATGGAAAAGATATCATTGCAAATTATAAAATTAATTCATCACTCTTAAGAAAACAAAACAAATTTTCTTCCTTCCCCCTCCTGTCCAAGACAGCTGCAGTGTTGAGGGTCTGCTGAGGTTTCCCCTCCTGCCTTGTGGGAGCAAGCACGCTTCACTGCCTGCTTTGAGCCCTTCGTCACCCCAGCACGTTCTGGAGGTTTCTGTAGGGACCTGGCCTGGGGAGATGTCTTGGTCACACCAAAATGTTTTGTGGGTCAACCTTTGAAGGTGAACTAGTGTCACATTAGAGTGTTTGCTGGGTGTAGGAAGAGGTTTGGGGCTGTTAGGGACCTGGAGAGGGTGGCAAGCTGCTCCCTCTCACGTGAGCAGTATAACCTGGTGTGTTTGCATAACACGTGGGTTAATGGGCCGTGGCTCAGGCTTGCCAGAAATTGCCCATGACCGTAGCACTGTGGTGATGTTTGACCTCTTCTGGCCCTGAGCCAGAGCTGTGTCCCCTTTGGGGGAGATCTCTGCTGCTCTTTGCAGCAGGGCTACATGTCTGAAGCTTTTTATGCACTTAAAATGGCTGCTGGGGAAAGAATGCACAAAATATTTTCCCCTTGTGAAAAACCCTTTTACGGTTATAGGTATATGTTAGCATTACAGATTTTCCTGACATGTTTTGTTGAAAGGCAGCGAGATTACCAATGTGCATCTGCACGTGCTGAGCAGCTGCGGGCGTACAGAGCTGGGTGTCGGGCCGGCTGCGAGGCTTGTGTGCGGTAATTTGCCCCTCTCGAGCACGGCACAGCTAATGAGCACAGTCCCTCCACTCACAGGAAGCACACAGACACTCACCACGACAGATCGGAAACAGCCACTGCTGGGGACTCATGAAAAAAGTGTATTTTGTGCATGGCAAATAGCAGGATGTTGCATATCTTTCATTATTAACTCTGAATCCATTCAATTAGCAGTAAAAAATAATGTTTTTTTATATGTTAAGTGTAGTGATAAAGTAATACCCAAGGAAAATACTGATCCCTACTGTAACCTCTCTCTCATAAAATAGGAATTTTCATTGTTTCACTGGTTTGTCTGTGAGCTGCATGTGCTGGAGTTCACAGTACATCTTGTGTGGATATCAGCTCCACCGTCCTGTTCCCTTCTCTTCCTTCCACCAAGACTGACCTCTTTTTCTTCCCCTTCCTGCGGGCGGTGAGCAGTGTCTGCTCGATGGATAGAAAGAACAAAATGCCTTCTTGTGACACTGGGAAGAAAATGATCCAGGGAGTTACAGACCACTAAGCCTTTCATTTGTACCTGGTAAACTGGTTGAAATGATAAGAAAAAAGAAAACATTTGGGAGGTGTTGATAAGATCAGGCTTATCCAGTAGAAAGGTAGTGTAGGATATGGTTGGAAGTGATAGGGAAAGCCTAGACTTGATGACCCAGCAGGTCACTTACAGGCTTTCACTCTTAATCTCTTAGAAGTCTTTGAACTTGTCAATAAGAAACGAAGAGAGAGGAACTGGTTTATCTCACTTATTTGTGATATTGAAAGGTAAGGCCTTTGTAAGGCCTCTCACAGAAAGCAGTCAGAAATACAAGGCAGGTAGGTGAAAGGGAAAAAGTATAGTAGTGAATCAAGAAGTGAAACAAAGATAGGTATAACTGGGTAATTTTCACATGGCACAGGGTTAAACCAGAGGTTCCTCGTGTGTTCCTAAATCCTGTATCAGGTCTTTGGTCTGGGATGGAGAAGAGGTGGAAAGGTAGCTGGATCTGTGGGCAGATCCAGTGAGGTTGGTCAAGTCCAGGGAAGACAGTGAGGAAGCTCAGAACGACCTAAACAAGCTGGTAAATATATGACACAACATCCAAAAAATATTCAGTGTTAATGGATGGTGTTTACCTATCTTGTGGTTTCTGCTTGAATTCACTATAGTGAAACAAGAAACAAAGCACACCCTTCAGAGTTGCAGTCCCTGTAGGAGAAGGTCTTGTTGGGGCTGTTAATGGGATAAGTTATGACCTGTTCCTTTCACTGATAACCTCCCCATGAGGGTCTGCGTTTCAAGAAAAAACTGTACTGGTGGCTTCAGACTCCGATTAATGATCCTTTTTCAGAAGTACAGAAGGGTGAGACAAACACATACATGGTATTATCTGAAACCAGCAATGGCTCTTTGTTTCAGGGTAGTCCCACCAGTGAGGGAACCCAAATTCAGAGGCTTCACGTACCAGTACGAATAATATCCCAAATTACCCCTGGGATTTAAGTTAGCTTTTCTCTCTCCTTTTAGGTACTATATCTCATTTACTTTAAACAGCTGTGTCTGTGTCTTTGTTCTACACAGATATTTTGAATAGGAATTAAAAATATATTATTTGTTTGCTTTGCCTGCTGGTCTGACTGTTTCAACTGAATGTTTCCTGTACCACGGATTTAAAAAACCTCTGCACCTCTGAATTGGTGCAGAATTGCCTTGCCATCCCTTCCCTTCCCCTTTCCTTTTCCCTAACACCTTTTAAAGCTAGATAAGAGCCACTAGATGTCCCTTTCAAAGCAAGGAACTGAAGCCCTGGATGTTGGTAATTAGCAGGGAGAGCCATTTAAGGAATTGAAAGGTTGCATTGTTATGATTTGGGAAACAAAAGCTGAATAAGAAGTGTAACACTTAACTATGGAATTCCACTTATTTTTCTCTAATGCAGGCTAAGCTGCCTTACAGCAATCTTTTAAATGTAATGATTGAGACTATTATAGGAAATACTATACAAAGCAACATTTTTTGCAGCCTAAATAATAAGTAGGGCAAGGTTTTAAATGAGGCTAGAGTAATGAATGCTGTACAATAATTTTGATGATAAATTTCCCCGGAGGATAAAGTGGAAGAACAGAAGCAGGCTGTATTTAATCATGCAAAGTTAAAGGAATGCAGACCAACAAATATTTATAGAGATGTACAGTTTTTTCTAACCTTTCCTGAGATACTCTTGCCCCTTTTTACCTGAGAACACCAGAAAATCAGGCCTTTCAGGGTGTAATAATTAGGAGGAGGAATTGATCACATAGGGTCAAGTGTTTCTTTGATGTGGTGCAAGGAAATTCCCATTTCTTTGCATGCTGGAGGACTCAGACAACAGGACACTTGTTTTTCACTGCTATTTCATTCATCAGTGAGCCTGAAAAGCTTTTTCTGAGCAGTTATACAGCATGTGATGACGTGCTCTGCAGCTGCTCTTCACCTAGTGCTGACCCAAGGGGATATCCCCACCATTCAGCAGAGCGCTCTCGAGGTACTGACTTTGCTCCCAAAAGCCACATGGCTGCCTCCTCTCAGTGCTGCATGCAGAATAACCAGAAAGCCTGCACATTGTGTTGTGGAGATGAGATCTGGGCTTCCACGTACGGACCAAGCTTGAAGACTTTGCCACGTGCTCCATCACCCGGTGTAGACCTGCCCTTCCCCTGCCCGTACCAGTGATTGTGCTCCTCAGAGGCTGCTTGTGGTGCTCCTTGGCTGTGGTTCCTTCTGCTCTTTGCTCTTTGTTTTCAGGAGGCAAGCACAACTTCAGCAACTAAGAGGCGGTAAAAAAAGTCACCAGAGATGTTTGGGTTAGCGTGTTCCTGGTTGTTCTGCACGGACACGTGTGCTTGTGCTAGGGTTGGGCAATCGTTCCTTGTAGCGTAAGGTTGGGGTATTTTGTTTTATAAATCTTAAAATTAGGGTGGGTTTAGTCTACTTTAGCTCAACCTGTAATGGTATTCTCTCTGCAGAGTGGAGATCTCCGTATGGCTGATCAATACTTAAAGCATATATTGATTTCCAATTTAGATGTTAACTTTTTAGCTCTTAGAAGTGCTCTTTATATCAATTTTCACCTTGCCTGGTATTCATTATGAGCTGAACATTATGACAGTAAACGAGCTGGGATCTCCTTTGGCAAAACGATGAGTTCTAGTGACTTCAAGACAAACTTGCGAAGATTTACTTGTCTTGTGAAGCACTATGGTAGCATGAAATATCTGTGTTTAAGGCAATGGCCTGAGGAGTGTATTTATTCTGGCCTGGCATACACTTCCTCTAGTGTTTCTTAATCTGTGTAGTCCGTCCCTGAAATGATATAATAATCTAATTAATAGTGCTGTTTATTACGTTCATGTTGTTTTCTCATCGTAATTCATTGGAAGTGAGCCGGAGGACCACAGCTCACGTTGCTGGGTGGCTGGACTTTATTTAAGCAGTAGGGCACACATGACAAGCAGAGCATTCCTATGTGATTATACCTCCGCTAGTGTTAGGAGCCGCAAGGTCAAAAGGCTCAGTGACTTTAACTACCTGAGAAGTGCCATGTAATCCCCAGCAAATGGGCTGTCTACAATGTCTTATTGCTGTATCAGGGAGGGAATTATTTCTTTGTAAAGGCAGACACATGAATTACCTCTGTGGTTGGCACAGGTATGACATCACTGCCTGCCAATCAGAAATCCTCTTTGTCTTGGGTTTTAACACCTTAATTTCAAGCTCAGATCATCTGATTTTATTAAAATTATGCTTTATTCTCTGTGTGCTCTGACCATCCCCAGTGCTGCTCATTGATGTGCCTTCGTATTGCTCCAATGCAGAAGTTTTTGCTGGGGTGGCAGACAGAGCTCTCTATTTAGCTGTAGCTTGATGTATGTTGCTTAAGGTTATTTTAAGTGAAAGCTTGTGCCTCAGTAAAAGCATCTCAAACATTATTAAAACTTAGGAACTCGAGCGATCAGGGGAGCAAGGGGAGGGCAGACAGCAAGGTAAGCACTTCAGGATCCAGGCAGCATGGCTGTGATTTCAAAATCGATGTGTAGCTATCAAATTCTTTCAGCCTAGCACTGCCTTTTCCTTTTTTTATTGACAAATATAACCCCCAAATAATAAAATCACCCTGATTTACAATTATTGTTGATAAAATAAATACACATGGGTTGCAGATTCGCTAACCTGAGCAGATGAGGAGCAGACCACGAGGAGGATGCTATTTGTCTCGGTGGTGTTGGAAGGACCGTCAGCGGTCGCTGCCACGTTGCTGCTGCAGCTGGCTGGTGCTGCAGTGTCACAACCAGCTCAGCCCATTCACACCCAATGCAAACCTCAGGAAAGATCAGAGTTTGCAGCGGTGTTTTTATCTGGGGCCATGAAAAGTTGCTGTTCAGCTGTGGAGGATTTGGGGGGCAAAGCAAGAGGACTCATCATCCTGTCAGAGGGCAGAAATTTAACAAATAGTTTTAAAGGCTTCAAATAAATCTATCTCCATAACGCGACTGCAGTGCTTTTTTCCATAGGTGTGTTATAGAGGTAATGATACCTCTACAGTGAACTCAATTAACCTTCTGCAGCCTTCCGTGTGACAGGGAATCCTAAATCTTCTTTTTTATGAGTGTGTGTGCAAGATTTGAAGCTACTTTGAACTGAGAATTAATAAATGCCATTTCCTAATTGGTGCCCATTTGTTTGTTTTTTACAGCGAGAGAGACATGGTGGCCGTGAGCGGGATCTAGTGTTCATGGTTGAAAAGAGCTTTCTGCACAGGAGCGAGGTAATTTTACTTTTTTTATTAATAAAGGTGCAAATCTGTTGCTTGCGTGGCTGCCGTTTGGGAGGTTCTGTTGCTTAATGATGTTAGGAGATGATCCTAAGAAATTCAGCTCTGTGTCTCAGTGGTGCTTTGTGTTAACAGGCATTGATTGCCAGTGAGAACCATGCGACTCCCCTCTGTTTGAGACCTGGTGCATGTTGAGAGCCCCTTGGAAATGCCATAGAACAAGGTTAGGTAGGAAATTAATGTATTTAGGTGTTCACAGCTCAGTTTTCCTACAGATTTTTCTTTTGCTCTGTGATACATCCCGGTAGGTGCACATCGCATCAGCCTACTTGGTAGCGTACGCGCCTGCCTCGCCTCTGAGACCTTCAAATGAACACATTGTGCAAGGAGCCGAACGTTTCGTCTGGGAGGGAGGATGTCAGCAATAAATGAGAAAACAAGAGAAATGGATGATCCCCCATAATGCATACCCTATAATATAATCATTGTTGTTTGATAAAAGAGACAATTCTAGCACCTCTCCGTGCCCTGCTAGGTATGTCTGGATTTATTATTCAAAAAGGCACAATCAAATCTCTTCATTCAGTTGACAAATGGGAACTATTCAATTCAGTATCTGCCTCTTATTTATAGCGCGTAGTGGGGTGATTTATACGCTAGCTGCAGACCTTCCGAAACAGTTTTAATTAGCAGCATTGGCTATTAGTGAGAGTCCTGTAGCTTCCCTGTCATACGCGTCCCCTTAAAAGTGAATAGAAACCTTGCTCTTTGCCAGGCGATGCTCCTCTTTTTTTTTGTGCTGCCAACAGTGAATGTACCTGTGCTGGAGCAGCGAGAGGGTGCTCCGATGGGGCAGGCAGGGGGAGGTAATGCTGTTTATTGCTGTGCCTTGGGGAAACAGGGCAGTCCTTGGGGCATTGCCACTGACATCACACATGGGTTTGCAAATGCCATCGCTGACCTCTGTTTTGAGAACAAAGCAAGCAGGGGAGATGCCCCAGCCAGCTGCTCAGGCTGCTTGCGCAGGTGTCTCTGGATTCTGCTCTGGATTTTGTGCTTGGAAGATGATGGATCAGATCAGGCAGGAGCCCTCATCTAAGTGCGTCCTGTGCTTGGAGCAGTCACTACATTAGTCTTCCTGCGTGCACTGTCTGATGATCTAAGTGAGTATTTCCCTCCGCCGTTCCCTTATCCGCAGAGCTGCTCAGGCTCGTGGTCTAATTGGTGCCCCCGAGGTAGGGAGCAGAGGGAGGCGCGGCGCAGAGGTGAGTGAGGAGAGGCACTAGTTTGAGGCTCTATTATTTTCACGCATCTGGTAGGAATGTAATCCCTTTGAGACCTCTGCCTATCTGTCAAACCTGCGATCAGCCAACAGGTTCAGAAGTTATTTGGGGAAGCAGTGACTGACAGAACAACTGCACGGCTCTTGTTTTTTTTCTTTTATTTTTCCAGGAAACCAGGCTAAAAAAGCAGAGAAAACATAAGGAGCATTCTTTGTGTTTTATGTGGTGTGTGTAGCATGCAGAATGGTCTGTTGTTGTGCTTCCACTGATTCCTTTTTGACATGAGCAATGCAGTCATTCTGTCTTTGGATCAAATAAGCCTTTGTACTACTTGTCACCATTGTGCCGTGTCTCCCTGTGTGTAAATTCTGTGTTTGCTACAGCCCCTCGTGTAAGCTCTGCTGCTGCCTGCGGTGGGTGGTTCTGCTCAATCTCTTCAGGTTTTCTGCAGCAGCTCGCTGTCACTCAATGACATTTACTCTGGAGAGCAAGTAAGCCTTAGAAAAATGTAAAGTTTCAGGTTGACAATAATATGAACAGAGAGGCCGTGAATGTTGGACCCGATCGCAGATGCTTGGTGTCTCTGCATATCCTTCTCTTGAAGAAGGCCAAGGAAGCAAGCCGCATTTGAAGGAGGTAAGGCTGGCAAGAGTTCGTTGCTGTCCAGCCAACGCTGTGTTTTTGGTGTTTAGGAGACTGATGGGAAAACGAGGAGATAGGAGGTGAGGACATACAAATTCTGCTACAGACAGAGCAGCCTGAAATGAACGTGGTCAGAAGGAAGAGCAGGCAGTGAGTGGAGCAGCAAGTGGCAGGGTTTCCTGCGTTTAGCCAGAGGTGATGGGCTCTGCAGCCAGGACGGAAACCCAGCCTCGAGTACTTCACAAACCAGCTTGCTAGCTATGGAAAACTTGAGGTCCTCTGGCTGAACACAAGCTAGATTATTATTTTTTTGTCCAGGGAAGTTCTGGTTAGGTATTTTTATTTCCTTTACTGAGTGTATCAATAAAACACATGGTTTAAGGAAGCCGTCACGTTATTAATACATTTGGTCTATGAGCCAAATGATCACTGGTAGGTGAGCTGTCTGCGGGTATCACACTAAGTGCTTTTCTACCGCACTTCTAATAGAGTGCAGGACTGAATTTGATAGTGTTACCTGTTAGTGATTGGAAAGTGAAAAGCTTTCAGTACATCCGTGTTGTAGAATTGGCTTTGATGGATAGATTGGCCATTATGCATTTCATTGTGTTTAAATTTGGCCTTAAATTAGCGAGATTTCCTCTTAAAATTCCTCTTTTCCCCAACATTTTGAAAACATTTATAAGGCATGAATTGAGAATGAAAAGAAAGAGGAGAGGGAACAGTTCTGTTCATAAACACTTAAAGATTAAATAATGCATTAGTCAGTGGTACAGACTGAACTCTGCCTGAGAAAGGTACTTCTAAATTACCAAAATATTAACACTGTAATTATTGAGCATGGATAATAGTTATGAATTATGGATCAGTCAGGTTAGCAAAATCACAGCCGCCTACCAGAGAAAGGTATGATGGGAACAGGAGGGAAGATGACTGAGGGTTTAATTCCTCTTAATATTTTTATATGCTCCCTCTGCTAAGGAGGTTGCTGCAAGAGCTGACCAGGGGCTGGAGCATCCCTGCCTAGGGAGCAGCTGCTCCACAGGGGGACAGTCCTCGTGCCACCAGGGCATTTCCATGGGCCAGCCCAGCTGGAGGGCTTTAGGTGCTGTGCTTTGTTTGGCACTGTCCCCAGCTGTCATCACTGAGAAGTGCTGGCGTGCTTCAAGGGGAGTCACTGCCTCTTGTCCTCCCCGGGATGCTGCGGAGGGCGGCAGCGATGCTGGAGGGGTTAGGGACCGTTAGGGACCGTGCTCCAACTTTGCTGATGACCTGATATCTCATCTGGGGAAAATAACTTCCCATCGCTGCCTCTCACTTCCCCTGGCGTAGAGTGAAGATAGCATCGTGTCATGCCTCTGCAAAGTGTTGTGACATCTAGCAAGGAAAAGTGCAGCCTAAAAGCACACAGAGAATATCCTATTACCGAGCGACTCCAGCAGGACCCCCAGGCATATAGGATATATAATCTTAAATCTGTGACTGGTGAGCCCTGGAGGTTGCTGCGGCAAGAGCTCCTGCCCTGTCCCTCTCCATTTTACAGGGGCAAGTTGCTGGTGGTGTCAGCACGCAACTGCTCTTCCATCAGCTAGGTGGTATCTGGCCAGCTTCTTGCCTTTTCTCCAACCACATCCATCTTCTTCAAATGAAGGCAGTTTTGCTTTTACTTCACTTTTTTTAAGAGGATGTAGTAACGTGTTTGATTGTTTGGAGTAAACTTTTGAGATGCAGTGACCTTTGTTAATCAGGAAGGGTTTTTTTTGAGGTCTGCAGGAAGAATTAATCATATGTATACTGTTTGCTTTAAAAAGTCTCTCAGTGAATTTGGGATTTCCCAGGTAGCTGTCGAAAGGTCAGAAGCTGGAGGCAGAAGCTGGGAGCAGCTTGGAGGGATACAGCTGGGGAGCAGTGCAGCAGGACAAGCCATCCCAGAGCAGCTTCAGAAGGAGGGAGAGACCTGTAGGAACACAGGAGGACAGGGCTGTATTTAAGAGTGGCCTCAAGCAATACTTAGACAAATTTGGAGCATCTAAGGAAACAATATACTGACTAACAGCAGCTGTTGGACCAGGCTCATGTTTGCTTGCAATATTCTGCTGTTTCAAAAGCACGTTTTTGTGCTTTCAACAAAATGTCCCCTGGCCCTAAAAGAGTCGAGTTATACGTGGCTCAAATAAATGATGAGAATTTTGAGGTCTGCAGTCCTTGCTAAGGAAGGTCTTTCTCTGAATTTTACAGTGTTTAGTGTGTTCAAGCCCATCCCTTTAACGTAGTTTTAATATGTTTTGCTGTATTCAGTAGTGGTTTTCACCTGTGAGCCCTGGCGTGCTGCTTCTCAATGGAGATAATGTTGGTAGATGTCGCCCAAATTAGCTTTGGTGCAGAGAAGTCTTTAATTTCCTACCGTGCTGCTCTACTGTTACCCCACTTAGTGTCTTCAAACGATGCAGTGGAGCTTGTTCTCAAACTTACTTTCAAATTTTTATCAAGTCTTGGAGTATGCCTGCATTAGTTGAGAGAGGGAAGCACGTTTGGAGACTCTGAATCATAGAGGCGCATTGCATGACAGATGTGAGTTTGCACAACTTTTTTAATGCCCATACAGGTGCACCTTGAGCACCCTAAACCCTTCCTTGCAGTGTGGGCTCTTGCTTTGGGATGTATTTGGGGCCTGACTTCTGCCAGTGGTCAGAGAGAGCTTGCTCCCGGCAGCCTGGGGGCTTCTCAGGGCTCGTCCTGGGGCAGTGGAGCGTGGGCAAAGCTCCTTCTGCTGATGGTTAAAGAACAGAGCTTTGTCTTTACCGAGTTCACCCCTCAAAACCATTAATGGAGAAGTTATGGGCTAGAAACGTTTCAGTCCAATCCCGAACTCACAGGAAGTCTGGATATGAATGATTTAAGGACTGCAGGAAAGCATGAAGATGTTGAGGTGAATTTACTGCTTTGTTCGGTGCCACAGACTGTGTGAGGGCTCTTCAGCATGAATTAAAGAAAGATTCCAGTCATGAGGTATTACTGTTTAATTCAGACGTCAGTACAGTCAGGGAGAAGACAGTAATGGATTTGTACAACCAAATAGGATTTTCCATACTGGATTGCACCTGCGATGTGTCTGGTCTTGCTCCTATACAGACAGTGCTGTGCGTGTCAGGAAAACCAGGGTGGTGTGGGATAACAGGCAGCTGCGGAAGGATTTACCTGGAGCAAGCTCTGCCTGCTAGCAGTTGGCTCGTATCCCAGCCCAGACTGCGAGAGTTTGTTGTAGAGAAGTCCTGTCGGACACGAGTGAGGATGTTCTCCTGACCTTCATCAGCCCCGGTGCACACAGGGCTCACCGATGCCCGCGCCACACTTGTGTCCAGCAGCAGCGAGGCTTGGGGGGCAGTGCTGGATTTAAAACCCCACACAGCGTTTTGGCAGGGCACTTTGCAGTGTGATGTTTGCCACTGTCGTCCATCCCCCCATCGCTTTTTGTTCATCCCCCCTCCAGCTGAAGGAGGTACCAGTTTTCCCTGGTGCTGAAAATACTTAAAGCTGGAATCTAAGCTTTTTTGCTTCTTTTTTCTTTCCTTTCCTTTTGTTTTTTGAGGTCGTGTGTCCCAGTGTTTTGGTCGAGGTAGGATATGCTTCGTGCCTCGATACTTGAAGTGTCATTTCTTGTTCCAGTCTCTCTAGATCTTCGCTTTGACTTTCCGACCGCTTCTGTTCACAGACCTGTGACTTGCCTGGAGCTTTTATTTCTCCTGGAAAACATGGAGGAAATAGCGGTGACTGAAGAAGACCTATTGCTCTGTTAGATTTTTTCTAACAGCTTCTGGAGGCTGTCTTCCTCACTTACGTTTTTGTCAGTTTAAGAATCTCAAGAAAGGGCTCAGAAGTAATCCCCCGTGCTCTGTCTCTTTCCATTTTTTCGGCTGTGTGTTACAGCTGCACATCAGCGGTCCGCCGGGCGTTCGCCGCTCCCTTCAGAGCAAGCGCTCGTGGCGCCGTGCAGAGAGGAGCGGAGCGAACAGATGGGCCAGGAAAGTGCCTCGCTCTCGGTGGGGCTGGAGGATGAACTCATTATACAGCCAGTGGGCTGTCACACCAGCCTCGAGCCTCGTTTACCAGCGGCTGGTGTACAAAAAAGCCCCGGAAAGCGGTGCCTCGCAGGGTGGGGGTGCACCTCGGTGTCATTCGGTGGGGATGAGGAATAGGGGAGAGGCCAGGAGAGGCAGAGATTTTACAAGCAGGCATCAAAAAGCTTTGTAAAAAAAATGACAAAGTCCGGCTCTTGGGGATCAAAAGGGAGCACAAAATGTTGGGTGGGGACGAGCCACACTCCCAGCTCTGGCTCTGCAGTGTAGTCGCACCAAGGTGAAGGTCCGATTGCCCAGGTGCTGTGTCCTGCCAAGTATTCCCTGAAAAAGCCAGAAAGTGTTAAGAAAATGCATTGAAAAAGCACTGTGCTCAAGCAAATGAAAAGGACCCAAAGTCCCCAGGCTGTGTGCTACATTGGCCAAGGGACTGGACGGCTTTGCATCTTCCTTCAGAAAGGGAAAGGTGATGTTGTTTCTTGTCTGCTTGTTGGGGGGAGCAAGGTGCTATTTCAGAAAGACCTGGAGAGATGAAACTCTGGGACTGAGCCACAGAAATTGTTTGGAAGTTTTGGGGTCTGGCTTTGTCACTGTGACCAGTGTGAGCATTGCAGGAGCCCTCAGTAGATGCTGCTTTGGTTGCTGTTAAAGATAGGGAAATTTTTGGCACTGCTTTACTCAGAGGAATATCAGAAATGTCAGTCGGCAGCAGTCTTGGAACAGGAATGCGCGGGGTGGGAATGCTTTTGTTTATTTATAGTAAAATCCATTAGGAACAGGGGGGAAATTGTTATCTCTGGGTTCCTCTGTGGGTTTGCGAGTGCACGGCTGATAGCATGTTAATATTTTTAGGCTCCCTGCTTCAATAATATCATTTGGAAATCTGGCTGAAGAATATTTGGCTGCCTGTTTAATGCCAAGTTTTATGCAGGCACGGCACATCGCATCCACCGCTGTCGTGTGGAGTGGGGTCCTGCGCCCGCAGCACGTCGGGCAGGCACCTTTGGTCTGCGCTGGGAAGGTCTCTGTGCAGGGGCAGGTGGGAGGATACTTTCAGCTCTCATTAAGCACGTTATCGTGTGTTTAAAATCTATAAAGAGGCCGAAAATATGTCTAGGGTGTTTTTTTTCGTTGTTGTTGCTGTTGTTATGATTTTTTTACAGCCAGTACCTGGCACAGCTGGCATCGTGACGGTGCGTAACCTTTACCGTAGGTGAGCGGGCTGGAGGCAGACAGATGTTCCAGCGCTGCTGGCTGCGGGGTCTGCATTCTGTGCCCACACGTCGTGCCCAGATGGTCCTTTGTAGAAACGCGGCAGCCTCTGCCTCCTAACACCCCGTCCCACCTGTTGACACGTACAGTATGTCTCAAAAGAATAGCCGAGTTACTGGGGAGAGGAAGACAAAAAGATGCAGCAGCACTTCTGGCTGTGAAACAAGGCAAGCTGTGTTGTAGTGCATAGCAAGGAAGCCAACAATTATGGATCTCTCCAAAGCAGAAGGCTTTATATAAATAATACATTCTGGTAATTTACCAGATTGCGGCATGTATGGAAATACAGAGGAGTTTTTTTTTTTTTTTTTTTTTTTTTTTTTAATGAAAGGGAGCTTCTGTCCTGAGAAAAAGATGAGTCGGTGCTGAATTGGATTCGTTTCTCTTCCTGCATGCTCAGCGTTATGTAGAGAATAAAAAAGGGCAGAGAAAAACAAATTGACTCTGGAAGCCACCTCTGACAAGTCTGGCTTCAGTCCCGCCAACCTTCCTACAGAAACGAGCCCCCAGCATGTGTCCCTCAGCACGTGGGGCTGCTCTGCTCCCCTCGCCTTGATAGTCCGGTGAGTCCGGTGGGCAGGACGGTGAGCAGGGCAGGACAGCCCAGCGTTAGGGACACCGCAAGTGCTGCGCTGATTTCCAGCAGTGGAAACTCAGGCAGTTGTGCCTGCGAAATAAAGCACTTGTTATTGTTTCCTAATAAGTTATTACTGGCATTTACAAAACTCATCACTGACCGAAGCTGAAACTCGGGCTGTTTTGGTTTGTGTTGGTTCAGAGCTGGGAGTTTGTGAGCTCACACATCATGCACATCGTTCAGCTGCTTAAGCAACAATACCGTGTTGTGCAGAGCATTTTGCAGGAAGGCACTTTGCAAGCTCCAGCAAGTGTTTTACAGATTCTTCTGCAAGGGAAGTTGTCACTCAGTAGCACGGTTTATTTATTTTGCTTGGTTTATTTGGTTTATTAAACATGTTTTATTTATAGAGAGTGCTTTCTAGAGAACCATCTGCAGGCACGTTCTTCAAGAAAACATGTGGGACCGCACGTCTGTAGATGCTGGGCTGCCCTGTGAGTTGTGTACTGGGGCAGCCGGGGGGGGACCGAGGGGTGCTCCGTCCTCTCGTCCCCGTTCCCTTTGGGCAGGCAGGGAGCCCAGAGCAGGGGGAGAAGGGCAGAGCTCATACTCAGCCATCACCTGGAAAGGTGTATCCCAAAGGGTCTCAATTTCCAGCCGTCCTGGAGTGAATGCGCAGCCTAGGAGCTACGCCAGCCAAAATCTGTGCCTGCCGTGTGCTCTGTGCTCAGTCCTCGGCTGCAGACCTCTGCTGACCCCTTGTCCCCACCACGCTGCTCCTCACCTGCTGGAGCCCTTCCACAGCTCAGTTTAGTGGCTAGAACGACTCACTCCAGCCATAATCCTTTTAAGCATAAGCGTGGAAGGATCTTGCTAGTAACCTCGTGTCATAAAAAAAAGTGTGAATTTGTGTGTATGTGAATTTTTGCACCATCTGTTCCCTTTCCTGCAGCACCGAGTGAGATTTTTTTCTCCTTTGCTCAGTTCCAAGCAGGTACGTGTGATACCGATGGCTGCTACGACGTGGTACAGATTGCACAAAGTTTTCCTCTAGAACGTGTTGATACATAGTCATAGGTGTATCAGGAGGTAGAAAGCTACTGTGATAATAAACCGCCTCCTGCCTTTATCTCTGCTGATCATCCTCCCAATTAAATTGAAATTCCTGATGAAAGTTATATTCAGTTCTCTCCTTTTTTCCCAAGTAGAAGGAGCTCTGTGCATAGCAGTGTGGCCAGCTGGCAGAGCTGTGCAGAAACACACTTCTGCTGGGTGCGTTTTGTTCTAGCAGTCTACAGCCAGTGGGCAAGGGAAGCCTGCTCCAAGGAGCAACTTGCCATGATTCTTAATGCCCTGGAAGCTAAATTCAGATATTGTCTGTCTCTGCCACTCACACTGCTTTGACACTAGGACATCACAAGGAAAGAGAGGTGTAGTTTAAATTATACAGTGATTGTAAAGGGGTTTGAGAAAACTGTTATCAGCTAGAACAAAAGTCTCTGGTCTGAGTCCTAGAATAAATTTAAGACTTTTCCGCTCTCGGTCTAACCCCTCGGCTCTGTAGGATTGCTCATCTTCATGCAGCAGCTAATTTCTCCAGAGCAGATCGTCTGCACAAACCTTCCAGCAAAGTCTGAGATGTGGCAGTGACAGTTTGGGGTGTCAGAGGGTCTGCAGACACCTGGCTTCATGCATCCAGCTCGTTCCGCAGCCTGCTGCTGGGGCTTCTGCAGCTAACTGTGCGTCTCTTGGCAGTCTGTGATATTCGGGGAGAAAAGACTTACATCTGGACCTCCGTCCTTGCAAAAATGTGGCAAAACATTTGCTTAATCACCCAGAGGGTGAGACAGTGATGTGCTCTCAAGGATGGGGCCCTGCTCATGTCTTCTAAGCCTTGTCCAGTGCCAAGAGAAAACCCAGCTCGTGGGGAGCCGATGAGAAGGCAGGCACATCAGAGGTGAAGCCAAATCGCTGTGTGTCGATGGCAATTCACACCGACAGCCCAAAATTTGCTCCCAGGTTCTTCCTTTGTCCCGAACACCTTGCTTTTCCTCATCTTTACCCACTTCTGGTGGCCATGTGGCGTGCTGTTGGGCAGCAGCAGGCTGTGCTGCTGCTCTCCAGAAGCGCTGAGCGTGCACTTCTGGGCTGGAGAAGCCACCCTTTTGGGGTAGCTCTGGCGTGCTACAGCTCCGCGCGTGGCTGCTCCTCTCAGCTGCACCGAGCGAACCTCAAGTGTTCACGAGTTAAATGGGCTCCCGCACCAACACCTTGCGAGCTGTGCTTTAAAATTTCATGTCTTCCAATTGCATTACTTTCTCAGTCGCTGCCGCTGCGAACAGAAGCCCAAGTGCTCTTTTATGCGATCATTGATCAAATCAGGATGCAAATGAGGTCCTAAAAGTAGACATATAACATGGGGAAAAAATTTACATGTATAAATGAAAACCTTTCAAATTAGAAAATTTTGTAGCTCAGGAGATCATAATTTATTAAGATCAGCTGTAAATTTCATATGGCAGCATAATTCCAAGTTTCGCATTTTGGCGTTTCAAATAATTTTAATTAAGCAATAGATTTACAATTTATTCCACAAGTAATACAATCTGCTTAGATTATGCACGTTTTCTATAGTTTTTCTTTTTATTACTGTATTCATTTAGCTGAGCAAATTTATAAAACTAATTAAAACAGAAGTACTTTTTTGATTCAAATTGTAAATGAAAAACAATGATCTACTGTGCAATGATGCTTGCAGAGAAAATAAGATCAGTTGCAACTCTATAGGTATTTTATAACTCCATCCTTAAACTTAGAGCTATAATTTTTATAGCAGGTTCTTGGCACAGTCTTGCATGTTTTCATATTTCGGGATGCTAAAGGAATGAGAGTTTAGGATCTGATTCAACAACGTATTCAAACGTATTATGAAGCTGGGTGATGTCCTCACGACTCAGAACGTGGTAGTGCTGCGAGAAGCAGACAGGTAGGTGTGGGTGTAGGTACAGACACCGGTACAGCCGCACATATAGGCACTGGTGTTTTCCAAAGGTCCTTGCCTTCAGGCTGAGCAGGTTTGGTTCCAGGCTTGGGGCATGCAGAGGGGACCGGCTTTCCCCTCGTCTTCGGCGTCCTCCTGTCCCCAGGTTGGTGCTGCCAGCCGAGCTTTGGTACGGCACGGAGAGCCAGGAAGGCGTAGCGTTGTTTGAACTGGTTTGATGACACGCCGGCGCAGGTTTAAACACCAATTATCACGTTTCGAGTGACAAATCTGGAGGGGAAAAAAGATGATCATTTAATAAATTTATTATGAAGGCAGATGACTCGTACATAAATCAAACTGCTTCATTAAGGGAGAAACTCAGTCAGCTAAATACGGAGGTGACACGGGTTAACTCCGCAGTCGTGACACCGGCTCTTGTGTCATCTCTGATGGGATCCGGCGGTGAGTCATTGCTGGGGGTGCTGCCGTCCGCCGCTCCTCTGGCAGGGCTGGCATTTCTTGCCTCACCTTTCGCGACACTGAAAGCAGTCTAAATGTTAGGAGAAATTACTGATCCCTGCTTCTGACAGAGGGGCAATTAAAAACTTTTCTTCTTTTCTCCTGCGCGCGTCTCTTGCAAGCCGCTGAGCTTCCAGCGCCTCCACGATGCGTGGCTGCATGCTTTGCAGTAACCCTCTCGTACCTCTTGTGTTAGTAACACCCCTGCTTCAGCTGATATCCGTACAGTGCTGTCAGCCCATGCCTTCCTCTGAACTTCCTCCCATGCCATTCCATGTTTTCTCCTCTTGCTCCAAGCCTGGCATTAGCCCACTGTGCCCAGGCAGTAGCCTGGCTGATCTGTGCGTGATTTGTAGCAGCTAATACAGACAGAGATGGCGGGATGCTCGCGGGGACACGTTAGCCATCTCCATTTCTGTCAGCATGTTTACAAACGCCATCCGATTCTTTTATGCCCAGTGCTCTGTGCTTTGGGAGCTGGTGAATAACGGTGGCGATGATGGGACGTATCACAGCTGCAGTGAGAGCAGGAAAAAAGCGCAGGAAGGTTTTGGCCAGCACAATGACTAAGTGTGATAATTTTTTTTTGGTGCCTCTGGAGCTTACAGAATTGATGAAGACCTGCGGAAGATTTTAAATAACCCTGATAAATAATTTACGCATCCTTCCAACTCCATACGGTCCTGCTCTCTGTGACGATCTGTTCCCATGTGCGGAGCGACTCTGCCTGAACTCACTCACACCTTGAGCGAAACAGGGCAGGCAGAGAAAGGCAGCACAAACACCACCCCACCATATGTTGTTTCTGAGGGTTTGGAATAGGGGGTGTGCGTGCTGGTCTGCCAACACACCCCTCAGGCCAGAGGCCCGTGGCACTGCAGCTGCTGTGCTTCATTTCCCTCCTCCCTCTGCCCTCCGCTGCTGAAATCAGGCTGCTGTTGCTGTGATACGCTTTTGGACGCAGCTCTTCTGCGAGGATGGAGTTGCCCCCACGGATATCCCCCGGAGATAACCCAGCCCTGCCAAGTGGCAGGGAGTGCTGCTGCAGTTTGGGGATTTCAGGTTCCTCCAGCCCCTGGCACGAAATGCTTCTGTTCTCATTCGTGCAGCCGAATCCATCCCAGTCCCCTGCCTTTGGGTTGGTCACAGCACACTACTGCTTTTGCACATCAATGTGTTGCAAGATAGTGCCTAAAATGAGCGATCAGAACAGCCGGCGGAACCGTGTCATCACCCTATTAGTTCATATTTTTATAAACCGGCAGGAATTCAGAATATAGCTCCTTTAATGTCTCATTCAAGCAGACAGCAACATCGAAATGCATTTTATTTGATGCCCAAGAGACACATGCTAGCTTTTATAGTGACAATAGAAATCTGCTTGTATTCCAAACTCTTGACGAGAAACATTGATAGCTTTATTCGAAGTAATGTTGCTCAGAATTTCTGAATGGCGCTCCCATCGCGTCTGTCCTGGAGGAATGTCAGTGTCACGTGAAGGCAATGCTGCTGGCATTGTCGTCATATTGCCGCTAATTAAATACTGCCTGAGTGAGGCGTGAACGTGCTCAGGTCTGTACCACGGGGAGGGGATGAGCCTGAGAGGGGACGTGCGTCAGCAATGGTCCTGGCCCTGCTCCCGTCACCGTTTGCCTCTCCCATTTTCGTAATAGAGAAGTTGTCACCCGCCACGAGTCACTCAAGTTTGTGAGCTCGGCTGGCAAGGATGCTTCATAACAAGCAGTAAGGTTAGTTGTCCGTTGAGTGAGTACGCCTTATTCAGCTGACAGAGTTTACTTGTTGTATTTTTTGATACAGCGGTGAATTATTCCGCAGTAGTGAAGCCTTGGGCATAGGTGATCTTGTGGTGAATCTTGGCTGTTTCATTTTGCTAAGGGTTAAAGGGAAGCTCATTTCATTTTTATAGGAGAACTCCGAGGTCTCTGTATTAGCTCTATAAGAAGTGGCAAGATTCTGCTATCACATTAAATATAAGACCTGCTATGTGTTAAAATAAAGTGGAAGTCTCTGCTAAATTGGCACAAGCCAGAAATTACCCTCATATTCTGAAAGTGGCACTGATACCGCATGGAAAATAGTCTATTTAGAGATCATTCTGCTGATATTTTTCTCCACTGTATCTTTTTTTTTTGGAGGAAAACAAGCTCTTGGTGGCTGAGGAGTTCATTTTCTCCCGCTGCTGCTTTTTCCATTGAAGTCATCATAATCCTCCATTTGTGACATCAGAGTTCCTCGCTAGCGAGATAATTATGATTTCACAAACTGGAGATTATGACCTTCAAATGAGGAAGGCACAGCAGGGAGGACCAATTCCTAAGCAACAGCCATCAGATATTTGTGAAATATTTGTGAAAATGTCCTTGCAGTTTAAAAAAAAATGAGGGAGAGAGGGCAGGAGGGAAACATCCAAAAAATATTATCAACAGAATGATTTGCCAGCCAGCTTTTTTTTCCAGAGTTTTCCATTTGGTGCCTATGATTCTCTAACCTGTCTCATTTAGCCTTAATGAACACGAGACATTTTTTTAGCGTGCCATATGTGCTGTGGTCCTTAAGAAAAAAAATGCATCCAAATAACTTTTTTTTTTATATGTTCTGATTCTACCCAATCATAATTTACATTTTGCACAGTTTGATGCCCATCTGCAACGTCTTTACCATCAGGAAAGGTAATAAGAAAGGGAGGAAAAAAAACATATGAACATGTTGAACGACTGACACTGGAAAACCTAGCTGGAAGAAAATCATTTTTGTCCCTACATAAATACCCAATGCTGAAATGGGTTTAAATCCCATATCCTGGGCTGGGGCCAGAAGTCCAGCTCCTGCACCAGCAATGCCTCGAGAACGAGTGCCCGGCAGTCGTCTGTGAGTCCTGGGGAGCTGGGGCTGGATGTGGGGCAAAGCTGCCCTTGTCTTTACGGGGGGGGGGCGAGGGGTGGGAGGAGCAGCCACGTGTCTTGGAGATGAGCCTGGCTTTTTGGTGTGGATTTTTCTCGATACAGAGGAGCCGTGCCTTGACCGAATCCAGCTTTGTAGTTACGGGACATGGCATTGAATGACTACAACTCTCCTCTCTCCGCAGCTCCTTGCAGGCATTTCCTCTCAGAAAGGTGGAAGGCCTTTAAAGGACTTCTGTTTCTCTTCAGTCTTCCCTGTCCTCAAAATCACTGGAGTCATGTATTTTTGGTTTGGTGCTGGGCAGGAGGAGGAGAGGAAGAAACCCCCCACCAAAATGGAGGCCCTAGGCCCGTAGTGCCAGGAGGCCACGGCCTTGTTGGCTCTAAGAGCACTTCCAGGACTGCGGGCTTTGCTTGTCCTCGTGTTCTGCCCGGTGCTACATGGGGCCTCATTCTCAACACCTGCAACAAATTATGGCTATTAATTACATTTAGAAAGCAATTACATTTTTTTTCAAACAAAGCTCCAGCCTTAATCATCCGAATCAGTCAGGTCAGGCCATGCGAGAGGCCTGGCACCTTTCCTTCCCTGCCACCCTGCAGGAGCGGGACCTGTCACAATTCTCATTTTAATTCCATATCACTCCTAAGGTTTATTTTTCCCTTTAGTAGCCTGAGTCAGGAAATGCCACGTGTCTCTTGTCTGCAGTGGTATGGGTTCAGAAATGGTTCATGTTGATCCCATGAGCTGGAGGGGGCTGCTGCAGGCCCGTAGGAATCTCCAGTTACTTTGGCCCAGATTTTACAGATTCAGAGTTCACAAATCGGATGCAGCAGTCAGAGTGGTGCTTAAACAATTCTCCAGCTTTTGCGGAAGGCCAGTCATGGATTTATGACTTGCAGACTCTGTAAATTTAGCAGGTGATTTAAGTGGCAAAAAAGCAGCATTTCTTATTTATATGACACACAGAAGAGAAATTCCTGGTGTTAATCTTAACCTCTGATGGTGTGCTGGGCTCAAATAGAGGCAGGAGGCAGGGGACACCCTCTGACCTGCAGGGCCACCGTGCACAGTCAGACACATGGACGAGGCTGTCTGAGTGTGAAGAGAAAAGGGCTATTGACGTCAGGTTTCAAAGTCAGGGTTTCTCCATACCCCCAGACCTCCTCCAGGTGGCTAAGGCCACCTTTGACGCTGTCTTCCTTTCTCTAAAATAGGGATGTCCGTAGCTCTGAGATGCAGAGCAGGAGGCTCCCCCAGTATAAACGGCATACTGGGATGTTTGAGAGGGATCGCAGCTCGGGGAACTTCAGCGTGGCTACCTGAGATACCCCGGGTGTTGTCATGAGGTCTCTTTGGAGAGGCAGAGGAGGAAAGCTGTCTCCAGGAGCAAGATGTATCCAATTTGCAGTCAGAAACACAAATCCAGTCCAAATCCAGCAGTCCCACTTGAATCTGCAGCTAACTGCTTGTGATCAAGATACAGGCTAATAACTATTTGTATAAAATATTTAGTGACTAATTTCTCATTACAGATGCTTTGGGGAACACTGTAAGCTGCTTGCAGACAATTGAAAAATGAAAAAAAAAAAGAGAGAAATTATTGAATACGTTATTCACTGCACATGATTTGACCAGCTTTAGGAAATGCAGCGTTAAAACACAAGACAGGACCCTGCAGAGCATCTGGAGTGTTTTTACCCCCTCGTACAGAGTAAAGTAACAGAAGCAGCATGCCAGATAGCGCAGGAACGAGTATGTATATTGCAAAACAGAATTCATTTAAAATTGCAGCTTGAAAACTTTGTGGTTTGGGTGAGAACTGAGTGCAGAATTGAACCGTTTCCCTCCCTGAGCCTTCCCCCTGTGATTGGCACAGCTCAGAGCAGTGGAGTATATATTTTTTTCTAGTTAATGAATAAAAACACAGTTTACTCCTTCTATTTCAGTTTTGCTGAACGTGGATCCATGGCAATGAACTGAAAAAAAAAAAGCAGCAGAATAAATAAGTACAGACAAATACATGGAGGAGTTCAATTATTATTTTCCACTATTGAAACTGCTTTTTAACAACTACATCTTCTGACTGACAGCTTATTAATACTAATTACATTAGATATATGCAACATAACTAATGCACTGGTACTTTCAATTATCTTCCCTTGTCTTCATCCTTTCCCCTGCTCTCCCATCCTCCCCTTTCATGCCCTGTGACTGCTACCTCGGGCTGTGGCTCGAAGCAAATGGATCTGGCTGTAAGTGAGCAGAAACCTTTCATACCTTGCACTGGGGAGAAATGCCCCACACCCTGGCATGTTGGTAGTTACCGAGGTGTAGCACAAAGGGTGCTTCCAGTCCAGGCTGCAGGAAACGCTGGAAATGCTTTGGGTATGGAGGAATTTCTTATGAATGTCCCACACCATCTGAGGATGCTGTGGCCTCTGGGTCTGATTTCTATAGCTGTTTTCATAGCTTTTCCTGAGTGCAGTGCGAACCCACTGCTAATCCTCCTGAATTTGCAGTAGGTGTTTCGGTGACCTGAGCTTGAAGCAGCACTGATTTACCCTTTCCTAATTATGAGCCCTGCAGAGGGACTCTGTGCCCTGGCTGTTTTCTTCTGCAAAGTCCCAGTCCCTTCTCCAGGTCCTTATTTAGACCTAAGTCCCTGGCACTGTCTTGGCTTTGTTTTTGTCTGGTGTTTTTTCATATCTAATGAACTGTCAATCACTTATGCAAATGAGGGCAGAAGAGACATTTAAAGGTTATTTATAACGCCTAAAAACAGTATGAAATCAATCATTCTAGCTTTTACAGCTCCCCCTCTTCAAGTGTCATGTAGGTCTCTAACTTTTTGCATTATAATGCTGTAATAGTTTACGTAAGAAGACAAAAACGTGTTGTTTTTTTTAATATAAGCTTGCTGATTGCTAAAGCATCTATGACAGCTGACATGGAAATAAGGGAGGTTTTGATTAGGCTTTTCTGATATGTAAATGTTTGTAAATGAATGGTATATATATCTTAAAGGATCCATTTAAAAGCAAGCAGTAGTATCCCAGAGCAGTTAAGCTTTAAAAGGAAGAGCCTGAGATAAGCATTCATGTGAGTAATGTGTATTTAAAAGAACTACAAGGGTGAGCATCTGTGCAGAAAGTTAGTGGAGAGACCCTTTGGTGCTTACCAGATTTTTACACCGAGCTCTTATACAGTGGCTGTGGCTTGGCTGTAGTGTTCTGTAATTGCTCAAAGTTAGACTAAGGCCATGGTCAGTCACTGAATAAAATGGTTGTCCAGTAAAAAACGTGATAAAATTGGACTTGCCAGTGATTTCCAATACCAGGTCCTCACACAGCAACTGTTAGGGCTTGCTCCTTGCACCGGTGGTGGCAAGTGGAGAGTCGGGCTGCGCACAGCAGCTTTTGGTCCTGAGTGGTGCTGGAAGGCCACTTGGTAAATAAGATCGCAACACCCCTACAGATTTACCTGAGTAATATTTTTCCATGGAGCACATCAGTATTTTTTCACCTGGTGCACTGCGGGGGCCGTGGGGGGCTTGAGATGCTGCAGGTGGCAGGCAGAAGCCCAGCGTGCGGTCCTGCTGACCCCATGCAGGCAGTGGGGTGTGCATCGCTCGGGCACTTCGTGGTTGCAGGGCTTTTCGGCAAGAAAGAAATCCAGCTGGGCTACAGGTGATGGCAAACCCAACATCTGTCCTCCGCGGAAAAGACGAATAATTTGTGCTTGCTGGTTTAAATCAAGCTTTTGGTTCCATGGGCACGTAGGGTCTTCTGTGGGGTGGGTACATATCTCCTGAGCTTTTAAACTGAACTTAATTATAGGCAGAGCTGTGCTTTTCCTATGAGCTAAGATACTGGTTAATCTCAATAGGAGTTGTGCCCCAAAGAAGAAGGGTTAAAATCGAGCCTTGATTTATTTTTTTCTGATGTTTTGAGCTGGATGCTAATTAAAGCTGAATCTTCCCTAGTCTCAGTGTTTTGAGCCCATTAAGCTTTTGGAGTGGTTTCCAGAGTGTGAACACGAGACTGAAAAGAGGAATATAGTTCAGCGCTGGGGTCCTCATTAGCTCTTCTTACAGTTTCAGCCTCAAAAAGCAAACCTGATGTTTTCAAATAGCAAGTTTGCTCTTGTGGAGCATCTGCTGTCTTCTGCAAATCACGCAGCTTTGGATCAAAGTACGCATGAAAACCCAAGATGCAGGAGGTTGAATCCAAACCTCGGCAGCAGTGGGGAGATGTGGCTGGAGGTTCTCATCGCTGGCCCGGCTGCAGCGTTGAATCTCGCATTTGTGTTTTGCCCTGCTGGCATTTCTGTTCAGTTTGATGGAGCTCTGTTAATTCACCTGCTTTCTTTCATCTCTCAAAGTAAATTAGCAGCTATTTTAGCAATCTCACGGTAAATCTGCAACATTTATTTTGGAAAGGAAAAAGAGCTCAAAAGATTACCTAGGTGTCCAGCTGTGATAATACTACCTGCCTTACAGAGTGCCGGAGGTGACTTTGAAGATGTAAAGCAAATTGAGGATTACATTAACTTCCTTCTGATTTGTTAAAATTATTAATCTGCTATCACCAGCTATCAAATAATGTAGGGTTATTACTTTGTTAAGGATAAATGCATATCTGTGTTTGATATTGCATGGCTAAGTGCTGTCAACAAAACCTCTTTTGATTGTGTCTGTAGCTGAGGTTGGCTGGTGTCTTTTGGTTTTGGTTGGTGCTTTCTTTGCAATACAAGATTATTGTGGCCTGCGTTCTTACTCAGCCTAAATAGTCAGAAAAGTGAGTACTGTCATATTGTAATATGACAGTTCTACCTTGAAGCTTCCCGAATTTTTTTCGATCTCCACCTCACTGCACGGCAGATCTGTGTTACAGCAAAGGCCATGCTCACACCCACTGCGAGTCGGCGGCTGAACTGGGACCACGGTCCCCCAGATACATTCGATATATACAACAAAACTAATGCACTGGTACTTTCGTTGCCTTGTTCAGCTCTGACGTATCCAGACAGGCACATTTCATTTCTCTAGTGGAGACCTGGGCTTGTTCATTCATTGTTCCTTGACCCTGATGCACCAGAGCAGGGAGTAGAAAGAAAAGGTGGGAAAGGCTTGGAGCAGTGTGTTCCCACCACAATGTCACGGCAGCTTTTGGTGTGGCGAGCCTCACCGGGCAGGGAGCCTCACACCAGATGCAGTTCACACATCACTTAGAGAGGGAGGCAGAAAGGGGAACATAACGTTCTCCCAACAGATTTTAAAAATATAAATATCTGCTGGGGCAGGATCCTGAAGTGTATTACCCCCAGAATTAATACTGAAACTTTCTTGCCAGCCTAGATTCCGTGTTTAGTTGGGTTAGGCTAATCCACATTTCCAGGGCAAGATGTCAGCCACTGCAGTCAGTGCTACAGTTACATACCTGCACGTTCTTTACCTGCATGTCCTCTGCCGCTGATGCTTCCAATGCAGTGAGATCACTCTATAAATCTCCTTGCCTTTTCCATTAATCAGGAACAATTTCAAATCGTAAGAGTGCTCCAGCACTATTAATCAGTAGCTAACTAAGCTGTTAATTTTCTACAGATGTATTGTTGTTCTTCAGTGTGCAGACTGAAAACTTGTCCATCACCTGCAGTGATTCTGCCCAGCTCCCATGCAGGTTGGTGGAGGAGAGATCTCCCTGGGCTTCAGTGAATACCCCGGGATGCCCTGAGATGCCACCAACAGAAGTGCTAAGGGTTCCTACCAGAAAAGCAGGAACCCCAAAGCCCCCCATATCACTGCTGTTTCATTGCTTAAAGGTTTTCGAAGCAGTCCTAATTGCAATTAATCTTGGCAGTCGTGAGCTGTTTAAGTTTTAGGCTTCTTTGAAGATACATTCTGTCTTTATTTTACTTGATAGGTGTTGATTGGTAAATTTGATGCAAAACTGCTGCCTCAACTTGGAAAGGAAATAACTGTAACACTAAAATACTTCAGATTGGTATATGGTATGTATAGTAAGTTTGGACAGATACCTCTGACTTGTTGGGACCTGTAGTGTATGTTTTTCCTCTGCCAGTGAGTATCATTTCTATAGTAGGAGCAAGAAGAAGGAAGCACCCACATTTCCATACTCCCTGCACTTCATTGTGACATGGCAGTGAATGCCCACTTGTAACAGCTGCATTGTCCCACTGAGGTCTGGCAGAAGACCTCTGCCAGAGTCCTTACCAAAGGGTCTTTCAGCAGAATCTGCCAGCTGGAAAATTTACTAGCTATAAAATTTAACAGTAGCAGAGCTCTGATAATGAGTTTAACAAACAATTAGCTGGGGTACCTCTTTGTTTTATAGAAGTGCAATAGTTGATGAACTTGCTATGCCACAATTAGGAGCTCATTAGCAAACAAAATTCAAGGTTAACAAATACCTTAAGGGGATGTTTGTTGGAGTATTCCATGAAAACAGAGGAATGAGAGTCAGGAAATGGAATTTTTCTTCCCAGCCATGCTACACTCTTCCTGCAGACTGGGGAGAAGGTGGGATCTGGTTCCAACAAGTCAGGACTGAGGCTCACCTTATGTGCCTGGGTTTTCACTCACTGACAAATTTTAGGCCTCTCTGTATCAACGCAAATGGCACTGTACCCCCTGCTTATTTTGTTTACTTCGCCAATCTTCTAAAATCCATATTTTCTTCTCTAATGTTTAATTCGATTGTTTTCAAAAGAAGAATGCATTCTTTTTGCTATTGCAAGAGGACTGCCTCTCAGGAAGAGTTGTTTCATTGGTTTTGATGCTTTTTAATTTTCAGTCTCATTGGGGAAATAGTAATCCTAACAAAGCTGGCAGAAAACATGCCCTGGACTGCTCACACAACAAGAGGAGTTACCTTCCATGAAGCCATTTACTCTGTCGATAAAGGGTTCCTAGGACATTTTTGACATTGTTTATACACTTATTTGAAGATGTCATTTTCCATGGTTAACTCCACCTCGTCTCCCTCACTCTCTCTGTAACAGATAAAACAACAGGACAAAGAGAGGCGTTTTTACCCTTGTCCTGAGAGAAACCTTTTAGAAAATGCTAATGGGCTTCTAACAAATGGGAAAGCTGGTTATCACTGGGGAGAATTAATCTTTGACTTGAGCGAGAGTACCTATGCCAAATTACAAGCTATGATATCCATCTGCTTGCTGTTAGCCAGCAATATAGATTTATTGTGACATTTTGGAGAAGGAGTAAGTAAACATATGAACGACTGTTTTGGTTCATTAGCCCCTTATTGGTAAAGCATGGTGCTCGGTGGTGTTAGAGGTACACAAAAAGACGATCGTTCAGCTGAAATCAGTACAATCGTTGCATTTACAGGGCTGCGCAGAGCAGCCCCAAGGACAAGCTTGCAGAGAAATGAGCTGCTGCTCTGTGTTGCTTGGCTGTGAGATCATTTTTTTGGTTGATGCTGGAGGGATTCAGCCAGTAGCTCCAGGAGATGGTGGGAGATGTTGGGGTACGTCCAGAGCCCTTTGAATACAGCTGCTTGGGACAGCAGCCTCGCTCATCCCAGCGGCAGGCAGGCAGGCAGATAGAACAACCTCATCTTTCCTGGAGCTCCTTTACCACCGCCAGGCTGCCCTGCTCTCTCGGAGCCAACTGGTCAGATCCAGGGCGGGCAAAGCGAGCAGCACCAGCACAGCAGTTCCCTGCACATTCCTACTTCGGTTTCACAGCTGTGGTTGCCATCGTCATAAGCCCTTCGTTCATGGCAGGTTTCTATGCTGGAAAACCCATCTGTGTCGTTTCTCACAAGTATTTAGTTTTAATCAACTGCACTGGGCTATTCCATGGGTGCAACCACGTAGGCTGTTGATTTGTTTGCAATTAAGGATCTCAGAGTCAGGATGTTAAAGCCTTCTAAGCCAACTCCCTTTTCATATGGGAGAACTTTTAGAAATGCACTTTAGGTTTATGACACTGGTTTGCCTTAATTTAATTTACTCTTCACTTGACTAATTATTCAGAATACCAGATGTAGCAGACAATAGATTCGGCTGAAATATAGAAATAAACATATAGAATATGCTCTCCATATGTGAAGGCACTGAATGTCCCCCATCCACACCCCAGAGCAGTCAATTTGGTTTTGAATGAGTGGGGAAAAAAAAGGTTTCTCGTTTCTTCTGTACCCTTTGCAATAGCTGATGTATTTAAACAAAGCTCTGTTGTGTGAGATGCAATGTGTACATCTAAAAGGGCTGGCAGAAGAGGATTTGTCGTGTGTTAAGCATTTGTTCTTAATTATTTACTGATGTTAGGCTAAGTGATTCTGCTGGCAGCTTTAATAAGCACAGTAAAGGCGGACGATCAAATGGTGGCAGAAATGGGGAATGTCCCAAGTTTTTAAGAGCGCGTCTTCTGACGGCTGAAGCGGTCTTTCTGAAATGAGAGGTAGGACAGAACAGCATTGGTAAAAGCTGTGTGTAGGTCACAAACACTTGCAGACTGTCTGGTCATTAGTACATGAAAACCTTGAGCTACTAGTCTTCAGAGGTGGCATTGGCCATGGGGTGGGAAGGGAGAGTTGCAGCAGTCTGCTGAGGCCTCCCTCCCACCCAAAGGTGCACTTGCCCTTTGGAGTAGGAGGATAGCTTGGTCATCAAAAGAGCAATAGAGACATGATTATTTCCAGGATTACCTCTAGTTCAGCAAGAGACCTTGATTCTTTTGGAGAAGGAAGCATCAGATGCCCATCATCAATGCTTCTGAAGGTTATGGTCTGAAGGTCCTACATAGGGGGCAAGACCTATCCAGGGTACGCACCTGGGCCTTTACTATTAAAGAAAGATTAAAAATTAAACTTTCAGTAATGCAAGAACTTGAACTTCGAACTAATACGATCTCGGCAGTACCTGATAAAGTCAATCTGTCTTCCTTTGCCTAGTTAATTTTTAATCATTTCTACAGAGTGGGAGGGCTGCGGTAGGTGAGGCTAGAAGCCTGCCTTACCATAGAGCCTAGATCTCAGTATTGAATGGGGAACATCATGAACTAATACTCTATTATTATTTATATTCTGAAGTATACCCTGGTTTATTTATCCATTGTTTGGTAGGTAGGTGTGTGCTCTGAACTTAGTCCAAGGGTAATAGTACAGAAAAATATCCACCAGTGTGTCCATGTTCGTGAAGCTGTCAAGTTTCACTGTCAATGGGAACAATATTTCCTAGGTGTACAGGAAGGGTTTTTAGCAGTGCTAACTGGGAGAAAAGATTAACGTGATCAATAACTAAACCACTTTTAGCTCCAATTTTGATGTGATTCAGTGGGATCTTGGGGTATTTTCCTCAAAAGTTACATAAATGTTTTGAGCTAACTTTTAAGGCACTGTTTTAAGCTAATATTATGTTTTTGCTATTGGTGATTTTTGCGATATTTCTGTTGTTCTGCATCAGCACTTACAAAGCATGGAAAGACGTAAAGATTAATGCCTTGTGTCTGCACAGCACTTAACATTTGCTGAATTTTATCATCGTTGTAAAGGGAGGGAACACGGAGATTTTAAAGCACATCTCCATTACATGGACAGCCCCAAATTACAGTGCTGAGATAATGACAAGCTCAGGCTCAGACTGCTTAAGCAAGGGCCACCTTAGCAGAAAACACCCTAAACCTTCCTGTGCTTGCTCTGGCACCATCTCACTGCTAGTACAGGACAACTGTAGTTGACTTTTTAGTGCCATTGACTTTTTTTTTTGTCCGGGCAGCTCCCATGAAGAGACCAGCAAAGGTTGACAAGACCTAAAGGTTCTGGTGGCAGCCAAGGGACGTGTGCCAATGCTGGCTGTAGGCACGTTTGAACCTCAGTAGGAGTTAGAGGGTCCTCAGGTGGCCACAGAAGGTAGAAGGGGAAATGTCTTCCCTGCTCCCTTAGACGTGGACTTTTCAGAAGCATTTTAGTGCCTAATTTGCCCCAAAATCAGAGCTGTCAGACAACTGAAGGCCTTTCAAAACCTACCCCTAAATAACTGGTGGTAGAAAAAATCTGAATCGTCTAGAAAACTTTAAAAAAAAGATGAAGTAAGATGCTGCAGATGAAATACAGAAAACCGAAGTGTGCACTCCTATCACTAGATTGCCCCAACACGTTGATAACTAATTTTGGCAGTGGCAGCCTCTAAAAGTGATGAATTCCCATTTTTTTCCCCAAGGCAGGGTGCATAGGAGAATTTTGTTTGCCTGGCCTCTTCTTCTCCCACTGTGCCTGTCTGTCCAGTGCCCTTTAGGGGAGCCAATTCTGTCTGGCAATTTTGGAGGTGACAGCTCAGTGCAAACAATTAGCAGAAATGCAAATCAACATAACTACGTTTCTTAATACTTCACGCTTGGAGCTGTGCTAAACTTAGCAGCTATGAATAAACAGCATCAGTGTTCCCCTCTGTGAAAAGATGAAGAGCCTGCTGGTATTTGGGATGGAGCTGGTGCATTTGCTGTCTCAGTGTAGCCAACCCTAACCATTCAGTAATGTGAGCAGGCCCTCAAAAATTGCTGAGATTAATAAATGTTGAATGTTTTCATTTCCGAGCCTTGAAGGTATACTTAGCTAATATCTTTTAGCTTTTCTTTGCAACTGAAAAGCTGGGAAATTACTCCTGGTTAATGAAAGTGGGATTCTAATGTAATCACCTTACTTCAGGAGCAAGGCTTTTAAATAAACTCCAAGAGACTCATGATAAAATAGCAGGAACTGGCAACATTGAAATATGATCTTCTATCATTAAACCATTCTCTCTTAATTAGTTTTTATTTGCAATATTGATAGCTAATCTCCTCTCTATTACATGTCTGTGACTTCCCAGTGAACGGCACAGCAGAGTATGTAAGTAGCTGAAGACATAATTTGGTCCTCTCCGTGTGGGATTTGCAAACCACACTGGATTTTTTTGGTAAAATTAAGGTGTCTTTGTAGAAGATGCGGGCAGAAGTCTGTCATTCAAGACCTGACCTTGATTTCTCCTGGTTTAAAGATAAAGAGAGAATGATGGGATCGGTGGCTAGGTGCAGCCCAGTGGCCTGGCTAAAAATGGGTGGGTGGTGGGATAATCGTGCCTATCTTTCAACACCACCCAATTTTTAGAATCAACAAAATACACACATATATATATTGGTTTCAACAAGGTGACATTTGATGATGTTCACTAATTCAAGAGAGACTGATTTATGCATGTTTAATCTTCACTAATGATGACTCCAGGGCAAGAAATGAAAATAAGTTCAGTTAATAATATGTGTATATATTATTAACACCTTTACTGATGAAGGTGGTTCTCTTCTTGGTAGACAAATGTACAAGCAATTTGTAGAAGACCCAAATGACTCAAGGGCTTTCAGAATGTCTCTCTAACTTACCAAAATGTAGAGAGTAGGAATATTTGGATAGTAAAATTCTCAGCTGATCAACTGTTATTCCAAACTTGTATGAAAACTGTAAATACATACAATAAGCAGCCCGATCCCATCTGGTTTATGGTGCTGTATAAAAACAAAATTATATGTATCACTGTTACTATTATACCCTGATTGTGGCTGGCTTCCCCTCCTGCCATACAAATACTAAGAAGGATGCAATCCTTGAATTCAGTCTATGTGTTAACAGACAAAACTTATTGTGAATATTAATGTGCTTGGTTTAATCATTCTGCGATTTCTTGTGTAATTTACTCAGTCAGGGAGTTGGAATTCCCTCCTAGCTGTTACAGACTCAAGCATTTATGCAAAATCTTCCAGTCTTGAGATTTACTGTGGAGTACCTACAAATATTTGAATACATTAGCGCAGCCCTTTAAATGCATTCCCTTTATTTACATACAGAACAAATAACCAGCGATTTGAATGACAGCGTGGTAATTCCATGAAGGAGCGCGTGTCCTGAGAAACCAGGGAAATAAAATGCTAAGACACCCGTGCATTTGGAGGAGCTCCATGCTGGAATTACAGCTCCATGACCTGGATTTCATTCATTTGTAATATTTTTAAAAATCCATGTCCAGTAGAAGCTTTCCAGTCTCTTGCTCCATTTGGCAGTGGTGACTGTCCCTGTCTCTCACCAGCTGTACCCACAGAGGGCTTCACCGAACATCCTCATACAACGGTTGACTCTGAGCTGCCACTGCACAATGTTTCCACCCCTCCCGCAGCTTTGTTGGCTTCAGGAAGCTGTGTTCTTCCATGCCACGAGGTAACAGCTTTTACTCATCTGCTGTTGCATTGCCACCTTTGTGCCTTCATCACCACCACCTTTTCTGTTGCCGTCACAGCTCCATTTGCAACAGCAGCTGTTTGGCGGAGAATAGTGGTAAATGGCCAAATTTCATAGATGGTGGAGCTGATGTTGTGTTTGTAAGACAACAAAGCCAGAAAGGGGTGTGGGCGACACTCTCTCCTCTCATCCACCTCTACCCAACACAGCGAAAAATCAGTTCTGTCCTTGTAGCAGCAGATCAGAGAGCAAACACTGGATTCACGTTAAGGGAGACAAGGGAAGGCTTACTGCAATCGATGGTGGAGGTTTGGAGAGCTCCTTTCAAACCGACACACCTCGGCTCACTACGGGCTATCCTCCATCGGTGACTATTTTATGAGCTTCTGCTGTTTGCATTGATTTACGAGGCTGCTGCACTTGCGCTCAATTGCAGATTATCGCAGTACACGGGTGGGTGGATTGATGAAGACCAGCCCGGGCTTGGCTTCTATTCCGAATCTTCCTCCTGGAAGGAAGGGATGCTCGGGAGAGAATAAAATCAAACCCAAAGACTCGCAGACTTACCTCTGTAGTAAGAGAGATGGGTTCCTGTCGATCCCAGAGGTAAAGCCCTAACGGTTTCCACGGAATAGTCAATTATCTGTTTCATTGCACAAGCCAATATCTTTTCTCAAAAAGATGTATTAGACTGTTTAGCCATTCAAGTGATCCATCTGGCTGAGCATTCTTAGATGCTCTTTAACTTGATTTATCAGGCCCAGAAGTGGTGTCCTTGATAGTTTCTGGGCCTGCATGGGGACTGCTCATGCTTCTGCTTCATAGCTATAGGGTCTTATGACCTTCAGTGGAAACATGGCCTGTGCCATCCTGCTCCTTGGTCAGGACAGCCTTATTTCCTGTTACTGCACTGTGATGGTGGGATTTAAAATTTCCCATTGAGGATGGGGCCAAGGGGCCACCAGATGCTTCCAAGGAAAATTCAAGGAAAGCTCCCAGGCAGCAGATCCCTGATAAGACACAGGCATCTTCTCCAGCACCTACTGGAGTCTGGCTCAGCCCCTGTGGCATGAGATTGCATATCCCCTTTAAATCCCCTCCGGGTACAAAATGCACATTACAGCTGCAGCAGTCACGTTATCCCCATCGCTGTTGGGTGTCCCCAGTGCCGTTAAAATGTGTCACTGTCCGATTTCGGGGCAAGTTAACGTCCTTGGGTTCTTGCTGAGCTCCCCCGTCCCTGTCTCGTTTCGGCAGGGGCCACCGAGGCTGGGCACAGCTACAGGAGCAGACCCCAGCAAAGTGCCAAAGGCAGGGCACGGAGCGGTGCTGCAAGGTAGGAGCAGCCACCGGGAGGCTGGGCGTGATGTTTACATCCACAAAGTGTATTTCAAGGCGGAAAACATTTACTGTAACATAAGTAAATTGAATCAGCGGTGTAATATTTTAATTACTAAAAACTTCAGGCTAAATCCTACGTATTTTCTTCTGGGCTATCATCCAGCTTTACAGCAAGTTCTTTAAAGGTAAATTATTAAATTAAATTAAGCTTCAGTTCCTGATTGCTACTTTTTAGAACAGAAAAATGGCACTCGGCGATGCTTTGTTCTTCTTCCCTTTTCCTTTTTCTTAAGTGAGGATTGCAGCAAAGTTTATGTGTGAGCACATTTTGGAGCAAGTGGAGTTATATATTTAATTTAATCCAAAACAGATTGTCTACTCAAACACTGCTCATTAAATGAACTGTCTGCAAGTGTGATTTACAGTGCAACGTGGTCATGTGAATGTCTGTGTGTATTTAATAACTGCACAGTAATAGCTTATTGGCAGGAGTGGTAATTTGATTTTGGAGTTTTATCTTATTTTTGGATTTCTGGACCGTGAAATCCTGCTGTCTGACACACTTTTCCATTGGTTAATCTCCTGAGATTGGTGTAAAGAACAACAACGTACTGAAGATCCAGTGCCCTGCTGTGTATTTTTTTTATTGCAGCCTCCCCAGCGCAGCTGTTCACCTATACCCACGTCAGATTTATAGGCTCTGAACCACAACACAAACTGGAGTAATAGGCCAAAGTATTGGCATTTAATGAGCTAAGACCTCGCCTCAGAGAAGATAAAATCTTCTGGTATTGCATAAGTGCAAGAATTTTCAAGGATCATTTTCTGCATAATCTCTTGTGTTTTTTATTTAACTTTCTGAGCTTTTCTCTCGACTTAAAGTCAAAACTCTCTTATTTAACGTACCTAAGGAACTAAGTCGGTAGTTCTTATTCCACATAAAGACTTGTGAGTGGGCTCCTCTACTGATGGCTTGCAAGTTCAGCAGGTCAGCCCCTGAACCAACATGGATGCTGCAGTGGTATTTGCAGAAGGCCTTGAGAAACAGGTTTAGAGCGAAGTGTTGTCATTGTCCCTTTGTACGCTGCAGCTGCCCTCCCCAGATCATTCAGCACCCCAAGGGGCTCTCCTGTGGCCCTGCAGAGCCTGGAGGCCTCCCGGCAGAGCACGATGAGGGTCTCTTGGGGTGGCATTGAGGACACAAAGCTCATGGTCCCATCATCGTTAAGGAGAAGGGGACCTTCCCGTGGGCACAAGGGTGCGGCAGCCCCACACTTGGCTCTGCCAGGCTGACGTAGTTATGGGGTAGGGCACATGCAGTATTGTCTGATAGGGAATTGGTATTGAATTGCATTTTTTTTATTGTCTGCTTTTGCCATAGCTGCGGAGAATGATGTCTCACAGCCAGTTCAGCTCCTACCTTCCCCCCCGTCTTTCCTTTCTGGTGAAAAATGCGTGGCACGATTGAACAAAATATTTTGAGTACCCCTAATCAACTACAACACCGCCTTCCGAGTCAGTCATCAGCGTAACGGCTTCATAAAAGGTTCCGGGGGCCCAAATAATAGCAAACCCCTCCTCTTATGTGACAACAGAGGCATCAGCTGTCATCTCCTCACATCAGTAACGCAGGTTTTTTAATTCACTTGTCATTATTTTAGTGTCTCTCTGCCTAGTGCAGTGCTATTGTCCCCATAAATACATGTCTGAGTCAGCTAATTATTCATCCTGGCTTAGAGCTGAAATCCCTGCTTTTAAGGCTAGCTCTGCCACTGAAATCTTACTGAAATAAGATTTTAATTGTTTTAAATCATCTATAACTTGTTTCAAGTGTTTGATCCAATTAGCTTTCAAATATGCTTGACTAGTGCAAATCTGATGGTAATATATATACATATACATACATATATATGTATATTTATTTTCTAAAAAATAGATCTTGGGTAATTCCTGAACCTGTAACCAGCTTGATATTTCAGAGGGAGGATCACGAAGCAGCTACCCCTACAAAAGCGACAGCCAAAATTAAGGGGCCGATACAAAGCCTTTGGAAATCAGCAGATAACTTTGAGTTAACAGTGGACAGCAGTTTTACTTCTATTTCGTATTTGTCACGAGGAACCAAACAGAAAAAGTAAAGAAAACAAAATGGGAGATGTTTGCATCAGCTTTTTAAGCAATAACCAGTACTGAGGGGCAGGACCTCGAGTGTCATTGGAAACATTCCAGTTATTTTGAAGGAAAGGTTGAGCCTGAGAAGTTTGAAAACTTTCTGAATAGGAAATCGTGTTGAATAATTGTGATTTTGTTGTTGTGCCCTGGAATATATTTTCACATTGCTGTTTTCTCAGATACATTTTAGAGCTTCATATCATATTAGAACATTAATCCTCATATGTATTCATAGCGCATACATATGTGATCTTGTTTTATGATTTAATGTGATCAAAATTATCTTTCACTGTCTCAGTCTGAAGCACTTCCTCATTATTATTGGAAATCTTTTGATTGCTTGAAGTAAATTATTAATCCATTTTTATTGTACTAGAAAGGTTGAACATGAAGAGAGCTTTGGTATTCAGGTCAGAGGCAGCTCCTACTTGAAGCAATCTGAAGTTTAGCAAAAACAACAGCAAAGCAGATGCAGAAGGTGTTTCAGGAAGGTGTTTTCAATTGGCTTTTGCTGGCCAGCTTTTCTCTCCTTGAAATCGGTGGTGAGGCCCCAGCTGCTTCCATCTGACTAGAACAAGCATCAAACAGCTTTGAAAACCCTGGTTCAAAATGAAGGAGGGTTATTAGAAGAGGCGAGGTGGTTTTCAGAGCCAGTAGAACTCGTGGTCATCACATAAATGCACAATTTTCTTTCTTCCCTTCAGGAGGAAAGTTCATAAACACTTGTATGCAGTTTAAGAGACTAACATTCACCTTCTCTTCTCCTGACTAAGTGAACAACTGTATGCCATAAATGTAAACCCGTGCACAATGCAGATCACCTCCTATATACACTAGTCTTTTGGTAACCAGAAAACAAGGCAAGAAAGGGAAAAAACTGTAACTGGTGAGTCTGGAGCAAAGGCAAGCTGGTGTGGACAGCAGCAAGGAGTGTGTGTGGCACTGCTGACTTGTGTGGAATTTGGTGACCTCTGTGCTCAAGGATTTTAAAGATTGTCTCTGAGCTTTGTGGTTATTTTTGTTTTGTTTTTGGTTAAAAGGTATGGTAACAAGAGCCAGAGAAGTTGGTGAGTCTGAAGCCGCTCTCTGTGCTCATACTGTTTTGTGGGTCTCAGCTTCTTTTCTTTATAGGTGCGTGTGTTCGTATCTTATCTCTTCACAATAACACTATCTAGCACAGATATCTATATAGTGCCCATAAGTGTGTTATCTGTATGCTCAGGACTTTTGTATCAAGTAAGCTAGTGCAGACTGTAGAAGCTTTGCAAAACTAACGTCTTCGATAGGGAAACAAAGAATTAGACTGCTTTCCTACTGCCTACACCGCTACCATGAACTGAGGCTGTCTTTGAGGAGTTCCTGTCCCATTAACTCATACTGGGTTTTGCTGCTCTTAACTAATACACAAGTGTGTCACCATAGGGTTCAAAAACATTTAGGCTATATGGCAGCACTGAAGACAGCGGTCAAAATCCCACGCAGCCCCTGTAGTAGCAGTGACCCCTGATTTACAGTGTTCAATCTACAAACCATGTAGCATTACCATGATGCCTTCTGTCATCAAATGAAGATGCTTCTAGTTACCAGCTCCTGAGAATGAGGTAAAAATGGGAAATAAAAGTTTAAAAAGCTGAGCATCATGAGCAGCACCTCCCTCTTCTTCTGGCATCCAGGCACAGACCAGGTTTGCTTTTTAACTGGTCACAAAATGAATCCAACAAAAAAAAAAAGAAAGAGAAGCAGAACAAAATGAACTCCAAACTGATGGGTTTTGCTCTTGTGCTATTGATAAATGTGGTCCCTACTCATCCCCAAAGGACTGTTGTACATGCTCACGCTGTTGCTGCCATGCCATAACAAAACCCAAATCACTCCTCCTCGCTTCTCCATATCTCATCTGTTTAGGCCTCTCAAATGTTCTTATCTTAATGGAATTTTGCCTTACAATCCAGAGATTGTACCGCAGGGCTGTGCACATCCTGAGCAATGCTTTAGTATGCATATTACAGCACTGCATTGTCATATGTTGCTATAAATAGCTCCCACAAAGAGTCCATATTTCTGCGGAGATTTGCCTGTCAGCTCATAACAATGGTCGTCGTTCACAATGGGAAAATAGAATACCAGCTCCATCAACCTTTGACAGACTAATAGGGGTTATTTGACTTTCAATTTTTCATTATCAGGTTTGGCAGCCCCAATCGTCATGTTGAGAAATACAAACTGATCCGCACTCCAACAGGAGAGTGCAGAAGAAGCTCCTGTTCCTCCTTCAGCAGGTGCCTGCCATGCTGTGAGATGTGGCAACAGATAAGACAGGACAGAAACCCAGCCTGTAACATACCAGCCCTTCAGAGATTCCAGTGTTGTCCTTTATTTTTTTTTTTTTTTTTTTTCCCCTTGTGATAGATAGAGTAGAGCCGAAATGATCTTGTATTGCTGCAAAACCCCCATACGTCTGAAGCTGATGGCAGGACACAGACCGCTGTGCAGGGCTGTAGCGCTGACCCGAGGCACATCACTTTCTCTTTGGCCATTGCAGCCCTTCAGTAGGTCCCCTGCATTCCCTTGTCATGGTGTGCTGCGTGCTCATGTAGAAATTGCTTTTTTGGGGGAAAAGACATTGTCACAAGGCAGCTGCTCTGGGCTGTGCAAAAGGTGAATCACTCAATAAACATTTCAAATTTAGCTCAAATTTGCCACTGGCAAAAAAACGCCACATGAGAGTTGGAAACATAAAAGCTTGTATTTTGTTTGTGATGTGAAAAGGCATCTTTTTACACCAGGATAACTCTCTGGGTATAAAATCAGGCAGCGATAAAGGACAGTGATCTACTTGAGGTCACTGTTTTTACCACAGAGCAATTAGTCAGGACCAGCTTTATAGCCCATTAGGGGACCCAAACTGGCTGTTCAGAAGGAGAAATAAAGCACTAACCTTCTTCCTGGGGAAGATGTGGGCTGCATGTCGCACATTTCAGTAAGGTCCCCTGTGTGCTCGGGCTGCTTCGCGGGTGTCCAGGCCCTGTCAAGCAGTTGGTTGTCAAAGCCAGGTCAGAGTTTGGACAAGAAAATATGTCACAAAAAGAAGGATCTGACCGGTTTCAATCATACAGGTGAAAAGGGTTAAACTGGAATCAAACCATATATAGTTGCCCCCAAAAAAGATGAGAAATCTGATGTGTGTCGGTGATACCTGGTGCTCCACAGCCACTGAACACGGGATGAGGGCTCCCCTGGAAAGCTGCCCACAAGGTTCCCCAGCCTCCTGAAAATACAGTGCCCTAGGAAAAAAATCTGAAGCGGGGTTTTCATGTAGGCAGTGCTCCTCTAATTACTTAATGATAAGCACCAGCAGTAGGTAGGTCTTGTAGCATGAATCTCCGGGTAACTCTGCAAGGCTAAGAGGGGGCAGACCCTGATCCATTATCCAAACCTAAATCCTAGTGCCTTTGTGTTGAAGGGCCATCCAGCGCATCTAAATATAAATGACTGCATAAGTCTGTTAGTTCAGAACATGGCGTAGCCCTGGCTTACCTTGATAAATTGTAAGGGCTTACCCTTAAAAATCACAAATTACAGGAAAACCTGCTTTAATGGGAACCACAGTCTAAAGTACTCAAAGGCTACGCCTGTCTACAGACAACAGTGGGGTAGATTAGTCCCAAAGGTTAGAGAAGGAAAATGTCTTTGTTTCCATCTGCCTCTAGCACAGCAGCTGTGGGGATTAATTGAACTCATGAAATCTATTGATTTTCTGTAGCTGTTATTAAAAAAAGAAACAACACACTTTTGCACCCTGTGAAAGGTATGGCTCGCACTGAATTGTGTGCAATAAACCAACAAGGCTTCACTCTGTTGAGAAAGCCAAAGTCACATTAGTATCCTGAATTTTATTTCAGAGCACGCAGGCTTTTATTATGTTCCTGAAACTTCTGAGATGGTCCTGCTGTGTCGCCAGCATTGTTTCAAAGAAGAAATCTTTCATGGGCCCCACAAAAAGCAGATCAGCAGAAGAGGTGCTGACTTGTGGGAAGCGGTTGCTGGAGAAGCCACCAAGGCTTGTGGCAAGGAGGTTGTCACTTTGGCGACTAAAACCTGCCCAGCATCAAGACTTGTGCATTCTGCATGATCAAATGGTTGAGGCATAGAAGTGACACTCATGTTCTTCATCTCCATATAAACTCCCATGAGTACTTCAGGAAAATGAATTTCATGTTAGAAGATTTAAAGTATTCCACTTGAAAATGTGAAGTATTCCTCAGGAAGTTTTTTATTACTGACCTCCCTGTTGATAGCTTAATGAAAGGAGAGCTGCTTTCACCAAAGCAACGCTCAGCAAAGTCCTATCCACTCAGGCCTCAGATAGTTTCCAAGAACTGTGTGTGTTTACAGCATTGAAATAATAATTGCAATTTCTCTGCTGATAACAGGAATGGAACCAAAGAGCATGGCTTGTTTGGGGCTCCTTCTTCTTTATCACTCCTGTTGGTTGATAGTTGGTAGATCCATAGCACTTGACATAGAAGTGCTACCACAAGCATTAGTTTTCATTTTTAAGCACACTTACATTTATATAAAGCCCAAGTTGTATTTCAAGACCACACCAAAATCCAAAGACAGCAATATAATGTTTGTCATCTGAAAAACATGTTGCTTAGGTGTATTGTCATTTGCTTATGTGTATTGTCATCTGAAGTGGTGCTTGGTGGTGCTGGTTGCAACTTAGCTACTGCTTGAAGGCACTCATAGTTCAGTGACGAGGTTATGGATTGTGTCATCACTATTGAACACGGTGGTTGAGTAAATCTCATACTCCATTCTCTGTAGACTCTTCTTGAGTCTTTTATTAGTCATGTGCGTGATAATGTGTAATGAGCAAAGTCTTTTATGCCTTCTGCTTTAACTAGAAGGGGTTTTAAAGCATAACTGTTAGATATGATTTTCCAGATCATCATATGCATATAGGTTTTGTTTTCTGCTTTTTGGTAGTTGTTAGCTACCTTAACTAATGATTGGAAGGTGCTTTGCAAATGAAAAGTACAGAATACTTGGCTGTGTGCTCATTACGCAACAAAGCTTTTAAAAAACACTTCTACTATGCATAGCTCTCAGGCCTAAGTTTTGCAGCCAGTCTGGGTGTTGTATGAAAAAATATGTCAGCCTTTTGTTTAAAGATTTCCAGGTTGTATTTCTGTTGGTTTTGGTTAAAGAGTACAATTTTATTTCATTTAATTTAATGTAACGCATAGGAAAGTCTTCTGTTCTGTTCTGTTCTATTCTATGCTATGCTATTCTATGCTATTCTATTCTCAAAGTTTATTAAGATTAAAGGTATTTCTTCTTGCCATTCGCTAAAGACTCCCCTGAGTGCAGGCATGTAACTCTTGTTACACACAGTGAGATGTTTGCCTGTACACAAAGAGGAACAAATAGACTTTGCTTATGTTGGGATATGGTGTGTGTGTGTTTGTGTGTGCGTGTCTGTGTCCCCAGCACAGGAAGCATCAGCCTTTCAGGACTGCAGTAATTGGATTCTGTTTTTAAACATTCCCTCTTGGAGTCACTTAAACATATGGAGCCTTTCCCGTTTCTCACTGCTGCTGGCAGCAGTGCCTTTGCAGTTTTCAGAAGTTGCCCCTTTCCTAGCGTGGCAGGTTGTGTCATAGCTGCAGAGCACGACAACGGTGCGCAATTGTCTTGATGAGACGGATACCAGAGAGTCAAAGGCTTAATGAGGTGCTCTGGTGCGTAATCATCACCACTAATGGGTGCTCGCTTGGAGTGCATTATTCAGCGAGGATATATTGCGCTCTGCGCTCCCTGCCTGTAAATAATATTTGCAACATCGCACAATTTGTTGACCAGTTGAACGAGCTTTCAGTGAAAACCTTTAAAATTGTGTTTATTTTCAATAAGTCTGCACTTTTCCGTGCAGTACCAGTGAACGAGATGCTTTCAGAACCGGTGTGGGCTGTGTCGGGCTGGTTTATTTTGCTGTGCCAGAAGGACTGCGGGTGCTTCCCAAAACCTGCACGAGGCTTGAATGGGCTCAGACTTGGGGCCAAGGGACAGAGGGGGAAAAACTTTTTCAGAAAGGGGAGTGTTGGCCAAATGGTGTCACTGGGGAGGAAAAATGGATGGAGATGAGGGCAATCCTGCACTGCCGCGGGACAGGAGCCTGAGGGAAGCGTACCTCAGGGGGCAGAATTGTCCCCTGCATGGCAGGGCGCGATGAACTCCTGGGATCTTTGCTCCTAAATTGCCCCATGCTCTGGTGGTCCCTTGTGCCGAAAAAGGTTTCTGATGACATGTCCTTCTACACTGCAGGCTGCGACTGTCCCACGGGAGAGTCGGCTGTGCTGGTGTCCCTGTCCCCTCCCGTGCAGCTCCAGCAGACCACATCCAACTCCTCCTCTGCAATAGCGCGTTGCTAGCGAGAAATAGCGAGAAAACACCAAGGCTGTCTCAGGTTTAATTACCATTAAATTAAAGCAGCAGTTATAGCTTTAAATTGCATACTCTAAATGAAAGGAGAGTAGATGTTAAACTCAGCGACCCGAAGGAAGCCCTCACGGCCAGAGGTGAAGGCACAGGGGCTGACCCGGAGCCCCGGGGCTCGTGCAGCCAGTGGGGACCAGCCCCGACCTCCCGCCCAGCACCTGCTGCAAGGCCGCCCCAGTTAATCCAGCTGAGCCGGGCCGTGTCCTTCAGAAAGCATCCACTTGTCAAATGCAGCTTTTCGGTGTTGAAGAACGCAGCTTAACTCCCGATAAATCGTTTCCAGTTGTTAATTACTTTCACTATTAAAAGCCAGCATCTCATTTCAAGTCAGAACTTGCCTGGCTTAGTTCCCGGCTATTGGATTGTGTCGCAGCTCCGTTTGTTTCATAAAGATGCTTCAGCTATTGAGCTGCTTATCCCAGGTAGGTATTAGTGAGCTGTGATAGCTCATGCCCTCTTCTCTCTGATACACTGCATAGATCAAGCTATATACATGATGCGCTTAGGACGTTTACTCGTCTTTTAATCACTCTTGTGGCTGTTTAATGCAAGACCCACCATGGGGACAGCACTGCTGTGTAGTGCTGTGGTTGTACCAACGCACATTAACAGGGTGGTACAATCTTTCTGTTCCTGTGTGGCTTTATTCTGTTAACACGGTCAGGGGATGCATCAGCCCCTTTGCTACAAAGGCAACTCCTCATCACGATTTCCAGTTCTTTCTGGTTTTTAGCTTCTGCTTTCCAAAACAGAGTTCTCCAACCTGTAAAAGCTTCCTGTGTTCTTTGCTCCTAGGATTCAGTTTACCCTAAATCCTAATTAGGATTTAGGACACATTCAATATCTGTACTGTGGAGCACATAATGTTTGCTGGTGTCGATCTTATCAGGTTGCTTTGAATCAATACCTTCTCCACTTCATTATTTACCGCTCTTCTAATCTTTGTCAGTCATTTGACATTTTTATCAAATAATGTTTTCGTATTTTCTTCTGGCTTGTTGATAAAAATGTTGTATAGCTTGGGGTCAATTACACAGGGTCCTTGCAGGATCTCATTAGAAACACACACCACTCCATGATTCCTGTGTGGAGTGATTGAAAGGAAGTAAAATCAAATGGATTGATTAGCAAAATGATATAGGAAACAGTGGCAATTAGGAAACTGCCACATTATGCAGTGCTGTGATGATAGATTTTAATGGCAAACCATTTGGTGGCATTGTCTTTTAAAAGAATTTTGCCTATCTCAATAGAGAAAAGAACATCTTGTTATAATACAAGTGTTCTGGACTGCGATTTTTAAGGCGAAATTTTTACATTGGAAGAAGCTTCAGTACTGGCAGGATTGTAGTTTTTAAAGGTTGTGGTTTGTGTGAGTTTCTTTTCTTTCTGTCCTAGTTTTTTCCTTGAGGAGCCAGTATGCATTTTGGCTCCGAGGAGTCCCCGGCTCAGCTGCTGGCATCTGCTGTGCCTGCTCCGCTCCTGCATCCAGGATGGGCTCTTCTTGTGCGAGCTGGTTCCCTGCTGTAGCACAAGCACCCATGTCCCTTGGCAAGTCCCTTCCTTCCCTCATGAATTGAGGCTTATCTGTGCCACCAAATCCCTCCCGACTAGCCTGGTGGGCTGAATCCCCAGTGGAGAAGCAGTAGAAGAGGTATTTTGCCAGTGTAGCTGGCTGTATCAAATAAGTAGAAGCAAAGCTGATGTCAACCTCATTGCATTTACATCAGAAACTTTGCCTATTTCAGTCATGTAGATTGTGGGAAGTGATTTTTCACGCTCTGTAATGTCAAGCCAAACCCTACCAACAAAGCTTTGTTGCCTCAAGACTAATGAGGTTGTAAAACTCTATCCATAAAATCAGAATAATAGTATTCCCTTGCATCACAAGATTGCTGTGGGTACATATGTATATTCTGTACTCACGTGGTCTAACGTTACATGCTACAAGAGAACAAAACTTCATTTATTAATGCGAAGGACAAGACCACTATTGCACATGGTTACAGCTAAAATCCCAAGGTTTTCCAACTACATTTTACTATGTAAATAGAGAATAACACTAATATGGTTTATTTTATACAGTGAATAATGTAACATCAATTATTGGTGAAATCTTTATTTGTCTTTTCATGCAGTTATCTGCTATGGTTTCTTTCATATGTTCCCATTTGTTTAATTAAATTACATTTGGTCTTTTCAGAGCCCTTTCTGTCCCTGCTTGTTGTGGACATTAATTAATAGTGTCACTTGGTTGATAGTCTGCTAATTTTAATCTCGTCTGAATTTGATTATCTATTTACACTTCAGAGATTTTTCCCTGAATTCAGAAGGACTTGCTCTTTCTTCACACTGTTACGCGAGGCGAGTTGTCACGCGCACTCTGTGTAGGTGCCGTAATGGCACTAATTAATTGCGGAGCAGTGCAGCAGAGGAAGGAAAACATTACAGCCGAGTGCAGCTAATTTATATGCCGAGTGCCACGACTGACCCGCGCTGGTGCTGTGAAGGGGCAGTCCTTACTCTGGCATTACTCACTGAGCAAAGTCAGAGTACTGCAGGAGTAAGGCAACTGGGATCACTGACAAACATCTTGTGGCTACTCTGTGGCACCCACCCGCAACGCTTTAGGTTGTTCTAGGTTTTAGAGCACTAACCTCAAGAGCTGTAGGTGTCTGAAATCTCGTGACAGTGGAGTGTAAGTTCTTGGAGAAATCCAGGCACTGCTAGGCACGTTCAGTGCAGTGCAGTGTAGCAGCATCACGTTGATGTTTAAATGAGTTTGCCAACTCTCCGGTGTCATTACTTTCTCTGGGTACCAGGTCTCAATCTTGCAGCTTGCTTGGGTTTTAATTTTCTAGTGCTCATAGTTAATAGAGAAAAACTTGAAGTACTCAAACACTCTGCTAAACCAGAGACAAGTGTAAATGTAAACCCTCAGATGCGTTACTTCATAACTCCATGATCTCAGATCATTCTCAGAAGGGCTGAGAAGGGGATGAAGGGAGCCAAGGAGCAAGTAGCTGAGGATGGGCAAGCTAGTTTACAGACTCGCTTGCAAGGAGAATTGGCTCTCGAGTTGGACTGTGGGCACGAGAGATGTCTTGGGGACCAAGCTCTATTGGTGCTTCCAGGAGTAGCTAGAAGTTTGTCGGGGGTGATGGAGCACAGGATGTTTGAGTTTCATTTATCTGGAATTTGCTACAGGGTGCCCTGGTGTAGGCATGGACTCTTGCACAACATGGAGAAGTTCCTCTAGGTACAGTTTGGCTTTTCCTAAGTGCTTTGGTCACCAGGGAGCACAGGAAGAGCAAGGGACACTTTCTCTAGCTGCTTTTGAACACACAGAGTCCCCTCTCCTTGCTTATCTAGTTTTAATGGAAATGATGCAGGCAATAGACCCAAAGCAGGGAATGTCCAATGGGGTAGAGCCTCTTGGGTAGGAGAAGGATCGGACACAAGGCATGTGCCTCCCTGACAGCTGTGAGTGGTTTTTTGCTCTAATAATTTCAGTTATCTTAGAATTCACTGTTGGTTCTCCTTCATCCATATTGGAAAGTTAAGTACCTCATTTTTAGCTCCAGATTCCTCTGTGGAGTTTAGGAGTTTAAGTGTCTTATAGCCTTAAGTATTGTTGTCCAATTAATAAAAGTGTGGTTTTTTTTGTACCCTACCAGTGAACAGAGGGAGAAGCAAACAGATCTCGGTACCCCCATCTATTCAAACAGAGAACGTGTAATTAATAAGAAGCGCTGTTGCCGTGTCTCCTTTCTGTCTCACCATGGAGGCACGGGGCAAGGATCACACACAATCACCTTTCCTCATTTTCTCTAACGAGGGTGAAATTCTGCTGTCAGGCATATTTTCCAGTTTAAGTCGTGATGTACAGCAGATTGTTATGCATGATTATAAAGCCTAATAAATTTCTCACCATCTCATTTCTTCCTGGCTGGCAGAAGGCAGGGATGAAGTGCAGCCCTGCTGGCTGGCAAGGTGAGGCGAGGTAGAAGGCTGCAGTCCCAGCTCACATCTCGGGCTGCATCTGCCCCTTAAACTCCGTGTCAGGGCTGTGCCACTCGTGTCAGGTAACGTGATGGAGGCAGCACATGTTTCATAGCTTCCCACCGGTCTCGGGAAGCCACTGAGCTGGCCTTGGGGGGGCCGAAGCAGGCAGACGTGCAACCAAAGACGTTTGGTTTGCTGTGAATACAAGATGAGTTTCTTTGGTCACTTTGTTCCGTGGTTAGTTCTGACTTCACATAGGCATTTGATAATCTGGTGAATGTTAATGTCTGTGTGAGTTATCCTGAATATTTGCTAGTGCCTTAGCCAGGGCCACGTTACTCTTCTAAAATTAAATTGAGATAAATGCAGCTAGCAAAATGGATGAATTAAGGTTTGCGAGTGCGCTATTAGCAGGCTTCTCTTTGAGTGGTGTAACCCATACCGGTGCTGGTTTTCATCATGTGGAACAAAAGCTTTAGTAGTTATCAAGTGGGTTTTCTTATAGGAACGATCTGTCTGCCTTCAGTGTTTTGGCTCCATCCCTGTGGTGACTTCTTGGCTCGTGGAAGGCAGCGCCTGGTGGGCAGCGCTCAGCACCACCATGGGCAGAGGGAGCACGTCCAGCGGGAAGTGTTAGAGACTGCTACACCATCAGCTCCAGGGAAAACACTAAGGAAAAAAAATAATGTGATCTTTATGTAGCATAAACTGTTTCAAAGGCACTTGAGAGTTTTTGGCTCCTTTTAGCTTCTTTGCCTTGTGAAAATGTTAATTGAGCATCTCAGAGGGTGACTAATAAGTTTCTGGAGTATAGCATGTTGTTAAATTGCTTATCTTTGTTAAAGATAGGGATCCATAATGCTAACAAGGGACAGGCTACGGCTGGTATTTTTTTCTGCGAAGTTCTCAGCATGGACAAGCAGCTTTCCTGATACCTCAGAGGAGGCTGCCTTGGCTCGACTCAGCGCTATCGGATTGTTTATCTCAAGGGAACTGTCGGGGAGACAGGCGCTTCCCATTATTGCTTTCCTAGTGTTAAATTTGATTTGTTCTCTTACCCAGTTCTGGCTACAGAGACTAATCATGCCCTGATTTATTTCCCTTTTTTTTTTTTTTTTTGGTTACACAACCATTTGGAAAGAACTCTCCACCTGATCCATCCAGCTACAGGCTGGCACAACTCCTCTGAAAGGCTGGAGTCATTTAATTGACTTTTTTATCTTCTCTCTCTGCCTGTTTTCCTCTTCAGATTACTTAAAACTTCAGCAAGAAAAATGCTGCTGCACCAGTAATGACTGGAAATAAAATTTCTGTTTAAATAAATACATGCATCGTACTGTGCGTTGATTTTTGAGAATTGTGTAGAACAAATCAATTTTAAGTGGAAAAGTGAGGGTTCTATATGGGATGGTGGCAGAACTGGGGTACAGCTGGGTACAAAGATGGTTCCTGATGATTCCTGATGATTTCTTGGGTCAACAGCTGAACTGGAATGCAGTTGGAGTGCAAGTGGTGGCAATGAAATAGGAACTGCGTGGTAATAAAATGTACTATTCAGTACATCAAGGAAAGAAAAATGCAACTAACAAGTCAAAATACCCATATTTATGGCCAATACTCACAAGCAGGAAGTTGCTATTAGAATAATTTGAATGACCCCAGTAGAGTAAGGTCATTCTTCCCATGACTTTCTGGTAATTGTATGCTACATGTGATTTTCTGAAATACAATTCCCTATCTATACCTATAAATTTCTTAAAATTATCCTCCCTTATTATTTCATGTCCTTATTAGTTCAAATCAGTTCCTGGTCACTTAGATTTTTTCTGTACTGACATGCTGCTATCTTGCTGAGACGTGTTTTCACTTCAACCACCTTTTCTAAAGATCCTGCATGTCTGAGATTCTCCCCAATTAAAACTGCGAGTGCTGCTGAAATAACTAAAACACAAATTCATAAACATGAACATCCCAAATGCATTTTACACAGCCTTTAGCATGGGTAATTTTTGTTTTTTAAGGGCTCGGAACGGAACAGGGTGAGTTTTAAGGCAAATCACGAAATGGTAACATCATTAGCAAAGGAAGCCTGGTAATTGATGGGTTTGAAAGGGAGTAGCTATTTTGGTTCACTGATCCCTATAGATTTATTGGGAAATGCAATCTAATCATTGCTTGCAGTGCAGTTCCAAAAGGAAAAAAAAAAAGAAAAAAGAAACCAAGCTTTTCAGGGCTCAACTTTATTTTAATAGGTTAGACCAGTGGAAACCTGTGCGATAGTGTTTCAGATGAAAGGACTTAGATCTAACAAGTCTCCTTTCTGTCAAACTAGAAAGGACATGAACTATTATCTTTGACATGGTGGGGAAGTAATCAAATATTTAGGTCTTTTGTTTTCATTAACGAGAACAGGAGGATAAAAAATAGATACCAGAATATTCCTTTTGATTTGCTTCAAGAGTAAGTGAGGCATAGCTATTCATTCTTCTTCATTTTCTTTAAAAGATGAAAATCAAGAGTAGTGCTGTCCTCCCGGTGCGTGCTCCAGTTTATTGGGGTAGGAACATTTTCTGTCAGCGGAAAGTGCCCATACAGAGCACTTTGTCTCTCTCTGTCTCTCTTTTATTTATATGGATGGTTTTGCAGCAGAAATAAGTGCTTAAGTGCTAACTTTTTTTTTTTCCCCCTTGAAGATAAGATGAACTGCATGTCAGTATATACAGACAATGGATGAAAAACAAACAGAATTTGTTTCAGAGGTATTTTCTTTTACACATCCTCGGAGCTTGATGTGAAAGCGCCTTTAAAAATGCTGCAGACACACCAACTGTTGTGCTCTAAATGAAGACTGAAATTCTTTGCTTTCCAAGAGAGCCATTTGAAAGGATGAAACAACAATCATACATTGATCCCTCTATAGGAGGGTGTTTTGTGAAGATATCCCGATCCCCGTCCTACAAGTGGAGAAACAGAGACAGGCAAAGAGATTTTTGCAGGGCAGCGTGCCAGAGGGCAATGGCAAGGCGAGGAGCATAACCCAGCTCTCCCGAGTCACAAATGAGAGGCAGTTGGATTCTCTACAGCAGCCTGGACTGTAATGTAAGAATTTATTTAGGGATTGCTGGGACATATATTGCAGTGTGTAATCATTTGCATGGACAATTGTCCCACAGGCTGTCATTGAATGATCCTAAAGTATGGCTTGTCTGCTCAGCAGAGAAACTGTAAATGGAGTCTTTTTTTTCATTCCTTTTGTTCCGAAGACCTTTTTAAGTGGAGAAATCATCCTTATGATGTCAGCAGGGAAAGATTAACCCAGTACATTATTTCCAAGGGTGAAAAAAAACACTGAAAATTGCCTTAAGAAAATCTCATACTACGTCCTGTTAAAAAGCCATTGATGCCTAAGAGGTTGGGAAAAAAAAAAAAAAAAAAGCTGTTGAAGTTTCAAACATATTGGACAATTTTTCCTGACATTTAAAGGAATGAGTGTACGCTAATTATTTTCTTACTCAGATTGGCTTTTGTAGGTTTGGTCCAAAATTTCTTGCTTGTGTGAGAATTTAAACATTGTAAGAACATACCACCTTTTTCTTTCTGCAAGCTATCCCAGACAATTTCTCATGAACAGAGAATTCAGTAGCTTACAAATCATGTAATTAGAGGATTAAAATCTAAGTGTAAAAGGAATTCTGAGACATGGGTCACAGCTGGAATGAGCAGGTTTTCTTTACAATGTCTCTAGGGGGTTGTCAGAATTTGGACCCGTCTTGCTAAGGAAAGGTTTAAGTGCTGGAGCCGAGGGTTTTTCTTCCTGCATGCCAGGGGAGAGGACCCCTTTGATTTAAATCTTGGTCACGTGGATATTGCAGTGGAAGAAAGTTTCTAATAGAGCCAAAGTGTATTTCATATACGGCTTCGTGATTCATATCAGCACTCTGACTTGCACTCGGAAGCAAACAGGGTGCATTGCATTAAAAAACTGACCAGAATAGCCCATTATTGGTTTGGAAAAGCTGGACTATCTGGTAGAAGTTTTAAATCTACTATTCATGGGAAAGGGTGGGAGAAACCTTGGAATAAATGTATTTTAAATGTCTGCCGCTGATGTTATTTTCTGATAAGCTGACCTTCATGCTAAGAAATGATGGAAGATTGGCAGCCCTTTGCTTTCTCTCGGACTGAAACAAATATCACCAAGATAGAGGTTGGTGCATTTGAAATGCGTTTTGACAGCAAAGTTGATGAAGAATATTTATTTTTTTCTCTAAATTCTGAGCCCTTGCACCATGAAAAACCCGTTTCCCTTTGCGAGGAGAAGTAGGCTTCCCATAACTGGTAACATGTAGGGATAAAGGACCAAATCTTCTGTTCCTTGGGCCAAATTTACCAGGTTGCATCTCCCCAGACCCCAGTGGCTCCGGAGCAAGAAAGCACAACCAGCTGCCAGCGGTTCTAACAGCGACTGCCCCCTCAGCTGAGGGGCACTGCCTGCTCGTGTCCACCCTCCTGGTCCTCTGCAAAGCCCCGTGAAATGTCTCCGCTCAGCCTGCCGCTGGGCTGAAGCCTCTTCTGCTGCACCTTGTGGTAGGAGCATGAGCATCCCCGCCTCGCCGACTGCTTCCTCCAGAGGAGGCAGTTCCTTAAGCTGCTCTAACCACAGCTGATGCCTCCAGGCATGTCCCTGTCTAGACCCATAATTGTTACGGACATGATTCCAGTCTTCAGACCCTTCTCCGTTCTGCAGTAAAAGAAGACATGCGAGCATAACGATCCACAAATCCTTCCTTTAATTGTGTTAGTACAACCCATCCAGTGAGTTCAGCAAGTGCCGGGTGAGCTCTGCCCCAGCACATTTTGATGTGAATTGCTGATTAGCCCACAATACATATTTCACTTTACCTCCGCTCACACCTTAACCTCACTTAAAAAGAATAATGACAAAACAGCCCAATTATCTGTTCCCAGAGAAAAAGTCCATTACCGAGGGGGAACCAAAATTACCCTTTCTGTTCAAACAGCCCAGTTCTCTATTACATTTGCATTAAAAAGGGGCCTGAGATTAGGTTGCCTTTGTGCCAGGCACTGTACGAACACATAACAAGAAATAGGTCCTGGCCCAAGGAGGTTACCATGTAGATTAGTCAGAAGAGAAAAGAAAGGCAGTGCCTTTTTTTTTCCTCCCCCCCCAGGGGGAAATGAGGCCTGGAATGTGTTATGTAGCAGAAGTGCACGGACTTAACTGTGAATGAGCTGGAAAAGTCCAGGTCCACATGTTACACTGCCAAAAGGTGAGGCACAAAGCGCTCTGGTTATTTGGCTTCTGGAATCAGGACTCGAGTGATATGGGGGCACAGGCACTTGTTTGAAGCTCACGGCAGTGAGAGAAGCTCACTTCTCTCCCATCATCGTGTACTGGGAAGCACTGAGCCCCAAAATTTTGGGGTTCTGGTGGGGAGTCCAGCACCCCTGCACTGCTGTCCCTGGCTCCGGGACTGCCCATGGCAGTGGACACTGGAAGTGTTGATTCCCCAGCAAGACAGCAAATGAGCTTTTGGGAAGCAGGAGCACTGAAGGTTAAAGCATGTTAGTGTCAATAAATCAATGTTTTTCCCTGGAAATCTGTGTTGTCAGAAGTTTGCTGATGAGCACTGCTAAACGCCACCTCTGTCTCTGTTTATCATGGGAAGTTCCTAAGGGGTAGGCAGTAAAGGGAAGGTGGGAAGAAGCCAATGATAGTTTTGGCCCCCCAGCTGTGTCCTGCTCCTCCTGCCAGGGCTTCTTCTGTGTCTTTGTGTGTGGGGCACTTCAAAGGAGAGCTCCAGGACTTGCCCTCTGCACCTCTGCTTGGCCTTCAGCTGAGAGGGTGAGGCTGAAAAATAGCACTTTGTGCTAGAAGAGCAGCACTGATTCTCCTCCCTTCCTCCCTTCCTGCCTCCTTTCCTCCCTTCCTTCCTCCCTTCCTTCCATTTTCCCCCACACCTCTTTTCTCCCCTTTTGTGTTTTCTGGCTGCATTTTCATGCCTTACATGGGCTTCCTATTGCAGGGAGGATAATAAAGCCCTGAAGTAATCATTCATTTCAACGCCTCCCTATCTGTGTCTGTCGTTAGAGGTCACTTTTCTGACCCTCAAGAATTAATTCTGCATCCTCATCAAATCTCACCTTTCACTTAAAGTACAGTTGTCGGTCTCATCTTTTCTTTTTGCCTATTCGTATTTTTTCCCTTGCAAAATCCACGAGTAGAATCCTGTTTCCATGAATTTATTGGCAAACAGGCCAACAGCTCACCTCGTGTGTTTGGGAAAAGACCTTTCACAACTGCCGCAGGATGAACTGCCCTCAGACAAGAGCTCTGAAGAGTCTGGAGCACAGCCAAATGGGGAAACAAGGTTGTTATTGGCATGATTTTAATCATGATAGACAATTAGCAAAGCTTAATTATATTGAGAAAGAAAATCAGAGCAAGTGGCAGTAATGAATTTTCCCAGAGAATCTCTTGTGCTTCAAAATAAAGCTGGCTGACCTATAAATACAATGAAATTAGAAGAGGTGCTTGCCTGCACGGCTTAGCTCTGTGCCGCTCGCTGATTGTTCTGTGAGTGTGGGTTTTGCTACGAGTCCCTGCTTAAGCATCTTTCTCTTATGCAGTAATAATCCTAGTATTGCATTTTAGCCATTTAGATCAGTCAGTGTCAATATGTGGCAAGAGGAAGCTTTTTTTTTTTTCTGTAGCTGAACTTGCTGGCATTAGGAGTTAATAGGATTATAGAGGCAGGGATTTTTAAAATACTGCTGTTAGCTAAAATAAATGTTATTTAGAACTTAATAAGTGGGTTAGTTTTTAAGGTTGTGGAAATCTTGAGTATTTCCAGAGGAATTTCTGGCTAAAATAAAAGTGCTAAATTGAGTGCTATCAGCCTTAAAAGATTTCCAAGAGGATTTCTTGTGTTTGTGTTAGCAGCCTGTGGGTCTGGTACTTGGTGGGGAGAGAAAGCATCTGGCTTAAATCAAGAGCTCTATTTAAATCATTAAACCTTTTAATAGTCCCGTAATAGTGGAGCTTTCAGAACAAGGAAGCTTCTGGTGAAAGCAAAGAAAGCCCTGTGAGTAGGTTTATGCTGCACATCTTTAAATGGAAGCTGTCCTTTGTGGCAGTGCGAGTGGTTCTTGCTCTTACGTGGACACCGAAATGGATCTCACTGGCCCAAGGCAGCCAGGTGAGTCCCGCTGCCTCTGAGCGGTGCCGTGAGCATGAAGTGACCTCGGGGAAAGTCCAGCCAGCTCATCTGGACTGATACGATGGCAGGTGACCGAGGACAGAGCTCATCTCTGCTCGTTGCCCTGTGGTACGACTGCTGGAGGCTCCTGGCCCAGCGATATCTTTGAGTCTGGGTGGCCCAAATGCATCTCATGTACGGACCCGTCTGTTCCGTGGGTGGCGGTGCCGTAGTGAAGCTGGAAGCCCTAACAGCCCTCTCCGATGGCACAAATGAGATTTGCTGTTTTGCAAGAATGTGCATGTGTGCAGAACGACGATTTCGGTGGGATTAATTGAAGGAGCGGAGTTCAGTGGGGTACGTTTTCAGCATCTATGCCCCAAGCTCTCTCTTCCCTCATTTGCGAAGCACACATCTCCAGCCTGCGAGATGAGATGAGACGAGATGAGATGCCTGTCACTGCCAGGCTAATTTGCACTGCTCTGCGTGCTCCTCGGCAGCTTGCAGCACAGCTGGGTGCACGGGAGAGGGGCGTGCTGGGCCCGATGGGCACCCAGCATGAAGGCACCTGGTCCGGGATCGCGCGCTGCTGGTCCTGCGAAGTGTCTGCGTGTCGGCGTCCCCACGGAGAGCTCCGAGTGCTCAACTTGGTCGGAACCAGAGGAGAAGCAGGAAAAGTATGTTCGTGTTTTTCTGGCAGTCGTGAGGATGTGCTGGGTTGTTTTTCCTCTTCGGATCAGCTTTTCTGTTAAGCCCAGGTATGGATTTTCATGGCGAGGCACCTGCGATAAGGTCAGCACAAATTTACCTTGAACTTAGATTTTCAGACCCAAGAAATTTCACCTCCAGGGCTTTAGTGTGGAACTCTTCTCAGTTTGGCTTTTTTAGTCTCACTTCCAGGCTATTAAAGGAGATGTGACTGAAGATGTGCTCATGCTGTCCTTCCTTGCAGGGATCCTGATTTTGACTGTAGAGACTGGTAACTGTATCCCAAACAGGACAGAAAACCTGAGAGAGCATCTCTTTCCAAACCGTTTCCAAAACCCAATTAATTCACTGGATAATCCGTTACTATTTAGTTAGACCAATACCCAATTAACTCACTGGATAATCTGTTACTATTTAGTTAGCAAGGATGCAGAGCGGGATTCTGTTTTGCGTGGAAAGACTGCAGTGTGAGTTGTGACAAATAAGCTATTGCCTGTGGAAAAATCTTTTAAAACTGAAAGAAAAATGTTTTAGCATTTCAAATAGCTAATGCTCTGAGATCAAGTGAAGTTCTTTGCTTTAGGAAGCGAAATGAATCTGTTTGACGGGATATTTTATTAATCGGTTTTAAGTTTTAGCAGTTTAGTTTTACATTTCCATTAATATTGTAGTATCATAGGAATTCGAGATAATATTATGGGGATTATTACATGCAAGTCGGTAATAGCAGAGGAAATGTAAAAGTTCATTACCGTCATTGAATTTTAGAGCGAAGTTAAGTCAACCTAGTTATGTGTGATTTGTGCGTAGAGCTACATAAGCTGAAGGAGCTCAGAGCCTTTCATGTGCATTTTGTTGTGTTCTTGAGCCAGCAGGATTTCAGTCCTGCCAGCGTTCGGCCAGCTTCTGCTCCGTGTTACACCACTGTAAGTCCCGTGGAGCTACCTAAGGTTGAAAAGGGACTGGAAGCCAACTTGTCCTATGCAGCGTATGTTGAGTGTTTTCCGTCTGGAATTAAGAACACAGAGAAAATGAACAAAGTCCCATTTTTATTATTTGCTTAGGGCAAAGTCATGCAATTAGTGGAAGGAGAGGTTGATATGTAAAAAAGGAGCAGCTTGCGTCGCTGTCTTTTTTGCTGTTCAAGGATTGAATTTCTGGAACCAAATTAATGCTGAAATTATGAAAGCAAGAAAGGGGAAAATACATATACGGCTCTGGACATCCTCCTTAGCTGGACTGTTACAGCTTCACTGATGTCTGCAGCTATGTCGCTATTTCACCAGCTGAACAATTACACATCAGGGTACACTAAAAGCACACAAATATCTGGAATAGCACCTAATAAAGTCATCATTTGCTCTGGTTGCTGAATTTAGCCCCTCTGAATTAAATTACTGCATGGGCACCAATTCTCTTTCTTTCTATGAAGTTGCCGTTCTGATACAAAGCTGTATTATGTAATTGCAGAGAAAACATTTACTCAACGGGAAGTCTGCGCCCTGGTCCTGCCATTGTGCAATTGGTGAAGTGCATTTTCCTCCTATAGATGCAATGATAGGAGCAATTGAAAGCGAGGTGTTCCCATATCCTGTCTTTTAATGGCCAGACTGATGGATCTGTGGTGAGTGTCTGCCTCCAGCTGACTTTGCGGAGTGGGAAGATTTTGTGAGCAGCACAGAGAGAGCCTTTGGAGACGCAGGTGAAGGGGGAAAATGTTTTTTTGTTTGTTTTGTGATAAGTATCCTAAAATATTTGCGACCTTTCCTTTGTAGATTCTAGCACCTCTGTGCTTTGGACTGCACACTTAAGAGCCAGTCACTGATTTTGAATGCCCAAGCCGACCTTTTATCGGCTCCTCATCTATAAAAGGGGATAACACATTCTCTTCTATGGAGGTTAATAAACACTTGTGGGAAGCTGCACTCCATAATGCTGAGTGCCCAGAACAGTGTGTAAATAAAGGAGCAGTCTCTCTTCACAGCTGGCCGTGAATGGCGTGCAGTAAGTGTGGCGTGGGATTGCGCCGTGGCCGGGCAAATGAAGTGCTCTTGCCAGCTGCTTGCTGCACGAACAGCCCTTGTGGCCACTCATGGTGTAACTGGCCCATGACCACGAAACGAGGAGGTGTATCCAGCACAGAATGGGGTGGAATTAAGGTTGCATGAGACTATGTTGGGTTTCCATGTGAGGTTTTGGGTTTTTTCCTTGTCCTAGCTGCGGTGTGGGAGACCCAAACACAAGGGAAGGTGTGCGTAATTGTTTGCTAACCTGGATTTATTCAAGTGCACACGGGGAAAAATCCCTGCTGCTCACATATGCTTGAGGTCGCCCAGATTCCTGTGGTGGAACCAAACTGTGTGATCCCGCGTGTGGCAGGTCAGCATGGGTGGCCCCGCTGGTGGTGGAGAAAGGACTGAGGTTGGTGGAGCAACCCAACTCATCTTCTTGCAGAATTACACAGCCAAGACAGGGGTGACGGTCAAAAGCGTTTCTGCACCTTTATGGTGGTAGATTTTGTGCTACGCATTACTCTGGTCTGTGTGGAGAGGTCTTAGTTTTAGTAAGCCTTTATTCTGGGGGCAGAAAGCAGACTTGTGCTTGTGTCTGTAGTAGTTACAGAAATGAACGCAGAAACATCATTGCATTTAAAGGAAAATCAGTGGTGGGAGGAAGCAATGGACCATCTATTCTATTCCGGTTTTGTCAGTGGTTAGTGACTTTAACTCAGAGAGAAGAAACTCACTGTGAAATACTGTGCCTGTAAGTGCCAGGCTCCTGTCAGGTTGTGGTTAGCACCTCAGGATTCCCATTTTTTAGAAAGAAAAGAGCCGTAGCAAACGTAAGAACAGTAGCAAACTCATATTATCCTACTATGCTTTAATGCTTATCAGGGACTGTGGCAAAGAGGTCCATAGGTTAATTATGCATTGCACAAAAAAAGGAATTTCCTTTCAAGTTTTTTTTTTTTCTGAATTCCACAGAAGTTATTAAATAAATGGCTATATGCCTGCATTGTACCACTCATTTCCTGCCCTCTCATTTCCTCTCTGAACTAAACAGGCTCAGTAATACAAGCTCAGCATTTTGAGAACGCTCTTTGTGCCACCAACCCCACAAAGCAAGCGCGTGTTGTCCCAGCAGCCGCGGGGCAGAGATGCCACCGAGCGACGACGCCTCTTTGGGGCCATTTTGGGCTGACCCAAAGGGTGACCACAGCTTTGGGTGGCCTGTCCCGCCTCGGGGCAGTGCCCGGGCATCCACCCACGGCATCCCTCGACACGGTGCCTTTCCCTCACCTCTGTGGATGTGGGTCCCTGTCCTGTTCCTTCAGCTCTGTGAAATAAACCCGAGGTAGCGCGGCCTGTGGCGGGGCCCACCCCTGGCAGGCGGCGCAGGCCTTGCTCACGTGGGGCTGCGAGAGCGGTTCTGCGGGCTGCCAAACCGGGCACCTTATTTTTAGCGTATTCCCAGACGGAATTATCAGCAAAGCACTCTGAGGTAACGACTTCGGCGTATTTGATGATTGTTCATTTTGAAAGATGTCATTTTAAGAGTTTCTGGAAGTTTCAGAGCTGTCCCCTGGGAGATCTGTTCCATGCCAAAATGTCATTTCAGATTCCGAACTACATACTCCCTCGTACTTTCACTTTATAAATGTTTCACAGCACCTGCATTTTTTATCATTGCACTTTCATGTGACCTATGAGTTCCTTGTAGCTAACCTCTGAGGGAAGTAATATATATTTTTTAAATTGGCTTTTTCCTCCGTCAAGAGATAAAACCACCGCCCAACTGTATCTTCCCTGTGCATAGATATTTGTATTAATATTTTAGCAAATGGAATGTTTATAGTGTCACTCAGAGCTCTGGGTTATATTAAAATAAGTGTGTCCTGGAAAGTGAATGCTTTGTTTCTTTCCTAAAAGTTGGTAGAATCAGGCCTTATTTCTTCAGTAGTAGATCAATCTCCTGATATTTTCTGCAAGTCATCAAACTGTATCCGCAGACCGTAATTGTGTGTGAAATCCTGCCTGATCACTTTGCTGGCAACACTACTGCTCGGTGCATAAAGCGAGCATAAAAGTAACCCGAGCCAACGTTTGCGTTGCTGTCCCGCGTACAATGAGCACCACTGGACCATTAATGGGGTTTCCTTCCAATGAGCTGTCAGTAAGGGGAAGGGCAACGAACCCTTTAAACATTCCTACAAAGGCTTGTAGCATGGGGAGGTAAGTGTCAAGTGCAGACATGCGGCTCTAAAAATGGAAATGTTTATTAATAATAATACAAAATTAGATGAACAGCATGTGCAATAACCTAGATCGAGCAGTTCTGTGCTATTCGCAGCCCTCCCAGGGGCTGGGAGCTGGTGGTGAGGATGGGCCCTGACTGGGAGCGGGAGCCTTACCCTGCCCTCCTGCAGGCCACGCGGAGGAGGGCTCGGCCACGGGGCTGCAGATTTACTCTGTTGCTTTTGATCTCTTCTGTTTCAAGCTCTTCCGCTTTGTAAGAATTAATATTCATGGAGCTAAAGGCGGGGGAATGAGAGTGAATACTTGGGCTCAAACATGGGAGGGCATGAACTTAAACCTGGGTTTCTCTTATCTCAGTCTCTTTCATGGATTTTGATCAGAAATTTCATCCTAGATCTATGAAATCTATGCTATGAAGCTATCCTATTCTATTGCTACGAAGCAAAAAACAACCAAAAACATTTTAGGCAAACTGATTTCTCCCCTGCCTCCCACAAATGCAGCATTTTTAATGACCCGACTTGTGCTGGTGAGGGTGCAAACTGCGCAGGAGGGCAAACCTGACAGGACTTTTTCTATTAATGTGCCAGTCACACAATGAGCTTAAGGTTGTAAATTCCCAGTTTTGTGTGGGGTGTCTGTACTACACAGCTGGAAAGTTAAACCTGCCCCTTCTATTTGTTTGGGTTTTGCTTTTTTTTTTTTTTTTTTTTTTTCTCCTCCACAAAAAACTTTTCTGGGATTTATTGGTTCCCAGAGTCCTGTATTGGATTTTCCCTTTCTAGTGAGTTGTGCATGTGATGCTAATAATAAGATCTGATGGTTATATCTTTTCTTACAGCTACAAAGTCATGAACTCCAGGGTAGCATTTCCACCTCACAGCAAGCTTCAGTGCAGCAATGGTAATGCCTCTGGCAGCCTTGCGCTGCTGTATTAAGAGGAACACTGTATGCCACCCATGGTGCTGATTTAAGCTCTAAAGTTAAAATTATTTTTAAGGGCTTGAGACACAGAAAACATCTGAGAATAACTGGTTGCATTTGTGCTCTCCCCACAGAGCTGACACCAAGTATCAGATGTCCCGGCCAACTTTTTCAGGCAGTATTGGTTAAAATGGTTCAGAGGTGTCCCAAAGAGCAAATAACTGTTTAGTTAAAATCAAAGATAAATCCTGGAAGATATTCCTCCATAATTTAACTGTCAGGAGGAAGAGACTCTGGTCTCAGAGGTAAATAGGGCCTGTGAAAGAATGTTATTTTAATGCTGAATATGTTATTTTTATGATTCTAAAGGAAACTACAATCCTGTAATGTCACCCCTGCTTCCATTTCCTTTCGTTGCTGGCTGATGAAGAAGCGTGACCCTTCCCACCACACCCTGCACCCCCATTTCCCCAGCCCCCCTCTGCTCTCATGAGGATGTTTCCACAACCAGGCATGCCAGTTTATTTCCAACAGCAGCAAGGTTCACGGGCAGTTGGCACAGATTGCCTTGTCCAGGCCTGTAAGGATCCCTGGGGATGAGGGACACCTCCCAGCCATCCTCCCCGGGGACATGAGGGGACACTGCCCAGGTAGCAAGGGTAGCTTGTGGTTAAAACAAGCTTTTAACAAAGCAAAGAAGTCAAGAAATATGTTTTTCAGTAGCTGAAAGTGGGCTCCCAACAGTAGGGAAGCAGACACCAAAAGGTGTAACGTTTCCAGTGGCTTGTAAAGCTTGGAGCAAGAGCACTGGCTGGAAAATGATGTTGTGTTGATGATATCCCTCTGTCAAGAACAGATCTGGAATTCCAAAAGACAACAGGGCTTGTTCTAAGGTTAACGAGCAGCTTTGCTTACTTTATGTTTAAAATATGTCTTTTTAAACAGTGAGCACATTCTGTGTGTTCAAGACACAAGCAGTGAGGGAAGTGATGAGTTACTGCTTCTGTTGAAAGATTAATTTAATTTGCATTCTTTTTGAAATTAAAACATTAGGTTAATATATATGTTTAAAATGCACTGTCACCAGGAAGTGGCTCAGAGGCTGTGCTTTACTATGTTTATATGAAGTATTTATAGTCTAATTAAGAAATAATTAAAAATACGCAGCTCAAGAAAACTGGAGGGAGGTGGGTGACAGGAACAGACAAAGCTTCCTACTGGGTTTGCAGTGAACTTGTGACTACAAGGGGAAGTTTGAGGAACTTAGGGTAATTACTATATACACTACTCTTAGTCTTTCCTACAAACCCATCTATGGCCAAAGTTGGTCCAACCTGCTATGGCCTTTTTTTTTATTTTCCACTCTTCAAAGTCAAGTCTGCATATTGCTAACAAACCAGGCGGCCTAGAAGCCTCTTAAGTGTGTAAATCAGGAATGGGGCCGGAACAAACCCAAAGTTGTTTTCGACTTGCTTGTTTTTAAAACTGGTGATGAATTTATTGTGCATAGGCCTGGGCATGTAAAATCTGCGGCTGGAAGAGTTTGTGCTGTGTGCCCATGCACGAGCCGTGCTGGGGCCTGGATATAAACTTGTGGCTATCAAAATACGTGTTCCAGGGACCCTTTCAGCCAAAGATTTTGCTGCCTCCATATGTGATCGATGGGCTTCTCTGAGCACAGGCCCTCCCGACCTGTGTTTTCTCAGTTTCTAACAGGAGAAACTCCTACTGGGCCTGCGGGGCCTGATGCAACAAAGAAAACCCTGTACTTGTTCGTGGTGCGTGGCCTGAGGGTTATGTGTTTAAAAAAGAAGAGTAACATCGAATTCCTCAATGTGAGCGTTTAGAAAGCACATGCATGGGTGAAGAAAGTTAGGCCAGAACCTCTGCCTTTGGGTTTGTAGCCAGTATTTGAGAATGCAAGCTATGGGAAGACTGTCTTTCCAGATACTTAAAGGGATACAGAATATCTAAAGTGGTTATTAATACGTGTGAAAATACGTAATAAATCCAGCGCTATGGATAAGACTCCTTGTTTTCCACTTGATCTTTTACTAGAAACATAAGTTATTAATTCCTGTTACTGAAATGGAAACATATTTAGCAAGCTCTTATTCAGAAGGCTTTATAGCTTCTAACCTTGTGATTTTTGAAAGTCTTTCAAGTATATTCAGATTCCATTCTTTATGAACCACAGCTTCTCATGTCCTAAAAAAGAACCTGAAAAAAAATCACTGATCACGTGCTCTGTAAGGATTCAGGTGGAAAAGCTGGGAAAAGATTAGGATGACCCTTTCAACTACAGGAAGTATTGCCCATTTAATTTTAGAAAGGGGGGAAAAAATTAGCAGGCTTCACTAGCATTAGTCATTTAAAAGCTAGTACAGAACTATCTCACCAAAAAGACTATTTTTAGTTATGCTTACAGGATAAAGTAATATAAACAAGAAAACAGTTTGATCAGATTGGGCAGATTCTTACACAGCTGATTCTGTTGTGAGGTGATCCAACAGGAACTCGTTTTCCTGCAGTGTAAGTTATGTTTATTGTACATTATCCCCATGCTGTATCATGTACCTCATATATTTTGCTTTATGGGACAAATCAGATAACAGTTTAAGGCTGAGTGGTAGCTGACTATATATATTCCAAGCTAGTTAAACTGCTGGTTGTCAATGGGCATCTTTCATGTGAAAGGCAATTTCAAGGGGATGAGATTCTATCTAACAGAAGTACTTCAAGTACATTTTTATACTTGCTCACACACAGTATTTATTTCATAGCTATCTATGCGGAAGATAGATGTGAAAGATACAATTACTGAAAATCCCTCAACTTGCTTGTGTCATGTGATTTTTTTTCAGCTCAAAGAAGGGTTTCAAATGGTTGTCCTGTAAACAAAAATGCTAAAAATGATCTTGTGGTTATTTGTAAAGCAGTTTTGTCTATTCTTCAATTTCATGTTGCTGGAATGGATTTCATAGTATATGTGCAAGTGTTTCTTTATATTTGATAACCCATAAGCAGTGTGACAATTACCAATTTTTGTGGGATCAATTTCAGCAAAGAGATAATAATAGATTTTGGTTACTAATGGCTTGTAAATTTAAGATAATTCATCAGAAGTCAAAAATATAAATCCAGTATCTTTATGGCTTTTCTGTACATGTTTAATTGGATGTTGAGAAACCAACAAACGTATTTACAGAATAAAAAGGTCTCATAAAGAGAAAATTGGCTGAAAGAACTTAATCTTTTAATCCATGTCTATGGTGACTTAGAAAATGTGAGGCTGTGATGTTTCAAGAGTGATTTTGTTTACTCTGTTATATTGATATGAAATTATATTGATCGTATTAACTTCTGTGTTTAAAATGTTCTCCCTCCTGGCTGTTGATATATGTAGTGTCTTTCCTTTTTTAATTTTCCGTTCTTCACATTAAGGGATGAAAATAGGGCAATGTCTATTCCAGTTCAACTGTCTAGAGACGCTTCTGTGTGGATTTTGTGTGCCTTCCAGAATAATAATAGTAACCAGCTTGCCACCAGATCTGCAAGGGCAAGATACTATCTCATTATTAACTGCACGCTCCTTTGGAGTTTCTCAGTGTGCTTTCCCAACGCTGACTCACCAAAGCTTGTAGTGTGGAAACACTCCCATACCCGACAGAATAACGGAGATACAAGTCAGTAAGAGAGGAGCTTGGCTTTTAGGTACTTTAAGGCATGCTGATTTTGGCAACTTTAACCACTTTTAAAAGTTAAACCTTACTGTATTTTCTCAGGGTCCTTTACAGTGAAGATTACAGCCTAGATCTTCCATGGGGACTTTATCATTTCCTGCGCCCCCTTTGTGCAATGGGAGAAAAATGCACTGCAGCAGGAGCATAACTAGAAAGTTCTGGCCTGCAAGCTGGTTGTCAAAAGGAGGGCTGTTTCTAAGCTGCCCAAGTGTGAAAAAAAAAAGGCAATGATTTGAAAACATGACATTCTCCTTTGTTTCCTCAGAAAAAGGTTTTATAGTGACATAAGTAATATATATTTCTGTAGTACTGGAAGGTGTTAGATATGCTGGTCCATAAGCAGTATTTTGCTGCATGCACATCCAATACTGCAGATGTTTTCCCTGTGAACTTATTCTATAACCCTGTGCTACTCTGCATTCTGTAATTATACTGATCCATAGTGTACTGTTTTTTTTTCCCAGCTGACCTTTGCTTTTCACTGACATTTGCAAAATGTGACTAAATGAAACTAGACTAAATAATGTTAACAGCAAAATCTTTTTGCCTCTCTTCTATTACAAAAAAAAAAAATCTATTTCCTGAAACTGCAGAATGGGAGGCAAAATGCAAAAGTTCAGATATTTGCTATTACTACACTACATCCAAATGCAATTAAAAGCATTGACCACTTGCTTATTTTTATGTGCTGATTTACACAGATCTATTCTAAGTAATGAAGGGCCCAGCTGGTACAAATCGTTACCAAATGCCTTTCATAGCCACCTTTAGCTGGAGAACATTTGTTCTATTTTAACTGAGAACAAATTGTTTCAAATCGTGCCGGAGTCTCTCCAAAGTATTGAACACGAGTTTATCAACTGTTTGGAAAGGAGAAATTAATTTACATGCTTCTCTACTGCCAGATGTGGGCTCTGACAGGTTGTGGTACTACAGATCCCAGTTTCTCAGTGCAGTCCCCCCAGCTTTTGGGTGGAGGGGACATTTCCTTGCTGGGTAAAGCAACCTTGGCAGCAAAAGCTGCTCAACAACCTATTTATTAGTATCTGTACTCCTCCCCTGCTGTTATATTAATATAATGAATTGTTCACAGGTGCTTCAAATGAGGTTTAGATGATCACTGGGAGCTTTGTTACTCAAACAAGCCAAATTGAATGGAGCAGATGCAGTAGCAACAGTCCCCTAGCAAAAGTACAAAGTGTGACTTAATGAAGGTCATTTTGCACATTTTGGCCTTGATGACCCTAAGAACAATAAGACTGTCATTATTTCACTGCTTCTAGACAGAAAGGTGATTGCTTCCTGCCCACTTGCCTTGTGTTTTTTTTTCAGATGTCTTTATTACATCATTGGGAGCCCTTAATTGCATTTAATCCTACTCCCTTTTAGCTGAAACTAGATGGTTCCCAAAAGATTGTTGTTAAACTGTGCTCTAAGTCATGTTTGAGCTTTAATGTTCTTTTGTGTGGTGGTGTTTAAAACACAGTGAGTATTCAAACGTTAGCTTAGGTGAATATGTAGTCAAATGGACATTTTCCTCTGGAAATGCAGGCCATGTAAAAGAGAGGAGTTAGAGGTCATGCCAGACGTCTGGCCTGAATGCTCCCTACAGCTGATACTTGCACTGTCCGAAACTTGCCTTTTTCTTCTCTTCTGTTGCTTTGTAACAAACACAGAGAAACTAACAAACTGCCATTATCCCAGAAAGGCCTGTGTATGCAATTAGCTTTGTGAATGCTGATTAACTGGTCTACAAGGTCTCTTCAAAGGCTCTGCGCAATGCGAAAGAGCTGCAGTCTCTGGAAGATGAGCTCTGTGTCATAGATGAGTGGTTCTGAAGCGAAGGCATCAGACCAGCAGTTGGCAGAGGCCTGCGTCCTCCCTCCTGGCTTTGCCACAGATTTCACTGTGATTTGGGGGGAAAGCTTGGTTATTCTCTGAGCCTCCTTTCCTTGTTATGGAAACGGGAATAAAGATGTTTTCTTACCAGCCTTTTTCTGTGTTTATGCATTTTTGAGATAAGGCTCCTCTCTCGCTTTATGTCTTTCACTGTTCATCATAAAGGGATTCCAGTCTCAGCCGAAGGCTCTAGGGTCTATAATAATTGCAATAATGTGAAGGCTACTGTACCCAAGGAGCCACTTAACTCCCTCCTCCCCCAGATAGAAAAGAGAAGAGGCTCTTTTCCTTCCCTTTTTTTCAGATGTTTGAAGGGAATGCAGCGAGGTCATAATGGGCATCGCTTGACTATCTACATGCCAAACTCTCTAATGCGTACGCTTTGATAGGTCAGTGACAGATATCACCGAGGAGAGAGGACAGCGTTTTAACCTTGAGTACACATTGCAGGAGAAAATTACACAGAAGAGCCATGCACAACTCCTGTGCAATGAGCCGGAGAAAAGGATCGTCATTGGACTTTCATCTAGAGAGGGCTTTGGAAGGAGCTGCCAAATGCTGTCGTTCTGTAAGAGGGGGGTTACAGTGTGTGCACTGGCTGCAAGTGGGCAGTGATGGAAGCACCACCAGGACACCATTCCTGCCAGGAAATATTATCCATGAGAGCTGAAATAATACTGTACAATATGGGCACAATACTCTTTGCTCTTCCCAGAAGAGCCATCATTTTGTTCTTTCTCCAGCAGTTATCTCCTCACCTCCTTCTTAGCTACAGCAAATAGTGTATTCATGGAGTTCAGGATTAGATATATCCTAACCCTTGGGTGGGTTTTAATGTAAAAGACATGTATTTGGATGGTTTCCTGCTTGTGTGTCACTAGACTTTTATAAACAAAGTTTACACTGGACTCCTGGGGTAGGTGTTTCTTTCATGCTTATTGGACTTTATGGCAGAGTCCATAAAGTGGAGCACAGAGGTTATTGTTGAAATTCAACCATGAAAACTACTATTATTTGGTTTGTCTGTGACATCTGTTATATCCTGTTGTGCAGGTGATGAGAGGTAGATTTTGTTTCATTTTGAAATCTGTTGGTGAGTTTGAATAGTGTCTAAAATGGTTGATGGTTCATCAAAGCACATACAAAGTACTTGCTTCCCGAGCTCAATGCAAAATCATCTTCTAAAGGTGTAGCAGATTAGTGTTCTGTAGAGAGAGGGATTCAGTTTCCAGACTATCTTAGAGGCCAAGCAGTAAGTAGCTGTGTCAGCTGTGTGGGCAATCTCCCCCCTGCATTAGAAAAAGGAAGATGTTAATAGAATAGACTAAGTTGGGAAGGCAGATTTATGGCTACCTGGATACAAATGTTAGCAAATTCTTGTTTTGTTTACTGGTACTGTTTAATTTCAGTGCATTTTCTCATGGGTTTAACTTCCTCTGATCCAAGTCATCCTCGTGTCCTCATGGGAAATGACACCACACAAATACAGGCAGTGCTGCGCAGGGCTGGAGCGCACGTAACTGCAGATCTGAAGTTAGCAGAAGGGCATGAGGCTGAGGAAGCTGTATGCTTCCATTTTCTCATCCATTATGCACCCTTGCATATGTGTTCCTGATCATGCTGTGAATTTTACGGCGCTCTTTCTTCCTCATCAACAGGCCAGATGGATCTAGTCTTGCTTACCACCCACTCCTGAGCTGTATTATTTATTGACATTTGTCAGTCCCAAACACTTACATTTCAGCAGGCAGTAGCTGTTCAGTTGAATGCTATAGATCTTTTGTAATCCATTATCTATTTAATCAAATTTGGAAAGATTCTATTCCTTGCTAAAGACCATGTCTATGATGCCTTTGACATCCAGAGTTAACGTGCTTACAGGTTCAAAAGCCTTGTTTTTTAAACAACATGGATTTTTCCTTGCTCTGAAATCTGACAGACATCTTGATGTTTTTATTCAAATTTATTTTTATGTTGAGGAAATAAACTCCACTTTAAAGGAAGATATACTTAGGCAGATGTTAATGAGAAATGAAGGAATCAGAGGGGACTGGGTTATTCAGCTTAACAATAACTTGGATTTCTTTTCAGTCTGTTTATAACTGATTCAACATAACTTCTCTGGATACTGACACTGCTGTTTCTGTCACTTTTCCTAGAGGTATACAGATTGAAATCTTTGATGCACAATGTATATGAAAGTAAGCCTTCCTAAAGTTGCAATAGTGCCTCCTTAGCATCTAGAATTGGAATTTGATCCTCAGATTGGGTTGACATGGCGGGGGCGCTGTATTTTCTGATTTGCTGAGTGTTACTCTGATTTAGAGATGTACCACCATAGTAGAAAATCTGAATTACTATAGAAATGCTAGATAAACCACGAATCTGGAAAACTGTCATCCCTTCTCTCTGTATATGTTGCATAGTCTCAAACTGAGCCTTAAGCATATGACAGCCGTCAGTCTTTTAAAAATCCAGGTTGTTAATGATCTTTGAAAATGTCATGTTTTTGTAGCAGTGGATGAAGCCTTCAAAACTGGGTTGTGTAGGTTCTGTCTTGGTTCTGTCATAATTTTCTATTGACTGTAAATAAGAAAACTAAGAAGAAAAAGTGACATAGACATTTAGGAACCTAAACTGCGCCACCGAATGGTTTTCTTGTATCAATAAATAACGTGCATTTGAGGTGTTTTGTTAAACCTCTGTGGTTTTTCTCAAGCTAATGTAATAATCTCTTTCAAGTGAATGATTGTATTTTCAGGTAAACTGCAAAACCCCTTTAGAAATGAAGCCCTGATCTAGTTGACATCTATAAATTTATGACAAAATAAAAGTACTTCAAATATCCTTCATTCAAATTGTGATTTCAACATTTATATTATTGGAATGAGTTGCTAAGCTGGTACTTGCAATTTACATTTCTACCTGGAAAGCTTGAAGAGGAAAAGAATATAAATATGAAACGCCAGAAAGAAGTGATTTCTCAAGTGTTGAAATATACTGCAGAAACATCAACTTAGGCAGATGTGTTTGGATGAACCTTGGCATGCTGTCCACAGCTGAGGTTCCCCCAGACCTCTTGTAAACCTTCACTGTGCAGCAAGCCTGGGGATTGGGAGCCCCAGTGTCCAGCCTCCTTGCTGGACCACAAGAAAAATGACATCCCAGGGGCTAGTACATAACTCCTTGGTATGTTGTAGGGTACCAGAAGCCCAGAGATCTTATATTTGAACTGCAGGCTGACTGCAGGGCCACGTGCACGGAGTCCTGGCTTTGTAAGTGAAGCCACACTTCTCTTAGGTCCTCGGTCCTTGGTGCAACCTGCTCCACAGCCTGCAGCACCCGTGAGGTTTGGGGGTGATCCTATAGAGCAGCTCCACTGCTGCTCATCACGAAGGAGCCGTGGCAAAGCAGTGAGTAATCAGCAGCTGTTGAAGGAGTGTATCTGGGCTTGGAAGTGCCAACGTTGGTGCTGAAGAGGCAAAAGGAAATGTCTTTGATTTGGTATACAAGAGCTGAACTGGAAGCTGAACACCCTGAAATGTAATGAGACACTAACAGGAAAGGTTGGTAATGTAGACAGAAAAGGCAAAGAAATGTAGACATGTACCAGTTTCTATTTAAATAATAGATTGCTAGATTTGTAATTTTTAAAAGGAAAATTATTAAGAATTGATTTCAAAGCTTCAAAGATAGCTTGACATAGTAGTGTGCTGAACTAACTTGGAAATGGGCTAAGTGGGCTTCAAAGAAAATCGTTAGGAATCTTTTTCTGGAGCCTACCAGAAATAACACATTAAATCTAAATGCCTTGTTCAGCTATCACACATAATACCATGCTGAGGACATTTTTCAGGATGAGTCTGAGGTTAAGAAAAACACCTATTGAATAACTAGTGCCACTTACTTCAGCACTCGAGTTTTCCTCAGAGGTCTTCCATCCAATTACTGACCAGATCCAGTGATATTTAACTTATCAGATCTGACAAGAGCTGAACCCAAGGTAGAATGACTGCTTAAACATTTATTTGTGTCAATGACACGTTTAAAACTCTCTGCTCTGTCTAAATATTTAAAGGAAAATATAAAGAGGAAAATGTAATGTGACATAAGAGGAAATGAAAAACCACCTTACTTGTTGAGGACATTCACTACACACAATTGCTGTCTTGTGAATAGCTGTTATTTTGGCAGAAATTGAGGGGAACGCAATCCTAAGTATCGTGTTTGTCTGTCTCTTTTTAACAAAAAAAAATGCTTTTTACAATGGCAAGCAGATCTTTCGCTGTCAAAATCACAGAACATGACAACAGCCAAGATCTTTATGAACCTCAAAGACTGAAGTCTTTGTAAAGCTAACATCTAAAAATAATAATAATAAAAAAGATGAAGATAAATGTATGCTTAGGAAAAAGAAGTTTCAGTATTGTCCCAGTTCAGAGAATTTAAGTGTGTTGACTGGTTGTTAGAGTAGAGTACATCTTAAGGACGAGCTGCAATAAGCTTTCTTGTTGGGGAAGCGCAGAGTGCACGCTGTGTAGCTGTGTGGACGGAGTGAGGAGTGAAGGGAATCTTCCACAGCTTAGAAAACAGGCAACTGCTGAATGTTAGGACCAAGATGTGAGAACTAACTAATGGACAACATAGTTTTGACATGAAAATCGGGTGAAGTAATGCTTAGTTAGTATTCAACACTGTGTTGGTCTTTAGAAAGCCTTTTAACAATTACCTGATGTATGCAGTCAGATGTTCATGTAAGCAAATGTGTTCACCTGGGAATACAGCGGCCTGATTTTGTTGTTTTTAACCTGTGCAAGGCATTTTAACACACTTCCATCACAGGGCCCTTGGGGACATCCAGATCAAGCTGTGTGTGTGCTGTGGTGGGGATCTCAGCAGCACGTTGTGGATCCTTTCCACATTCCTTTCCTGTAGGAATGGACGTCAGGGAGGGGGAAGCTGCAGAAGGGAACTGGCAGGCACCCAAGGCTCTCTCTGATGCAGAATGCAATTGCCACTAAGTGAAGTGCACGGGCTCCTTGCGCCTCTACAGAAAATGGAAATCTTTACAAGATCTGGATCACAACTGCTAAAAGTTTACTTGGGGGAAAGGGAAAGATATCACGAATTAGTTAAGTTGTACACTTCATGCTTTCCATTTGGTACATGAATTTAAATTTTATATAAAGCAAAAATAAATTTTAAGTATTGCAACTAAATGTACAGAATGACACAAAGGGGAAAAATTCCTAGTGGAGAGATTCAAAGAAAGTCTTCAACCCCCCTTTTACTCACTAATTCAGAATAAAGCCAAATTTCAAAGTTCTTTTTAAAGCAGATCTTCTGTATTTTTCACATATAGATGGATTTTCCATAGGTATAGATTTCCGTAGTAGATATCCTTTACTGTCAGTTTACATGAGTTAAATTATCATTAGCACTTTCCAAAGTAATACAGAACATGTGGGCTTTCAGTATATAAAAGATGCTGGAAATTTTCATCATCCCTGAACTTTTCCTAGAGAGGAAATTAAATTCAGAGGTTTCTGTGTGTGGATCATCAGTGATGTCTGGAGGGGATGATAGAACAATGGAAACTCAGAATGCATGTGTATATCATGTTCTTAGCAACACACTCTCTGTTGGAATCTGACACAATGTTTGCAAAAGCAAACCTATTCTAAATTAGTTTGCAGTTAATTGGCTGTGAAGGGAAATGCACCTTGCCAAAGAGGATTTGAAATATGAAGCAGTCTGGATTTGTGAAGAAGTTGATCTCTGTACTTGAAGAATCATGGGCTCTTTCATGGGCATTTGGGAAATAATATGGTTCATAATCTTCAATGCCTTTGCAAATTCCATTATTTGGCAAAATGGGCATCCACTTGCTACCATTTGCTTGAAGATTGATTTTAGAGGGGTAGTCTTAGACTGTGTGTTTATTGGAGCTGTTCCTTTGCAGTTGGGGGAAGAGGTTTCATTATGGTGATTTCAGAAATGTTTCGAATATGTGGTGGAGAAAACCAGGAACCAGCAGATCCTATAATGTAAAGATCCTTTTTCTATTTTTCCTCCTGGGACTCGAGATGGAATGAAGGCTCCCATCCACAGCAATGGTTGAACTCTATGTAGTGTTGAATGTTCTTGCGTGTCTCTTTGGTCTTTCCAAACATAAGTGGAGAAAGTCTCACTGTAGACCTGGGAAATAGGTGTGGTAGGATGGACATAGAAAAAGCATAAGTTGATTTACCCAAGGTCACGTAACTAGTCAGTGACAGAGCTGGGCTTTGAACCAGGTTCCTGAAACCTTTTTGTGCGTCAGACTACGTGATTACACAAGCTTTTTTGAGGTGCATGAAAGGAGGAATTCCTTCAGTGACCAACCTGTAACACAGTAGGAACATGCACTGCTCCATCTTCAAAAACCAGTGGTAAGAGGCTGGATCTTTAAAGATTTGTTTCATTTTCAGAATGTTCATATGCTGGCTTTTAACAGATGCCTGTGACTTTTCAGGATAATACATCTGTTTCACTAGATTGCACTGTATAGTAAAGAATTACCATAACCTCTCTCTGATATGCCACTGACAGAGGATAGAGGGCTTCTCATTTTCTGTGAAGGAGCACTGCCTTTTTTCTACATAGACTTTCTGAAGGACAAGAGTAGCTCAGCAACATACTCTCTTCAGCCACCCATTAGCCAAGCAGGTATCTTTAAGGAAATAGCTCTAATGGGAGTTCTTTAGTGGAATGAGAGAGCTGAAATAGAGAATTATGTTTCTTTCCATTTGAGAAAATACAGGATGAATACCAAATCACAACTAAATCCTCTGCTACATGGCTAAGGAACTAACTGTGTGACTACAGTGGTAAGAGGGCTACCATACCTACTGATAATCCAGCAGGTATTATCTCCAGTCAGTGCCTAATGGCCTTAGATGAACTTATTAACCTGGAGCCAGTATAGTGTCAGGAACGATTCACATAGAGTATCTCCAGAGTGATCAAGATGATCCTGCTGTGGGCTACAGTATGTACCAGCAAATTCCAAGAGTGGCTTGGTGAGTAAGCCGACATTTTGAAAACTCAATTGGCACGGGACGGTCTGCACATTGTTCTGCATCTTAGGGAAATGCTAATAGCAGAAATAATGACTGATTCTCTTGTCAGATATTTCAGTACCCACTGAAAGAATCACACTTTGTGAAGTGTGAAGTGTAATAAATACCCTTCATTCCTAAATTCTTTGAAAGCATAACCTGGAGATCCTTCTCTAACATATCTCAAAATTTCTCTGTAGCACTGTTTGTTAGCCCTTTGTAATCACAACTCAAGATATATGAATTAGTTTAGGAAAATAGCACCTGTTTTTCATCTCAGAGAATGTCCAATTCTCATTAATACTAATGGTTGTTACACACATGCACTGACAATAACCTTACAGGTTTTATGGCCTAGTGATTTACCAATTATGCAGGCTGATACTAGTTTTATGGTGTGGATGCTATCTTAACATTTCACATGATAAACACACAGGCTTGCAGCTGGACAAAACACAGTGGATTAAATAAAAGAAATCTTTCTTCTTGCCCGGCAGAATGCTAAAAGTTTGCACCAGCAGAGCAGATTTTAGGAAGGGAAGCTCTGGAGACCCATCTTTCAGCAAATGTTCTTTGTCTGCTCTGGAAGGAAACGAGCTCCATCCTTTGCTCCGTAACTCCATCAGAGTTACTTGATGCTGATTAACTTACATAGGAGATGAAAGCAGGAAGGTATTTGAGTACCATTCTCCTAGGGAGTCAGATAACATGGTTAGGAAGATCTCTTGTAAATTCTCACCACCAGGTAAGTGTTCTTTCTTGGTGCAAGGTGGCTTACAGGCAACTGCAGATCTTACTCTAAATTGGGTAATAAAACAAATTACTTAAAAGACAGGTGTGTAGGTAATGATAGTGGGTATTTTAGGGTTATTTTGAGCTAATTCTTTAAATAATGTGTACAGTGCTCTTGGTAGTAATATTGAACTCATCTCTACCTCAGACATGTACCAGAACATTATATAGCTTACAATCACTGCCCTGTTAGCTCAAATCTAATCAAGAGCTAAGAAGGTGATACTACTTTCCCTTCAGTTATTTTAGTAGGTGCTAAGGGACCGAGTGCTGCAGAGGAAAACTGTTCAACACATTGGAAAATAGCTTAGATAACCACTTTTTTAGGTTCCTACCTTTACCTTTTGCAGATAGTCAGTGGTACAGAAAATGAGATCTTTGGCCTAAAGTTGGGGGTTTATCAATTCATCTGTGATGGTATAGTACATTGTCAGACAGGAGAATATAGGAATGCTGAGTTTAAGTAAACTTCACAGGTGAAGACAAAAGAAGACTGTGCAGACCTACCCAATTTCTTGCTCCTTTGCCTCTTGGTCATGTTTTTCAGTTGAGAGGAAGAACTCTGACCATATAGATGCTCTCTTATGAGAATCTGTATGGCAAAATTATGGCCTAAAAATATTTTACGTGAAAACAGAGCAAGTTGCTTATGGCAACTCCTGCATAATGAAGAAGCACAATGAAGAACTGCAGTTCATATTACTCTTCAGGTCTGTTCTGTTTTCATAGGTGTTTTTTTTTTTTTTTTTAAGTAGGAAATTGCATAGTATAATTACAAGTTCATTTGCATTCATATTACAAGCTGTGAGCTAGTACATACTTTTAGATTTAAAAAATACTGTTAGCAAGTGTGACTTGCATCCATAAATTTCAGAACTGGGAATGGAGTTTATACTTACTGAAAGTTCCTTCTCTTGTTAGTCAACAACCAGCACCCTTCCTGTAAAAAGTGGCACTTTGGGGAGGTCAGCAACATGGTAAATGCAACTTCATTTTACCGTGTAACGGCCAAAGGCGTAGAGCAGTTCAATATGCCTTTTGAGAACAGAGGATCACAAACATTTTATTGGACTTAATACTTATAGTCAAGCATAGCCAAATGTCATCTAGGGGATACTATTTTTCCCTAATGGAAAGGTGTCTTCTATTGCTTGATTTTTTTTCTTCAGGACTGTGTCATCTTGAGATGATAAAATCCTTTCCAATGGAAAATATATATTGCTGCAATTAAGTTTACTACTAGGACTTACATTTTTTTAACCATATTAGAATAAATGGGTTCAATTGATAATCCCACCTTTCATTTCTGTAATAAATGGAATTGAAGAAAACAGTTCTATAGCAGGTCTTCATTCCACCAACTGCTTCTATAAATGTGGTATGACTTTTGAAATGCATTTTTGTTACGTCGTAAAGGTTATTAGATGACTATATCTTTTATGCTTAGTACCTAATGTGCTATGCAAAGAATAATTGAGGAAGGTGAAATGGAAAATATCTGAGAGCGTTATCAGATCTCTGCACACTCTTTCAATCGATCTGTTTGCCCAGCCACTGTTGGATGGGCGCTCTCTGCCCTCCTGCCTGTCGGGTAGAGGGAAAATAACCTGTCAACATCTTTCTGCCTCGTGAGCATCTTGGCGATCACTCGTCGACTGCTGTCTCAAGGAGCAGAGGTCAGCAGCTGGGTTTTGGTGTGCCCAGTGCCACATCTCGCTCCTGATTTCTGACAGGCCTGGTGCCCCATGCTGGGGCCCTCTTCCCAGTCAGCTGGAGGAGGCACCATCACACAGGTGAATTGCATCTATCTGGCGGCCACAGAATGCTTTTATTTTAGTAATTTACCTCAGCGAGAGCCCAGCTGCTTTTATGCCTTGATTGGAGGTAACACTAGTGAAATTGCAATAACCTCACGAATGTACTTCTCTTCTGTATGTAAATCCTTTCAGGAAGTGCATGACAGCCTCCGTTTTCTATGGGTCTCCGTTTGTAAAGAAGCTGTTATCACAGAATAAGTTTAATGGGTCGTGAATTTTGTGTTGAAAGGAGAGTCTCTCCATGACTTCTGATCTGCCTGCAATAGACCTACTGGCTCGGCAGCAAGTGCATTAGGCTAAATATGCTTCCTCCATTGACTCTGAAGGTAACAGCCCTAAATGCCTCATTAAATTTTCACGGGTGACTGAGAGAAGCCATGAGAAAAACACCGCGTTAGCAGCGGGGGTGACGGCGGCTGTGCCTCCCCCCCCCATGCCTCGTGAGCTCCACGGGGGCCGTGGGCCACCACCCCACCTCGGGGGGCAATGGGGAGCAACGTGGGGCAGCCCATCCTCGGGGCTGTGGGGATAGGGAGCCCCGAGGAAGGGCCGGGAGACCGCGTTGGAGGCTCCACGGCCGGGTTTCACGCGTGGGCAGGGGGCAGACAGACCGACTGACAGAGCGACGGGGGCTGCCCCGGGGCAGGCGGCGTGTTGGGGGCGAGCTCCCTCCTCCCCGCTCCGGCCGTCCCCCTTCTCCCTGCCCACCAACGGCACCGAGACCCCCGGCCCTAGGAGAGGAGGGGAAGGAGGAGGAGGAGACCGACCCTCATCAGCAGCTTTCCTCCGCCGCACGCCTCCCCTTTTCCCCTCCCTCTGGCCTCAGCGCCGCGCTGGCGGGGGCCGGCGAGGGCAGGCGACGCGGGAAGGCGGCTCTCAGCATGGACGAGCCATGTGTATCCTAAGGAATAACAGCAGCTGCTGCGCCCACGATGGGGAGCAGAGGAACGCCAGGAGGAGAGGGCTCGCTGGGGCAGGTGAGGGCGCCGGATCCCTTCTCCCCTCGGCGGTCGGGGGCGAGCGGGGTGCCCGCTGCCGGGGAGCCCCTCGCAGGCACGGGGTGCATAGGGATGGGAGCGGGGGTCTCCGGAGGAAGTTTTTTATTATTATTATTATTATTTTTTCCGTTCGCGCCGCGTCGAGAAGGGGAAGAGGCTGAAATCTCCCTCAAGTCGCGGCAACTTGCCGCCTTGGTCCACCCCCCTTTCAGCCGAGTCTCGGGGGCAGAAGCAGCCGCACGCAGCTGAGCCCTGCCGAGCCCGGACTCTCCGTCCCCTGGAGGGGGAAATACGGAAAAAAAAAAAAAAAAAAAAAAAAAGGAGGAAAAAAAAATAAGGGGCTCCCCGGGGCTGCTCCGTGGGTTGCTGCGGGTTGCTGCGGGCTGGGCGCGCTGCCTCAGCCTCGAGCCGCTGCCGCCCCCCAGCTGGGGAGCGCCGACCGCGGCTCCGTTGCTGCTGTGCCCCGCTCGTCCTGGGGGTCTCCCCCCCGCTCCCCGGCTCCCGCAGCCTGTCAGGGCCAGCGGGCAGCCCGGGCAGGGCGGCTGGGCTGTGCCGGGCAGCGCCGCGCTGCCTCGTTCCCGGTGAGGGTGCAGCCGGGGCGGGAGACGCCGCGCTGAGGAGCGGCGGGGAAATGGCGCCGGGAGCCGCGGGGCCGGCGGCGGGGCCGGGCTCGCCCTGACGAGCCGGGGGGCGCCTCGCTGAGAGGAGAGACCCTCCCCGGGGAGCCCGGCTGGCGGCGGGGTGCTGAAAAATGCTGCTGGGGAGCCAGGGGGAGAGGGCTGGGGGCGGCTGCCCCCGAGTGGGGGGGCCGGGAGCCGCATTTGCCCGGCCCGGGGGGCTCCCGGTGGTCCCCTGAGGTGCCCGGGGAAAGGGGGCTGCGGGCTGGGGGCTGCGGGCAGCGCTCGCCCGAGCAGCACCCAAAAAAGCTCGGCCCTGGGTCGCAGCCTCCCAAAGCCTGCAGGTGAACGGGCAGCCTTCGGCTCCGCCGCCAACTTCGGCTTTCTTGGCGCGGCGAAGTTAATTTTTTAGGTCTTTCCTCGAAGTAGTTTTAAAAGCGAAGTCCTTGGGATGCTTTGCCATTTGTCTAAATTCCAAATGCATGTCTGAATCGTTTAATCATGTTTATTGTTTTCAGCCACTCAAACGGAATAAAAATTACTTATCGTTGATGAAGCTTGTCTTGCAAGCTGTTTCACAGTATGTTTCTGTTGCAAGACACAGCGCTGTGGTAAACTACTGACAATTGTATTGTTTATTGTTCGTTCCTTCTCCATCCCCACCCCCCGTGGTGCCAGTATCAATCTGGTCCTTACTACTTGCCTCAAAAATAAAAATGGGAGCGGAAGTTTTCACCAGTTGGTTTGATATTTCCGTTGGTATCGGAGGTTTGCATCTTTTATTTTTGCTCCTAAGGTAATTTTCATCAAGTGTGCTAAAGTCAGATGATAAATGTAGAAAGGAATTAAGACACTAAGCTAAAATGCGCTTTCAAACTCCTGAAGTGGAATTGTAGATGGAATTAGTGCTGGATTCACAGTCATTGTTTGTTTCTGAGCCACTTTCATAACACCATCCCAAAACACACAATTCCATGCCCCCCTTGTCATCACCACTTTGTTTCATTACACATTTAAAATGCACTATTCACATTGGTTGAGAAGTTCGTATTTATTGCTTGGAGTGCTCTGATATAGCTGCTGATCTTGGACTATACCTCACAGGCGGTTTTGCTGCACTTTAACAGTGTCTCAGCACAGTGATGGAGGACACCATCATGTTTTCTTGTAGGATTACCTTTGGGACTTCAGTGACTGCACACATCAGTGGTTTCATCTTAGGAGGATTGAAATTGATTTTTTTTTCTTTTTTTTTTTTTAGTTCAGCTAGTGAAAGACCCTGTCTGTGTATGTCCTTTGACCCATGGCCTCACATGATGAAGTGACACCAGCAGTGGAGGATGTTGACTTGAAGCAGCTGGTGCTAGGGCTTCAGAAGTAGAGGTACCAGAACAAACGTATTGTTCTGGTGGTCAGCCTGCTTTGTTCAGTGGGCAAAGCACTGTTTCTGACGATATGTTGGAAGACCCCTATATAAACATATCAAAATAATTTTAAACCATGAACCTTGTGATTCTTTTTCTGTTCTATTGAAAGACCCAGTCTTGATGCAGAATGCAGGAAGGTTGACCTTACCATCTCATCCTCGTTTCTGACAGGCCTGTTTGCTTTTAAACACTTTGAATTTCAAATTTTGCAAGATGTTTGTATTGAATTTAAGAATAGCCAAGCTACTTGGTTAAATAGTGGTTAGGTGGGAGAACTTCTATTTTTACAGTTGTGTTTACATTTCAAAGTGATAGCAAATACCAGTAAAGAGGACCAAGATTTTCTAGACTTTATAGTTCAAATAAACTTTCCCAGTCAATATTTAGTCAAGGTCTTGATGGTTAAAGTTAACTGTGCAAGTCAATGTTTAGTCAAGGTAATGACTTGATTTTTACAAACACTACCCAAGCATTCTTGCAAAATTAATCAGTTTCTGGATCACAGTAGATTTCATCAGCCAATTATTAGGAATAAAAATAGGCTATTACTTGCTCTCATATGTCCTGTGCTAGTTGGTGTTATTTCAGCACTGCTTGCCACCGGCCCTTCTGTGGCCTCATTTGTATACTGTTAGTTCTACCTTTAAAGCATATATCTGCACACTGGATTTTTTGAGATAAAATAAGTCCTATACTGTCCTGTTTTTATAGGTAGGAAAATGAGCTATGGTAGGTCAGGTGCTAGCTCTCAAAAGGAGTGGTGAAGCCATACAGCGCAGCAGCAGAAACCTTTACATAATTAGATCCAAGTGAGTGTTTCAGGAGCCTGTGCTGGGCACCCACCTCCGCATACAGCATGCAGGATGAGGCAGGCGTTTCTGGTAACGCAATCATTGGATAAAATATGAAAACAGTTCTGGTGTCTGGGACAAAAGTGATGTAATGGAATATGCTGACATTGGTACTTACAGTGCGTGACTCAAGTGTGTTGTGACATGGGAAAGAGCTGGAAGACTCTACTGCGATTCTTCCTTTCTTGGGAAGAAACTGAGATCTTCATTATTACAAGTTGTCACTTAAGTCTCTTCAACCAATGCGAAAATCACGGTTTGGACTTCAGTTGTGCCAGATTCTTTCTTTCTTCCTTCCTTTTTTTTTTCTTCTTTTTATTAATTGAACCACTTGCAAATGCATTCCATGCAATTACATGGATATTAGAGTAGATATTCATTAGGATTTTACTAATCTAAACCTCAAGTGCTGTTCTGCAAATTTGCCAGCCTTTGTAAGGGAGTGCTTGACTTCATCAGTAGCAGTGTTTTATTATGAGTATTTTGATACAGTAGAATGAAAAGCATATATTCTAAACCAAGTAATTAATCAGATTTAAATATTTTCATTTTCATACTTTGGCTTGACACATGGAGAAGCTGCAACTCTGTACTTTACACATAATAGTAGATTTTGCCCAGTCTAGCTCCAACAGAATTATATTTCATGGCCCAGGTTTAAGAATTTAATCCACAAATCAATGTTCCGTTTCTATTTAAAGGCAGCAGAATTGTTCCTACTTAGGAAAAGTAAGTAAACCCAGTAGTGTTGGTTAGAGAAAAGCCGGCATGTTATTGTGTGCAAAGTCATCTGTGTATCTAATCCTATTTTCAAGTGTTGCAGGTATAAGCAGCACTCGTTTGTTTTAACTGTGAAGTATGGAAACTTCCCATTCTTTTCTTGGAAAGAGCTTTTTATTGTTTAAGCACCAAGCGTTGTGAGAACTTGTGTAAAAACAGCAGCAGTGAAAGTTCTTCATTGTCTTCTTATTTTTTGTGCACACCAATCCTGCTAGACTCTGGTGGCAGGAACCTCGCTGGTTCCAGTGGGGTCTGTGCGGTCTGTTTCCAGATTTGCCCCAAGATGCCGTTTTGAAGCACCAGATCAGAGAGAGACCTTTAAGCTTCCATCTCTTAATCTGTATGTGGCTTCTGGAGGCGTTGGGGTGAAGCTGGTACCCGGGATGACCAGCCGTGTGCCGTGCAGGTGCTGTGGGCTGTCACGTCCCAGCCATGGGGGAAGCGGCTGCCAAGGAGCAGCTCTTCGGGCTCAGCTGCCTGCTGTGGAGCAGTGGGATGTCTGAAGGGCTACCTCTTGTGTCTTGCTCCAAGTTAGTCCTCTGCTTGGATATATGAAGTAGCTGGCACACTCGTGCTGGCACCTTAGAGGTGTGAAGATCTATTCAGGTTGCTTGTGGGATCAGAAAGCATGGTGACCACAGCAAGCTTTAAAAAGCGCAGGAGGAGTGCCCCAGACAAGGCTTGGGGCAGTTTCCAGTTTGAAATCATTTGCTCTTTCTGTGGATAGCACTTCTCCCGTCATTCTGTTGCTGCTGGTTTAGTGAGGATCCATAAAATATTACTTTTCTTCAAGGGATGTATAAGATTAAAAACACCTGAGCACACAAAAGCACTCTCACAGTTCTTCCTGTGTTGAATTTTGTGTATCTCTGTGTGAATGGGTGCATGCATGTATATGCAAAGGTTTATTAGCTCCTCTTTTTGTTTTACAAAGGTTGCTCAAGTCTCCCACTAATTTCAGGCAGCTGCACTGAGTACTTTTTTTTCTTTTTCCCCAGCAAATAGTGATTACTCTTGTGAGTAGAAGAATATCAGTTTCATGAGAGTCTTTGCAATTCCCCAAGCCCGAAGGCAAATGAATAGAAATTTAGTGGACCACCTAGTTCTTGACATAGAATTCTCCATAGAGGAGTCTGACCTAATTTATATTGTATTGAATCAAATAATCCTATCATGCATGTGTGCTTGCCATTTTTGTTTTTCTTTAGCAGGTGTATTGCTGTCTTGCAGAATCTTCAGATTTAGATGTTAGGCAATGTCCTTGCGGTTTTAGGAGGTGCCTTTCCTCACTGAGTAGTTACTGGAAAATTACATTTAGAGGACAGTTGTGAAAAAGCAGGTAATCAAGACACAATACTAAGGCAGCTAGAATTATTTGTAGCTGAATGTGGGTGTATCATTGTTTAGCGCTGAGGGTAATCAAGAGTCCTCCACTACCAAGTCCTCCCATTATTATTAAAAATGGAGCTGGAATCCGCCCAGAATGCATTTTGTAGCAAAAAGCAGGATAAATATCTTTGTCATCAGCGTGGCAGGGATAGGGGTAGGTGTGCTTGCTGTGTGGGATTGCTGCATTTCTGCTTTGCAGAGCTGCTGCTAAGTGGTATTGAATGTGTTTGTTGGGTCCAGCGTGCTTTGACGTTAATTGGGAGCTGATTAGCATCCAGGCACTGTAGTTGTGGTCTGCTAAAGCAATTCCTGGGATTTAAAATCATTTTCTAGTGTTATTCTCCAGGTAATAAGACCTCGGTCTATCTGTGTTAGGTCCCAAGATACACTCTGCAGCTAACAGTCTCTCTAGGTGTATTCATATTTTGGAAAAGAACTTCTTAAACCTGTACAGTTGTGTTCTTGGAAAGCTTAAGAAAGCTGTGGATCTGCAGAAATTCAAGATCATAACAACAGTTACATGGAAACTGTTCTTTGCTTTTAGAGTGAGTTGGGATCCTGGCTGTAGGGCTCCTTTATGCTTATTCAGTATCTTTTAGGTTTTGCTTAAATCTCTTCTGACAAGAGTTGCTTTTCTGCTATAAAAAAAGTCTCTCTCTGCTCTTTTTAAATGCAGTGTTTCAAACCTTTTGGCTTTCCAGTTAGAGATTTATTTTTTTTATCCCCTCCGCTTTTCATTTTGGGACAGCTGAACATAAATGCTCCTTTAGAGCGGGTGAGTGATTAGCAAGCTAATAGGTTTGACAGGCACCAGATGACTCTTCTTGATTCAGGTCCCTGTAAAATAAGAAAGGCCTTAATTCTTCTCCAGCTGTGGAACAAATTTTATAAGGTTACACTTGTCTTGGACTGTGCGTGGTCTATACCAGAGAGAGAACAGCCTAACCCACCGTATGGTGTTCTTAGCCCATGTGCGTGGTGTCTGAAACCAAACAAGGTTCTTCAGCAGGTCACATACTCTCGTTATTCCTCCAGGGTCATGTTGCTGTGATTTTTTTTCTTTCCTGATTATCTCCAAGATTCACAACATACATAACCAGGAAGAAAATCCACAACCTGAAGGTGATTTGTTACAAAACGTAAAAATAATTAAAAAACAGAAAAGGTGTGTGTGTGTGTGTTGAATAATGGGTATGAAGAGTATCAGTTGGTTTAACTTCCAAGTAGCATTAACTAATTTGAAGTAGATACTTTTCAATAAGCACAAGGAATTTCCAAGTCCCAGTGGACTCTACAGCATTGTTTTACTCAGGACATGGAAGAATTTCTCTTTCTGTTATATCTGATCACCTGGTGTCATAGCTGCTTGCATACCAACTGCTGGTGGTTGAAAGTTGACTCGCTCATGGGCAACATAAAGTACCTTCTTAAATGTGTGCCTATCTTAGCCGTGCATACAAAACATTTTGTCGATCAGTTGAAAGGTTTACATGAGGTTATTGGAATTTCCAGCTTCACATTTAGATGCTGAGACTAAATGTGCCCATCTGAAAATCAGGAACTCAAATTACCGGGAATCCAAATGGTGCAATAAACATATCTTATCATCTTTGTACATAATGGTCTTCAAACCTACTAAAAAATTGGTTACTTAAAGAATAGCGGGAATCATATTTGGCGTTTCTCGACCTGGAGGATGATATTTTTTTGTAGTATGTAAAGTGATTTATAGGAAAAAGCGCAACTGATCTCTGTACAAAAAAGTTGTATTTCTGCTCACAGTCACCTGAGACACAGCTCTTAATGCTAGAACAGCAAAGAGAAGTACTTCAACTTGCTTAAACTTCACCAGAGTTATTCAGGTGCCTCGAGTAGCTCCCGAGATCAGTCCCGAATGAAGAGATGCAAGCCGGCAGGAATCGGCGCTCCCGCAGAAGCAGGCAGCGTGTCAGTGATCTGACAGCCTCTCCGTGACCCGTCAGTCCCCGCCTGGAGCCCGGCCATAACAATTCAATTGGCATCTGCTTTCTGCCGGATTAACGTGGAGTAGGTCGCTGGAATTCTCTCCTTGTTGAGTTCATACCTTTCAATGGGGAGACCGTTTGTTCTCTGGTTGCTCTTAAAGTTATCAGCGATGGTCTGCTGGCACCCTGATAACTTCTGCGCCCGGGCATTGCTGCTATGGAGGGTTCAGGGTTGGGATTTCCAACTGGGCTACGTTGTTAAGTCAAGCACAAAGATAATTATGGATTAAAAATAAATCTATGTAGTCCAGCTGATATTCCTTGAAATGGTACTACTGTTTAGTTCATCAACAGTCAATGCAGTGAATATTAATATTTCAGTTTTCCCATTCGTTCCTTTATGTAGCAAAATACACAGTTAAGCTGTTTTCTTACTGCCTTTTATGTCAGTTTTCTTCAAACTCTGAGGCATATTAGCAAATTCAGACCTTTCAATGACAAGATTAGATGATCTGATCGGTTACAAAGGTTTCAACGTTACAAAGGTTTTCCCATGCTAAGACTTTCCTCCCTACGTTTTAAAATTTGGTCAGTGCGCCGCAGTAGCGCTGGCAATAGCATTGGGAAGCGTTAAGGCCCCTGTCCGTTGTTTCTAAAGCACCTGGTAGTTGATTGCAATGAAGCCTCCCCCTTTTAATTGCGCTATAATTAATACAAAGCAAATCAACAGGAAGTGCTACTTCACACAGCATGTTGGCAGTTTGCTCCTGTTTAAAAACAGTAAAATATGTCCGTGAATTTAGTCAGGATTATTTTATGAATGGCTTTCTGTGGCTGCCGAAGCAATCGACTCTCAGATCGTGGCTTCAGGACAGTCGTCCACCCATCGGTCCTGTGTGACAGTTTTCATATATTTAGACCCATTTTTCTTCCTTCTGAAAACAAGAGAAATAAAATGCTTGAGATGTCCTAGAAAGGATAACAAATTGAATTGGCCACTTACTGTTCCAGGCACTCAGGTTTTATGAGCCTTACTTCCCTGGTGATCGAGCTATTCACAAGCACCGTGTGAGAGTTACAGCTGATGAAATTTGGTGAAGTTCTTTTAAATCGGAAGAACTACACTGATTTACATCAAATGAGGGCTTGTCTGCTGTTGCTATGTTACGTTTGTAGCAAATGCTAATTGATTTTGGTGCATACACATCCTCAGAGAAAAGTGAGAATTGTTATTGAATGAATCCCACTGTGCCAAGCTTCAGTTTCTGGATTTTAGTGCAGGATGATCCTGGAGAGGACATGAAATCCTCTTTATGCTGGGAAACAACACTGAGAAAAATAGCCCTGCCTCGGCTACAAAACAGTTGTGAGGGTTTGGCACTCCCAGTTTTGGGGCTGACAAAGAACAGCAAGGGATTTTCATAAAGGAGCTCTCTGTGCCGCGCTGTTTCTGCGGCAGGACTGTCGATCCAGCACGCTGCTTGTGGGGTTGCCCCTGTTGGCTGTAGCATTGCTCGTGTTTCATTCGTTTCCTAATTCCTTCCCTCGGATAAGGCGAGGAGATGGCAGAGAGGGGACTCTGCTTGGGATGGTTCAGTCACTTGCTGCTCACTGTAGGAGAAGCTTCATTTATTAGCTGAAACGAGATGGATGCCTGGTCCTCAGCACTAAAATTTAGGTGAAAAAGTCCTGTTCTCTGACACTGAACTCCAGTTGCCTTGCTTTTTCCAGACACCAAAGATCCAGAGGAGCAGATCCTGTTGCAGCCTTGCCAAGCCTGTGCAGAGAGCCGGCTCCATTTGTTCCTGACGAGGATTTCCTTGGTTGGGATGATGGGCTGGAACCGGCCCCCACCGCTGTGGGCGGCTGATTCGGCTCATCAGGGATTTAGGGGGAGCTTTTTGGCAGGGATGGGAGGTGGTACAGCACGGAGATGGGAAGCAGTCCAGGTAGATGTCACAACAAATGAGGGACAGTCGTTTGTTCTGCGGGCCCAGGAACGCAAGAAAAACTGTCTTGATTAATGCAGCGTTGATTTTCTTCTCTGTGGCTGGAAGCGTATACATAATTTGCATGTAGACGATAAGTAGAACAAATACAACATTGTACTGTCTGTAATGGGCGACCACCAGGACATAAGTCCCCCCAGCCCCCATTTTGATGGACTGCAGTGCATTATCACAGTTATTTTTGGATCTTGTGTAGAGAAGTACTGTTTTATTGAACAACGGCGAATGTGTTTCATTTTCAAGTGTGGACAGATATTTTCATGAGAGAGACTAACACTGGATTTTTCCAAGTTTGCCTAGGGTTTGATTTGTTAGGGCATCAAGAAAGCTGCAGGAATGGTACTGGTCTCTGAGAAATCCAGGTATATACTGTTCAGAAAACATTTAGAACATCAATATAGGATTACTGTTGTCTGTTCAGAAAATTTCTGGGAAAAACAAACTGGAACACCATGATCTCTGAGAATTTCTTCCAAGTTCAGACACGAATGTTGCAGATGTTAGGGAGAAAGAGCAACTTCAGTCCATCCACAATTCAATTCCATCACAACATAGGCTGAAGGACTTCTGTAGGACTGCATCTTTAGTGTTTTCATCTCACTGCATGAGGTAACAAGATAAATACATAGTGTTTCATAAAGTCTGCTTACTAAGTCCTTCCCGGAGACCCGACTGCTCCAGCAGTTAGCTCCTGCGAGGCGCTGGCTGCAGCGGGCGCACTCAAGCACGGGGCTAAATAGACCAAAGGGTGCATCCAGATCTGCTTCAGCTTGTAAATGTGGCAGAAAGTGGAGGCAATGTTGTCCACCTGTCTTGATATCTCAACCACAGTTGCAACTCTTGACAATTAGTTATAGCACTTTTATTACTCTTAGTAATTTACGCTTTTAGCAGAAGACAAGCACAGGGGTTACAGAGGAGCACGGAGAACAAGGGATTTTTCATGCTGTCTCTAATATTTTGAGAACAAATGACTGCTTAGCAGAACTACTTGCGTCATCCTTGCAAGTAAAAGAGTAGAGTTTGTCTAAATAACACTAAATCTACTGCATATTTTCTTTATTGTTTTTATATATCTATACAAAAGCTTGAAAAGTAGTCATGGGAGACTAACGCTTTGCAACCTGGAGCAGAGTTCACAAAGTGCTTTTCGTTTTTCAAATTTTCCTTTAAATGAAAAATGCATAACTGGTAATGTGTCTCCACACATCTCCATTGCAGGGGTGTGAGAGGGAAACTTCCCTGCAAAGAGCTCTGAGCTGGAGGTGTCACGGAGCCTCATTCGCAGGAGCAAGTACGGCGCAGAGGGCCCTGCAGGGTGGAAGGTCTGCCTGCCCCTGCGCTGCCGGGCTGCGCACAGGGCGATCGATGCTCCTGAGTGCCTGTGGCATGCAGCTGTCTTGCATGAACGAAGCAAGGATGTTTGTTCTCTCTACTTGAAAGGTGTTTAAAGCTTAATATATGTGATATATAAAAGCTTTTATAGAAGTAGGAATTGTTACTGAGGTCTGTTTTATGGCTATGTAGTAACAAACCACACTTAGAAACTCTTTCCTTTTGGGACCCGGAAACATCTTTACCAAGAGTTCCACCCATCTCATATGTCAAATGTTACCTTTTAAAAGTTAAAGAAAACTATTAAATCAATGCTACAGTGTACCAAGCCTGTTGCTAAAGTAAAACGTGAAGAACAGGTTTCTTTTCTGTACTGTGACTCTTTCCTAAAAGTAGCATTTAGAGGGATAAGGTTATCAGTCAGGGTCTCCCTTTCTATTCATTGAGTAATTGTGTTTCTAACTAGCACCTGGTAAACCAGGGTGAAGGTCTGTTAACCAGCTGGAGTAAGATATCTAATGGTTGGGGTTTTCGAAGGAGTAATCTGCTGTCCCACTTCTCTGTCAGGAGCATGCGTACATATAGATGAACATTTTGTGTGTTCTCACAGCCCGTTCTTGTAGTGCAACAGCTTGCGTATTTCTGGTGCTCAAAAACGTGACCTAGTCCTGAGTCCTCTCCTGCAATGCTTCTGATTGATCAGTGATGCTTTTAATACAACCTGCAGAAAAATTCTTAACCGAGATATATTTCTGTCACATGCTATTTTGAAGGAGTGGAGTTCACCTATGTTCACGAAGACCTACAAAACTGTTCCTTGTAAATCTTTGCTATGGTTTTAAGTCAGACAATGTGTTGCAATGGGGACTTCAGCCTTCATAGTGTATGAAAGCTTTTCCACTCACTTCTTTTTGTTTTGTTCTTGCATGATTTTTTGGTACCTGTTGATGTCTGGAAGTTCGTTGTCACATTTCATTGTAAGGGGCTGGGTAGAAAACAGCTCTCCAGTAGTTAGTGGTTAACCCTTCTGAAGGTAGTCGGAGATGCTCTTCCTGCCACTAGGTAGTGTTCATAAACTGCCCTTGATTCAGTTGTGTGGAGGAATCTGGTCTGCTTACCACCAAAAATGTTACTTGCACTTGGTCTTTATGCTGCAGGAAAACAGACATTCTCATGCTCTTGTGTAATGCTCTACGCTGCTGTAAATCTTCCAGGCAGGGATGCTGCACCCGGGGGTTTGGTTTTCCCTTGTACCCAAGAACAGTAAAAAAAGCTCCTGCTCTGTACAGAAGCCTGTAACTCTGTAAGCTCTGCTCTTCTGACTTTAGTGCTTTTGTATGTACTGGATGTGAGCTGAAAATTGAATTTTACTTTCCAAAATGGCCATCATAGATTTCTAATCAAACATTTGGATTTTTTTTTCTTTTTGTGACAGAGTTTAAATATTAAGTATCACCAATAATGTTTAAATTGGTGAAGTGTAAGACCAGTGAAACAGGTTACAAGTAAGGGAAAAGAAAATATTACGAACCATATTCCCTAATTTATGCCTTCTTGGAAAATTTGTCTAATGAAATAGAGTATCTGAAATAATTCAGTTTATGGCATTCAGCAAGAGGTGCAGCAGTAATGGTTGGGTGATCTTTTAACGTGGCAAATAAAATACAACTCCCATCTTGTCTTGGAGAGGAAGAGTTACGTTTTGCTGTGTTCTTTGCATAACAGACAAGCGAGGTGTGTGCTCTTCGTGTGAGGTCTCAATTTCCTGGGTGCTGTGAGTTTCTTTCCTCCTGGCCCCTGGTCTGGACTCAGCACCTCTCTTCTCCACCCAGCCTAATCCCGTCCCTGCCCTGAAGCCTTTTTGCCTCTTGACTGCCAGCCTAAACCTCATGGGTCTTCCATCGCTGAGCAGTAGTCACGTTCTGCTCTCGCAGTCTTTGCAATATGAGATCTCATGTCCAGGTCTATTCCTCTCTTCTCTGGTCTGATTCTTCTACAATCTACATTCGAATCCAGCAGCTCGCTGGGTGCCTTTCTGGAAAGATGAGCACCCCACTGTCAGTTCCAGCGCTCTGGGTCATTTCGGTTCAGAGCATTCATTGCAGGGACAGCCCATCTAGTGGCGCAGCGCTTACAGGAGTTCACGTGCACGTCTTCGTCCTTCTGGAGGCTGCAGGAGGGCTGACGGTGCGAGGGGATTTCAGTATAAAGGAAGAATCATCGGACAAGTACAAAATTTGCAATAACTTTACAATTCGGGTAGTTGTGTGTGTTTCTTTGTTTTTGTTTTTTGTTTGTTTGTTTTTAGGATTAGCGAAGAAAAACATGATCAAAACACTGCGTTTCCCCGTAGTCTAAATCTTGGAAGGGATTCAACTCCCTCCTCTTCCCTCATGCTGCGAACACCACCCCCAAGCAGCCACGTTTGACGTGTAAAACTGCAGCCTGAACAGTTAAAGTCTGGCAAAGTGGCAAGCAACTGCAAGGAGAAGCAGGGTGGGAGATGCCAGGTGACCTCAGCAATAGGTAGTGCCTCCTGCCCCGGCCTCAGGTGGAGAAAATGGGTGCAGGTAACTTGCAGGGAATTATTTAGCCGTGTTGCTGTGCATAGCAGCATCGTAAATAAATGGCTCACACCTTTTAGTGAAATATCTGACCTCGAGATCAGAGATTTAAGAAGTAATTGGAAAAAAGAATTGCGGACAGATTACGTGCGCATTAATGTACTCCATGTCTGATCATCTCAGGCAGACAACGGAGGGCAGACCTGCCTTTTTGTCTCAGCACACGAGTGGCAACCCTGAGAGCACGAGGAGCGCTGCGTGGTGGAGCACAGAGGTCACCAGCACCGGGGGTGCTGCTGACTCCCGCTGACCGGATTTGGGACAGAACCTGCACATGTAGGATTACATCCCACTCTGCTCAAGTCACGCTGCAGGAGTGCAGAATTTAAACCATGCTTGTCTTTGGGTCTTAGAAGCTTTAATGCTACCAAGCTACCCTGCAGTGAGTCAAACGTGGCTTATTGGAGTTTTCCTAGCAGTTGGTGTGTCACTAGCAAGAACACCCTGCCATATGATACTGGGGCTGGCTGTTGTCTTCACTTCTCGAAAGCATATGGAAGTACTCCTACCTCTACCTTTCGTGTTCAGAAAAACTGTAGGATTTTTAGTGGCTGTACATGAGCAGAACATTTTTCTTAGGAGAAAGAGTAGGGGATATGATGGAGGAGTTTAAGAGGGAGGAGAAAATATGAATAAAAATATTTCTGTTCTTGTGCCCTCATTAGAGAATTGAAGAAATGCAAATACAAGGTGTATGAGTGGAAATGTAATTTTTTATTTTTTTGAAGGAAGACATGCTAGGACTATGATAGAAGTGCTGTATACGTTAAGATATCCGAGTTACAAAGAAAGCTTGTAGTTCATGGAATTATATCTATGAGCCTTTTAATATACTTAGGTTGTTCTTTATCTCCTACAGAGCATTGCAGAATATGTTTCCCTGGAGGTGTCTGAAGTAAGGCTAGAAAAATCCTACCTGATCTTTAATAATCCCTCACAAGCATGGTAATACTTCAGAATTGTACTATCATTGTGTAATTTACACTTAAATCCTTTCATTTCTGTGATATTGCCCTCAAAAAAAAAAAAAGGGGGCAAAAAAAAAAAAAAAAAAAAGCTTTAGAGTTATAGGGAGCCAGTGACTGCATACTTGAAATACCTTGGCCTTGTTGCCAGTTTAGACTCACCTGCTTAAATTGATTTATTGTGTTTTTTTTCCCAGGGAATAGGACTGAAAAATACATTTCTCCTATTCTAGTTAATAGATTCAGGAAGTAATTTGCAGATCTGGAAACAATGGATCTCGTATAATAAAAGCACTGCCTAGGTAATTCATAAGGAAGATAAACTTGTATTGTTAAGCTTGCACATTCTGCTCTTATTTGTAGACCATCTATTGCTCTCCTGTGCTTTCCACCATTAAGCAGTAATGTTATTGCATTAGTAAGAAAACACTGCTACTTGGACCGGCTTTCAAAACCATGCACAAAATCAAATAATCTATTTTACTGAATTGTGAAGAGCTGTGTTATTTGTTTATAACCGCTCACTTAGTTATTGCTCTCCGTGCGGCGTGTTACAATTTAATCACTGCTCTGCATCTCTTGTGTTCGTGCAGGCTGGCGTGAGGCAGCAAAGGGACAAAGCGGAATGACTTGCAGCTAAGTGTTTCAATCAGTCGAGATACTGATTTATTTCTTCGAGTAGGAGTGTAAAGGAAATGAGAGTGGCTGTTTTTTGTAAGTGATGCACTGAATAGCCATCAGTTAAGCTGTGGAGGTCATACGTACGAGCTGAAATAGTTCTTGAGGAAGATAAAAACACTGGAGTGTGTCTCGTCGTCTGCACCGCGCACAGTCCTTGTGAAGCTTGTGACGTTTGGCCTGTCCTGTAAAGGCAGCACAAAGGAGAAGTTTGGAATCCTTTTAGTTACAGGGGTTTCATTTCAAAAGAAGTTATACAAGGAATTAAAAAGGAGGGTATTAGGAATTCCTGGCATCTCTCTAGTTAATATATGCAACTGCAAAGTTTTTAGCTGTGTTCAAGACGATTTGCGTTGATTCTGCAGAATGTTTAAAATCAATTGCTACTTGGCTAACAAATAATTCCCGTCTCGAGTAGGGCAGGTGGTATGGGTATCTGTGAAAATGGATCTGTTTTGAAGTACAAATTATGACTTCTACAGCAAAAATTGGAGGGAAAACATTGGTGGAATATTATAGGAATGCTTTAAAAGTATTCATGTGCATGCCTGGGATGGAAACAGATACCTTAGTTTTTCTTGCCAATTTTGACATAATTATACATTTCTCTGTTTTCTCCCTAGGCATAACTTTGTCCTTTAGTAACAACTTTTTCCCCTTACTTTGAAATGTTATTTTTTAATCTGAAAAGAATCCTTTTTACAGTCAAAACAATATTCTGTAGCAAACCTGACAGCATTAGATTATATTTATAGGACATCTTTTTACTTAATTCTGTATTCCATCTGAACTTGTACAGATCCGGAGAAAGCAAGTGTATACTTTTGAATGAAATTAGGTCTTTCTAAGACTTTAAATCTCTAGAGACCACTGAAAATCTGTGCTCAACAATCATTGCTTGTACAGAAGAAAGATCTCCTACCTATCAAGAGATTGCTTTAGTGAGCTATTCCCTAGAAAGCCTGCTGTAGCCAAGCCTATGTTTGATGTTCCTTTTCTAACCTAAATCCTGAGGTTTTTGAATAGTTTCATTAAATGTAGTAACATTTTTCTCAAATTTTAGTGCATACATTAAAAAAAAAAAAATTAAAAATAGAACTACTTGAAGTGAAATGTTTGGTGCTGACAGCAGAGAAGCTTTTCACTGTCTCATCTCAAAAAGACATAGATTTTGAGACCATTTTTGTCTTTTCTCAGAGAACCTGTGGGAAACCTAATGATGGAAGTATGGTCATGACAGTTCTGGAAGAAGGAAGAGGGAAAGTGCTCTGAGCAGGCAGCGGAGCTACTTCAGCATTTCTTTTCCCTCCTGCCCTCTTTTCTGAGCTAACAGTCCATTCAGTCTGAACACAGATCTATTCGTAATGTGTTGAACTGCATTATTTAGCCCACCACTGCAAGCCAAATTGTTATCCCTGGAGATAAAATTGCTAACTTGGTTTAACTTGGTTTAACAGGGCTTTGTTAATCTAGCCTTTCATTTACACCTTCTCCTGGATATTTCCATTGCAGGTTCTTTGTATTTATTAAGTATGATTTTGACAAAAAGACACACATACATTAATAAAAAGCTATTTAGCTTCAGTGCTTGGGAGAAAGCTGTCGAGGAGAGTCTTGTCATGTAAGAAGCACTTAGAACCTATGTTAAGGCTGCAGTGCCTGTGTTCACAGTACATCGATCCTTTAGAAGTGAGACACTGAAGAAGAAGATCTCTATTAGTTCCTTGGCAGCAAGTAATTACTGAAAAGTACAGAAAAGTATATCCGAGTGTTTTATTCATAATCTACTTTGTGGCTCCATTCCTTGCTGTTGCATGTTTCGAATGCCTTTTCCTAGAGCAACCAGTTGAATGTGCAACCGAGCACCGGCTAAAAAGGTCTGTAGTGGTTAAAAGTACTGCAGGATGTGTTTGCCAAAAGAGAGATCAAACCAGTCCTGTGGAAGATTGTGGATAAGGATTACATAAAATAGAGGATTTGCAAGTGGAACGTGCTTTGCCTACAGTATCAATGCCCATTTTCTGTGAAATGACTTTCAATTTTTAGGTTATTTCACGTTTTGATATAATCTCTGAGATGGAGATCAGATTTGAGATTGGAAGTCTGAAGAAGTTGAAGTGATTCTTGATGATGTCTGGAATATTTGTAAGATTTTAGCAGCCGAAAAAATACAGATGAGTACAAAAAGAGTAGCATTTATAATTCATATGGCCAAGCCGTTCCCCAGAATTATAGAAGTGGACTGGTGTCCCTCTTTTCTTCATTTTTTTTCCCGGTGGTGGTAAGGTGTTGTATAAAATAGAAGGAAAACAAGAAGATCTCTGTTCCAGAATGCCTGATAGTAGTGACTAGTTATTTCATTTAGGAAACACCAGAAGTTTGGGACTTGTTGGTTGTCAGCTGGCCAGTGGTGTGCTCAGACGTTGATATCTTCTGTTTCTTTCTATTTTATGATGAGATTTAATAAGTTTTCAGATGAAATGTTAACAGCAAAGAATTGGTTTTGTAAAACTTTCTGGTACTGCTTTCAGAGGGCAGCCCAGGAACTGCCCCATGAAGGTGCTTCTTTGGCTGGAAAGGGTGGTGGTGTACATAGGGAGGGTCAAACAAGTACAAGTTGTGATAGTGGCTTAAGAATATGATGTGTGATAAAAAGGGTAATCCCGATGTTCTCCTACATTAAGGAGACATGTGATGAAGGAGGCCACTAGAATGGTTTCTGCAGCAGCATTTGGAGTGGATTGTGAGTGGAGACGAGAAGCTGTAGTAATTGACTTGAGACAGGTAACAACTCACAGGCAGGCTGCCTAGCATTTAAACTGATGTAGTAATACTCTACTGAGAAATTGTCCTAACTGCTCTAACTTTGTAGCTTCCCAGCCTTCCAGCAGTGCCTTCAGCAGACCTTTCCAGGTTGAGTTTCATGTGCTGCCTGCTCTGCTGCTGCTTCCCGCGGGCTGCGCCTGCCGAGCGGTGTAAGTGCCTCACCCCATGGGGCAGTGCTTCTCTGACAGGGTCCTGTACAGCCAGGCTTCTGCTTGCAAGAAGCTTACCTGTGAAATGGCGAGCCCTTAAAGCTTCCTGCTTGCTAATAGTTGCCTGGTTTACATTTATTCTCCCATAAAAAATCTATTCTTTCCTAAATTAGTGCAATCTTCAGCTAAGCGTGAAGGCAGATTGGCACCATCAGCTGTGCATTTTGGGTCTCGAAGCTGAGATTTGCATTAAGGAAAGCGTGGTGAAAGTCGCCGGTATTGCCATGTTTGCCCATAGTTCGTGTATTTCTTTCCCATTAGTTTCAAAGGATTTCTTTCTAGTCATGAGTTAAATGGACCTGCTCGGTGTTTACATGTATGCAAATGATCGTTGTGTCACTACGATTGCAAGATTTAAGAAAAAAAAAAAATCAGACATTTTACATGCCTTTGAGTACTAAAGTGATTGCAATTACCTACATAAAAAGGGTTGTTTTATTAATTAATTGACTCGGAGAAAAAAGGCTAGTGACCCTCTGAAGGAATATCAATAACCGAAACATTAATTATGCAAATAAGAACTGTCTTTACTGTTCATTATTCATAGCTTAACATGAAAATTGCCTGTTAAAATAATGCTTCATTCATATATTTTGATAAATACCTAATCTGCAGGGCTGTCGTTGGACCTCAACTTGGAGGCAAAGCCCCCGCGGTGAGGCCGGTGCGGGCAGAGGCTGCTGGCACCCGGTGGCACTTGGGGCCAGTGCTCATCTGCTGGCATTCAGAGGGCCCTGGTGCTCAGCCAGTTTCACTGAGACAGTCACTACATTTCACAGGTGAAGGAAGGGGGGAAAGAAGCAGTAAGACATGCGAAGAGTTTGTGATTTCCTCGTGGTTTCAAAGGGAGGCCATAGCAGAGCTGTGAAATCAGCCCTGCTCTGAGTCCCGATTAGTGTCACGGGTTGTCTTTTTCTTCGGTGGGTCAGTAGGGGTAGTACCGAGGTGAACAAATGCCATGAGGAAAGCCAAGTTGGGTCACACATTTGATTTCTCTGAACTTAGGCACTCAGTCAACATGCTGGTCCTTCTTACCTCTTGAAGGTGTGATTGTGCTGGTTGTCTCTGCAGCAGACGATCAGTGCAGGCTTTGAGAATACTTTCTATGGGAAAAGCTCTGCCTTCTGTTTTCTGAAGTTTCACAGAGTGTTGGCAAGTTCAGACTAAGGATTCCTGTTGGATTTTGTTCCTTTTCATATCCCTGAAGACAAGTCAGAAGTTTCCTGGTCTCCTTCTCGCTCAGGTGTCTAAAAGAGGACAAGAAGAGAGGGAGGAAGAGCTGCGTTTCCTTCTCCATCAGCTGAAAGGCTGTGCTGCAAATAACCACGTTTCAGTTTTCAGTATGCACACAAGAAGGCAGTTAGGCAGTCCCAGAAAAATCTTTCACTCCCTGAAGATTCAAACATATGTGTCTGAAACGAAGGTGTTAAGATTTCCCCTTTTTTAATGCCTTGGAACTTGTTATGCCAATAGGAGAAAGGGCCGACAAAGAAATATGTCCCCCCCTCCTTCCCTGGTAGCGTGATGAATTGTGGAAGTCCTGATTGAAAATTCTAATCACAGCCTTGCAGTCCTTCAGATCACAACCCTTGACAGTTGATTCACTCCTTTTCATGCCTGCTGCCTCTCACTGCTTCTGGTGCCTCTTATGCATGAGTCTATCATTAACACACAAAGCATGATGGATTGGTTGGGGTACCTCTCTCCTTAGAACCTGGGAAATGCTTCTTTTTCAGAATCAAAGAACCTGTGTGTGACATCGTCATGAATGAGAGAAGAAAGTAATACAGTATTGGATGTGCCTGTTTGCTGCCACTGTTTAGAGAGAAAATGATGCATTATGGGGAATGTAAGTATATGGCCTGTTTTTTTGTTTGTTTTTTTTCCTTTCTTTTTTTTTTTTTTCCTCCCTACTGGCATGCGATGCAGAAAATCATGGATCTTAAACAATGCCTAAGCTAAGTCTGGAAATGCATCCAAGTTGTAACACTTTTTTGAAACAGAACTGTAAACACTTAGAAAATTTTACTTAAAGATTGGCCTGTTCGTGGAGTCTTTTAACTTCTGGTGTGATCTGATGACCAAAATGATTAGGAATAATCGTTTTTGATACTGACTATGGACTTCCATCACTTCTGTGGGTTCTCTTCCATAGACCCTTTCAACAAGAAACTTTTGCAAATAATTGCATCTGCAAATGCAGATGTTAAATTTGCAAATGCTTTTATTTGTCTGTGTGACTTGACATTTAATGTTTCAGTGAACAAGACGGTGAAGTTTTGGCTCCAGTGAAAGATTGATAGGAACAATTTTCAAATGTGGTATCAAAACAAAGTGAAAATATGTCATGTTCAAATACAGAGCTCTGATGCATCATGTGGTCTTGTAATAAATGAAGTAGCTCTACAAAGCTGACAGATCTGCAAGAGAATGTTTTTAAATTTATGATGATTAATTTTCAAGATGAACCGCAATAAAAAATGTGTTAGTAGATACTTAAAGAAGGTAAGGGGAAGCGGCTTTCCGAAATGAAAACAAGCAGGTAATGATAAGGCTGCCTTCACTTTTATATCACGCTTTCTGAAATTTGTGCAGTGAGCAAATTGGTATTCTGACTGCTGCAGCTGGCAATAACAGCTACTCCTGCAAGTGTAACGTTTTGTGGAAGTTCCACCTCCTGGATTTGTGCTGTTGCTTTGTGCTGGCTGTCTCAGAAATGCCACTGCTATCCCTGAGCTGAGCACAGTTAGGAGTAACACAAAGCAGAATTGAAGATTTCCTTCCAGGACTGGTGATTCCCTCAGAGCCATCAAAATAAACCAGCACTGAGTCTAGTGAGAAAACAGAAGTAGCTCTGTAGGGCCTAGAAAGAAAAACAAACTCTTCTGAAACTCAACATGTTAATTTCTCTTGAGCATTTGCCCCTTGAAGACTGACTCTTTTGCATTAGGAAAGTTAAATGCAAAGAATATCTTTCAGTAAGATATATAAACTGATTTATTTAAACGTAGGTAGTGTTGGGCCAAAACACGCCTTGATATCATTTGTACTTTGCAAGAAATCAGCCATACGTGCCAAGTGCTTACGTTTTATTTGTATTGATTTGGGTTTATTTTTAAAGATAGGGCTCCTTGCTTCACTTCTTTCCATTTTGTTGTGTTTGCACAGATGCCTTGGCAATCGACAGGTGCAGAATAGCTTTATGCACCCATTAGTACAATGTAGGTGCTGGTAAACATGATTTAATGAAGTGAAGGAAGGAATTATATGCTGGGACACATCCTGAATCCAGTGTAAATTTGCTTAGCTCCGTTGGCCTCATAGAGTTGTTCTGAAGTTTTGTTCCATGTTGTTACTGGTAAGACATTGGGTGACAATTTGTGTGCTCACTCTTGATGTTTAGTTTGATCAACACTTGATTTTTGAGTTAAAAGTTGCCAGTTGAAGACTGTCTTCAGTAGATAGACTTGCAAAACCACGCACAGTCTGCTCTATAAATAATGTATTGAAGCAGTGGCATCATTTCGGTCCTTACTAGAGCATTTAGCTTTTTTTTCCCCACTGCAAGACCTCTTTGTTGTACCTAATGTCTATCTTGTACTATCAATTCCTGCCAATATCTAAGAGGTAAAATAGTCTCACGGCCTAGCAGTCAGCTTTATTTGTGCACTGTGCATTGCAGCGATGACCGATATAACTTGTTCGTGTTAGGATGTCTGCCCTTCTAGTCAAATCTATACAGAAATGTTTATGCACAGGCACAGAATTGGTGATTCAAATGTTTATTTTAAAACTAGCCCCCAAAATAGATATATTTATGCATCTAAGTAAGTGAAACTGCTACCAGTGGTTCGCTCTTTGCTGGGACCCAGTCGTGCTCAATGTTTCTTCGTGTTGGGTGTCTTTAACAACTGAGGGCACCTTTCCACGCGGCGCTGAGCTGCTCCTTGCTGTTGAAAGGGCAAGTCTAACTCCTACACGTGCCAAACTATGAAGTGTGTTGGGTGTCTTGTTTAGCAGCTAACGTTTCTGTTAAAAGACACGAGAAACTTTTTGAAAGGGGGTATTATGAAGGAAATCAGATGCAGTGTAACTAGAGCATGAGAAAGAAAGGAACAAGCATTTTATGGTGTGTTTGGATAGAGACTTGACATGATTTAGTGATGCCAAAAGTGCGCTTTAAAGTTGGACATGAGGGGAAGATGCTTCAGAAATCATATAAGCTGCAGGAATTCAACAACAACAAAAAGCAGAATGAAACGTATATGCATTTGTTATGTGTGTGGTATATTGTGCTTGCTGCCTCTAGTGCACTTCAGAATGGCTTTTGAGTGCAAACCACTTGCTTTGGTCCTCAGTCCTTACTGTCAGGATTCGATTCTGTCCACTGGGATCCCCAAAGCCTAATCAACATCATGCTGAAATTGCATCCATTTTTCCTCCAACTAGTGCCAATATCTGTGCTGGGAAAAAAACAAAAACACAAAACAACTGTTCTCTGCAGATGCTTACAGCTGTCTGTTTTACCAGTAACAACAGATGTGTCTTGTGCTTCTCTAGAAGGCTGCTTTTCAAAAGGAATCAATATTTTTAGGGGGAGCACCTTTCACCAGCTCACCAGCACATCGGTATTTTCATGTCTTCAGCAGAGATCAGCATTAATTAGACTCTCAAAATTAAAATACATATGGAGGCTGGACTACGCTAGGCGAGGTGGTCAAATGACCACAGGAAATTCAGCCGTGCTTCTCCTGTCATTTGTATGCTCTGCTTTGAATGTCAGAATCCCCATACCTAAAACGTGTCGGGTTGTGTGCTGTACCTTGCTGAAAGACGGGGTAGCCTGTTGTTAATGCTTACTAATTGCAAAGTGTTATACAGTGCTTCTACGGGAGCTTGCTTCTAGCAGGGACATCTTCGTGCCCACTGAATGCTTTGTCCCTGCTCCGGAATTGCCAATTACAGCACGAGCTTTGTGCGAGGGCGCTGGTACCTACTTGGAGCATGAATTAGATCACAGACCCGCCTCATGCATTGTGCAGCTGTTAGCTGGGAACTGGTTTCAGCCTCTGCTGACAGGAGGGAATGAAATTAGTAACCTGTAGAAGAGCTCTCTAATCCATTGACCATTCGCTCTCACCAAACCCTGAATTTTTCATAATCTTAGTTCTTTTTAGAAAAGAGAATGCTCTAGAAGACTGTCATGGTCATGACGGATCAGTTACACTGTGGCATTTACATTTGGATAGAATTCAAAGTTTCTTCAGCATAAATATTCACATACATATGATGTCTTGTGAAAGTGGTGTTTAGTGATTCTGATGTCTGTTAGCACCTGACATGAGATGACCGGAGAAGTGTATCCATTACTTTCAACAACAATTGGATTGTATCTCTTTTGCAGTTTCTGACAAGTTTAGCGATCAAATAACTTGTAGTTATTTACCATCTGAGCTGGTAAGTTCTGGACATTAGTTCTGAGAACATTTGAATTGTACTTCACACACCGAAGGAGAATTTCCATACGTAGTAGGCTGAATTTTGTGTAAGGGTGTAAAGCTTCAAGACCGTACGCCTTTCCAAGGAGTTTATATTGTCTCTAGTCGCACATGTATTTATTTTGTTTTTCTGATAGATAAAAATTCAGGCTGTGCAAGCCTGCCCCTCACTTCTGGCCATCGGGGCACACTCCTCACAGCCTTATCTCGGCTAGCTCAGGGTCTGAGCTGGCTGCGTCCCCACAGGCTGCAATCCGATTATTTAGGTTTACATGGAGATGATTCTGATTGCAGCCGGAGAATTTAAGTACGAGCTCATCAAATGTCAATATCGACTGAAACTAAGCTAGTTTGCGCGTTGCTTGTGTGGCCTTGTTGTGATCCTGTGAGTTAAGGCTCTCACCGTGCCTCTGACTGCCTGCGGACCCACCGACAGCGGTGCGTCCCTGTTGGGTCTCATTGGTTCATCTGCAGCATTGCGTGATACTGGAGCTGGCTAGAAGAGAGTTGCAAGACTTTTTGTTTTTAAAGTATCATGTAGATAAGTTGCACTAAATAGTGTGGGTTCTGTTTTCAAATTTTAAGGAAGATACACTGTGTTTAGCCAATACAGGTTTCCTGATGTCCATTGCTTGGAGATCTCTGTGAAGGAGGTTGCTTGCTTACAAAATTAGATGCTACTTATGAAAGCATGCTTTTTATGATGCTGCAATGAAAGCACGTAACGTCTTAGCACAAAATAGAAAACATTTGTAAAGCTAGGTTGATATTTGACATGAGTATTCTGAATCCTTTAAAGAAGTACCTAAGTGGTATCCACCTCAATGACTAACACTTTGACACTTTCAAATGGGCCCTTGACTTTTTGTATTTCAGTAGATTCAACCTGCATGTCCTGGGCTGTGAAAAAATCTGGAATTTGAAGCTGGACTCCATCTGTGCATGCAAAAAAGGAAGGAAAAAAAAAGTTATTCATGTATATTTAGTACTTCACTACGAATACCACTTATGTTAGAAGATAGTACCCATCTGTGATGTTAGAAACCACTCCTAATATAGTTATTAGTTTATTATATTTTTGAGTTAATAGAATGTCAGAAATGATTTGAATTAACGAGTGGTTATGAGTTATAGACCTTACGTAAAAATCTTCTGGAGTTGATGGAAAGACTCCCATGAAAATCCCTTGGCTTTTGATGTGGCTGTATGTTATTCCCTGATACCGAATGCTGTGGTTGTGCCGTCTGTATGCATGAGCCATGTGGTAAACACAGGGCTCAGGGTTTGTCAAGTATTCTGATAGGTACTTAAACAAGATGAGCTAAATTCTTGGCGGGGATTTTATTTCCTCTTAAATTGAAGGAGCAGGTTTCGTCACCGAAGCCAGAGTGTGGAGTGTTTCAACAGGTTTCGAATGTGCTCAACTTGCCTCGTTGTATATGGAGCCGCTCGTGTTTACCTCCTGTACTCGCCCAAGGCGAGATTTGAGTGCTCCCAAGTTTTGTGAAGAGACTGTTCAGAAAGTTGACTGCATAAACTCTGCCTGTGTTTAGTGGTAATTATTCGAAAAGTGCTAAGAAAGCTGAATTTCCATCCTGTTCTGCCACTATTTGGTGGGAGCTGCTGAGTCATTTTTGTATTAGGTAAAAAGGCAGCTGGAAGGTTGAATTAACTTCTGCCTCCACAAATACAGGCAGGCTGATCAGGAGACGTTGTCAGATTACACGTGAAATCAAGATTGGTACTTTCCCAAGGAGAATATGGATTTCTATATGGACCGTTTTACAGTCCAATACCAGAGTTTATTAAATATTAAAAAGTGTTTTATAATCAAAATTAAAGCAGTGTATTGATAATCTTTTAAGCAATAATCAGTTTGACTTGTCTTAAATTGTCTAGATTTCCATTTTAACATCTAGTGATGAAGTGGAAAGGCCGTACAAATGTTTGGTACTTTAATTAATGGGGGCAATATTAAGCTTCGAAAGTCCTCTGGAGCTTTTGTCTCTGTTGGAGCATTCTCTGTGCTGTGAATCTTCCCTAATAGTTAAAGCAAATGAACTAAAATAGCCTTTGGGCTGTTTTGTTGCACTGTGTTGTTGGAAAAAAATTAATCCTGTGCCATTTTGCATTTGCTGTCTGTGAATCAAACTGTGAAAGTTAATTTAAAAACTTTCACACTTGGCTTGAATGAGGACTGTCAGTGCTCGGAGAATGTTAAATTGAACGCAATTAGCTCAAAGTGAGCTAGCTTGGATATATCCATCAGCCTCAGAGTGCACAGCCTTAATGACTGCTCTGATAAACTAACACAGAGGTTACAGGAAAGAGTTCAAAGGCACTAAGTTGCTGCTAAGAACTTGCTACCTATTGAATAGATTAGGATTTGAAACCAAAACAGCTTGTACACCGAGGGGCAGGGAGGTTGCGAGGTGGAAAGCTGGATACAGAACCATGCTGCATCGGTGAAACAACTGAGGGACCTGCTCAAAAATGTTCGAGCTGCTGCTTTTATTTTTTTTCACCTACTTTTCCTTTCATTTTCCTTTCTTTCTTTTTCCTTTTTTTTTCCCCTAGCTATTACAATGTAGTAAGTGACCACTGAATTTCCCATTGGAGAAAGACCCCGATAGTAAATTGGAAAGAGCTGAGTCTGTAAATCAGCGCTTTACATGCCGGCCCTTCTTATGTGGGCAGCACAAGTTGTGCAGACAAAAGCTATATTTTTGGTTAACGAACCCCACCATGAGCACCATTCCCATCTAATGTATTTACAGGGGGTAGCATACAGTCAAAAACTTCCATTAATTCTTCTTGCATGAATTTTGTGTGCATGAGTGCATACATTTATGGGTGGATTTGTATAGATGTACGCACTATTAGTGTGCGCAGTGTTACAGCATATATAGTAATTCAGAAGGAATCACTGAAGAAGTTTCATTATGCATGTAAATATATTCAGCAGAAGACTTAAAAATAACTTTAATGGGGGAAAAAAAGAAAAATTATGCCATTTGACTTGAGGAATCTATTTTGAACAGTAGTGTATGTACAGTCTGTTTTCTGCCTTTCCTTTCTTGAAATTGTTGCCTGAAATATTATGGTGGAATGCAAGGGCTTTGCTTTAGTTTTAATTTGCCTTTTTGCTGGATGCTGTCAGGATATTTTTAAATAGAGAGTAAAATTGGAGCTTGGTAATATTTGGCACTGTGTTTCTGTAGAATGGCAGTCAGGATATGACTTTGGGCTCATAAGTAAAATTAGATAAAAATCACACATCTTAATGATGATTTTAAAATATTTCCAAAACCATGTAAATGTAAGTTCTGCCTCAATTTGGGTAGTTATGTGGGCAGCAGGGGGGATGGTTCGTAACAGCCATATACATATAAAGCCGTGAATGAACTTTTTCAATCTGTTTATCCAAATGTTCTCTAATGGATAAGAATAGAATCAAATAACCGCACATGTAAAAATCTGGGAGTTAATTATTGAGCTTCGTACAGATTTGTTCATCAGATAATATTCTGAATGCTCAGAACTGCCTCGTGGTACGGTTGTTTGCTGCCAAACAACAAGGTCTGCTTAGATGTGGTTGCTTGTGCTTTGACACCAGTTGTTCTTCAGAGGCACCTTGGCCCCGACAGGAAGGCAAAGTCTTACTGGGATGGGGAAAAGGCTTTTATTAGTACCAAATGTTGACTTTGAGAAGGTGTCCAACCTGTTAAAGCATTTGCTACCAGTATGACTTTTTCTTAACTCATGGACAACTTCTTGAAGGTTTCTGAAGGTTTTTGTGGATGTGTCAGTTCTTTTCCTCGCAGTGTTTCCAAGCCGTTCAGCTCTGGCAGGAGAGAGTCCCCCAGCCTCGTGGTGCTGACTCCCATGCAGGTCCTTCCTTCTGCTTCGTCTGTTTTTGCAGCTGAAGCTCCTTGGCAGAGTAAGGCTTCCATCACCACAGGACATCCCTCTTGTGGGTCTCAAGGCATGCGTTCCCTTCAAAGTCATCAACCTGGAGAGAATAAAATGGGAAGGAGAAAGCCCTGTCCAAAACACAGACAGTTGCCTTTCCTTGTTTCTGGCCATATTGCAGTTGTTCCGAACCTGCTCTCATGACCCCTTTGTCACCATCCCGCTGGACAAAGTTACAAGGTTTTGAGTTACCCTCCTTATGGGAAACTAAACCAGTCAGCCAGACTGCTCCTCAACGTGTGCTGGTGCTGGGTAGGCAAAGCAGCAGACTTCTGTTCCCTGCTGCGGAGTTTGCTGGGGCCAGCCCCGGCGGGTTGCTTTGCTGTAGCTTGGGGACCAGCACCCCGCTGCTCTGCCCTCCTGCCGGTGCTGTGTTTGCAGGCTGCTGGCTCCGGAGTTACTGCCGTGCTCTGCTGTGCGACGTGGTGGCAGAGAGAGTGCTGCTAGCATTCAGTAGCACCTCGGTGGTGGAGAGGAACCAGGGAAATCGGATGCTTTTTGGCTTGGCTGAATGTCACAGTTGGTAAGGAAAGCCCTTGACTCAAAGATGGACCGCTGTGCCTTTGTGCATGTTGTTTGTTTTGTTACCAAAGTAGTCAACTGCTCAAAATAATGGGAGCTCTGTGAGCGTTCAGGGCCTCAGCACTTCTTTTTTAAAAGTACTTTTTGATACTGCTTTGACACAAACAGACCAGAAAGTCGCAGTCACAAGCAGACCTCCTGTTTTCTTTCCTGTCCTTCTCTTCCATCCTCTTGCTGTGAGGTGGTCGTCTCTGCTGGATACTCGTCATGTATTGCTAAGTAACGTTTTTGAGGAGTAGTTGCTGAAAGATTGCAGCTTGCAAGCAGGATTCAAGAAGATGCTGCAATATGGTTGTCATACACCCAGGCTGCCTCTTTTTACTGTATGTTATTATACACATAAAGTGTAAATTACTGTTGAAGATTCAAGTACATCAGTAAAGAAACGCTGAATTTAACATTGCATTCTGATCTCTTACATTTCAACAAAGTTGTGTTTGAATTGTGCTGTAGTCGCACAGTAACTCCTTTTTTCCCACTTAGTTTTTGTGCAAAAGAACAAATCTGTGCTGGGGATAAATCGGGTTTGCATGATAAAGGCAACCACCCTCTGAAGGAAACTTGGGTTCTGAGCAAGGTGGGAGGAGGAAGGGACGATCTCATGCCTCAGGGCAGCAGAATGAGGTCTTGAAGATTGAATTTATCACTGCTTCTGCTGTGTGACATGGAAGATTTCAGCTCTGGTAGATATAGTTTGATTTGGTAAAGTTAAAAGAAACTAAGAGAGCTCAAAGTGAGTAACGTCAGGCAACTTTAGCAAAAGATGATGTTACCAAGTCCAATGTAATTAAACCAAAATACCCTACCAGCATCCAAAATATCTATCTATCTATATAGAAAACTCTACAAAAAATAACAAGAAAGATTGTAATAATTTTTTGTGAAATATGTTGGGTTTTGACTAAAATTTTGTTATTGCATTTTAGGCTACTATAATTTGCATTTCTTTGAATGGATTTCTTGGATTGATACATTACATATCATAAATTATACTTGCTACTGACCTTATACTTCTAATTTATAAGTACTTAAAGTGTCTTCTGCCACTGCGGTTGGAAGTAAATTCAGAAAACCCCTATAAGCTTGGATTGCAAAAGAGAAGCAGTATTTTTAGACAGTGACCAAAACTTTTTGTTGCTGATCTGATACCATGCCAACAGTCATTTTGATTGACTTCATTGCCAGGCACTATTCTATATTGTTACTATTGTGAGTGTAATGATTTATCTGCCCTTCTTTCTGTGTTTTTTGGAAAAAGAGGGTCTAAAGATGGGATCTGGTATGCATGTTTCAAAAACTAAGCAAACAAAGCCCCCACCCCCTGCTCTTTTTTAAAATTAAAGAATATGATGCATCTTGGGCTTCTTAAAATCTAATTAGGATGAAGAATTCGCTGCAGATGAATCTGTGGAAAGGCTTTGCAAGAGGAGGGCAATCAAGTAGGGATAATTAGAGTTACTATTTAAATATGCAGAAAGCAAAAAGCGTATCTGGAAAAGCAGAGTGAAGTTATATCAGCGTAAGACTAATGTAAGAATGATTTGTAAGCAATAAAATCACATCTCCCTGACTTTGTAAGTACAAAATAATAAGCAATATGGAATAATGGAGGCTGTAATAGTCTGGGTTATAAACCTAGTGATATGTTCTTTCCCCATTAGATTTTACCGAAAGGGGTTAGATTGGCTTAACACTGATAGCGGTTGAGCTAAGTGAGGATTACAGGTATTGGAAACGTGTGGGCAGTAAGGGAGGAGAGTAATTGCTCAGGATAATCTTCTAGTGGTTAGCTTGGAATAACGGCACCAAGTTGGTGGGACGCTGGGTTAACTTCTTCCTCCTGCTCCTCCTGAATGTGTGAAAGCCTCTGGAGGAAGGAGACACAAGTCTTATGCGTGTGTCGATTAAAACAGTTTGATGAAGAACGTGCTGTTAAGAGCAAACCCTCCCTGGCAGGGAATTGGGTAGGATGGTCTTCAAGTTCTTAATCATCTCTGATTCCTGCAACTCTGTCGTTATTTTCATTAATTAACTTCAGTGGGTAACACAAACGTTGCACGTCTTCCAAAACTAATATTATTGCTGCCTGCTATTTAGTTGTGGAAGTGAAAACAAAACAAACCAAAATGTTAGTCACACATAGGCAATAACTTCATCGAGCGCTTGTTCATCCAAACAGCTCTAATTGGATGCCGTGTGCAGTCTCACACTGGAGTAGGTGTTCTTCACCTTTCGGCTTTAAGCTCAGCTGCTGAACCTACGAAGGTTTTCATTGTAGCAGTCTTTATTTAAGATTAATTTATATTACCCCAGAACATAATGTATGTTGTTTTAAGTGTTTTTAGGTATTTTAGAAGAGCCGTATACAAGGTCAGTCAAAATCTTACATACTTTTAATTGATTTTCTTTTCTATACTGAAATGCACTCATTTGATGGCTACTCCTGATTGCTCTGTCAACTACAATTCTTGTTGAGACTGTGTAATCAAAGACACTTTAACACAGCATCTCAGATCTCCACTGCATCCAGGAAGCCCTCTGTTTGCCTGCGTGTGACTTCCATCTCACTTGTGTACTCACTGAAATCAGGGGCACCCCTGGAAGGTCAGACTTGGGTGCGTGTTCAAGTATCTGCCTGGCGTTGTGGATGCTTACTGCTTTGCAGAACCAAGCTCGTAAACAAGGGGCTGTGTGCTACCTCACTCTAAAATACAGCTTGGTTTCTGGTGTGCCAGTAACTTCTGTTGGGGTACTGGAGCTGAAATAATTTCTCACTGTGTGCTGTTGCACAGTGCTTTGAAACCCAGGCTGTGTTGTTGATTCGTACTGTGATTCTGCAGAAATATGGATTGAGTGCAGATACACAAAAGATGTACAAAAAAATGAGGGTGAATGCATGGTTTCAGTCTGAGAAGTTAATACGTGGAGAGTTCAAATCTTTGGTATGGATAAAATTCAGATTAGTTCACTTAACGGTTCACCTGGCCCTAATGATACCTAAATTTAGAACTTGCAAGCACCGCTGGCCTGTAATCAGAATATGTTTTACCCTGCGTAAAATAGAATTACGTTAGTCAATTCGAGTTAGCCAAGTCTGAATTCTGTGTCTGGTTGGATTTAGTTGCACTCTGCTGATGACAGAGCTCTGTTTGGCTTTCTGTTTGACCTGGATGTGTGTGCCTTTCTTAGTCCTGCCAATCTTACATTGTTCAATGTGCTCCTGTTACTGAAAATCCAAGATCCATAGACCTTTATTAGATTACAGAGTATATTTCTTGTACCTGTAATATTTACCTTTGGGCATTAGGATTTTTCTTCCTGGAAAATAAACCGGTACAGGATTTTGTGTGAGCTTTACTCTAACCTCGCTGAAAACTCCTGAAAGAAGAAATGTATGGGACAAGAAGACATCCAGGTTTATCTTTACGTGAAAGTCTTTCAAAAAAAATTGTAATGAGCATATCCATCTCTTTTTTTTTTTCCCCCCCCCCCCCCCCCCCCCCCCCAGTTGAGGAGTATATTCCTTGTAAGTAATTACACAGAAGCCTTTTAAAAAAGGAAGATCCCACCCGTGTTATGGCCGAATAAATGTGCTTTCTATAGCGGTCTGTCCCCTCTCTCTGTATTAATTCCAGAGGACTGCTCTAAACTGACATAAAGCTTTTTCATAGTGGACTTGATTTTGCTGGTATGCAAAGAGGGAGGGTAAGCCCAGCATCCTGCCTTTCATCCTCCTGGATGAGGATTAAGCATGATCACAGCTGCAGAATAATGCAGATCCTAGCTGCTGGGCTGGAGGGGCAGGGGCGGGCGGCGCGGAGCAAGGGAGGCAGACTGCCTCTGCCCTCGGAGGCACTGCACTTAGCACAGGAGACACAAGAAGCACGTTCTCACAAATCGTTTTCCTTGACCTAGTGGATCTCCTTGCATTCCAGTTTATGCTCGCTGTCTGCCAGAAGCCTTCCGTGACGTGGTGTGCGCCGTCCCTTACTGCAGGGTACAGCACAGTACTGTCTTTGCTAGATGAGAGCACTTCTTATTAAATAAAGGCACAGGTTTGCTGCTGATTCCATCTCGCCTTTTTTTTTAAATAATTAATTTTCATGCATCTTCAGTTTTTTTCATTGGATTGAAAGGAATGCATTAAGTTTACTAGTAAGAAAAGCACGCATGGTTTTTGTACTGCCTGCTGCTTTTCTTGATGATGCATTAGGCAATGGATTCCGAAATGCTGCTGGCTTTCCCAAAAGCTTGCAGATTTACACCAGTGATTTTTACTGTGTCTCTGTAGATAGCCCATAAATGCCTTGCAGGTCAACAGTTTTTGAAATGGATAAAAGCGTGCTAATTCCTTCAAGGTAAATCAGAGGGATTATGACATCTTGGAAGAAGAAACTGCCAGACGGCTCATGAGCAATATAGCTCGGACTGACCCAGTAGCATCTCTAAAGCTTCCGATAAAATTGCCTGAGGAGTCTGCCAAGAAGCCAGATGCTGCTGCTGGAAAAATACCTTCTGTAGCTTGGCATTTGTCCTGTAATTGCTTCCAAGAGAGAATAAACTGTAGCATGACAGTGGAAGGTGAATGGTTCCTCATTGCATGCTACTTGGGTGATTTTTAAAGATGTTTAGAAAATAAGGACCGTTTTGTGGTGTGTTACCGCTCAAGGAGGTGTAGTTTACTTGTCTAGCTGCTTAACAGTTCCCCATCCAGAATAACCAAGAACATCTTTTTATTTTTTTTTTAATTTTTTTTTCCTGACACTGTAGCCTGTCAGTGGCTTGTTTTTTTTTCTTCCAAGTAATTCCTTTGGCAGGGTCCCTAACCTGAGCACTTAGCCTTTGGTCCCTCAAGTACCTGATGGGGTCCCGTAGAGCTTTCCAGCTGCATGGGTAGGGCAGAATGGAGACCGATTCCCCCATACAGAATTAGCGCACAGAAGTCAACAGCCCCCCCCCTCTTCCATCGGTTACATTGCTGGCTGTGGGCTTCGTTTTTTTGTTTTTCCCTTGGTATATTTTCCAGCAGTGGGAAGTGCTGCATGTTGTTATATAGAAACACGGCTGAACATTGCCCTTGAACAGAGAATGCTTAAAGCCTGACTTTCTATGGGGCTGCTTCTTCGCTTGTTATTTTGGTTAACATTCCTACTGACACAAGGGAGGCGTCTGGGGAGCTGTATGCAAGGTACTCGGATACAAGGCGCTGCGAGCACAGACTTGATGAGAGCAGAAAACTGAATTCAAGAAAAGTTATCTGAAATTTCTCTGGTAAAATCTAGCAGCCATTCCCAAACACTCCTGTTTGTAATCGTTCAGAAGGCTGCCTGATGTCCTCCGCAGCTGTCACATGAGCAATGTTGCAGGTTTGAATACTTGAGGGTTTACATGCAATTGTCAAAAGTATTTCTTAAACTAGAACTCACTTTCTGACATTTTACAGTGCAAATTCATGCTTACAAGTCCCAGAAAGCTTTTTTGCTTTTCCCCTCATCTCTTGGCTAATCGGTGAACTTCAGTAGAGGTCTGGTCACTGGGTTTGGTGTAATTAATAAATCAAAAATCCATTCGCAGCAAAGTGAAGCCCGTTGATTAGTTTTCTTAATACTTAACTGTCAGGGAACAAGGGTTGGGTGTTGAAAAATGGCAGTGAATAAAGTTGCTAGCATAGGGGATTTTGTTGTTGACATTAAGAAGGTTTGTTTTCCTTTGCTGTAATGTTAGGAAGCGTTCAGAAAATCAAAGGGCACGTTGTATAGGTCAACTGATGGGACTGAGAAAACCTGAAAGGAACCTGAAAAAGTTGGTGCAAATTCACCTCCATTTGGAAGGCTGGCATAAAGCATCACTTCGAGATCTGCTTTAGATTTCACAGTATAGCTTGAGTTGGATCTTGTGGAGGTATTGGGCTGCATTTTGACTAAAATGAATGGGAAGGTGAGTCCCAGCTCGGTCTTGCATGCCGTATTACAAAATTGATCTTGAAATTAAAAAAATAAAATAAAACATAAAAGGCTGAATTGAGACAGTCCCATAAAGGACGGGGGATGAGTAAGTTGCCTTCAGCTGTACCCCTTTAAAACCTGCTGAGCTGTCCAGAATACGAGACATTTAGTTCCGTAACCTTTTCTTCAATTAGAAGGCACAGATTCTGCTTGTGAGGGATTTGCATTTAAATATAAAACGTGGTGTCTCTGACATTGCTGTTACCTTCTCCCTGGTGATGCTCCCGACTGCATACTTCCCCTTTTCCTTCAGCGTGATGATTGCACCACTGTGCTTTAGTAATCATTTAACAGCTCTAATTACAGAATACTGTGATCCCAACTGTGTACTTTGTCCTTTTTCCCTTCTTAGTCTTCCCTCTGTTTCTTTGGTGTCGAGAGGATCACAAAAGCGCCGTTCTCCTGCTTTGGAAAAATAAACTCCAAAGACCCTGCTTTGGTAACGTACAGACCTGCATTTTCCTGTTGCTTTGGAGTTAGTGGCAGTGTGTTTTAGTCCTAGAGGGGGCTGGTTGGTCTGGTGTTGTTTACATCAGTCACGCCGGCATAACTTCACTGCCCCTAATGCAGATACACTGGCATAAAACTGGGGTAACTCCAACTCCATTAAAATCAATGGAGTTACGCCAGTAGAAGTCAAATGTAACGTGATTGATCTTGTGCTGGTGGGGCTTTATTGACTCGAAGGGAGGCGCTTTTCTGCTCGTGGGGGTCGGACGGCACCAGGCTGTGCCGGTAGCACTCGGGACTTCTGTTTCTCGGTTGCTCTTATCCGATGTTAGCAGAAATTTGTGTTCTGTTCTGCTTCGGGGCCAGCAGTGTGGTGATCTGGGGGTAGAAGAGTCTTGGCGATTCCCCTAGGAAAAGCGTTTGGGCGCTTCAGTGTCACTGTGAGCTCAGTTAATCTCTGCAACCCGAGCGACTTGCCCCGCTACCAGGTAACATCCTGGCCCCGCGGGGATCTTAGGTAAGAAATACCCTGCAAAAGCTTGCCAGCAGCACTGTGAGAGGAGTTGTACGCCTCGGAGCAGGGAAGTACGTGTACAGGAACGACGTGCGCTGTGCTCATCCCCCAGCAGACAGGTTTTCTGCTGCTCGCTCTCAGCTCCCAGGGCTGGAGTTGTGTTCCCTGCTTCCCAGGTGAAGGAGGAGGAGCCCAGGTGCTGCTGCCTTCCTGGGGCTGCTCTTGCTTGTGTGCTTTCTCACAGAAGTAAAGGCACACAGCTTTTACTAACTGTCACTTCCATTTCAATTTCCAGCCTTTCATTTTCTGTGGCGATATATTTTTTTTTTTTCATTCCTAGCAATGCAAGCCCCCTGCAGACAGCGATGCTCACCTTGCCCAATGATGCTCCCAAGTTCCTCTGGCCCAGGAAAGGGGCAGGTGTTCCCAAAGCCCGTGGGAGGGCTGTTAGCTCTTAGCTGTTGCTTCATGGGGCTGGAGCTGATACCTGGTTGTTGGAAATGGGGCTGAGACTAACAGGAGGGAGCAGAGCAGGGCCGCGATTGCGTGGCGCAGGGTGGGACGGGGGCACGCAGCGATTTCGGGGTCTGCAGTGCTAAGTGTTCGCACTATGGTCATAGAAATTCTTTTAAAAAGACAAATTTCATGTTCAAAGCACTGAAAGATAGAGTACAAATATTTTTCTATTGTTCATCCAGCCATTGGCTCAAATCTAGCTGTTTTTTCTTTCTTAAACGTACCTGAATATCTTTCCTTCAGGAAATTGTAACCTGCCAACATGTCGTTTTTCAGGAACGCCAAGTGGCATACACTTTGAAAGTGTATTTCACAAATTCCTTCATAGCAAAGGCAGTGTCTTCTGCTTTGCATTCTTTTTCAAGAACGCTATCCTCTGTACTATAAAGTAGAAAATGTAGTATTCAATAGAAATCTCAGTGATTTTCCATTAAAAATGGTGATGAAGTCAGTTCATGCCTGTGAAAAATGCCTTTTTAATCCACTCAGCATTTTCTATGAGAAGGGAATTCCCAGCACTTCTTGTGAATAATTGGTGAGGTGGAGTGTCGCAGTCGCCACTACATGGAGTGATTTCCAGGAGGAATTTCAGTAATTATTCCTGCTGTCATTGGAATACTAATAAACATCTTACTTCGGAAATATTTTACAGGTCAGTTTTTTGGTGAGATGCTCTTCTGGTGGTAAATCAGCTGCAGTGGTGTTGTTTGCCCGTCTGAGGAACGAGGTGACATGCCTGAAAGATGCCCTGGAGATAGAGCAGTGAGGCAGATTGTGAACCACGAGAAACGTAATAAAATGGGGTAATGCCCTTAGTTGTATGAAGGTATTTTCGAAAACAGGCTTCATGTTTCCAGGAGATAAGAGAAGTATTTATAATTACAACTAAACCAGTAGCAACCGTATACAAAGGACAATTAATTATTGTTATGGTTTTGATGCTAAGCAGCATTCTGATGGTTGAAGAATTAAGGGGTGGTTGTGAAGTATTGTTCTGGTATCTTTCCACAGGCATAGCATGGACAGCGTAATAAAACGCATTAATTTTCCATATACTAAGGCTGAACGTGTTGTTACAGACTTTGCTTTAATGAAGTACGTACAGAGCCATCTCCCCTCGTTTGCTTTTCTTTTCCTCCTCATTTTCTCCTCTGCGTCAGTCTGTTAAGCTCCCTCTTTAGCCTCGTCTTCCTCGTTTTTTGGCCCTTCGTTAGAGGCCTTGCTAGCTGAAGGATTTCAGTGGGTTTTGACCTCAGTCTCTTGGGTTTCATTTGATTATTGTGGTGCCCTCCATGAATGGTTAAGGCTCTGACACCAAGGGGCTGCCCGCAGGACGTTCGCCAGCCTTGGTCATGGAGGAGCAGCAGGAAGAGCTGCAGGGGGCGGCACGGCCCCTCTCACTGGGGGGCATCAGGGGCACCCATGGCACAACGATGGGTTTTTTCCACCATCTTCGTGCAGCAGCCCCTGAGCTCATGTGCCGTCCCTGGGAAGCTCTCTGTGTTCGGTTTCTGTAGTCAGAGGCTAAGTTTATGAGTAACGTCTATCTCCCCGGGAGCCGTCCTTCATGCTTCAACTGCCCTCAGTTTTCCAGGATCACGGCACTTTCTAAATAATTCTGTTACTCACATTTTGCCCTTTCAGTGTTTCAGGTTTTGCTTAACACAAAATCTGCACGGGGATGTTCCCTGATGGCTGATTGTGCGGGATGCTTTGGAGAAAAGAATTCCAAGGCCTCAGGGGTATGAAAGCAAGAGCTGAGGATGGCAGTATGAGGGTTTTATTTTTGTCGTGGTGTGGGAGGTGCTACCCTCCTGCGAAGAACCTTCAAATCCCACTTAGGGGCTGGGGAGGACTTAAACACCTCGGGAATGCCAGGGCTTAGTTACAAATCCTTCCTGTGGCTGCTTTTCCTTTACATAAGCAGATGGAAACTGGTTGCAGGGGAGGGAACTTCTTAAGTTTTGAAGCCCTGAAGAAAATTAATAAATTAATGTATTTTGAAGCCAGAGGGGAAGCGTTGTGGTCGTGTTGTCTGACCTCCATACCTCGGGCCAGGGGAAGCTGCTTGATGATGCCTTCATGGGCTCACTCAAGCGTACTTGAAGAGCCAAATGATCTGACAAATTGTTGGAAATGTTGGTTTACAAATGAGTGGGGAGGCGGACGGAGCACGTGATGAATTTCATTGTGCATGGAAAGGTACAACTTGTGCTAATCCCGACCGCAAAGTGAATTTCCAAAACTACTTCCTCACTAAGGCTTTGGGTCTTACGCTGGTGTAGGAGTAATACAGAATGCAGGCTTAAGGCTTCTCGTGGAATTAAAAGCCAGTTAATTCCAAAATGCGCTGATTGTGTTCCTGCCGTATCCACTTAATAAGGGAATAGAAAATGTCAGTATTTTGTTAAAACGAAGAGCTCTGAATCCTCTTTAGGAAAAGCTGAGGCACGCACATAGCATTGTAGTGGCTGGAGCAGTAACGAGGCACACAGGAAGATCATTAGGAGCGGGTACGTGTAAGACGAGAGATTTTGATTTTCTTTTTAAACACAGCTAACAAAATTTTGTCTTTGGAGCAGGGAGAGAAATGTGGCAGAGCTGATCAAAGATAATAGCATCTCATTGATAAAACACGTGCCGCGGTACTTGCCACAGTTGGAAGACCGTAGTATTTAACAACGGTGACCTAGATTGGAGGAGACAATAAAAGCTGTTGCGGTGAAGAGCAGATTGACTGCCGTTCTCATCTGGGTAATAAACAACTGAAATATGGACAGTGTATGGGAGTTTACTAACGTAGCTTACATAAAGACCTATGCTTTCGGAGGAACTGTCGCTGTAGCAAATTCAGTTTGAACTGTAGCTTGATCTGACAGATGTTTATGTGCTCCTATTACAAAGATCCCTATTACTTTATTCAAGAATCTATGAGCCTGCGAGAGAATGACCTGATTAGGTTTTAAAGTAAATCAATATGTGAACCTGTCCGAAAATAGACATGCATTTATTTTTAAAAATATTACTCAGTGGGATCGCCTCGAGGGAATATAGCCTTGCTATCTCATTTAAAGCTCTCCAGAAGTCATACATTGTTATTTTAAAATATTCAGTGCCATTCAGATGCTACTATTTCAGCCATCCTGTTGGAAGAAGCTGACAACGGGAGATGAAATTCTTGATGCTTTGTACCCAAACACAGTTTTTTAAGACACTAAAACTTGCTTAACTCTTGACCCTGTGGGTATTTTATATTTCTTTTATTTTTTTGTTGTAGTTTTATATATGTTGTTGTTTTATATATGTTTATATATGTTGTTTTATAAATGGACCTATTATAAATTTTTTTAAGTAGTTCCTGTTCGTGCTTCTTGCAAAGCTATTCAGTTACCCTTTGGGTAAAAATAAATCCAAGTTCTAGAAAAATAAACTGTCAATCCAGCTGTGACTTGAGAGATGCTCTAAGTAAGTGCCATTGAGCTGTAAAGACTGATGCATCCCCACTGTGCTGTAAAACCAAATATTAAATTGGGTTGCGTGCAGGGGGAGGGGACGGGGATGTGGCCTTGTGGGGGACATCTGTTCTCTGCTGTGCTTTCTCTCCCTGTTTGCTGGGGGGATTTCAAGTGTAAGTTAAGAGCAGCTCTGACGACAGGATGGTTCCCTCGCAGCACAGCAAGGGCATTCATCTCTGCTGGGTCCCAGGGTGCTGAAAGGGGAGAAGGGGGCACACTGCGTCTCCCGTGGCCATGGGTCTAGTCCAAGAGCACTTCGCTGCCTGGGAGCTGTCGATTTTGGGGTCATTGCCTTCCTCTCTTTCTCTCGTTGATCAACCTCCACTTGCTTTTTCCTCTTCTATTGTTTTCTTAACTAATAAGAACGTTAATTGAAGAGCTTTTAGTTTATTCAAGCATTCCAAGAAGGTGTATTTAGCAGGCACTACAGCTTTGGTTTGTAAGTTGATTTTTTTTCCCTTCCTTCCTTTTTACTGTGCTGTACTTATTCAGGCTCCATGGAGGAGGGACAGGGAATTTTGTATTTCAGAATCAGTTCAGCAGATTTTGAAAAGCTATCTTTGAATATTCTATAATACGCATACAGATTTGAAGAGCTTATTAAAGAAAACCCCTGACACACTTCAGCAATATTAAATCACTTCAGATAGCGCATGGCAGTGTAATGTTACTGAAGCATTTTAAAATGTGAAAAGATCCTGGATTTGAAAGTACCAGTGGCTTTGCAGCCCTTGCTGCGGAAAGTGATTTCAACTGTCCAAATTATTTCAATTTTGGAAGCATATTACTTTCTTAAATTACAGAGAGATGTCATTAGCAAATGTATTTAACTGTAGTTAATCTGTGGCCAGCTAATCAGCTGATATGCTGGGTTAATTTCTTTATTAAATGCTTATTTAATAACTGGGCACCTGTTCAGACAGCCCAGATGGACTTCCCAGTAATTGCACTAATAACTGAGAACTTTCTCACAAAAGGAAAGGACAAGAAGGTGATGCGTGCAGTGAGGGAGCAGCCTGAGAAGTGGCTTCAGAGCAGTGGGGTCCTGCCGTGAGCGGGCTGGCTGGAGCAGGCTGCTCACCCTTCGGAGCCAAAGGGGCCAGCAGTAAACCTTGGAGTAATAGTTTGTTCTTTTTGTTTCTTCAGTGCTTATTGTTTGCCTTTACAGTCCCTACATCCCCCAGCATTACAGCCTGCCTCCTTCCTGCTTCCCCAGCACACTTCTGCAGTTACTGCTGTGGCCTCGCAGCCGGCATGTTTGTGCACCTGGCCAACAAATAAATATAAGTTACGTAAAGCTGTAGCTTGTGCCCTAAACCTTACCATCTTGCCCCTCGTAAGCAGTCCCATCACATTTGAATCTCGTGGAAACTGTAAAGTTTAATTAAGTATATTTCTGAGGATATATATTTGCAGGAAAAATTGCTGGATGGGTGTTAAGAATTACAGCTTTGTTACACAGAAGCAGATCCTTTTCTGCCTGAAACATGCATGTTATCATAAGCAAGACAAGTGGCGAAGTACCGTGTTTTCAGTATGGGTAATGAATACATTTTCATTTGTCTTTGTTCAAGTAGAAGAATGAAAACATTTGAAAGAGCATTTGAGGAGCAAAAAATCTGAATTTAAGGTCTGGCAATGTGTTTTTACCTTGTTGCATTTAAGAACTACATCCTTGCGGAGTGTTTTGCTGTTCGTGACATTGCCAACTACTTCCCAGCTTGTAATCTGTGGCCTCCAGCTGCTGGTTCAGTAGTACAGGTCTTCTGTGCATCTCTAGTCCTTGGAGACATCTCAGATATACCAAAACATCTCAAACAGGAATAGATGTGTGTGTGTGTGTGTGTTTCGTCACCTACAGTCGCAGGCAACAGAATCAGGGGTTCTCTGTCTGGAAACAGAGAATTTCATAGGTTTCTTCCTCAGTAACACCCCTCCCCACCCCGCCATGTTTTAAACTCAGAAAATGACTTACTTTTTGTTTGTTTCTTTCACAGCACACAAAAGGAGCGAATGAGATGAACTGTTTGGGTTATAGAATCTGAAAGGCTAAATTATTTTCTTGGAGAGACGTTCTAAATGAGCCTGACCGAGATACTGGATCTGTGTGAAGAGGACTAAGGATATAGGATGTCAACTGAGACAGAACTTCAAGTGGCTGTTAAAACCAGCACAAAGAAAGACTCCAAAAAGAAAGGTAGTGACTAATTTCTCTGTATTATTACACATTTTCTACTCTAATCAGCTATTATATCAACCGCCTTTTATGCTTCTATGATTCTTCTGTTGCCTATGCAGTCAGTGAAAGTAAAATTTGTTAAGTCTAGTGGAAGTCTTGCCTGGTCAGGGAACATGGGATTTGATTCTCTGACACAATACATTATTTAGATGTATTTTAAATGTAAGAAGAAACTTCTGTATTTCCCTTCGATAATTTTTACTTCTTTGCAGTTGTTTCAGAAATGAAAACACACTTTAAAAATTACTTTTAGCAAAAGATAGCTGTTTTCTCTGTTGATAAATATTTTCTTCTAAAGGCTTTGTTTCTACTTTGTTTTGGAACTTACCAGAGCTTAAATGCACTTTCTGTTGCTGAAGATTGAATCTTGCTGACATTTTGTGAAGCTACAGAGAGCTCTTTAAATGTCTGTAGGGAGATTAACTGTAATCTAGTAAAGGAAATAGAAACAAGGAGGAGGAAAACCCAGAGAAATGAGAAGCTCTGAATAAATGCATGGCTAGATGATTTCAGATTTATAATTACAAGTTTGCATCAGATTGTAGGGCAGTTATTTGTGCAGATAAGCATGAGAAACGTAATTCTGTGAGTTGGTGTTTCCTGAATAAGAGTTCTGTTAGATTTTGGCACAGATATTTTTTCTTACATTTCTGTGGATGGTTTTTATTGCTTGTGTTTTCAAATGCCATTGAACTTGGAAACCAAAACCTTGAACTCTTGTGTTAATTTATGTTGTTCATAGTAGCTGTCCGTGGTATTTTAAACCTACAGAGATAATGAAGTTAAGATTGAAGCTGAATTTAATATATATTACTCAAACTAAAAGGAAAAGGAGTAAAACAGCAAAAAGAACCCTTAAAAACCCTTTAGACCTCCATGTGAGCTTTTCAATTCATCATTCTGTTTCTTTTTGCTCATGTATAATTTAGCCATTTCCTTCTGAGGATTTTGCATGTTTTTCTAGATGAGGATTTTGCTCATTTTTGCTCATATTTATGTGTGTGTTGCAAATGGTACTGTGTGCGTGTTGCAAATTACACTTGTGCTAGGTACCTGATGATAACCTGTTCATCTTCTGGGCACATACACCTTTTACTGTGGTCATTCTACCGACCTGGTGATTAAGTTCTTGTGATTGCTGTAGCCTTTGTATCAGAGATCTTTACATTAGGTTTTTGTAAAAGCCACAGCAATTAAGCATTTTAAGCACATATTTGGGAAGGTGGTTTAGTGTCCTTATTACTGCTCTAGGCCTAAACTCACAAGGAAGAAATGGTTCATTTAAGATAAAAAGAAGCTGTGCTTTGGAAGACCAAAATACGGGAACTTTGATGTAAATAGGAATGTGATCTGAGAGCGATGCTCATCAAGGCAAGTAAAGAAAGTAAAGCTGGTTATACGATCAGCATTTTTGGGCAGGCAGGCAAACTCAAAAATCTCAGTTCTTTGCGATACAGATAACATCTTTTTGATGTCTGTCTTCTGTGTTTATTTCTTCTGCTGGAGGGTGATACTTCTGAAAACAGCAAACAAATGTTTTAGAAACTTGCTGTTTGTTAATAAAATATTCAATATACGTCTTACAAAAACACTGTCATAAATCATAATAACTGAATGCTGCTCTGCACAAAATCTGATTCTAGCCCCCAAATGGAAATTCTGAGAATTACCTTCATGGCTGAGAAAAAGTATAAAATATGTCCAGTGGCAGCGATCAGAGCTCCCTGCAGCACGTAGAAGTAGCTGAAGAACTGGAAAGGACAGTGCGCAGCAGCAGCACATCTCCAGAATTAATCGCGTTCTGTATTGTGTGTGCATGTCCAGTCTCATCCAGCCATCCAAAAGCCTCGTGGTACAGTGATTGCTTTAGACAGACAAGGTATACAATTCAGACAGTGTTTGTTATTCAAATCCCATGTAGTGAAAAGTCAAAAGAAACTCGGTGTGCTCATTTACTCGTCGCCGAATTGTATATATTTGTGTATATTTCAACAAATGAGCCCTCCTCTCTATAGCAGGGATGATGGACATGTGGAAAAGCATGAAGCTTTTTTCCAAGTTCATTAACAGCAAGCACTGGCAAGTAGCAAGTACTAACATGAAGTTTCTAATGTTTCTAATCAATGAGTTTGATTATTCAATGGAACTGAGTATTCCCAAGAAATTAGTCCTTGCTTTATAAAGAGAAATTTCAGTCTTATGTAGTGAGTCAGGTTTCATACCTCTGCAAGAGCCACACAACCACGTCCATACAGCAGCAGGGAGGGAAGGTAATAAGTTTGATAGTAGCTTCCTGACAGAATGACTGTCCCACAGATCTGTCCCATGCTGAAGATCTAGGGTGACTGAAAGGGAATGAGGCTTACTGTAGAGTTACAGCCTGGGACAGCGTTCCTCCTCGATCTCAGCAGAAGTCTACTGCGTAGCACCAGCTAAATCTTTAAATCTCTGCACAGCTGTATGAGGATATGCTAAGGTAGTGTTTCTTACTTGAAGTGTTGAGATAATACAAAGCGTAATTCCTAGGATTTGTTAGGTATGTGAATATAAAACATGATAAAATGTTAGGTAAATGCAAACTGCTATTGTTACTGTAAGTACAATGGGCAAAAAGGAAATGGTTATTCAGGTATGTGATCAGTACATTTGTGGTGTAGTGCCTATCGAGAGGTAAAGGCTCCCTAATACCATTAATCAAACAATTTTATAGTCTGGACAGCTTAAAGGAAAAGTCTGGAAGGAGTTGTGTGATATTTAGTGGTGGCAGAAGTACCATCCTGCTGCTGGGATGGGCTAACTCCTTGCAGCAGGGTGGGAGTGCCTGAAATTCTTTCATGGTTGCTTATAATGGCTTTTAGGTGGTATCACATAGATTGCTGCAGCAGTAGAGAATGTGCCAGATTGTGTTTGTGCCATGTATGGCCACTTAAAAGGAGAAAAAAGTTACAGCATGTGCCCTTCACTGTTTCCTCTTTCCAGAAAATGAAAATGGTGCTTGTTCTGCCGGCTTCTTCAGTAGCTGCAGGTTAGATACGTGTAAACTTCCTCGTGCAAGCTCTTAATGAATTCAACTTTTGATGTAATAATTATTTGGTGTTCATTCAGAATTTGTGACTTGCAGCACTCAAATGTATTGATTTATACATGTTGGTGGGAAACAGACACATACCCTTCCTATCTAAGAGCAAAGGCTTTTGGTGACAGGGAAATGGTTTGATTGCTGCTGCAGGTGGAGCACATGACATTAACTCTCCTGCACAGTTACAGATTTTATAGGATCTTACTTTTAGAACAATTATCTCTTTCTGTAGTCATATGCAAAGCAATTCTCTTACAAGAGATTATTTAAAACATTTCTCATTAGGCACAATGTTTTTACAGCCACAGGCTTTACCGTCCTTCATGTAACTTTGGTCTCTCTGTTATCACCAAAGCTGGTTGGTAAGACAATGTTGTTTGATTGTTATGAGAGTTACTGGAAGGATTGTCACTGAAGTTGAAACAAAAACTTATATATGAAATCCTCTCACTTGTTTAAGTAAAATCAGGCTGCAAAACTCTAATGTGTACTGTAGGTAAGTTCAATACTAACATGATAACATCAAATTGTAATTTCTAATGTTAATGTTATCACCATGGATAATCTTAAAAATAGACTGTTAAAAGCCAAGTACTAATTTGGCCTTTTATTCAGCCAGTATTGATCTGATGGATAAATACTGCAGAGTTGGATGGGATGTTCTAGAAAAGGGACGTGGTCATGCTCCCAGCACACAGTAGGAATTTGAACTGACTTGAAGAGGTGAGCCAAGATGCTGCTTTCCTTCTGAATTGTTGCTTTGTACTCCTCGTACTGTCAAGGTGCTCAACAACCGAGGAGCCATGTTTCACTGTGACCTCCACAGCCCTCCTTTCTACACTTCACGCCACCTTATGAGCTTACAGCGCCGTAGCTGTTACTAGAGGAGACTGTATTTCTGCAGCCCTGACCTCCAGCACTAATCTTTGTGCCACTCATCTGATATCTCCCAGTAACTCCGTGTTGTTACTCCTGTTTGTGAGAACTTGCTCAAAGTCTAAAAGTTTCCCTGAAGAGTTATCCGACTGTTTTGTAGAATAGAATCACACAAAATTCTCAGGAGCTCTGTTCTAGGACTTCCTTGGTGTTTTTTTTGTGTGTGTGATTTTGCCATAAATCATGGGTCCTTTAAGAACACTGTAGAGAATTAATTACAAATACACTTCACATTAATTACAAATAACATTGTTAAAGGCTGGTTGTTTTCCACTTGTTTATGTCGTCTGGTTCATTGAGAGGTGAATAAACTTTACATGTTTGTAGCATTTAAGATAGGAAATCGGAAGTTTTTATTAGCCAGAGCTGTTAGAAACATAAACCGTTATTGCCTTCTAGTACATGAGGGTGGGGAAAGTCATTTTATAAACATGTATGGATTAATGAATCAAATTGAAAACAGATTTCCTTAAGCCTATTGGAATTAAAATTGATTTAGAAACCTCCTTGGGGGAAATGTGCTGCATTGGTGGTGGATCCACACTGATCCACCTTGGAAAATCCCCTCTTTTAAAATCTAACAAGAAAACTGAAATGAAAGGTTTGTAAAGAAGCGAGCCAGGCTATCAAATTTGAATGCAGATCTGCTTCAGCTTGTGGGAAGCCAGGAAGCTTTTCTAGGGATTTGATTTCTTCCTCTTGCACTTAAATTCTGTAATTATTCTATTTGAGGCTTAGGGTTTATTTATTTATTTGCGAAATCAACTCTTGTCAATCCCCTACACGGAGTCTGTTTTAAGACTTGATTCAATTTCCAAACTGGCAGGGACTTCTGAAAACAGAAGCAAGACAGGGAAAATAACTCGGGCATCTTGACAATCATCCTAACAATCTTTGATGCTAAGGATCCCCGTGGGCAAAATTCCTTTATTTAATAGGCTTCCACTGCAGTGCATGGGAAGCACGTGGTGTCCGGCAACAGATTTCGCAGGAGGCGTGCCGCTGAGCAGGGGATTACCTTAACCAGCCCGTAAAACGTGAAAGCTAGAGGGGCTGTGACGCACTGTGGCTCTACCAGAGCTAGGTGCCTTCTTCCAGCCAGGACTCAGGCACCTTTGTTTTAACTGGATGAAAAAGCAAGTTCCACAGCGGTGCTTCAGGAGGGAAAGAGCGAGTGGACTTTGCTCAGGGCACTTCCCAAAGCAGGTGGGGAATCGCCCTGCTTGCCCCAGGAGGAACAGAGGATGCTGCCTGCCAGTGCTTTCTTGGTGCTGGCAGATGCGGATTTGGACCTCTCGGGATCAGGATTGCAAAGAGCATAAGCGTCCTACTTTGTGTGTGCCCGCTAATTAAAAGGAGTGCCATGGCTCCAGGACCACTCACGTGTGTCAGATTGGGCCGCTGGCAGATCACATCAATTTCCTGGGTCTTTTAAAAACTAATGAGGGTCTGGAGTCTATCTAACCATCTAAAGGAAGCCCTTTATATTCCCAGAAGCTAAACTGTAGTCACACTAAGATCAAACAGGAGGTTTCTAGTTCGTTTAGGAGCCTCTGGGGATAAGCAGCCCTTAAACAAGGTTATGTTTTATCATTATCAGTTTTGATCATAGGTGTCTAATGCAGCCCAAGTCCTGCTTCGGGTTTCTTAGACCTCATTCGAATCTTATCTTTAGCCTGATCACTACTGAATTTGAGAGCAGGGTGAAGGTTTCTGGTTGACATGAAAGTTAGGATTTTGCTGATACACAGAAATCAGTTTCTGCAGCTTCATCTCCAGGTTAGAACTTCAGTTTAAATGAGTAAGTGTTATGACCAATGACAGTTGGTTTTTCCCCCATGTTACAATCAGCTAACAACTATTAAAGCATCATTGCTGTAATGAGGTATTCCAAGTTGTCAGATTTGTCTTAGGTTCATTTGTGTTTCTGATCACCTATCTAAGATTCGTGGAATACAGCAGAATTCACATTTGATGTAAAGAATAATGTAAGAGGAGCACGATCAGGAGCTTGTTTCATTGACGGGGAGTGGATTTGCTTTGTTTCCTTGCAGTAGCTATACGAGTTCTTCAATAATTTATAGATCAAGTAACAGCAACATTAATTGATATACTAATTGAGTCCACATGCCTGCCTTTAACAAATCTCTTTTGTGAAGTGGTTACTGACAATATTAATTGCACATCTTTTGAGTCTTGTTACAAGTTATGAATTCATTCTCAAGTTGAAAGAGGGTGGGAAAATCATTAATTTTGACATTGTGTAGTTGTAATTAACAAGAGTTATCCAATAACCTATCATAAATTAGAGAGCTCATGAATTATATTTTAAATACCGCATTCAACCAAAGGGGGTCCATGGTTGTGTTAATTGAAACGTTCTTAGAGGGAGATGGATGTTGTCTCTTGCTGCAGTTAAAATGTTTACTGTTATTTTTAATTGAGAGACAGGTCTGCCTAAATGGAGGTTGGAGATCTGTTACTCTGCTGTTCCTCAGTGGAGGAATCAATAATCTGTTGAGTGCAAGAATAACATTTCCTGAGTGCTCCCGTTCCGTTATCATTTCTCAATATTTTAACAGTCGTCAAAGCATTTCAGTTGAAACCAGTAATTAGGAGCTTAGCGCAGCGCGTGTTCCACGGAGGATTTGACTCATGAAACAGTCATTAAACATAGGTAGGTGTTACTGTGCTCCAAGGCTGTCTGTACGGTAGGAAATCTGCTGCTGGCAGTGAGCATCACCCACAAATCCAGTTCAGCCAGCGCTGTACATCACTTCTGGCTTCGTCCACTGCACCATTAGGGTACGTCCGACGTGTGGTTGAAATACAACAGGTGCTGGGGCTAGTCAGGGGGTAGCACTTCTGCATTTGCAATCACTGAAAAGACTCCAAGAGAAGCTTGTGTTAGGACCTCTGTGAATGAGAAGTGTTATTGGTAGGGTTCAGGGAGGAAAATTATATCATGATGAATGCAACGGAGGAGGAATGACTTGATTCACCCAGATTAGTAGCTAAAATGCCTCTAGAGGTTTGGATTAGTAAAAGTTTTCTAATATTGCTCACACAGAAGTACTCTACAGGGACACCTATGCTGCTGCTGATAATGCTTTTATATCATTATTCGTGCAGAAATATTTGCCTAATAAATACCAATGAATGACATTTCTGTCAGTGTGTTGCATTACATGTATTCGAACGTTTCTACTTTTCTTGAAGACTGTGCCTTTTCCATTGTTAGTACGGGAAGTTCTGCAAGCAATAATAAAATAAGTCAAAGTGCGCCTCTGTAAAATACAGGTTAGAGAATCAGGCATCTGCTGCAATGCTAACTGGCTCCATTTCGCAGAAGGGAAATCAAAGACAAGTAAATCTGGGAAATTTGCTTGACCCCAGCAATCGTGGAAGCATTATGTGGCTTCCAGGTTTTCTCTAAAATAAACATTAGTATTATGTCACAGAAACCATAGCTGAAAAATCATTGCCCTTGGTCTTTCATGTCACAGGATTTTTGAACACTGGTCACTCACTCTTAAGAAAAGCTTGCCTGCAGAATCGCCAGCCTTTTGACATGGACTGTGGCTGCATTTGTAGGCCCTTCATTTATTCTTTATGGCGTATTTCTGCTGTCAGAGCGCAAAGGGAATCACACAGCGGATTTGGCCAACAGGCCCAGGCTCCCAGTGGTATGTATGTCAGGCCCAGGAATTCGCTGTGCTCCTCAGGAGTAAAGGAAAGATGTGCCTATGATTCTGGTAGACGATGTATTTTAGCTATATAATCAATAGTCACATTATTGGCCATCCGGAGTAAACTTCATATGATATATAAAGTGTTTGTGTTGTCCAAAGACAGGTGGATAAATGTGCTTAACTGTACCATTCTTCTTCAAAATGGATTTTTATTACAGATAAGTGTTTTCAGAAATAATTACAGATAATCTGTATTGTTTCTAACTAATCATTGTTACATATAATAGCTAGTGTTAGTGTAAAAACAGGAAAAAAGGCATTTTTCTGCTTTTACCGTTGTTTGGTTTTGCAGATGAGATCACGTTATTTAGTTGAACTACGTGTTTGTGTGAGCCTTTGGCATGAAAACAAAGCTGAATAAAAATCAAATTTTTTTTTCTTTTATTTATTTAACCTAGGCCAATTTATAGTGAAATCATTGGTAGGTATATGCACTTAACCGGTATTTTAAATTTAGTGGTAGTAGTACAATTGTTTCAATGTGTATTTTACTGCACCTCTCAGATGCTCAGATTTTAATGTATATCTCCTGATTTTGAGCAGACATAGTATGAAAAAGAGTCAAGGTCCCCTGCAATGTAGGCAGTGTAAAAATCCTTTTAGAAATAAGCAACCAATACTGAAGATGAGTGAGTGCTTTTGGTTTTGCAGCAAAGGAGAAATTGGGATACTTCTTGGTAGCTTTCCTCCTTTCCCAGGAACATCCGCTAAATGACCTGGGTAGAATCCTGGAGTCCTGCTTGACACTGGTTTTGCATACGGAGAAAGATGTCTGCTTTACTTAGTAACTGTACGGGGACTGTATTTTAAAAAACTACAGCATGGCAGTGTTAACAGTCTTTTCTACAATACCAGAAGGAACAGCTTTTTCTGGAGTCAACTTGTTTTTAATACCTGCCCCCATTTTAACTCATAGCAAGTGCTGAGCAGCTAATCTGTGATCTATAATTGCCTCTGATTCTTTTAGTTTAGTTAGAGAAGAAGCTGTATAATGAAAAGGATGATTCAAGGAGTGAAATGAAATTAAGCGCAAGTCTTTTGAGGTTAGATGTTAATTTCATTTTTAAATATAAAATTGCCATCAAAGTAATAAGAGCGTAATGCTCAAACATCACAATAATGTGGACCAGCATGCTGCTAATTAGGTAGAAGGCAAAAACATCAGTAGCAGTTTACTGAATTAATCCTTTTTCTTATACTTCATGTAGCTGGTATGAATTGTACATTGAGCTCAAATGTACAAATTCACGTCAAGTGAATTAAATACATAGGGGAAACTGGATGTACGCTATATTTGGGCACACCTTGCGTGTAATGTCGGCATGGCTATGTGTATGCGTTTAATATTTACTACATTTGCTAGGGTAAGGATGTTTATGGATTGCGGTCTTCTCCTTAATGCACAGACTCTGAAATGTCTCTTTAAATATACCGTGCTATCAGCACTTCTCCGCGGGACTGGATGGGGAAGAACACAGCCTCCGCTGTAGTGAGCGTGTCAAAGAGATGGCAATTCTACAGAGACGCCAGGAGATCAAAATGAAAGCTACCTACAGAGTTCTTTATCTGTCTCACCTATTTTCCTTCTCTCTGCTAGACTGTAACTAAAGCAATATGTTATACCTATGCCTCTATATTTAATTGCATTAAAGACATGCTGGGGCTGTAAGGTTAAGCACTGAAATTCTAAGGAAGTGCAGACTCAAAGTTGCCTGGGTAAGCCTAATTTAACATCCCTTCAGGATAGACAATTTTTAATGAGCTGATCTCATATTGCTGTTTCCTGGAGACCTTTGCCCTGTTCAGTGAATGGAAGGCCAGTGGTCAGGAAACGTGCTCCATTTGCTGCCTTCTGCGCTCCCCAGTCAAGGTGCAGCTGCCTGCTTTGTTTTCAGGATATTCCAACCCGAAACTGAACACATGGATCTGGATGAGAGCACCAGAAGATCTAAATTCTTTATATGTTAGCAACATTCTTTCCTTACCTACTGCTTTATTTAAAAAAAAAAAAAAAAAAAAGTAGGTGATTACTTTTGAATATTTTTTTTTTCCAACAAAATGAGCAGATCTGTTACCAGAGGAGCTTTTCATAGACAGGTAGTATTTTCAGCTAAGACTTCGTTAAGGAATTTGCCCAGATCCAAGTAATGTTTCAGAAGAGAAGCTTTGTCTCAGAGTAGTTGGGATTGCTTCACATTCACAGGGGTGGAAGAAGAGCTTGATCCTCAGGCAGGATTTCTGGGGGAAGTCTCATTGTGCAGGTGATATCCCTTGGCCACTTTGATATGTACAGGTCTCTCACTGTTTTCTTCGTCTTTTCTTCCTTAGTTTGCTTTTGCAACTCCTTTTTCCTTTTCTAGAATATCAGAACAGGAAAAAATCTGAATATTTTGAATGTGGATATTTATTTATTTATTAGCCTCTCTTAACTGGAAGAAGGGAACAATAAGTGTAAAATGAATAGGCCGAACACCTGGAAATGAGTTCAGGGCTTCAGAGGGGTGCAGTCAGAGCAACATTCAGGTTCATATATATATATATATGTACGTATATATATATATATTTTTTTTTTTTTAATGTAGGGACACATTAACAGGAAGGAGAGCAACAAGGATTTTGGGGGGTGGGTGAGGTGAGGATCTTCTGAAAGCAGTGGACCTTCATTGTGTTTAAAAACATTTTTGATGTTGGATTTATTTCATTATTCATTCATTTTAAATTATCTCATAACCATTTTCAGGGACATGGTCATTTCAGCAAACAAAGATAAAGCAAATATATATCCCATATATTTGAAAAGCTAGTAAACTCTCTGAAATAAATCCTTAATTCAGTAATTCCTCATATTCTATTCAATGCATAAATACCAACATAGTGAAAAGATTATGAAGATCATAAAGGGAGGTTGTGGATGGTGTTGTTTTTTTTTCTTTTTTGTGGTGGAACTAATCACATGTGGAGCTGAATGTTCTTAGAGCAATTGGTTACAGGAAATTTTATTAAGTGAAATTATGGTGTGCTTACATGAAATATTTTATGCACTAGTATTGAACACCCCAGTTCTTGAGACAAAAGGTAATGTTTTTTAAAAGATTTCGAGGAAAGATTTTCGTCCTTTTTGTAATGAAGCAATCGACACAAATTTAAAGATGCACTAAGACTTTCATAAACATATTGTCCTACAAAAAAGTGTTTGGGATTTTCTGTTGCCTGATGATCAGCTGTTAAGATAGGTGAATATAAGGATGTCACTGCTAGCAAGTAGCCTGACTTGGTGAGTCTTTGTTACTGGTGGCCAATTTTTGTAGTGTGACTTTTGCAACGGAGGAACTTTGAAAATTGTCATTTTGCAAAATCAACTTCAGGAGTTACTTTTCACCTCTTACCTACTCAAAGTTCAGCTTCTAGGAAAGTCAAATCCACATCTAATCTATTTTTCAGTGCTTTTAATGAGACTGCAGGGCCTGTTGGTAACATAAGGCAAAAAGACAGCTTTTTATCTGCATCAGTTTGCAATTTAAGGTCTAACAGAGCATGGAAAAAACTTGTGAATGCGTTTTTGTGTGGCCAGAGTTCAAAAGACAGAAGGAACACACGGGATGAGGGTGGTGGAGTTCCTTCCTCCTGAGAAGCTCTCTCATGTAGAGCTGATGGCAAACACAAAAGAGTAAGACAGAGCTACGCCTTCATGCAGAATTATCAGAGGATGTTTTATTTAAAAAATATTAAATTTGCATGCCGTATTAGACATTTTTTCTCCTGCTGAGTTGTAGGGGAATGCACAAGTGAATTCTTTAGAGAGAGGGGTGGGGAGAGATACCCAAGGTGCATTTCTTGGTGTGGTTTTTTTCACAGATGTGAAGATAGCTTTAGAAATTGCACTTTAAACATCCGTGAATTTACTGACCATCAGATGAAATCTTTGTCCACTGGGGTCAGCAATGCAAATTCTGCCCTTTCTCCATACACCCTTCCGTACAGTGGTCTCCAGCAGAGAGGTGTAAATCATTACACCGTCATCTCTTGCTAATGCTCTGTAACCTCGGCAGGCCAGATCCTCTCATTTCTGTTACCACACTAATTATATCCAAACACACGTTGGTTTTTTCAAAGCAGATGATGTTTGGAGGAGACTGAATTCTCTAAGGTTAGTAATGAAATTTCCATTTGAAGTAACCCAGTTCAAAGGGAAAAATTTCCCCTTTAGGTTTAGACCAAAGGTTCTAAAAGCCTGAGATGTGAAAATAGAGCGGCACCAGCTAGAAACGCCTTTCAAATTATGTCTCTTTAGACTTGCTGAAATGTGTGGCTAAGCTGCTTTCTTGCTTCTTTAAAATATTCAAGGTTATTGGCCTGCATTAAACTTTAAACCCTTTAAATACCATCTTAGTAACCAAGTTGCTCAGAACTGACAAGCTGAAAGATTTAGGAACGTGGTCTGTGAGGGGAAAAAAAGCAGATTTGAAAGATAAAACTGGGCATTTTTTCCTTTAAAAAAATAATAGTAAATACAAACAAAAGTAAATAATTTTAAATACCAATAGCAGCTGCGTAATATAACCAATTCCCTATTGTCAGTAGTGCTTATGTAAGCCAAGCATCCCTGGAGTACCAGTATTTAGTCAGCCAGATGTCAAAATAATGTCAAAAAAAACACATTAATATAGTTGTGCTGATTTGACCAAGGCAACAAATTCAGAGATTCTGAGAAAATTTAGCTTTTGAAGTTCTTTTGCCAGCATTTACAGTGGGATTTTCATTCGGTCTGTTGTGTATGGGGGCCTTTGAGGTATGAGCCTCACAGTGTGTTTCTGTACATCAGGTTTTCATTGACTTAGACATGTTAACTTACTAGTCTACTCCCCTCAAGCCTAACAGTAATATTAAAGTTAATTCTTAGTCATAATTGTTGGGAGAAACACTTATTTTTTTCTTTAAAAATTCAATTTTGAATCTGGAATTGCACCCTTGGAGGTGAGAGGTTGGAGTCCCATGAGGCTGGGTTGGGTCTTGTCGATGATGGTGACATTTCTCCAAGTGGTGTTTTCCCTCTCCAACTTTGGGATCAAGATCTCAGGATGATGTGAAAAAGGAAGGTTGTGCCACAAGCTTTGAGTAACTGAGTTTATCGAGCCATTGTGCCCTGAGGATTTTTATTTCATATATCAGCTGGGGGTGTGGCTACAGCTAATGACTCCTCTGTAACGTACTTAACCTTTGTACCAAAAGCATTTTTATTCGTGTTAGTTGATAAGTATGAAAGGAGGTTGGAGCAGCAAGCCGTGGTGAAACTCTGCAAATTCTGTAATCGTGGTATTAACCTACTTCAAAGACTTAGCATCGCACTCGCTTTGTGAGGGTAGTTAAGGGTGTTTTCATCACTCCCGCTTCTCTGACAGATTATGAAACCAAATCATGTTCATTTTACTTGTGTCTGGAAGCAGAAGGCTACAGTGGAAATGGTCGTTCAATGTTACGTTCTGCTTACAAGAGTAAGAGTTGTTACAGTTTTCTGTGTCTGAGAAAATTTTTATTTATTTATTTATTTATTGCTGCTGTGCATCGATGCAGAGACTTCCCAGCATCCCATCCATCCTACCTGGGATGTTGTTTTAGAGAAGGTAACTTTACTTGGCATATCCCAAAGCAATTTGCCTGCCAGCTTTGGATTCCAGCTTCCAGGAGCCTGAGAGCTGTCCCAAGCTGAGCTGTTGTAGCTCTTGGGGCACAAGAAGTGAGTATCGGTGGCAATGCTCATGTACACCACGTACAGACTGGCCAGCATGATTTGGGGAGTACTGCTGTATGGGAACAGTCCTGTTCCCATGTATCTTCTGGGGAAGTAGCCTTCTGGATAAATAACTAGCTATTGTGCCTTTCTGAATTAGCCCCACAGAGCTCGGTACGTGTTCACAGGACTGCATCTCCGATGCGCCTCGTCTCCTCTAAAGGAGCAGAAAGACTGACGTTTCTAGACAGTCTCTGTTTTCTTAGCAGATAATTTTCAGCGAAAAGAAACAGCAGCCAGTTTGCTGCCTTTAACCCCATTCATAATAACAGGAAGGGGGAACAACAGTGAAGAAAGGAAAATTCACACCTTTGCAGCTAAACAGTTTGTTCTGAGCTGTGTTCTAATTATAAAATGTCACTTCATTAATGAAATGTTCTCCTAGCTGGTTTCAATTAAGATTTGTTTTAAGAAAGGAAGAATAGCTTTTGATAAGGCTCAGAATACATAAAAGTACTTCATTTTGACTTTAGTAGAACAAAGAGGATTTTCATATGGTTTTACTCTTTTAACTGTGGTGAAATATTGAATAATAATGAAATATTTCAGTTCGATCAATATACAGTATTAAGATGGAACTGGCATAAATTTTACCATAGATTTAAGTAAGAGAGTGAATGCTTAGAGTGATGTAGAGGGCTACAAACAAACAAACAAAAAGTAACCAACACCACCAACAAAAAAAACATCACAACAACAACGACAAAATAGCAAATGCTAGTTGTATTTAAAGCAGTTTTAAAAGCCATGGAATGGAGCAGAAAGCATATAGGAATAGCGGTGCATTTAAAAGGATTTGCCTTAAAAAACTACTAAGGATGTGTTGAGGAATATACAGAAGTTTTATTCTGTATGAACTTAGTGATGAACAGGAGGATCATCAGCTAACATGGATCTTGGGAATATAACATCATTTCTCTAATCTCCTGTAAAAGTTTTCAGTGACTTTGCAGAAAATCTCGAGAAGATATTAAAATATATTAATTTCTGCAAGAATTTGGTGAGGATAAATTGGTGAGAAGATAGAGGCTCTGAGCCTGTGTTAGAAGAACCTTGTTGCGATGGATGCCTGTAGACAGTACCCCACTGTTGACTTGGGTTCTTGCTGGCCAAGTCGCCCCTTTTCCTGGCGAAGGTCACCACTGACCATGGATGTTACCCTTCCAGACACTGAAGTTCTCCATCCCAGATACTGGAAGAAAAAGTCAAGCCAGCCTCGTGCTTAGGGTTCCCCTGAACATGGAGACTTCATGACTTTATGCACACAAACACGGACTCGCTTTATGATGAAGGATTTTGCCTTAAAGGAAGAAGCTGCTTGCAGGGACTTCTGAAGTTCCAACAACACCAGCAAAACAACTACAATTTGACAATTTCTTTGGTAGCAAAGAAGGCACAGAGCTTACAGAGTGCAGGTAAACTGGAACTTCACTAGAACTGTCATTTTTGTACAACTGGACTGAAATTGTTACCGAGGAGGATGGAAAAGCTGCCTGAGCAATCAGCCTGCTGTGGGATTCAGGGCTGTGTATATACTGCTTGCTTGGTGGTGGTGGAAGCTCTTCGCTGTCACATAACGTGCCCTCATGCACCAAAATAAACCTGTTTTTCACTTGGTTTTAGACCTATTTTTTTCCCTCAGTCTCTGACAAGTACACACAACTTTCTGTAAAAGTATACAAGTCTGTAAATATGTTCGCCTCCTGCAGGTAAAATATGCAGTGTGACATAATTAAAATATAAAATTATTCATCGTATTTCTTTAAGCATTTTTTTTTCCCTTCATTTGACAGCACCTTGCCAGGCCAGTCCTTAATGACTCTGGTCTGCAGCACAGCAACAGAAGCTGATTTCTTCCCAGTTTTCCTTTATGAGTTAACAAAGGGAGAAAGTAGGAGAAGTGTGTGGATGGCATCGCAGGAAATGACAGAAGGCCTCAGGGGCAGGTGTTGCCTCTGCACAGATTTGAAGGTGTCAGTGCCTTAAAGCATGCTTTGGACTCTGCTTGTATGAAATCGAGAATTCTGCCCAAGGCAGCTAGAAAGGAAATTTGGGTTTGAACAACTTTCGTAAAAAATAACTTTGGCAGAAAATCCTCATTTTTTTCAAAAGGCTCACAAAAATCACTGCAGACTTGTTTTGTGAGGTTTCTTTTTTATTTTTCTTCCATTTCTGTTCGGCTGTGTGGCAGATTTCGGCTGTATCATGCTTGAGTTTTAAGGAACTTCTGACAGTTTCATATTTGACTTGTCTTCCCTTGAGGAAAACTGTCATGCTGAGCTGAAATTAGACATAGCTGGTCTGTAATTTCAGGTCTTTCTTTAAAGTATTTACAAATATTATTGGAGCATAGCATGTATTTCTAACGCTGCGCTTTTCCTGAGCTGAGTGATTACTTTGAAAATACCCGCATAAATTTAATTATCTCTTGATACTTACATCTCCCTTTATGCCAAGATACTGTTGTAGTCTGAGTACACCCAGATGGGAATTTTTCCAGTATTGCAGATGGGATTGTATGGGGGGCAGTGGGGTGGCACTCCTGCAGCCCTCTGGAGTAAAGGGGCTGGAGGCTGCACCCTCTGAGAGCAGCTGGGCTTAGAGCCTGCATGGTTTTTAACCTTCCTCCACAGATGTTTTGCTTAATAATTTGTTTATTCTGGACAGAAAGTGAAGTCTGATGAGGTGGAATAAGCATAGCAGCTTCTAACCTTGGTCAGGACAACCAGTTTGCTTAATGGCTGCTTGTTGCTTGGGCAGCATCTTTACAAGGGGTCCAAAGAACAAATAAATAAATGCTATGTATTTCTATGAAATACATGTGAATGTTACGAATGTGACACATTTAATACTTCAGATTTCTTGAACTCTTTATGGTATGGATGCATATCAAATTTTTTCTTTTCAAATCGGATTTAGGGGAATATTCCTGAAAAGGCTCCATTCTTCCTGGCCCCCCATCGAAAAGAGCAGCCCAGCAGTAGCCTTGAGAGTATGGGACCTGCAGCATTTGGGCATACATAGGCAGGAGATGTGTCTAGTACAGCTGTTAATCTGTATGGTTTTACCTTTGTAATTAATTAACCGTAACTCTAAATGAAAAACTGTGGTGGTTGGTTTGGCTTTGGGTTTTTTGTGATTTTTTTTTTCCCCTGAGATAAGATGGTCTGAAATATAGCATTTCAAGTAAATTGTCTTTCAGTGTCTTTACAATTTAATTTGTTTCACTTTAATTACTGCTCTTTGGCATCATTACAATCTCGTTTCCATTTCTGTCTAAATATAATGTTTCTGCAATGTTTTGCTGGAGGTCGCAGGTGAACAGCAAAAACAGTGATGCTGAGTAGCAAATGATAACGCATAACTGTCTCACAAGGATGAGATGGTTAGCACAGTTCATGGATAAGAGCCAAAGTTTAACTTTTATGGATTGCTGGAGGAGGCATTTTATAATCATGAAACAAAACCTCATGTGATTATTGAGTTCAGAACCTAAACACTGTCCAGTCACCAGTCATGGCAATATATTCATTTCAAGCGTGGAAATAATCTATTTTCCCAACTTGACAGCAGCTACAATAATCTGCAACGTTTATTTTCATTTGCCTTGTCCTGATAGTCTTTTGGGCCTCCTGTTGCTGGGATTTTCTCCACCGACTTCCTGAAACCACTCTCCAGGAGTACCCAGGGAGGCACTGCTAGCCAAGGGCAAGGATTGTTTCCCTACCTACATCCTTGAGGCCCTCTGCAAATCTGGCTCTTCCCTTGACCTCTTCTGTTACTTCTTCCCTCATTATATGCATACATCCTGACACCGTGAGACTTCTCCAGTCCTGCTCGTGATTTCAGCCAGCAGTCTGAGATGTGCAATGAAAAGCTTACTCTGTGCGAATTCTTCCATAATATACCTTCCGTAATACACCTTTCCAGAATTAACCTATTATTTACAATAAGCATCCTCTTGTTACTGTGGAATTGAAAATAACCCTATAAAAAGATCCCGACAGTGGTTTCTGTTAGTTGAGCTCATGCTGAGAATAATTTTCAGGCACCACTTAACAACAGCCACGATTTGTCACCGTTTGAAGTGTGGCTTTCTGCAGCCTCCCCTTTCTTTTGCACATTGTCTAGGAAACCAAAGGAAGGTGTGGAGGCATAAGCTAATGCTCTGCTTTCTGATTTGTCTTCTGTTTATGTAGTTCTGAAGATTGAATGCATGCATGACTGTAGTATTTGGGTTCGACATTGAAAAAAAAAAAAAGTGAAGCAGTTTGATCAGGATAGAGAGCTGTATGCAGGGGGTGACTGCAAGACCACGTTACTTACACTGCTGCGCGTTCTGGCACTGAGCTAAAAAGCTACAAACCTTTTGCAGTTAGAGTAGCAAAATCCAGAGCAATGAGATCACAACTGCAGAAAAAGGAAGATTTGGAATAAATGTCAGGTGTCAGATCCAAATGATCGCAAATACAGTGAACCTCACCTGCCTCTGACCCCTGGGGGGTCTGATCTCTGCTCAAGTCACCATTTGGAGGCTGTGACTTGTGACACTGGTGTTTGTCCATTGAGTGTGGGTAAGATAGGGTTTGCAGAATTGTTTCTCTTTGAGTTCTCACTGTTGCAGTAAGTTATGAAATACTGGAGAATGCTGTGGGGGAACAAAAAAATGGAATGTTTTTGCAGAAAGTTTTTGAAAACTTTGAAACATTTTGCCTGATATAAACAGAGAGGTTAAGAAAGTTTCAAGCTAACCTTGACAGTACAAGGACGATAACACAGTGCCCAGGAAACAGTAAGGAGGGATTAACATTCAGATGCCACTGTGCAAAATCAACACACTGCTGTGTTTAAACCAAGAACCTTCCAGCTGATGGTGACCGAGTGTGCTACAGCAGCTTTGCATCCTCGATGCTTGACATGCAGGGTACAGGCGAGTTGTTTTCTAATTCATTTATTTTACTGAAAAAAATAAAATAGTGTTTTCTTCCCCCCTTTCTGTAGAAAGGAAAAGGCAGATGAATAGGCTGCTAAATGTTGAGCCTCAACTGCTACATTTAGAAAATGTTCTTGAGAATCTGCTTTACAAGAAGCTACTCATGCTAATGTACATTTTGAGTTTTCCATTGCTGGATGTATTTATAGCGTGTTTGAACACAGAATTAGTAGACGTGCTATACAAATCTATAAATACTGTCTGTGGAGATAGAGCTCCGTCTTTTTTATCCTAAATCTCATAGCACTGTACTAACTTTAAAAAAAATAAATAAAGGAGTCACATTAAACTGCCTGGAAATTGGGGGTGTATTCTGTTGTGAACAGTGCTGTTTTAAATTTTATTTTAGAGCTACTTTTAAAAAATGAAAATGAACCTGCATACATCAGTGATGGGCAATGAATGCTAAAATAATAAAGCAATCAGCCACTGCTGAAATGCTGCCACCTCAAGAAATGACAGCAATTTACTGCAGGCAGCAGTGCAATGCAGCATCATCCCTCATTTTAATATTTGATTTTGAAGATTCATGTTTCTGATATTTATGACAGATGTAAATCTTGGAAATCCAGGGGCGTAAAATTATGGACTCTGTGCCCAGAGTAAGGCTTTTGTGCTGCTTTGCTACTAAATAACATCAGAGCTAGAGGCAAAAGGATGTGCCTCCTCTCCCTACGCCAGTCTTCCCAGACTTCAGGTGGTTTCTTCTGGCGTTTTGTTAGTGAGTTCTGTGCCTCAGCCTATATATCAGAGGAGGGTGGATACACTACATTGATTTTACAAAAGGAAATGCTGTTTTTCTGTATTAAATGATACCAGCAAAACTACATTTTATCCTCAGTGGAGGCATCGCTCTCCAGGCTTTTGTGTGTTGCTGGCTTAAAGCGTTCAGTGCTGGAGCTCGTACCTGCGCCTATGAAAAATCACTGTCATTGGGGCCAAATGAAGTAAGGTTTTCATTGACTTTCCAATCTGCAGCTTGAGTTAAAAGCTGCATTCTACCTCACCGTCACTCAGTTTTACTGTTGTGAAAAATTCAAAGCTCCATGAGCCCCTTAGGTGACGGTTTCAGCCCGATGCTGCCCCGCTCAGAGGTGTCACGCTTGATTCCATCACTGTGCTGGCACAGAGTGAAATGCACGGGGTGTAGGGTTCTGCTTCTCTTTAGTTCTTGTTTATCAACCTTGTACCTGTGTTAGTTAAATTTATATCTTCTTACTGCAAGCCATTTCTAGGTGAGACATTGGACACTAATGACTGAAATGCTCAGCCTGGTTAGATCATGTCCTAGTAGTGATACCTTCCAGGTTGTGAATGCTTTGCTTGGAGCTGAAGTGACTCAAGGAGAAGCATCTGCTTATCGCAAAGTCTATTAAACTATTCAAAATAAGAAAAATCTGACCTTTTGTTTACTGAGTGACATTCATATGCATTTCACTATGCCTTTATTGATAAGAGCTGAATGCTTAACCAGTATTATTTCTTTGTGCTATGTTTTGCCATGTCTGGTATTTGTTTATTTATTTATATAAAGAGTAGACTTTTCTGTAGCAAGTGAGCAATTTGTATTGTAGAGTAGACATTAAAACCTTTCAGCCGGGCCAAGTTGGTTGGTACTGAAGCTGAAAGTGCAGGAGTGGGTGACGATCAGATGAAGCTGTGCGAAGCTGGCTGTCCAATACACCCAGGTTTTGGGGGGGATGTAAACTCTGTGTTTTGTGGCTCTATTAGTTAGTTGATCTGTGGAGTGAGGTTGAGCCTGACTACCTAGGCTGTTCATCTTTCTTCTTGATTGAGAAAAAGGTGCTAGTAGCACCGAGCAGTAAATAGCACAGGAGGGGAGAAGGCTCTAAGGGAGATGGATGATGCTTCTGGCAGCGCTTGGGAGATGGGAGGTGGTGGGAGCACCTGCTGTTCTGCAAGGGGAATGGTGGAAGTTTAGAAAAGAGTAAATAAAAAGAAAAAGAACAGAATGGCAAATACAATGAAAATTTCTTCTATTTTAAAAAAAAAGTTTGAGCTGTAACTTTCTCATTGCTGTGACTACAGTTAATATATACAAACATGTGAAGTACTTGGAAATGAAAGTGAATGTGATGTGAGTATTGTTTCTCATTTATCACTTCAATATACTTTTATTTTCCAATGCTCCTGCTTTTGTACATGCTGTGAGAATGAGGAGATAATTCTGCAGAGGGTTTTCAGGTTTTACCCTTGCTTTCCAGTGCACTGTAAAAATTGTCCTTGCAGCTTTTAGTCCCACAGAAGATCTTGAAAAATCACTGGGTTTGGTTGCTGTTGCCTATCGTCCAGGTTATGAACTGACCAGCTGTGACAGCAAAAGAAGATACGAGTAAAATGTTGAGCAGCCTGGGCAGGTGGGAGGTGTCCCTGCCCATGGCAGGGGGTTGGAACTAGATGGGCTTCAAGGTCCCTTCCAGCCCAACCCAGTCTGTGGTTCTGTGAGTAGTTCTCTGTTAGCTGAGTCCTGCTTTCCCCTATGTGGCTTATTTAGCATTAATAACAAGATTGAAGTGGTACAACTTTTCTTTCAGTGAGAACACTTCATTTGAATCCTTCCTCTCTGACTTCATAACTTCATATAACCTATAGGAATGATATCTTACACTTTTTTTTTTTTAATTCCATTTTATTTAGTTAGTAGTTCAAATCATTTAAGCAGGAGATAGAAGTTTGGAAGTCATGTATCTTAAGAAAACCAGCTTACAAAATGTAAGAATGGGTAAGGGATGAATGACAGAGCAAGGAAATAATAATAATACAAAACAAAACAAAAAAACAGTAAATCCCGTTGCCTTGTAAACTGGCAGTTTAATAGAGAACATATGGTATTGATGGTGCCCGATGATGAACAGCCACGGCCATATATTTCTCCCCTACAGGAGCATAATAGAGGTCTTAGGTTAGAAGACAAACCACAACGACATTACTTAAAAATACTCTAGGGAACTTTCCTATATGTGGGGCAAAATACATAACTATATATTTACTTTTACATGTTAAATGTGTATTTACTTTTACGTTAGAGCTAGCGTAGTGGTTGGGAAAATCACGGTGAGTAATTTCTATTAAGAAAATAAAGTGAAAAAACATTATTCTTTTTTTGGCTCAAGTGAACCCTATGCTGCTCAGTGAGATAATACTCAGCTTGGATTCATTTTTCACCTGAAAGAAATACGGCAAACCGATGCTAAGGAATAGAAAGAATATCCCTAGAATTGATGACTCCAAAGGATGGTTCCAGGAGAAGGGCTGAAGATGAATGCTGTAAACTTTTGACTCAGTCATGGATGACATTAAGTTTGCAGTCTTCAGATGAAAACATTTTGACTTTATAGGTTCTTCTAAGAATTTATATATTAAGCTTCCTGGCAGCTACGAGAAAAAATTACAAATGCTTCCATTTATCCTACAAAATCATTACTTTAAAAGAATTTAAATGATAGTAGAAAATGAATTTGATATAACTTAGTAGTATTATGGGTCTTGAAAGGCCTTGAGAAATCACAGAGGTAGGATCTAGACCACGCCAAGCAGAGTTTTGCCTAAGCTGCTCTTAGAAAAGCTTTAATAAACAAGAGAGGTAGGTATTCCTAAAGTCCAGGTGCAGGATGGAAAGTTGTCCTTTCTCTCTGCCCTAAAATGTAAAAGTACGTGACTTCTTACCTCTTCCCAGTGACTGTACGAAGAAATTGTAATTGCCTATTGACAAGATCATAGTCTGTCTGGATAATGGAATAAATAAATAAAAACAACCTGCAAAAAAATCTGTAATGCTTGAGTGAAGAATAGCCAAAAAGAGGGCAGATAGGGAAAGACATGAGAGACTTGGGTGGTTAGTGCAGGAAATTAGCAAAGATACATCAGGTGCTTCATGCTAATAGATCAAAGAAGTAACACCTGAAGGCCAGCAAATTTAAATTAAGAAAAAAAAAAAAAAGAGGAAAGTGTGCTATCTGCCCCATGGAGCTCAGCACTGCAAGGTAGGAGTGCTGGTGCTCCTCTTTAAATGGCGAACACTTACTTTGAATGCCTGGGTAGCCTGCTTTTTCATTATTATTATTTTTTCCTGGAACAAAACCCCATCCAGTCACATTCAGAGGAGACTTTCTGATAATGGATTTTGCAAATCCGCTGAGTGAACTGAAAGGTGAACGACTTAGGCGTTAGCCAGCGAGGCTCAGAGTCAGAGATAGGAGAGCTGTAAATGTTTAGCTGCTGCGCCTCATGGAGCTGTTAAATATTGCTCTCGGAATCAGTAGGTGGGTGGGGAAAGGTCACCTCTGCTACTTCATGCTGGTGGTAGGCTGACTGCGGAGGCACGGGATGAGCACAGGCAGCAGAGATTGTGGTCGAAGGAGAAGAGTTTGTGATTAGAAACACAAGTCTGTGGTTCTCCTGCGTTGTGGTCCTTCCCTGGGGCCTGTGTGCAAGCGGAGGTGGCCAGCAGCAGCACAGGGTTCGTGTTTTTTCAAGTTTTTCCAAGTGCTCCTTCCACGTTACAAGCTGTTGTACGTCAGGAGACACCCATACCTGGGTAGGAGTTTCTGCAGTTGTTACAGAAGTCATTAAACTTCCGTCTGTGTAGCGCACCTCTGTGCTTCTGCACCTTAAAGCAAACACGTGTGCCTTTTTTTTGAAACATCTCATTACCATTCTCTTCTCCTCTGCTGTCATTTTCATTAGCCAGCATTGTTGGAGTGAAGCTCTCGAACGCTGAGGCCTGATTTCAGCGTGCTGAGCAGTGACAGGAGGCCCCAGGAGAGCGTGAACGGGGCCTCAAAAACCACACGGAACCAGCACCGAGAGCGGAGGGAGGCTGGGACTTCTGCTCCTTATCCTCATTAGTCGGTAGATCTGCAATCATTATTAATAAGCTGGCCTGTGAGTCCTGTTTGTAAACAGAGACCTGCCAAACGGGTGGCTGTACGGTATGTCCTCCTGCAGTCATGGGGCTGATGGACAAGTATGAGCTTAGCGTGTGTGGTGAAGTATGTGAAAGTAAGAAATAGTAAAGTTTAGCTGTCCATCTTTAGTGATTTTTCTCCGGTTTTGCTGTACTATTCAAAGAATGAGCTTGTGGAAGATGATAATGACACATCTAGCCTTGCTGTGAGGAGATACCCTTCTCTAAGTGAGTGCATAGCTCTACTGCTTTTTTTTTTCCGTCAGCTTTGAGGAATATTGAAATGCCAGCACTAACGCAAACAGTATTAAAAAGTCTGCTTTGTTCTTCTGCTGTGCTGGTGTATTTATTTAGGATTGTGTTCCTCACTTTAATCACAGGTGAGGTGAGGAGGTGGTGGTTCAGAGAAGATTATGTAAAGGTCGAGGCTACGGCTTCAGATTTGAGGTCAAAGACCTTAATTGCTGCAAGATATGATATCAAGAGCTCCCGTCTTAGTAATTCTCGTGGGACAGGCTGGCCTGCAGAGAGATCTTCACCACTGGTATTTCTCTGGATCATAATTAGGAAAAACTGGGCTGATACTGCTTCTCTGGCAAGGTCACACAGAGCTCTTAGCGCTGCCTCGGTTTGACTTTAGTGAAAGGTGAGGGGATGGGCCCATGAGAAGTTAAGAACTTAAAATATCTGCTTTCCTTCCATGCCTCCCCCTAATTTATGTGCTAGCTGGAAAAAAAGAAAAAAAGTTTAAATACTAAGTTCCTAAGTTTTTAGACTAGACAAGCTGGAGGTAGCAGACATCTTTGCCATACAGATTGAGGAAAAAATAACTAGTAGCACATTACTTGAAAGACCCAAGGAGACTACTTTGGTTTTCTTTTAAATGAGTAAATAGATGACCATGCTTAGGGGGATTGCTGTGTTAATGTAGTTGGTTTTTACATTGCATAATAGATTGTGGGGGGATTTAGATTGCTTTGTGAGAACATGTGACTTAAACACTCCAGCTGCAAAGGCCCTGTTTGTCTTCGGGGGGGGGGGGGGAATTTTGGAAGGCCAACATGAAGTGTATGTGTCTGAGAGCCAGGAGGAGAGATTCACTTCTACGGGTGTTTGTGGTTTGTAAGTATTGCATTGGGAAGGCCTTGGAGTCCCTGAGGTGGCTGACGCTGAGCTCCTCGGGCACTTGCTAGTGGCAGTTGGGAGGTGAGGGCCGTGCCACGGAGCGCCGCCACCAGCGCTGTCCTCCGTGCTGCCCCAGGCAGGCCGCGCTGCCCCGGGAGGCTGCTGGCTGCGTGCAGGTAGGCCGGAGGCAATTCGGAGAAGGCTTAAATTAAACTCGATCAGGCACAGCAGCCCGGAGCTGGAGGGCCCTGTTCTGTGCGCAGATACACGCGCTTCCATCGATGGGATTTGAGGAAACATCTCCTGGTTTCAAAGGAGCAGGAAGCCTCTTTTCCATCCCTTCTGTGTTTAATTTCTGGCAGTCTTTTTTCCTCTCTCTTTTATATCAACCATTTCTTTTCTCTTTGAAGACTTTTTCATCGGATCTAAAATCTCAAGACTTAAACCGCATGTGGGTATAATTATGTCTCTTCATATTTACTTAGGAGGACATAATCCTGCTACTCGTTATCCATACAATATTAGCGACGACACATTTTCCTGTGCAGGGTTGTAAGCGATGTATTTTCATGAAGGAAGGGAAAAAAGGATAGATTTTTTAAATAAAACATCTCGTTTCAATAAAAGTGAGAAGGTGCTGCATTTAATATGTTAACCCCCATTATTTGAACTTGTTTTATAGTCTCTCTGTCTTGAGATCTTAAGGCTGGAAAGGAATTAAGGAGACCAAAGAAAGTCCCTCGACATGCCCATGTGCTGAAATAACAGGCAGGCAATCCTGCTTTATACAATGCTGTCTTCCTGTGTAGAACAATTAGTGCTAATATGGTAATGATAATCGTTTCTGTAAATTATTCTTAATTAACTGTTTATGTAATAAGATACTTAAGGATCTGTATTTAATAGTTCTGTGCTTTTTTTTTTTCCCCTGCTGATTGTTTTCCCCATATATTTCTTTTCTGTGCTAGTTCCTGTCTTCTGTTCAGTATTAACCATGTTATACCCAGACTTAAAAGTTGGCGTGGATGGTCTTTAATTACCACGAAATGCTGCATAGATGATCTAGTAACAGGTGGGTTCCTCCCTTCAGCAGTGTTGTAATTGCTCAGTGCTACTTTTTCAGCGATATCCTCAAGCTCCCTATATCCAGATCGTGAAGCCAGCAACCCTAAAAGTTATTGTCATTCCACAGTTTTCAGCAAAGGAAGAACCTGCTAAGTCATGTGCTTTCCAATTAGCTCCTATTGATCTGCTTTGGGCTTTTTTCATATTGGTAAGGCTATCTGCTGCCATCATTGTTTGTTTTCTTGTGTATATGTAAAGCATATACCAATATTTTATGTACGTAATTGGCCTAAGTTTCCATGTACTGCCTAATACAAAGTGCACATTTTCCTTTTTACTGTGGTTTATGTTTATTGCACGCGCTACATTGTTTTATGTGCACAGTGTGCTTATTGAATGTGTGATGTAGTCGGAGAGATTTTATATTCTATTCTTGGCATCATTAGTGCTGTTTTCCGAACTGATTTTCATCAGGCTATAGTTTAATTTAATTCACTTCATTATTTTGCAAAGCAGTTCCTATCTATTGGATTTCCCTTCTGTTGCTTTTAAAAACACCAATGTCTCAAAACAGTGAGAACCTAAGTATTTTTAGCTTTGTTTTTCTTTTTTCTTTTTTTTTTTGACATGTTCTGAGCATCGTAGGATTTCTGTAAGGCAGCCAATCAGTTAAAGACAAATACTGATAGCTTTACAAGTTAATTAGCACCTCAATTCATCAGTAGGCACACTCAAATTAATACTGAAGTAAGCATATCAGAACCTCATCCTTCGTTTGCATTTAGTGAAGGTGATTTTGCAATATGTTAATTTGTATTGTGTGCACAGAGATTGTAATTTTCATTGCTCTTATTTTTAGACCTGTTTAAAATCAGGGTCTAAGATCTGACAGGAATTGGCTTGCTTCAGCTTGTTTAAAGAATACTGAAAATTCAGTCAACTGCCAGGATTTATTCTGATAAGTAACACTGGCTAATGTCTTTTTCTGTTCATTCACTTACGAGTTAGGTATTTCTTTCACTATGTTGGTTTCTTTTCAAGTATATGCAGCTTAGGGCTTTTGATGTAAATAAATGTAACTACATGACTAGAACAGGAAAAATAACTTCAGCCTAATCAAGCTTTAATTGTCTGGATTAGTAAGACCTACAATAATTAAGATACTTTGCGAAAGTAATAAGCTATTCATATTCACTCCATTGCATCCTTACATTTTCGCTACATAGGCTTTTCTTTCAAAGACTGAAAGAAATGGTGGAACGAAATATTTACACTAATGGTGAGCTGTAGTATACATGAGAACAAATAATTGGAATTTCAAGACTTGGTATTTTGGGAATAGTACAGATAATTACTATTTATTGTTGTCCCCTCAGCTGCAGCATATTGTGAAAAAGTAGCTAATATAAATTACTCTTCCTTTAGAGATGATTACTCTGGGAACACTTCATCAAGAGTAGTCTGCACTGCTGCAAAAGCATCCATCCAAGTGCTGTCGGTGACCGAATGAAATGAGCAGAAAGCCAGAAGCTCTGCAGCACTCCTTCCTGTGCCAGCCCAGAGAAGGAAAGTCCTCTGAGCTGAGCCCATACGTTACCCAGATCAATCATACCAGCGCAAGTCTAATTTTACAGTGCTGCTTAGGGCTTAATCCGATGGAAATGCATCAGTATTTGCTATGCTAGCTGAATATCCATAGTCTAAGCAAGTAGTTATTCCCAACACTGATGTGTTGATTTGGAGTATATTGAAAGCAGAAATCAGGACTGTATCTCTCAAGAACACCGCTCCTGTCTGTGTTCTGTTTTTTAGGAGTATTCTTCAGGGTTTTTTAGCGTATGTACTGTGTATATATACTGCACGTATACTGTGCCATCATGTCTTCCTTTGGTTCTTGGGGAAGAGCTGAAGCAGAGGAAATCTGAGTTGATCCTGTTTATTGTAAGCACGCTAGGCAGAATGGATTGGCTGCCTGTTGGAATAGACACTTCCAGCAAAAGTTCTTGAACAATGTACAGGTAAATGTTTCTTGTAATCAAGGCTGATTAAATTAACGATCAGAAAGATGTCCCTGCCCCCTCAGGCTCATCACAACCTTGTTCTCATCTCAAATTCTTCTAGCCTTTCCAGAGAGGTTTTTATTAGCTCTTTCTAATCCCCAAATAATTACTCTAGACAAAGAGCTATTTGTAGGGAACATCTTGTCCAAGGAAAAGGGATCGCAAGAAATCACTGTCCCTAATAAATTCTCCTGCGCTCTGCGACACGAGATTTTCTGGTTGTCCTTGATCTTGAATCACAACTGGGTCGCTGAAGCTCCTGGGGGAAGGTTCCTCTGTCTACAGAGACACCTCCTTCCTGGGCAATGGGGTTGAAATTTAAATCTTAAACCATGTTGAAAAAGGAGCAAGAACGTTTTGAGCAAACTCCCAAAAGGGAGAGTGGACTTCTTGTAAGAGTTTGTTTGCCCCCACGCCTTGGCTACCTAGGTCCAGGCTGTGCAGCTACATTTACCTCTACTTAAAAGACCTGAGTCCTCCAGGAATGCGCACCTTTTCTTAGTGTGTAGAGCAAGGGTTCCACCTTCCTTTTAAATACTGTCACCACCAGAAAAGGGGGATGATTCTGATGATTGTGCTGCTGCCCTTTTGTAAAGTAGTTCGGTGATTGCAGGAGTAGGAGGTGAGAAAACCAACAGGATCATTAGTTCTTTAAAGTTCCCATTTTTTTCCTTTATAGCTGTCTCTAAGAAAACGTTCTGAATTTCTTGGCTATTATTTCAGAAATCATCAGTTTTTGTGGGGAGCTTTACAGCACTGACAGCAAAAATAAACAAACAAAAATAACATAGACTGTTTTATATACCTAAAAATAATATATTTACTTGTTAGCAGAATGCCCACTAACACCGAGACTATCTGCCCACACCTATCTCTGTTTTAAGGGAACATGTCTTTACTACTGAAAACAGAGAAATTAATCATAAATGGCTTGTTCTACAAAACACACTCCTAGGGATAGGGAAGGTCTGATTTTTTTCCCCTTCAAATAAGGAAACTTAAATTACTTAAGGGACTACTTAGCTTCCACTGGTGCAATTAGATTAATGTAGGAGGAATCTTGATTTATTTCCAGAGATGAGTGTATGTTTCTAGGTCAGTAACTCTATTTAGAACAAAAGATCTTAAGGTTTTGTAAAATAAATCAGACGTAGGGCTAGGTGTGCTACTTCCCACTTAGATTTTGGTTTAGTGTTCATAGGGTTATTTTTTGCCCTTTTCTTGAGAAGTGGCAAGAGTCTAAGTGTTAAAGTTCAGAAGTAATAAATGAATTGGGAAAGAGGGGAAGTAGCAATAAAACCATGATCTTCATTTGCTTTGTCACAGGAGTGATGTCAGTCATTCTGAACTGGTACCAGAAGCCAGGAAGGGGAGAACTACAGAGGCAGTGAGGTTTGTTAGCAGTACAGTACTGTCCAAAGCAGCAGAAACGAAAGTGGAGGACTGAAAGATACAATGATACTGAATTACTGGGCAATAAAACAGCAGTGCTGATGATATAAAGCGATGGACATGGAGAAAAAAACAGTACTAAATTTATATAGACACAGGTGGGCTCTCATTTCTCAGTCACCATTTTGGAAAGACACCCGTTAAGTTTATTTCTACAAAAATAATGACCATGACACTTTCTGTATGACTCAAGTAGAGATTTCTGGATCTGGCTCCTTTATGTAACTTAAAGAATATGTCATAAAGGATGCAAATTTTATCAAACAAAACAAGGTCAAATGTACAGCATGTTGCAGTATGTACTACTGGTTTGGTAATGCATCTGCTGACATACTTCAGAACACAATTATTAAAACTTGACTTTTTGGAGGAATGAAAAATCAAAGAATTATTTGAGCCTCTCTGAATATACGAGATGCCACACAAGACTGAAAATTAACTAATGTTTCTTGTGGAAAAATATCCTCTGGCAAACTGTTAAGTGTAAATTTTGAGGAAGTTTTATGTCTCTATGCTAGTTAAAAAAGAATCTTCTTTCCCATTAGATGCTCGGTATAATAAACTTTCTTCATGATAGCTAAGCTACCCAGGGGAATTTATGGTAAACGTTGGCTTAGAAAACAACCTCGCTCCTAAAAAAGCCCCAGCTCTTTCTCTCCCAAGGATCCCTTTCTTAGTCCTTGAACACTAAACTGTGAACCAGTCTGTTGCCCATCTGCTGGAACCTGCTGCCATTTACAACCACTTTTGAGTGCAGTTGCAAAGATTTGTGACTGAGCTAATTACCCGACAATATCTGAGTTTACAGCCTGATAGTTAATTATTCTGTGTATGCCGTGTACTGTAGTCTACATGTAAACAGTCTCTGGCAAGAAAAATAATCCTCCACCATAAAATGGAGAGTGTTCTGAGAAGTATTCTCTGTTTGCATCTCGGGAACAGGGTGCTCTCTATCGTGTTTCAGCTTCTTGGGGTATTTTATGGGGTATTTTATAAGGTGACCGGTTACGTATAAGCATAGTTTATCCCCATTGGTAATGATGCATATGCAATTGTAGTCTGAATACTAATCCTGAAATATAGTTTAGGCTCCTTTTGTATTCATGATAGATTTTATGAACCTTTTTCATTGCTGGTGATGTCAGCAGAATCTTTCTATTGAATTATGGATTAGACATTTAATCAAGGTCTGTGCATTATTATACAAGTCTCTTCTCTGTTTTCTCCTGAAAAATGAGATAAAAAATGAGATTCACAATGGAATCAAGTGAACACCTGATAAATAAAATTCAACTTTGCATCTCATATCTTTGTCTAACAACAAGCAGATAGAAAACAAGAGGTGTATGTCCAGCAGGCATTTCTACTGAAAGCCAACGATATTTTCTACATAAGTAAGGAAGGAATACAAAATACAGACTCATTTTTGCTGACTCTGATGCACTGCTTTGTGGTCGCTCCTGCAGGTGTTAGTTTTAAAGCATATGTTTGTCCTGGTGCTTCTTTTCTCAGCATCTTGAATCACAGTTGAGAAGTGGCTACATGACCAGTTCAGGACTACCGGGCTCTCTGGTTTAGCAATTACATCAGTTTATTTCTTCCAAATTATTTGTCCAACTGTCTTTTAAAACCATTTCCATGAGTTGCTAGGATACATTTCTATAAATGGAAACTGTTTACACAGCCTCAACATGATAAATCTTTGTATTTCACTTGTTTCTTGCCAAGACTTCATTGTAAGGCACTGCTGAAGTTTACCAAGCTCTGGAAATTGTCATATAATCCTGCTTCTTTGTTTGTTATAATCAGAGAAATACAGAGCTGATTAAATGAATCTTGTTTTGTCTACTATTATTAACTCCTTTGATGAGCTTTACAGCGACATTATTCCGAAGGATGTTCAGTCTGCTCAGCCCTGACCAAGGCACCTCCTCACCAGCTGATAAGCAAATGTTACTGGACAAGGTAGTTATAAGCTAAATAAGCCTGAGAAGTCTCACTTTCATACATTTGTACATTCACACACATGCTTTAAAAATGAAGAGAACAAGAGCTCTCAAGCCTTCTTGCAGGCTTGGAAAAATATCTGTATCCGTTGATTCTTGGATTTTTCAGAAAGAAACATGTTTTACTGGCTTACGTGCGGAATCCTTGGAACATGCTAAGACTTTGATCTTCTTGTACTCTAGAGTTTGTCTTTGAATTAATTCTAGGTGGCATCAATTTTCTTGTGTCAGCACGGTTGTAGCTTGGTCAAAGGGTGCAGGAGCTGGATTTTCCGTTCAGGAGGCCACTGCCTTTTTTTCCTGAGATTTGTGAAAAGGTGAGATCAGATAGCTTGAAACAAAGTCAAACTCAAAAAATGTGATCCCAAGAATCAAATTTTTCTCATACCATCTGCTGTAACTTTCCTTGTGCAATGCTAATGTTAGGTTTCCTAAAATATAAAGTTTTTATATATCAGTAATCTTTTAACCATAAAATCTGTACAATACAAATATTTTTGACATATGAATTCATATTTTAATCTGCCGTTTCAGGCTCAGTGTTGATGTTTTTAATGTCAAATAGATTTTATTTTTGTGGTATCACGTAGGAGGGTGGTTGAAGAAAGAAATGGCATTTAAATTTTAAAAGAATTTTTCTGAAATGGTTGGTCTGAGATTAGTCGTATTAGCGACTGGTGTGATTCTTTCAAGCCAGTCCAATAGGCAGTTAAATAATTGCTACGGACATAATCAACAATCAGATTATATTGAATGCCTGCAGACTCCACCAGAAAGGTCTAAGGGAAAGCTATTAAAGATGAAACAAAACATAGCATTTAAATCCTAGCACGAGAAGCAGCCAGACAAAGGGAACACAGATCGCGGTTTGATTACCCCTGCAGAAAAATAATATTTGGTATTGGTAATTGAAAGCGTTTAAAAGTATGAATACTCTCTTTTTTTGTATGTCTAAAAAGGTGTTTGACAAACCATAGCTGTGTGCATACGTGGTACCTCAAGGAAATGTGGGAATAATGGCTGTAACTTGTGCAGGTCTTTGTATGGATCCTGGAGGTGTCAGAGAAGGAAACTGTCAAGGGCAGTGTACAGCTTCTTAGTATTTCAGGCTGGCCAGAAATGTGGTTGTTTTTCAATATATATATATTTTTTTAAAGCTTGTAAAAGTAGCTGCATGGCTGACGCATTACAGAGTTACATCCCCTAATGATTTTTTCAGATGCAGCCTTTCTATCTTGGTTGCTTAAAGGCAACCTGAAGATCTGTTGATATATGAAGGTGAAAGAGTATCAGAAGGTTTTGTGTATCTTTTTCTGTTGGCCAGGAACAACTTCTTAACTGCAGAAAGTTAAAGCCATTCTTTCCTCTCTATTCTAGAAGCAAGATTCCTGTATATTATAGAAGTATATATGGTATTTCATACGACCTAGGAGGAGAACCTGCATGTGGCCTTTATGCCTTTTGCCTCATGTTGTGGTCATTGCTCTAAGGAATCTCTCGTTATTTTGCCTTACTCAGACATTGCTAGAATGGCATAAAAGAAAACATAGTCAATTGAAGAATTATGTTCATCATATTTAGCTTAGATATGATAGCAAAATACATTTTTTCAGTTGCATTTCCTGGCAGGGTACTGGGAGATGAAATGTAGGCTTGGGCAATGTGTAACTGGGGAGGAAAGTTAAAGATTTTACTTCTGCTAGGCCTAAGGTTTAGAGGGTATTTTGTGTGGATATGGTTGGTAAAAAGTGGAATCCAATGTGTGGCTTCTGATTAAAGCAAGTACTGGTAGAGGCAAAGGAAAGCCCCCAGACAGTGTGGATGCTGCAGGAGGGTGCAGTGGAATAAGGACAAATGTGAGCAAGGAGACCTTTTCTTTCCCTGTAATAGCACTGAAAACCTCCAAGCTGCTGTTTGCTCCTGTCTTTATATGATCACCTCGTAATGGACGGCCTTGGTGGGTACTGAACTCTTCTATCTCCCAGTTACTGCAGGAGCGTTACCTGCAGCTTTTCTCCCAGCTTGGTGTCAGTCCGAATCTCTCACCAGAACAACAGTTTCCTTGGGAAACTGACTAAAAATAGTAGCAAAGAGGAAATAAATCCAATTCTGTTAATACCTAGTATCTTACGAGGGAAAAAACATTATCCATGTCTCTGGATTACCAGAGTGTTTGAAGCTGCAGCCATAATTTAGATGTATTTTATTTTATTTTCTTACATAAATGTGACTTACTCAAACTATGTTGAATTAGGAAACTCATGAATAAATATTTTGACATAATCAGAATTATATGGCTAGAAATTGACCTACTTTGCATGACAGATGCTTGAGAGTCCCCTAGCTAATAGCACACCAACCTGGCAGAGCAATGCCCTACCTTACAATACACGAAGATGCATACAGACCTTGAATTACTTGACTGTTGGTTGGTTTGTTTGTTGTTGTTTTTTTCATGGAGATTAGACATGGTCAATTTTGTTTGTAAATGGGTAAGTTGTAGGCAAGTTACTGAGAAGGCATTGGGTTGCAGTCCAAAGAGGACTTGTGCATCATTTGATCAGTGCTTTCAACACAGTCTTGCAAAATACTGTTAGTGTTAGAAATAGCCAGAAAAGCTTCATGATACCAGGGATCAAATAACTAGAGGATCTCACTAAGTAGACAGATCTTACACTCTTCAGAAGATGATCAAAAAAAAAAAAAAAAAGAAAGAAAGAAAGAAGCACTGCACAAGGAATAATAATGTTTTAGAAGTCTGGCAATATTTTAATGATAGATTCTATTTTTCTCCCCAAGGCTGTTCTTAATGCCTGTGTTGATTTTGGCAGACTGATCTTATCTGCATGTCCTTAAAGCTAATATTATAAGGGTTTTGTACAGGTTAACAAAACTCAGACCAAAGAATAAAACAGTCTTCACCTCCTTTTTAATTTATATGTATTTTTTTGAAGTTATCTTCCTTTATTTTAAAATAACGACACAGGCGATTTAACAGTTTAGGTGCACTTTGCGCATAATGTAGTTTTCAGGCTTCATAAATTTTTCTTGTTCAATTCTACCACAAGACACAGTAGTGCTTTCTATTTTGAAATAACATTGCTTTTTCTTTTTAATGGGAGAAAGGTAACTTTGTCTTGTCCCTGTTTCCGGGAACAAAACCATCTCCTCTTTTGTATCATTCATGCAGTGAAGAGTAACATCATATTCTGCTTCATTAGCTCCTGTTTTCCCAGCTGTTTTCTCCATTTTTGAAGAACTTCTATAGATGAAATCAACTTTGTGCACACTTCTTCTCCCCCAGCCTTCAGCAGAAAATGATTTTGCTCCCCTGTAATGAACCCTTATTACCACAAAGGTAGTAGAAATGCATGTATAACCTTGGCAAATGTCTTCTCTTTCAACTCTCCTCCTCCTCTTCTTCTTTGATGCTGAACTTTATTGGTAGAGTTTTTCAGGCAGCGAGGGTATCAGTTTTAAATAGGTGAGGTTTGGAGGACACCGATTTGCAGCCTGGGGTCTTGGGAAACTCCTCCAAAGAGCAAGGGACAGAAGTGGTTATGTGGCTGGTCGTTACCGTCACCCTTTTCAAGAGGTTCTCTCTCCCATGCTGGGTGCTTTGAAGGAAGGTTGTTAGTGATTTCATTCTGGTCATGCCATTCCTTCACCCCATTCTGTAGATACCGGACTGGTCTTCATGGCTAGCAAATTTGTTAAAATGTTTAACTTTATACAAATTCTGGTAGCACAAAGCGCTTGGCTTTGGCCTTTTATGCTGTTTCCACTGGCAGACCAACAGGCGGCTTGGATTCAGCCACCACAGGTGAGCTTGGCAGGCAGCTCGGTCCTCAGGCCCTTACAGCTCAACCTCTTTACCAAAGGTCTTGAAAAATCACTCCAATTTTTCCCAGTTGAGTGGTTTCCTTTCCGGTTCCTTGAAGTAATCCGGTGGGTTTTGGTGGTGGTGATTTGGCTTTGTTGCATTTTACTACTTTTCCGACAATGCTGTTTCATTCTCAGTTTCCTGAGTAGCACCCCAAACACTGGCTCCTGAGCAGCTGGTTCCAGAAACCAGAGTTATCCTGATGTGCTGGTCCTCCGTGGCACACGAGGAGCTCAAACCCCAGTCTCTTACCTCTGGAATTTGTTCTGGCGCAGGGGTGTTTCACTTCTTATTAACGTTTTGCCCAAGGGTGATTGCCGGCAGTAGTCTTTTCATTTCTGCCTCCTGCTGCCGCTTTGACAATAGGAACGGCAGCAGGAGGCAAAAATGAAAGGACCAGATTGAAAGAAGCACTTTGCCACTGTTGTAATTTTGAAATTGATGGCGTTTTTTAGCCCAAAGTCTCAGGAAAAAAGCTGCTTTTCTCTTTGCCTCCTATTGTTTTTCCAACAGGGAGAGACATTCTCTGATGTTGCAGAGGCAGTGGGAGGCCAAAATGAAAATAATTTTCTTCCTGAAACATTGGATTGCAAAAAGTGAACAATTTCAACAGGGATCTAGCGCTTTGTTTTCTTGTTGACTGCCATGTGGCGAATACTGGTATTTCTGTTTGCCTGTAGAAAACAAATAGCAGCTGCTTCTCTTATTGAATTAACATCATCATAGGATGATTTTGATAAATCTACTTACTGTGAGTTTTTAACATGTCATTTTCATTCTTCCCCTTTTTCCTGCACCAGAAGAGGCTTTGTAATGTGGATACCTAATTCCCTTCCGAGGGAGCCAGTCAGGGAGCAGAAGCATGGGCTTTGCAGGGCAGTTTGCAGATATTTGCAGCCCTCTCCATGGACAAAGAGGATGGCTCAAGGGGAAGGGTTGCATCCCGAGGTAGCCCTAGCACACAGCCCTGATTTCATCCGCTTTGCCCCAAGTGCCATTTCTGTGGGTGCACACAGCACCAATGCATTGGGAATCCACAGTGTTGGCAAGAGAGTAAAGTTTAAATCAATGAATAATGCCTTTGTCCACCTGCTTTAGTTGTTTTGGGCTATTGCTCTTTTCTTGGGTGACTTTCATATATGTAATTAGTTATCTTGAATAAAAAGATTTTTCTTTTATTGAACATGTGAGAAATTTGGGAATGCTAATCGGAGCATAACTTTTTCTTAACTTGCTCTTTTTGCAGTCTCGGAGAATTAACATTTATCATAGAGCAGCACAAGAATTTGGCCTTTGTATGAAGTGAACTGATTCTCCACCCTTTTTCTTTCTTTATACATAACAAAAGCTAAATTATTTGATAAACTCATCAACAGAATATATTTGTATGCTTTGAAGTATTAATTGTGAATTTACGTGTCTCACTGTGATTTTGGGGCACTGCGTGTAGGTGCAGGAATGTATGAGATGTGGATTAAAGTCTAATTAAAATTGTTCCTGAAAACTGCAGTCTTAAAGCCAGATAAAGGTAGATACATAGAAGCAGATTTATTTTTTTCAGAAGTTCTGAGTACTTCTTGTAAAATTGAAGAGAGTCAGGGGGATTCAGCAACAAGATTGCAAACTGATATTTGGTCACATACCAAATTTACTCAGAGTCCCATCTTTAAAAGCTCAGCTTGTCTGGTTTTGGCTACCTTTTCAGCTGCTGCAGTGGAGTTTGGAATACGAGGCAATTCTAATTCACTTTCCTCTTCTCCAGCTGGTTCCAATTTGGTTGGCAAATGACACATTCTGGCATAATTTAACACCTCCATTTAGACTAGCCTCTCCTTGCTGCTCTGGAAGTCCTTTCTATAGATTTTTGGCGGCAGATGATATCTGCTGGTTGTTTTGCTTGGGCATATTAACGCAGCCGTAATGCGTCCCTTTGTTTTCAGTGAGTCTGGGCTTTTACTGTGCGCCTGAAAAATTCTTTTTGCTTATTAGTACTAATTAAGGATCACTGTAAAATCAAAATCACAGAAATGCAGAGACGGAGTAAACATTTTTCAACCACCTTTTATCAAAATCATCTCTCTCAGAAACACACAATTTCATACTGAGATCAGGCAAGGGGGTAAAGAACGAACCGGTCGATGACCCTGTTTTCCCAAGGGCCACACTTACTTGACATTTCAATGTCTACTTGATTTAAACATTTACCTAAGCTTTGAAACGCTAGCTGGACAAAGTTTGCTGAACTGTCTTCCCTCTTTTAAAGAGGAAAATTTGCAAAAAAAAAAAAAAAAAAAATTTTCTCCCTTCCCCTTTAGTTGCACAGAAAACATAATTTTCATTTTTAATCTCCTAGGCAGAAAAGGGCCCACCAACTGTTCCGTGTTTCACTTTTGTTTGTTCCCTAGAGCTTGCTGAACAAGGCCGGTACCCAAAACGAAGTTTTATTGCAGTGTCTTTTTTCAGTTTATACCGTTGTAGAGCCTAGGATTTTGGCAGCTTCTGCTTCTGGCCTGTGGAAAGGCGCCTTACAAAATGGCTCTCAAAGATTTATGAAGACTTGCATGGAACAGGGGCTGAAAGGAAGTTTAATTACATTCAGCTTCTGGTCATTTCTGCGTCTGACGATGTGCCCGTGTACTGTCATCTCAAAGACTATCTAAGAAAATAAAATTGATCAGTGAGCCTTCTGGCTAAAACTAAAATGAGTGCTTTGTCATCTGCCCACGGAGCGTGGGTGCTCAGTCACTGTCAGCTCCGGCGTGCTCGCCCTGGACTCTCTAGCACTGAGATTTGTCCAGAAGTTTAATCAAACATTATTTTATACTGAGGCCTTCTCTGTAAATAATTGAATTCTTCTTTTGACATACTCCCACGTAATTCTTTGTACTATAAAGAAATAATTTAATCTATTCCATGCTTTGCTTTGGAGACGGTAAAATGTACGTCTTGTTTTGTCCTAGCTCATGTAGAGCACAAAATGTTAGGATAAAAACTTGACAGCTACAGTTGCTGTCACCTTGTGAATGACATCTCTACTCATAAAGCTCTGATCAAAGGCAGCAAATAATATGGAAACCTCTTATTTATATAGTAAACTCGGTTCTGAGAGTGAGACTGTGTAGGTGTCTTCAAGTACCGTAATTCACAGGCTAATAATGCCAGGAGCCATAAAATCTCTCAGTTGGAGGTTACAGTGAATAGCAGTGCTAACAATTGGGAAATACTGCTGAGATGATAGTCTGAATGATGATTGAGTTTTCCTGGAGAGCCCTTATTGGTGTTTAAAATAGTAGGTAATGTTTTTAGCTTTAACTGTAATGGATGTTCCTTGAGCCTTCAGAGCAGATTTTGTTTCACCTCTTTAAACGGTTTATCATTTTCCCAAAAAAATACTGTCTTAAAATATTTGCGTTGCTGTCAAAAGTGGGCATTTTACCTTTTTCTGAGCAGAGGACTGTAGCACCAGTTTTCTGATGCTACAGGACTTTAGCACCAGTGGAGCAGGAGGGAGGCTTCCCTCATCTGGCTCCTCTTAGGGGCTCGTGTGCTCCTGCTGGTGCTCCTGGGCAAGGGCAGCTCCTAGGAGGAGGTAGGATTCTTGGTAGGAGGATGTTTAAAGGATAGTTTGCTGAGGTTTTCTGTTGTACCATGGAGACACCACTTTGTTAATGTAATAGACCCCAACAGAGTTCTCTTGTTGACCCTACAGCACGCAGGTAGGTAAGGTAAGCTGAAGGTACTCCGGTACTGCAGGCATTTCCAAGTATCCCTGTGGGGTGGCGAAAGGAAAAGTTTCCATCACATGCAAGTTGCACTCATACACTGTTACCAAGAGTTTTCTGTAGGTTCCTATAAAAAAAAAAAATGTACTTACTTCCTTGAAAATGGCTAATTGTAAAAGAAACTTACTTAAGGAACAATGTTAGAGGAAGAGAACCCAGGTGGTGACACCAGAAGTTAAACTGGGTGCACGTACGCTGCTAGATATTAGGTGTTTTCTCTTCTAAAATCTGTTATCTTAAAAAAAAAGTGAAAAGATATTATTTTGGTATCAGATTCCTAGGTGCAGCACAGCGTTTTTGGGCAGTTGTGCTCCCAAAGTCTTCAGTGACAAATAAACAATCTGACAACTTGGGGTTTTCTACCCTTAACAGAAAAGTTCAAAAACGAGATTAACAGCTAGGAGGATTTGGATTTTTGTTGTTGTTATTATTATTAGTTTTAAGACCCTGTGTAGACATACTGCTCTGATATTTGTTATGCCTATGAAAGAGCAGTTGTGCTCCCAAAGTGTTGTGATCTTGATAACAAGATCCATCCCATGGTGTTTTGGGGCCCTGGGCATCAGACCTGCGGTTCTGGGCAGCCATCGAGAAAATGGTGCCAGCAAGGGGAATAACCTGGCTGAGCTATTCCTGATTCCTTCAGGAACTGCTTTTGTACTGAAAGGTACCTATAATTATGTATATTTTCTCTTTAACACCTGCTTCTGTACTTTTTTTTCTTTCCTGGGGAAATCTGTAGTTGATTAAAATTACCGTGAATTTTCTTCAGATAATTGTTACCAAACGAAGCCGTGCACAGCGTGTGCGTGCATCTGTGCAAATACATAAAAGTATGGATAAACATATATGTGGATATAGGGGCATATATAAGCACGGCTAAGAGGAAATCTCTCTTATTTAGCAGTTAATCCACTAGTCCTCAGCGTGTGCGGTGCCTTAGAGGTCACGCTGCACTGCAGTGCTCTGTTCGGTGTTCTCCTGCGCGGCACTGCTATAAAAATGCTAATTGTCCCCATGAAGATGTAGGCTGTTTGTAAGTGTGTATATGATTGTTTTGCAGCCTGGCGAGATGTAAGGCGGTGTTATTTCAGGTTTATAATTTGAATGTGTGATGAATGCAACTTTGACAGTTTATTAGTTAGAAAAGGGGGGAAAAAAAAGACGGTGCTGTGTCGTTCTTCAGTGAATTGATTGCCAGGAGCATGTTATTGACTTTGGTGATAATATCATTATATATTTTACGGTCATAAAATCAAGAAATTCAGATTATGCCTTGAGGGCTTTACACATTTAAATAAAGGATATAGCCATTTCCAGGGCTATTGGTTTAGATTGCTGGATGCTGTGAGGAATGCGGAGTGTGCTATGAGAACACGCAGAAAAAGCAACAGTGTGCTTACTGCTGTGACACTTTGGTTTATTTTCTTTTTTGTGTTTATGAAACACCCTCACTTACAATCCCCCTGGGAGAATGAACAGAGTTTACTCGACGTCTTAGCATATTAACGCACTGCTCGCTCAGTGCTCTGTTGGGCCAGGAGCTGAAAGGAAGCGCCATCCTTGACTTGTACCAGGAGTGAGGGTAAGGCTTCCTGAAGCCCCCACCGAAATTCACAGCCTTGGAAGGAAATCTGGAGTGATGTCCAGTCTGCATTTACATTGGGTGGAGTCAGCTAACCTCATGCAAACGCAGCTCTCCAGCTTCACACCGCGGCTGGTGGCACCGCTGCACCAGCAGCCCCAGGCCCACGACTGGTAAGGAGAGCCCAGCACAGGCCGCTTGGAGCTGGATTCGCTGCGGTGGCTTATTTTCTTCTTGGGCTGTATAAGAGGGGTTTGAGAAGTTTTTTTCTAGTCACATCTTGGGGTTGAAGGCACTTGAGCTAGTTGGGTTGAGTACTCGGAGTTCAGGGTACAAGTCTGGCTCTAGCGTGATGAAGGCATCTTAAGGCAGATTGCCTTGAACAAAAATGATTGAATGCATTTAAAACCTCGTTTATTACTTTCACAGTAGGTTTATTGAGATAGATAAAATACCCTAAACCTAATTGTGATGATAAGGCTCTCTCTACTTCAGATGGAAGCTCAGAAGAGCTCTGGGGTTCTTGTGCTCGTCGGGGCTGCCGGAGGTCCAAACGCAACGTTTCAGCGCTGCAGCGAAGGTCATGTTCTTCCACATGGGCATGAGCAGTGGCTCCAGCTGGAATGCATATGGCTTGAAGGGGAACGGTGACATATACAGAAGTAGATGAAATAATTAGTCATACATTTACATTTACAGGGCCTCTGAGGATTATAAATCTATATGCGGCAAACCAAACATTTCTTTGCCTGTGTCAACAGTGGCATGCTTTCTAATTAGAAGCCATCACCTTTCTAAATAGAACTTGTGGGGCATTGGCGTTCTTTTTGCCTTTATATTTTTTCTCAGTGTGGGGCACGAGAATCAAGTCTGGTTTCATTTTGGATAGTAAGGTGCTTGTGTTCAGTTGCAAACAAGTGCTTGGGATATGTGCTTTGTGAAAAGCGATTTATGAAGGCAAATGATTAGAGCAAATGATTGCAAAATAGCTATTGGTCTTGAAGTTAAAGTTTAATAGTAAAAAATAATTTCCACTCGTTTCAGAATGGGTTAGTGGTGCTGGTCATCTGATGAGGAATCCTGGGCAGACCCCTCCTGCACAGGGCATGGTGGGCAACTAAGATGGGCATCAGCTTCTTGCCTGGTGTGGCTTCAGCAGCTGTGGTGGTCTCTGTGGTCAAGAAATTCTAAAATGGGATCTTAGGAAATATGTGTTGTGGAAAGAAGTACGTGTCATTAAATACATGTTCTAATTTGCTCTGAAGTGTTGTCTAGTAATGATATGAGACCTCAAGCTTCAGTTTTCCTTAAAATCGGCGTAGCTGGTTTGTGAATTCCTACCTCCCTGTCCTTGAGAAGTTACTTCTGGTTTGAGGAAGGCAAGCTGAGAGCAAAACCCCAAGGTTTTGAAGTGCAGCTTCTCGGTGTTGAGCTAAGCTAAGTTCCAGCGCACGGTGCAGCACTGGCAGGAAAGGGCTGGTGAGCTGGTGTGCCAGCGGGTCACACCAACGCAGGGTCTGCAGCCAGGAGAAGATGGATCCCCCTTGTTACACCAACAGAAAGGGGCAGCACTTTCCTGGATGGGTTTCTGGCACATACACAAACCACGGTCTGGTGGTTTAATGTTAGCACCCACCCTCCTCTAAAGCTTAAGAAGAATTACAGCCTTGTAATTCAGGCATCTCTTATTTATAGTTTCAAACACAGACAGGATCTTGTTCATGAACTGCCCTTTAAAAAAAATTGTTTTTTATGATGAGACGTTGATGAGAGCCTGGACAATCTGCCTTATCAGTGTCCAGTGCGCAAACGAAGTGTCGCTGTATGTACATCTCATATCCTGCGAGGGCAATAAAATCAGCTACACTGATGGTGTTTGTCACATGGTGATTTACCAAGCAGGGGCAAGTTTTTCAGTGCAAGTTGCAGTACCAGTATTTGGAAATCCAGTATGAACATAGATCGGGGGAAATCGGGACATACACTGAGGAGCAGCAAGTGTTGCAGATGGCTGGCTCGTAATATAGGGCAGTGTGCTTGAGCGTTGCTTTTTCATGGGACATACTGCTCTAGGGTTTTTATGGCTGAATTTGTAGTCTCTAGTAATTTGCAGTTTCCACCACAGTTTAAAATATTGACATCATTTTCAGGTTGATGATTTTTCCCAGTCATTTATCCCAAAAGCACTTTATCCTACTTAATCTGGGTCATAATTGACATGGGACTTGTGCATAAGCAAACATAGCCATAAGTCGTATTTGAATGGGCTATTAATGTCATGGATTTACTTTCATTCTGAAAAATAGATCATAGGTTGGAATAAGTATAAATGTTCAAACAACTGGATGAATGCAAGCCGGTTACCGTGACTCAGACCCAGGAAGCACTCTTGAACACTTACGTACCCCGAGTCACAGCGATACTAGTATTAGCTAACAGCTGCCTTCTGCTATAATGAAGATGTAAGGTTGAAAATTGTTGGCAAGAAAGCTGTTGGAATTGAATTTTATTTACTGCAAAACAACAGGATATCTTTGAAAGTATGGAAAACATACGGAAAAGTCCACTGTTATCCTTGTAGTTTGTCGTGTCTCCAGATGTTCTCCCTCCTGCCCCACACTGGGGGCTGAAAGTGGAAAAGGTTTTGTCATCGTTTTCAGCTGGCAGTGCCAACATCTGCCTCAGCATTTCCCTGAGGCATTCTGTCAGTGTTACTTCGAGTTTTGGATTTATCATTTTTGTCTCATTTGTAGGTTTTTGTTTGTTTTATGCTACTGATACTTTTAATGAAATGCCATGTATGAAATTTCAACCTCTGTTTAATTCCTTTCAAGGGACAGGACTGGAAACAAATCAAGGGAAATGGCTGGGTGACCGCTGAACTATGTCAGCAACACTCATCAGCTGCCTTATTTTTAAGGAGCTCTAAATAAAGCATTAAGACATTGCTCTGAACTGATACTTGTCATTGAAAGAAATTGTGTTTGCATGCTCAAACACACCCAAAGACCTCAATGTGCTTAAAATAGCTCTATTTTTTAACGTACATTTAGTCCATCCCTAGTTCACGGCATGGGCTGTGCTGTCCTCTGGGTGAAGGAGAGCCAAAGGAGTTTCTTCATTTGGAAGAACTCTTTATTGCTCATGCACACTCTCTAGTTTTTCCCATGATGATACTGTAGAAATTTCAGTTCCATAGTTTTGAGCCAAGTTTGTTTATCCACTTGGTGTGTATGTAACACTAGCAAAGTTGTCCCAAGTGTTAGCAGCTGCCATAGGTGCTTTTAATAGAAATGCAAAGCAAAATAGCTTTTTGCTCCAAACTTCCTTTTCTGCTTACCAAAAACTATTCACTTGAAATCAGATTTTATTAATGTTTTGTTGTTGTTCTTTTTAAAAGTATTTTTCTGTGCTTAAATATGACTTTCCAAGTAGGAAGAAGCTGAAAAAAATGTGGGCCAAAATTCTCAACTAGAGGTGTCTAAAACTAGATTTAAATTTGGTTCAGTTATGGGACAAAATCTGTGACTAGAGCTCCAAGGTGTTACTAGTAGAAATTTCCGTAACTTTGGTCCATGGCTGGGCAAGTATTTTGGTGGAATGTGTTGGGGCCCAGAAACTTGAAATTCTTTAGGATCTCGCACTTGCTTGTTTGTGCTCTGGGCGTTGGTTTGGCTACTTGTTTGCTTGCAATTATTCACAGTTCATTGCTGGTGTTTTGAGATCCTAGCAAGAATATGTGTAATCAATTTTAGGAAGACTGATTACCTAACTAACATTTTTTCCAGCTAACACACAAAGTGAACTCCTCTATAGATACTTGGGGAAGGGTCAAAAATCCGAGAGGTGCTTATTTCTCTACAGTCGTCTTACAAAACTGTAGCTTTTATGGATTGCTGTGGTATTGTCGTTATGTGGTTCAGTTTAGTCTGGACTGTGTAATATATGTACATTGACCCTAACAGTAATGTGCTAGCTTAACCTGTGATTGCTTTTTTATTGAGAAACATCTCGTGCCGTTATTCAGGTTCCCAGGACAAGCCTGTGAGAGCCAACACTGGTAGTGTTGTGGGTTCTGTGTATCTTTGTGAACAGAAAGAGTGCGACAAGGAGATGGTATTTATTGTGCAGGTTTTAGAGCAGCAATATTCTTCAAGCAAATAATATCATTTGTTTTTTCATTATTTAAATGGTAATAGTGGGAATATTGCTGATACGGTTAGATAAGTTGGTATCCAAGGAAATAGCATCGTATTTCTCTTAGAGTTTTGTCTGCAAAATGAAGAATTCTCAAGTGTATGGGGATTAAAACAACCCGTACAGATCAGAAGTTTTCAGATCCATGAGGTCTGATTCAGGCTTATCTCGTATTTCTGTAAACCTCATTTGTGTGCAAATTTCGTGCAGGAGATTTTGTATGGCAACAATTCCACTGTGAATTCATTTGAGGTAGTAAGGTCAAAAGGTTTTATTGAACTTGTACATTTCTTCTAATTTTATTCAAATGTTCGCACGCTGAGGTGTTGAGCTAGGAGTTGGATCTAATTTGCCACTTAATTGGGAGTATTTATTCATTTATTTGCCTTTGCATGCCTGCAAATTTCCCTGTTTCCCTTATGTCTTTTCAGGTCAGGATCGCAGCGAAGCCACTTTAATAAAGAGGTTTAAGGGTGACGGTGTCCGATACAAAGCAAAACTGATTGGGATAGATGAGGTTTCTGCCGCCCGAGGAGACAAGTTATGCCAAGACTCCATGATGAAGCTCAAGGTGCAGTGCCACTTTTAATCTTTAACATTACAGAGTCAAGGGGAGCAAATTTCAACCTGAACTTTTACTCATTCTCTTTTCCTGACACTGAATCACGCTCTGGTTAATTATGTATCGAAATCAGTCAATTTTATATGAACTTCTGGCTGGTATTGCTTATCCCAGTTTAATTTTAATAGGTTGTCTCAGAGTTCAGCAGTTGTTCATGATTGACACCACTGCAATTTGTCCACAAATTATAAACAACACATCCACAAATTGAATAGTTTTAGTATGCAAAAGGGGAGGTAAACCACTATGAGCAAAAATAATACATCAGAACACTTCTTATGACAGTGCTAATCAACTACAGCCTTACCTTGAGCTATCAGCTCCTGTGGGGACAGGCAGGAAGGGGTGAGTGATGGTGTGGGGTGTAGGAATTGGTGTCCTCAGTGAGAGGGGAAAGTCTTGTACCCGTAACAGCAGGACTGAGGGGTTACAAAATCAGGAGGTCATGCCCTGAGAGGACAGAGCAGGGGTTCCAGTCCTGGGGAGCAGGTGAGTATAGGTTGCTTATTCATGAGCAAACAGCAAAGAGTGACACACATCCCATGGTTCAGCAATCTAAAAGAAAGATCTGGTAGATAATTTATAAATCAGTTGCTAACATTTCATGTCAGGCAAAAATTAATCTGTTCTAAAAGGTGTTCTACTGACTTACCACATCTGTCACAATATTTGTGTCTGTTTTGATTGCATGCAGGGTATTTCACATCCTTCCATAGTTCCTAGAAGCAATTTGGGGGACTTGTCACTGCTCTCCTGGGCAAGCCTTTTTGTTTCTTTCCTCCATGGATTACCATTTTCACACCTCCAAGATGCCAGATACCTGTTTGCTTACTGGCAAGATTGATCTGAACAGTACTGTGAGATGACTGAAACTATGAAGGGAAGGGAGCATTAGAAATTCTTGTTTGTATGTAAGGCACCTTAGCACTAGAAAACTTAAGTGTCTAACAGCAGGAATTTTAGGACCAGGAATAATGTTTTGGGGTAGCTTTTGACAAATCACTCCATTTTTCTCTTTAATTTTCATGTCTGTGTAATGGGAACAATGACCTCTGGAAGGTCTTAAAACGTTTTGAAATTGCAGAGCATCAGATAAAGGCTAAACACTTTTATTTATTTGCTATTTGCTCTTTAATTTGATTACATTTCATCTTAGTACAGTGTTATTGATCAAGGCAGCCAGGCTCCTGAGAAGGTGGAAATAGGAGATACTATTATAGCTATGCTGTGGAAGGATAATATATGAATTGTGTATCAGCAAGTTCACTTACAAAGTAAAAGCCTAAGATCATGAAAAAAAAATACCTCTGTATGTCAGTGTTTTTTTACAGTAGAGGTGTAGTTTGATTTAGTAAAGAACGTTTTTCTTCTATTAAAAGTTCAGTTTGCTTATTCCAGGTAAGTGTGTATCCATGAAGTAAGCTAAAGGCATGGACATTTTTTTCCTTCACTGCTTGTTCTCTGTTTTTTGTTGTTGCTGTTGGTTTTTTTTTGTTGTTTTTTGTTCTTTTATTTTTTTAAGGGAAAACAGAACAGCTTACAGCCAGAAAAAGTGCTCTAGAAATGACCTTCAGCTTCCATGAAAACAAATTTCACAGAGGATTAGCTAGTATAGGGATTGGAAGTGGGAGCACATTTGAAATGGTCTGTGGGTAGCATAAAAAGGATGTGCTACCTTGAAAAAAGGGAGAAAGCCAAAAACAAGCAGCAGTTCCTGAAAGCCCTTAAGTATTCCCGGAGAGGCGATGAATCGTCCACAGGCAAATCTTTGTGCTTTGCTGTGGGCACCTATCAGAACACAAAACTAGGGGAATAATGAAACCAGCCAACCTGTTCTTTGTTTCTGTAGGGAATTGTTGCTGCGGCTCGTTCGAAAGGAGAGCATAAACAGAAAATCTTCTTAACAGTCTCCTTTGGAGGAATCAAAATCTTTGACGAAAAGACAGGGGTAAGTAAAATGATCGTACAAAGGAACAAAATTGAATGTTTTCATGGTTGTTCCTTTAAAAGTATTTCCTAGCTGGGCAGTAATATCTCACCAGTGTAGGCACACATAAAGCATCTGACAAGCTTGATAAGGGGTTATCATATATCAGAGCAAGCCATTAGATGACTGAGGTGTAAAGTGTAGCATGGGGATGTGGTTTATTGTAAAGCCTTGTCCTGGCTACTTCTGCAGAAAAAATTACTTGAGTACACAAATGCTCCTTAGGTGCATAAACATTTGCAGTTCTGGGTCCAGAAAGAGGCAGGAGAGGATCTGTCTTCCTTCTGCCAGATCACAAAACTGCTCCTTGGAGACATCATCTCCCTGTTTGGAAAAGACTTCAGCAGTCCCAGTTACAGACTGGTATCTGTGCCCGTATTGGTTTTCTTGTCCAGCCTTGGCCACTCTTCTGGATGCTGCTCTAAACTCCTCGGCAGTACAGGGCAAATGACTTTTGAGAGTCTATTGACAAGGGATTAGGATTGGGACTGGCTTGGATTGAGGCCTTTGTGCCATGGACTGGGACAGGGAGCTGTGGGCAAACCCAGGAGAGTGAAGCTTGTTTTTCCCACTGATGCCAGAGAAAGAAGGGCACCAGGAGTTGCACACTCATAGCTGGGATTGCCCCTGAAGTGTCCCAGAGGAATCGTGAGAATTTCTCTCAGATCTGTAATTCCAGATCAGTGTGGTCATCATCACCACAATGCACTATACTGTTAGCAGCAATGACAGTCTTTTGTCAGATATGCAGCAAACATGAGAATTGACACGTTTTTATCATCACTGGTAGAAAATCCTATACAATATATTGTATGGGATCGGAGGTACAAGGTCTCTGAAAATTTGAGGTTGCTGTTTGAGGCTGCCAAGTAGCGACATGCCCAGGTCAAGGAAGTTGCAGACGACTATGTCGCATGCATTTTTTATATATTTTTTTTTTGGCACAGAATTAGCATGTCTGATTTTTTTTTAAACTGCTTTGAAAGAAGAAACCTAAGCAAAACATTATACTACTTAATATAAAGACACAACACACAAACTGTTTTAATCCTAATTAGGAAGATTTTTACAGCAGTTTAAGCTCTGCCTTGAATTTTAAAAGGCTCTTGATTTAATCTTTTGAAAGATTAACTATTTAACATGATGCCAGAAATAAAACCCTACTGATGATAGATGAAATTATCTTTGCCAGTTAATTTATATTATTAGAAAATCAATGTCATTGAGCTCACTGATACATAATACAAGCAGTTAGTGATGAAAAGCTCGTTTGGAAAGTGTTGTGTACAGCATGTGCAAAGTATGCATACAAAAGCAGTGTTTAAGAGAACATTGCTGAGGTTACAGCCTGTGCTCAGAAGATAGGAAATGTCAGGATTAGGCTGCCAGTGCAGTCGTGGCTGGGTCCTCTAATACGCAGGCATTACAATAGTTTTTAATTATGTGATGACATAACTTCCTTTTTTTGTGTGTGTTTTATTAGAGACTATCGGTTTCACTCAGTGCATGGAACAGTGTTCACGTTCACTCCATGAACAGTATATTCATATTTTGTTTTCTTTTTCTTCCATGTGTAGCCTGCTGCTTTACTGCACTCTGTGAAAAGGGCAAAAAGGCAACAGTTACTTTCTTTTTAGTCTTTTCTTGGGGAAATAAAAAAGAAGAAAGAGAGAGACTCATCCTGCGGCACTGAGCTCTGAGTGTTTCACAAACATTCAGTTTATTTTCATAAGATGGCACTGAGAAAAGGCGATGTGTTTAGAAATAAAGGTATAGTTCATCCAAATTGCCTTTCCTGCAGTGTCCCACACACTCTCATATCTGCGGCTAGTGAGGTGGGGACATGACAAGTCTCCTTCGAAGATTTCATAACTTTGACACCCTGTACTCTAAATCTGACATAACTATATCATCCTTATAGCAACCCTGTCACTCACTCACTGAGGCATAGGCTGAAAGCTTTAAATCCACCTTCCAGATGTCTGCCCCTGAGCTGCTGGAGTGATGTACAGGACTATTGGCTTGTCATTCTTGAAACAGGACCGTGACAAAGGGATGCGGGGTGCTTTCGCCATCAGGTTTATGTGGCTTTTTGAAAGCAGGAGAGTCGTGATTTCTGTTCCAAGCCTTTGAAGCCGGCATGCATGGACGTCTCTGCCAGTCCCTCACAGTCACCATCCCTTCAGCTATATCCCCACTTTGGGTTTCTCCGTGTCCAAAACCCAGTTTCATGTCCCTGACCCACTCTGCCCATCCAGCCCGCAGTTGCCATCCCGTTCTTGTTCCTGCTGGTAGCCACGTGCAGCCCCAGCATCTCAGACATGTTGGCAGCATCAGCAAGAGGCTGTGCTGGACGCTGGCAGCTCTCTGCTCTCTGAGCTGCTGGAGCGCTCGGGATGCAAGGTGCTTGCTACAGCTTGAGGCACGTATATAGGGGTGATGAGTAGTGTCTCACTCATTTGGCTTTAGTTTGTTGTGGTGTAACGCTAAGAGATGCGAGCTGTTGTAGCAATAAATAAGACCATCTGCGTAGGCTAACTTTGATATTTGGATGCTAACTACACCCCCAAAGAAAGCTGCATTATTGCTATAATGTAGAGCTTCCTATGAGGAAAAAAATAAGGACAATGCAATTGGGCAGCACAGGGCACTGATAATCCCATTCTCGACTTAGAAGTGATAGGGAAGCTCTCAGTCTGGTGAAACTGGGAACGGATGACTGCTCAGCCTGACTCTTTGTGGGAAGGAAGGGAAAGAGATTGCAAAAAAAGTTGTGTTATGCTCTCGCAGATTTTCTTATATCCATGTAAACTTGATAGTTTATAAAGTTGGGAGACTGATGTTGAGATTTGTGCAACATAGAGAAAAATACGCCCTTTCTAGGCAATCATCCTGGGCAATCTTATATGTGCTTTCTCCTCCTTTAACTGCCCTCCAGCCCTCTGCCAAGGCTTCCTCCCTTAGTTGTGTTTCTGTAATTTTGGGATTCCCAGAAGAATGTTTTGGGTCACAGTGCTTATTTGTTGTTTGTTTAGAAGGGCTACTTACCGCTCTAGAATGCCCTTTCTTAGTTTTTATCATTTTCTATTGCTATCATGTCTGCCACAGTGGCAGTCTGATGTGACATAAAAGAGAAAAAAATATTATGAAAAAATGTAGGCTTCTGTATGTTAGTGTCTTGTAGGCTACTATTGGATTTTAATTTATCACAATAAAAAATCAATTTGTAGCTCAAAACTAGCAAATTTTTTAAAATTGGCAATGTCATAGCTGACTTCATACAAATGATTTAGGAGAATTGCTCCATAATTCATTACAGTGAAGGTCTGTACTTGGGTTACTACTGAAAATCATAAGCATGGTTTTTCCCCCTGTACGTTACAGCTCTGATAGGTTGCAGTCCTAATATTCATCAAATAATATTGATTTTAATAATGCCATTATTCCAGCTATCAGGAATTCTGCCCTTTGAGTAAATTTTCCATGAAGGAAGGTTAGGCTGAAAATGGAATAACATTTGGGAAGAATTAATCTCACCAAGAAAACCACAAGAAGAATTTGCTATGAGTTTGCACTGCAGACACAAGGCAACTTAGTACATCTATAGCACTGCAAAAGGAATTCCCTAAATAATATTAATAACACTCAGCTCATATACTCCTTGATTCTGTTCCATGGATTAATCTAAACAAACCCCTTCATACACTTTTCAGATACTAGTCAAGGTATTTAGAAAGTGATAGGCAAGGCTCTGCTCAGCAAAGCTTACCCTGTAAGTCTGCAATTCGTGCACCCCATATGTAGACTAATTCAGCTCCTGGAGCAGCCTGCTCAGTCAGATGCAAAAATAAAAAAAGCGTTTTGGAACATGTTCCATGTTCTTCTGTTTAAAAAAAAAAAAAAAATCCTTCAAAAAATGATGATCTTATAGGAAAAAATCAGTGAAATTGAGCATTAGCAATAAATCTGGTCTGGCTTTTAATCTTATGACAAGGAGTGAGGAAACAAAAGGATGACCATCCCCCCCTGCTCTATTGTTCTGCTGTTAAATTTCCAAAATTAGCTGTGTAATCCAAAGTTGTATTTAGTTTGACTAACAGGATGTTCTCCTGCTGCGTGCTAAAAATAGTCCTTACACATGGGCTTTGACCGTTTTTTTCTTTTTTTCTAATAAATGTACCCTTTTTTCTTCTATTGCTTGTTGGCCATCCATGCCATTTCACTTCTCCAGAATCCGTTTCCCAAATATGCACATAATTTTAAGGGAAGATATGATCTTATTTAAAATTTAAAAATCCACCACACTTATTATTAAATCCAAACTTTTTCTACCCTGTGCTACTTTGGGGATTTCACGACTGCAAGTTGTATGAAAATAATTTTTGCCCATTTTTTCTGCTATATTCCCCCTACACCCTGGTGCGATCTCAAGATGTCATCTTTCAACCACAGTACCACACAAGGTGAAATGTATGCTACGCTCGTTGGCTTTCATAGGAGTGCTTTTATATTTTCAAAAGGATGCTCTGCAGAAGGCAAAAATGCAAATAGTTGCATTATGCTATTTAATATGCTCCTTTTCAGGGTGGAGCCTGGCGGTTAATGTGCTTCTTAGAAAGCAACAAACCCCATAACTCTCCATATAGCAGGATATGCACAATTTTTAAAGGACCATCATTGTTCATTAGCTATTTATGAGTATTATTTTGTTAATCACACACATCAGGCTATCTCCCTGTGATAGCTTAGTAATGCTTCATTAGACGTGCATGACTAATATGTTCTCTGTAAAGAGGCTGTAATTGTCTCATTGTTTATTAATGTAACAATAAATCTTTGTTTACTGTAGGTTACTTTACAAAAATGTATTTAAGAACAAGAATTTAATTCTATAAAATACTAGGGAAACCATTTTCTTCTACGTTCATGTAATGAGGTATGCTTTTAAATTCATGCTCTAAATGCAAAACTCCGTTGACTTTGATGGAAAACCCAGACACTGTAAAAGAGAAATATGTCAAAAGGAAAAATTTACAAATTGGCTTTAAGAATTATTTCTGTTGAAGTAAAATTCTGTCAGTTTAGGGGTATGCAAATTACCCAAATATACTGCAGTATATGTCTCTATATAAGCTACTGTTACAGATGAAATATCTAGATGCTACAGTCATCCAGTCATCCTATATCAGTACCGCTTTTGTTTGTGAGAAATACTGTAAATATGTGGATTGTAACCCAGTCTATGATGACGCCAGTCACTTCACCAGTTTTTCTTATTTTCTCATACGCAGCACCCCAAGAGTGAGTTTTATTTTCATTCTCTGTTATACACTTGGGAGTATCAGTTGTTCAGAGATGCTGACCCATATCTTTATGAAAACACAGTGCTTGGCACAGCCTGTGGGTTTGTATCATATCTGGGAAAACTGTAGATGTCTGATTGGGTTACAATTTCGCAGGAAAGTGTTGCAGTGTGTTACTCATGTTTTATGAATTTAATCTGTAGCCATTTTCTGCCAGTATGAAGTTCAGGAAGGAAAGCTGTGTACATATATATTTATATATATATAATTTCTCATTCTTCTTATCCAACCTTTATTCTAATGTATCATCTTTTAAGACAATTATGTGAATCTCATACAGAGCAGGCTTTACCTGCCTAAGTGTTACTCTATGAATAATACCTCCCTGTTTGTGCTAGGGGACCAGACCTTGTCTGTAGCATTTTGTACAAAAGCAATGAATTTGCCTTTTCTTGCTGGCTGCAGAACTAGCAACTGTGCTGAAATGCTAAACAAGGAGGGGTGCTTCTGCTTTGAATCTTCGCTACATCCAAATAAATGCACCTGTAATGGGTGGTTATAATCCTCCTGGCCTCAGGTTGTTATCTTATGCTGAGTTTTTGTTAGGGCTGGGATATGACCCAGTCACTATTCAGATTTCTAGATCTTGCCCACCTTCCTGACCTCATAGGCTCTCTCGACCTTATACTACACAGATTTTTTAAAGTTGTTTCTGAGGCTCCTATAAAGCCTTTTCCAGGTTCATCAGAGACAATGGCAGTTTTGTGCTGATAACCCCAGTATTTGGTGCTCTCCTCCATTTGATGAGAACAGTGTTAATTATGCTGATAGATTGCTAACAGGACAGCTAAAGTTGGCTGAAAGAAAAATTTAGCAAGATTAAAATTCTTGCTGTTGGCAGAAGATCCCTCATTTAAAATATACCAAAGGTACTTCTTGACTTTACTGGAAATCTGTTGGTTCTGGCATCTTTGACCAGAAATTGAGGTACGATTATGGCTCTGTAATTATTCCTTGAAGCACATGTGCTGGAGCAGATGAAATGTCAAACTGTCAAGTTTCTATCACTGAACGTCTCCAAATATTTAAAAATAGAAATAAAAGAAGGAACTTGTTTTATCTGCTTTGTACTTGCTCTGCAGTGAGCAGGAGAGAGGGTATGATTAGTTCATTGAATTTTTGTGTTTGCCAGAGCATGGTATGTTGCAGAAAATTGCGAGTGTCCCTGCCTGAAGCTCTTTCCAAGTCTAGACCAGAACCTTGTGGAGGTGAATTTCATCCCCTTCAATTCCTTAAAATTGGTCTTCCCCAGGTTCCTGCTGGCCTCTTTGTGATCGGCCTCAGCTGCAGCACTGCATTAGCATCATTAACTTATCAATACAATTTTGAATAAAGTTCTTCCTCCTGGCCTCCGTATCTCTTATCTCTGGGTATTACTCCTGTGTTTCAAATTTTACTTACTCTGTCCTGCAGTTTTCATGTGGGATTTCCTGGGCTCTGTCCTTGATCTCTTTTTCTTCTGCTGCTATGCTTTTTAACAATATTTACTTGATTTGCAAATACAAATTCAGTTATTGTGTCAAACCAGATGATGCCAGCCCCATGTCCTTCTGTTCAAATGTTGACCTGTCCTTCCAGCCCTCTCCCTGCATGTTTAGCCATCAGATCAAGCTTAACATGGGTAAACCAGGCCTTTTAATCCTGACTCCCAAAGGTCTTTCTCTGACCTTCTTTTCTGAGTGTGGAGGAAAATATCAGCATCATCTATTATTTAGCCCTGTAAACTCAGCAGCCTGCTTGACTCAACCTTGTTTTCGATTGCCACATCTAGGGCAACTCCAGATCTTACAGATTCCCGGTAACTACTCTGAAATACAGTGCTTATTGCCGTGCTTACAGTTAAAATACAGTTCTGCCTCTCTTCATCTCATGTCTCAATTGTTATCCTTTTCTCTGTCCTTGACAAATGTGACTTTTATTTTGGAAATCTGTTGTGACTGCCAAGATTGCTGTCTCAGCTTATTCTTTTGATCATGTCATGCTTCTCTTTGTATTTCTATGCTGAATCTGCCTTGTCTGTTTTATCAACCCATAGCCTGTCTGTTTTTGTTTCCAGGCTCTTCATGGCTCCCTTTACTCTTCATCCTCATCCAAGGAGCCATTCCACAGTGCCAGCTTTCATCATCCATTTATTCAGTTCTCAAATAAACAACTCTGAGCCTCTACCCATCCTGTCGATCAGACTTTGGGGAAATTCTTTGCAAATCTTCATCCGGTACTTCTGTATTCTTCACATTTCTCCTTAAAGCACTCCTGTGCTGGAAACTCGTTAAACTCCACGTCTCAGAGGTGCATCAGGCACTGCACTGCCAGCCAGCCAAGGGAAGGGGTTGTCCTGCTCTGCTCTCTGCTGGCGTGGCCTCACTTTAAGTACCCTGCAGTTTTGGGTGCCACAATGTAAGAAACACATAAATTTATTAGAAGGTGTCCAAGGCAGGGCTACAAAGATGTGGAAGGGTCTGGAGGGCCAGATGCATGCGTAGCTGCTGAGGCCCCTTGCTTTGTTCAGCCCAGAGCAGAGGAGGCTGAGGGGAGGCCTCAAGTGCCTGGCACTTCCCTGTCTATGTGTAAACGTGAGTACTAAGACATAGCATTTACTGTTTTACATGTAGTAAATAAATCTAATTAGGATACAGCCCAGTAGGTAACTTAAAAACCCTGCATATTACTCTGACAAGGTATTTACAGTCTCATGATATTTTAAAAGGGAAACAATAATACATTTAATAAATAACATCTGACAGTTAGCAAAATGTAAATGTCAGAAGAACCTACTTCTATAATTACATCCCTTATTGACTATTGTAATTCATTTCTTATTGGCCTTCCCAACAGTGCCCTAGACAGTTTAGGTAGTTCAGAGTGCTCCACAGGGATTTTTAATAGCCACAAGCTTGTAGAGATACATTGCATACATGCTCAGTTTGCTGTATGAAGACTATAAAAGCCTTATATATTATGACAGCTTTGTCACTATGGAAAAAAAAAAAAGAACCCAAAAGGTAAAACTCAGGTGTGATTTTGCACATTATGAAGTCTGAGTGTTTTTGGATCTGGTGCTTTGGTTTGAATATTGTCTTTCCTACTAAAATAAAGAGTAAGGCTGAAATTTCTGTCCCTTCCCTCATTTGGAAATGCTCTGATCTTCAGCTAAGCTCTGCCTTCTTGTAGTGAGTACCCACAGGAACTGCCTTCACATTTTTGACACCATCTGGCACGCAGATAAAATAAAAGCTATTCAAGTCATTTTATCTAAACTGAAATAATTTGTGGGAATTTATTGTAATTTTATTTTTCAGTGTGGAAAGGATAAAAATTTGATTGCTTTCAGAAAGGCAGAAAATCAGATTTTTATGACTTATTGGTGGTCTCATTTGGCAGTATAAGTCCTCCTGTTGTTTAAGCCAAACACCCAGCAATAGACTTAAAATCATCTGGTTTTAACGTTTGGTATGCTAAAACAGAATTTGGGGGGAGTTTTACTGAAAACTGTAAAGTCAGCATAAAAATGTTTGTTCTTATGGATCCTATTATGTAGTGGAGCTTCATTGCATCCTTCCAGTGAGGATGCATAGCAAAACACTCAAAGTCCCATAGCAAAAAAATCAAAGTATAGAGTTATGTTTTTTTTTTTTTTTTTTGTCTGTAATCTCTAGCCTTCCTTAAATCAGATAAATTAAGATATGAAAGTCACGTAGTAGTCTCATGGAGTCCAACAAAGCTGTATTCCTTTTCTCCAGCTGCAATTTGTCTTGTAGGAGAGCACCCAAAATGCCATTGCTTGTGAGGGGATACTTGCAGGTACTGGTATTTCAAAGCCAGGTTAATGCATTACACACTAGAAAAAAAATTGCAGTCCCATTTTCGGCACACGCAGAATTATAATGGCTGAATTTCAAACTGCTCAGAAAAGGATTTAGCGAGAGAAATGCTGACATAATAATAGAGCAGGCTGCCGAGATGCACTAAAACTGCCCCCAGAGAGCGGTGGGGGACCTTCAGCGGGTGCCGTAACAGAAAGTTATGTCCCCCTTTGAAATCCTCGGTGCCTTCCTCTTTGAGATGTCTGTGAAGCATTACACCCCGGGTGTGCCGGTGATTTTCCTTTCTATTCGGTGCATTTTAGCCGGTGGGCTGCTCTGCAATTTTCTGGTTTGCCCTGGTAATAGCAATACTGCGGGCGGCGCGTCTGAATTTCTGTGCGGACTTGTAGGCTGTTTAACCTCTCCTATTGCTGGTGTCAAACGCCCGGGAAACAGATGACCTTAGCTGTCAGCGTAATGGGATAGGAAGCTACAGGAAGGTTTACTTTTAAAGTTACCTGGAGTTTGCGGGATGATAGTAATAGAGCTCTATTGGCAATAAAATCGCTGGATGATGTTCTGCCCTCGGGATCACATCTGTGTTTACAGGGAAGTCAGCAAGAGCTTTGTTCAGCCTGATAGTCCAGGGGGACAAGTAAATGCCTTTTCTTCCACCTAGTTTATGTAGTAAGTGTCCCTGTGGAAGGAGAAGAGAAGAAGGGATGCTGGCAGCCACTGGATGCTGATGGTTGTTGACAGTTACCCAACACAAATACTTTGGTTGTTCTGGGTCCCTCAGTTAAATAAGTAATACCTTTCAGATACCAATAGATCTTTGATTAATATATAAATAACTGTTCATAAATAACTTCCTAAGTGAGATAATTATCCTCACAACTTTCCATCTGTTTTATCCACTGTATCCTCAGCATGCATGCAAACACATAGTGCAGAGCCTGAGGGCTGGAGCTACGTCTCCCAGTGTGCTACCCAGTACCTGGTGGCAGTGTGGGATTACACATCCCGGCATTGCAGCAGTCTTCTGGAACAAGCAGCATTTAGTGGGCTGTCTCTGCTATTAATACTTTTTATCCTTTGTGGTTCCCGTCCTAACTCAGCATCACTGTACTCCCAGCAAAGCAAGCAGCAGCGTTGTGCAGACTTGGAAGGGAGTGTTGTGAAACAGGTGAGGCAGAGCACTCATTCATCTGAGTGCCTGGAAATTTAAAGAAAATGAGAACTCTGTGTGTCTGAATATTGCGCGTAGCTCTTAGCCTCTGATCCATAGCTCAGAACATATTCTTGTTTTTTGGATCTGAATCAGATTTTTTTAATTGTGTCCTAGCTTTTAAAACAGGTGAGGGATTTAGTAGAAGGTGTTATAACCTTCTTGGATCTTTAGTTGGACAAGTGCCCTCCAGTGAATGCTACAAGAGTTTGGAAGTATTTTGAAGTGTTTAGCATGTGAGAATGTAACTGTACATGCATAAGGTTTAGCGTTGGGCAGTGCTGAGACTGAAGTCATGAGGATGTTTAGCTTTGATTAGGAGAAGGGAAGCAGAGTTTGTACTGTGCACAGGAGTTGTAAAGGACGGGGAGAAATAAAGGACAGGAAAGAGAACAGCCTGTGTAGCTGAGCTGTGCCCCTCTCTGGGCCAAGGCTATGTGCGGACTGATAAATCTGAGTTTGCTTTTGGAGATTTCAGTTAGGAGAAGACTAAACCTAAACATTCAGCCTTCTTTACAGGAAAACAAGCAGGGGAGAAACAATTCTGGGCATGAAAATGTGCGAATGGGAGCTTTGGGACTCTTTTGGATGGTGCCAGGGAAGAACTTGTAAAATGCTTCACTGCTTGAATTGAAATGTAGAACTGCTGTAACACAACGGGACAAGCACCTACCGAGCATGACTCCAGAAATTCCTACCTCTGGATAATGCAGGAAAAAACCACCCCAAATCAAGCTTAAAATTACACAAAAGGTCTTTGTTCTTTTTAAAGTCTCTTTGAGGCTTGCCTTTCAGATTTTATTTAATTCTTGCCTTCAGAGCTCCAGTACTACATGCATTCACATTAAGTTACTCTGGATGTTATATCCTCAGTTAAGTGTCTGTTGTGGGACCTGAGCAAAAGGAAGGAGCGGCTTGTTTATGGGATTATCTGGAGTTGGTTTATACATGCAGTTGTAACTCACAGAAAAAGGTATCCTCTCTTTCTTTGTAGGAAGACTGAGTATAAAATGTCATGAAGTGCTGGCATGGTGTTTATGACCTCGGTAGGTAGTTAGTGATACTGTTTCTGAAGTCTAAAGATTTTGCTCCAGTCACTTGTACTGCACAGATACGTCTTAGAAGTTACTGTCACTGTTTGCTAACCTGCAGGTACACCGAGTTCACTTTAACCACAGCCATCATCATAATACTTTGTGTTGGTGCATCTTCAATTACGGAATAATCTGAGATCTTACAATGTTGATAGAGGTTGCTTGTTAGTCTTTTCAAGGATGCTGCCACAGTGTTGCAGGCCAGTTCTGCATCGGGAGGAATGTCCAGCAGCTCAGACAACTGTGCTGGGAACCAGCAGGATCTCTCACGATAATGAATTATGTCAAAAATAGTATAGAGAAGGGTGACCCCAGGAGCGAAAGCTTAACTTTTTGGAGTATAGAAGAAAAGAAACTCAGATATTTCTCACATGCAAGGCTGTATCTGTGTTAGGGAACATTTTAGTCCTTTAGCTGGTACTGTGTAGTTGTATGCTGGCTGCTAGAAATTTAAGCCATGAGTGATGAAGAGTTGAGCTGAGTGGGTTTTGCCCAGTCCTACACTGTGCCATTTGAAACCAATCTGTCAGTGTCGAATACGGGTAGGATTTCTTGCTAGTATGCTTTGGTTTATTTCTAGTTATGAAATCACTTTTACGTTTGAAAGAGATAAAACATTGCATGTTATAAACTACTCAACTTTCCTTGCTTTCATTTTTGGTTGGTTCAGGGACATGACGTATTGGTTATATGCAGTTCATGAGTTCATAGGGTCCTTTCCTATTCTTATTTTGTGTACATGTGCTTTCCCTCAGCCCTGTTTAAAGTCTTATTATATTGGTAAAAGTATTTGGCATATGGACAGATAAATATAAAATAAATTCCTCTTGTCTTTTTCTCCTATTCCAGAGGATTTAATGATGTTATGGAATTAGATTTATGGTTAAAGAAAGTTTCTGTTTGATGACTATCCATTGCAACTTGAATTTTAGTATTGCCAATGTGAGTGGGATTTTTGTGATCTTTGTAAGCTTTGCTTCATAGAGTTTGTGTGACAAATCAAGAGCATCCGAGGCTGGTTTTCAGCAACAAGCTTTTCAAATCACAGTCTACAAGAAGAGAGTAGCTCATAACACTTACTAAATCTGAAGCACTTAGGACTCGAGGCAGTTAAAGTCAAAAAATACCTGCAAAGCTACTAGGAGTTGTATGAAGAAACGTCTTGAACTGTTCATATAAATCAAAAGCATTTCAGGAGGTGAAAGATATTGGTGTAAAGAAACAAAAGAACTTTGTAAAAGCAGAGGTTTCTCTGAAGGAATTCACAGGCTGTAAAGATGAATGCAATAAAAGTACTGAGATGTTCAGTGACACTGTAACAAACTGTCTTATTATTGAGTATTGTGCTCCCTCAAATTCCAGATTTCATCAATAACAGTCTTACAAACTTCAGAGCATATCAGGAAAGAACACAAGTTATGGTAAGAAGTGCTATTCTTAGGCTGTGTGCAAGCTTTGGCTTGAGAGTAGAGAGGCAGTGCTGGTATATTTATGGCTTTATCGATCTAGTGATGAGGTGGGTGCTAACAGGGAATACAGTCAAAGAGATGCGTTACAACCTTGGAAACACAGCAGTGGCCGCTGGGCCAGCTGCCATTGCAAGGAATAAAATAATGTCCTAATAAGCAAGTATTGCGAGTTGTACACTACATTGAAATAGTGAAATGGCAAGGTAAGGCAGCATATTATAGTCTGTAGATGGTCTCAAACAGCTGAGGTGCTTATAGAACTTAAGGGATATATGCAACCTAAAGGGGTATTGAGGATCACATCTCTTGCTTCTCGATATCCCTGTGCAAATCATCCATTGTTTTAACCATCCTGGTAAAACAAAGACCATGTCTGACACAAAAACAATAAGAAAATAGTGTAAGACTCATGGGATGTCCAGCAGCACGGCTTTAGTGTAGCGCATTTGTTGTTCAAAAACTCTGTAGAAACGTTTCCTTGCCCTTTAGGATTTTATTTGTCCTGGAATGATGTTTGCAAGTACATATTTTAAGTATAACCCAGGGATTAATGGTAATTGGACAAGGGCTTTATATTTAGCTAGCTAGTTTCACTCCTGGTACAATAAGAAATTGAAAAGCTGTTGAAGTGAAGATAGGAAATTGGCCATGTGTGCATTCCAGTTTTGTTTTGTTCCTTTCAGAAGTTCATATATCTAATAAATGGATCTTCTGCATGAGCAACTTAGCATTTGCTTTCGAAGACAATGAACAATAACTAAATTCATATCTGGTCTTTGTCAGACATTATTACAAATTATGAGAGCCAGACAGAAGTTTATTACCTTAGTGGTGTTCTGTTTCACAAATTAGGTTCTTTGAATATCCAGCTAGCTCAACGTTGTGGATCCATTCATCACAATTAGACCGCTGTGCTGGCAAAGTTAAGTCCTGCTAACTTAATTGACTAACGGTACACGCTGCGGGCCGTGGGTGAGGACAACTCCAGGCAAGTTGAGAGCATCACGGCACGTGCGTCTCGTAGAAAGCACAAACAAGGACGCCTCCATTTGCTCCCTTAAGAATTTGCTGCTCTTACATCCCAGTTTACACACAGGTGCTAGTAGTAGTAGTAGTTCTTTGTCAAGCCAAAGAAACGGTAAGGATTAGCTCAGACTTTAGAAGAGGCTGAAGCACACTTTTAAGCCGTCTTCTTGAGTCCAGCCAAACAGGCTTTTACCTCAGGTACTTTCACTAAGTGCTTGTCTTCACGTAGCCCGAATTGAACTGTGCGGATTGAGCCTAGTACAGCACTTCACTTGAAGACCGGCTTATCTTTAAACATACAATTATGCTCGCTGACTTTTGTCCTTCCTGACTCATCAGCAGGTTGCCCTGTAAGCTGGAGCAAGTCACATTACCTGGTTTTGCTTCAGTCTCCTTGGCTGCAGGAAGAGAATGGTTCTTATGAGATTTTTTATTATTATTATTAAGAGGAAATAAAATTTACGCATCTTTTGGGTGCTTTACATAGACCAGGCTTTGAACTGCATGTAATCTAAAAGTGTGCTTTTCATGCCATGTGTTTTTGTTGCAAAGCTTGTGCACTGAAATGCCTGTTAGAGGTTGGCACTTGGAAAAGTCTTTGTTTAGGTTATTGTCTGCAAAATCAATCTGTATGGAAGAAGCACAGGGATTAGGCAGACTTGTTCCCGTCTCATTGTGAGGACATGCTTCAAGGCTGCCATCTGAGAAGTCCAGTCAGGCTTGGGGTACACTTCAGAGCTTCCATTTTCCTTTCTAGCTCTTCTTCTTGTATTTTTCAGGCAAAAAGTCCCTAACCTGTTGTTCACCTCAAGCTCCATGAGTGGCTTTGTATCGAAGGGATTTAGGGCTGGACCATTCATTCTCGGCTGTGTAGCAGCTTGCATGTTTTCAGTCTCTTTCAGCAGAAGGGTACAGTCACGTTCACACTCAAACCCCAGCTTCCAAAACCTTTCTGCAGTGTGTGCTGCAGTACCTCTGTAGATTGTTACCTTGCTCATTATATGCTTTTTCTCACCCCATGCTGGTGTGTTTGGTTTATACTCTTTCATTTGCCTGTGAAAAACTGATTGTCGTAGCCAGTGTCTGGAAGTGTCCCCCAGTCCTGAGCTCTCTAGAACTGCAAGAGGTGTTTCTAGTGGGTTTTGCTTTCCAGGTGTTCATATATGATGTTGTTTTTTGAAAGCTGGCCCCTTTTCTAGTGTATGGCCTGGGTGAACTGTTCCTCTCTTGCCTTTCTAACTAACTGGAACAAAATTCAAATATTTGTATTCATCTTTGGAAAATGGGCCAAAATAATACAGAAGAAAAACAGTCGTGCAAAACAGCTGTCCAATTGCTAAGGAAGTGGCCATGAGTAGCAATTGACAGAAGTGCCATTGCAAGCACATCTTGAGCACCAGCAGTGAACACGACCAGCTTGTAGGTGTAGCGGAGTAACTGGTGGCATGTCGGTACAGATCCAGCATGTCTGGCAGCAACGAGATGAAACTCATCTGAGAACCACTCACGTGTTTTACAGTTCATTGTTTTAACTTAACGTGTTGCAATATGCAATGGTAAATGTGCTGTTACACTTCTAGCTTGCTAAGCTTATTGTTAAGCTGTTGCCGTAATTTTCCATGTTAGATTCAGGTCCTAGGGTTTGTTCAGTACTCTTCCTAAAGGTATAAGGCCTGTTTTCTTAAAGTTGAGCAAACACAATGTGAGTTGGAGTATGGGGGAGGCAGGCAGCCACGTGAAAAAAATATACGGTCTATAAAATTATTTTATTGTGAATCTTTCAAGGATTTTGCAGTTTGATGGGTAACGTTGTTTGAGGGGCTTGGTGTGACATGCAAAATGTGCTCATGCTTATTCAGATGGACTAAAAGGAAGAGCAATGCAGAGGATGCCTGGGATGTCACGCAGATCCCAGCACTGATACTGGGGCGATGCTCAGCGCGGAGCAGCTGGGTGAGAGCACCCAGCTGAGGGCAGGCTCACCGTAACTCAAGGCGAGAGGCTGTGCAGCTGAAATCCCAGTGCAACTTGTCCTTACGGACGTAACACTGGGAATACAGATATAAAGTGGTACAAGCGTCCTGCTCTGGGTGGGGCAGTGCGTGTAGGAGGCTTTGTGGCTCGCAGATGGTTTTTGTTGTGGCTCTTAACACGGCGCCCCAGGCTCCACTAAATAGACAACCTCATTAAAAGAGAAATAGCAATGGTAAAGCAGTGACTTTCTCATGCCATCTAACTCACATATTTGACATGATTGCTGGGCCTTCCAAGTACTTAATTGATTGACTTAATTGATTTAGTGGCACTGGAGGCTACAGCATGGAAATAAAGGGGCAAGATGAGGATAAGGGGTGAAAAAATTTATGGTAGGTGCCAAGCAGCCTGAGGGAAATTAGAAATGCTACAGATCTCAGAGGTAGCTAAATCAATTCAGTGTGATGTACAGGGGGCGTGCGGGGGGAAGAGGAGAAGCAGGGGATGGAAAGAAGAAGAGGAGAGAAAATAAGCGTGGCTGGAGAGAGCTGGGCGAACGGACAGGGAAGAGTGCGGTGCTTGCAGGTGCTGGGGCTGTCCCCAGCGCCATTGTGTTTAGCCTAAAAAGAAGAACTGTTGCACCCCGTGACTGGCTTAGTTGTCCGATATGAGGCTTTATCTGCGCTTGCATTTTAAAATCCTCCGTGTTTTCAGCAGTGACTAAAGTCATGTGAGACCCAAAATAATGTGGAGGAAATACAGTGGATTTTTTTAACAAGTGAAGCTTAAATGTTAAATTACTTTCTAATCTGTGCAATATTTAATTGACTGTATTGAACCATAATACAAATTAAGTCTTCTCTGTAATTTGTTCTGCCGTACTGCAGCCCTCCAAACAATCTGATACCTCGCTTAAGACTTGGCGCATGGCTCCTAGCAGCACTCAGCAAAGATGCAGTAAAAACATCAGATAGCATGTGGTGGAATCCATCAGCCTGTGCACATGGGGGTGTCATAAACATCTCCGAGCTATGAAATACTTCTTTTATATGCTTTTGACCCACTGGAGACAGGATTAAGTCATGTTAAAACCTTGAAGATGGAAAAAAAAGAAGAGGCCGGGGAGAGAGAGGCAGATGAGCTTGTGAATATTAACTGCTGAGTGCTGACCAGCAGTTCTGCTGTAAGCAATTTTATGTGGTTCTTGTTTCATTTCCTTCAGAGGCTGGTGAACAGCTTGTCGAGAGGGTGGCTACGTGTAAGCACTTACAGGCTGAGTGGTAAAGAAGCCATTTCTATCGGTGGGCCTCATTTTGCAGGACAGATTAATCCCTGCGAGTGCACTAGGCGCAGATTTAATCAAAACATGCAAAGACCGTGTATTTATAGACTGGCTCAGTTGTAAGTCTCTGTTGGATGGCTGGGTGAGACGAGACGAGGCTGTGCTTCTCACCATGCCGTCCCTTCTGTTGTCCTTCCGTGCACTGCTTGCTGATGTAAGGGCTGTGCAGGGTATTAGGCAGGCTGCAGCCCTACAACATGATTTACAAAAATGATGCAGCTCTGATCTGGCGTTTTGCATTGGTAAGTCTCTGCTGACTGCAACAAGTGTCATTTCTGCTTCACGATGAGCAGAGAACCAGGCACTCCTTAAATAATATTTGGAGGTATTGGAAAATGTAGAAAGGACACAATCGATGCATCAAGGTCTGAAAGCCCAGGTTCAAATAAGTGCTTATTCCTGTATTTCAGTGCAGATGTGTATGCAACATTACATTTTATGTGTATGTTCCAACTCAGTATCCCTCAAACAAATGAAAAACTCTTTCTAAACACTTGGTACAATGAAATACTTGAAAGGATAATGTTGCAGTCACCTTTACTTAATCTGTACATATATTGATACAATATGTGAAGTATCATAACCATTACAAACGTAATGATTTTCAAACAGTTAATGAGGGTTCCCAAATAAATTGGAGCTTCTCCATCTGCTGTCTTACATTGTGGGTGATATTTTTCCATGGTAGAACGCTCTTCAGATGTAATTCCACAAGGAAAGAATCTGATCACAGTTTAATTTCAGTGCAAAATGCTGTCTCGCAATCAATAAAGCAATGTCAAGGAACTTTCATTTAATAGGAGCCAGAGATAACGTTCCCTGTTTTATGCAGAATAGAGAGATGGGAACATTTCATTTCATTGTAAGCATGCAAGCTGGCTTTCAGAAAAGCCTAATAAATCAATATCCATGTATTACCTAAGTAAGATCCCATCATTAATTTTAAACACTTAACACGTTGCAGAAGTCTGGAGCACACCTTCGGCTTAGCCACAGCTCAAAGTCAGTGGCAGCACTTCCATTTCCCTAAGAACAGGCAACCTTGTTCTTGGGAAGTTAGGAGTTGCTTATTGAGAAATTAAAAAGAAATATGTCCAGTCTTTTGTTTTCTACATAGTCATCTGCCTCTTGCGTTCTGCCTTCCCTTTTAAATTTCAGTCTGTGTTCTGTGGGAGTCTCGTCACTTGTCACTTGCCCTGCACGTGTGTAGCCTTTTCTCTTCTACACACACGGATCCTCTCTGGTTTTGAATTTTAAAATGTTTTTTAAACTCTAAAAATAACTGGTTGTTTAGAGATTGCCTGGATGCCATGCTGATTTTCAAAATGTGCTTTTCTCCAAACCAGCAGGAGTCTGGACCTCAAAAGAATTCAGTGTGAGGCTTTGCTTGCTCTCAGAAATGGCATTATCCCTAGATTATAAAGGAGCAAGCCAGTGTATCAGAGGGTAGGAATTCAAACTAATAGCTTGTTTTAGATAAACTTTTCAAGAACGTTATTCTGAGTGGAAATACTTAAGCGCTACTTTGGTAATGAAATACTAATTAGGCCACAGTGAGAAGGATGCTGGCACTCTGCATTGCTGTCTGGCCAAACCATGCTTAGAGGAGTCTCAGGTTCATGTCCTGGCTCTGGGGAGAGTTTTACTCACGTATTTAAAAGGCAATTGGATTTTTTTTTTCCTAATTATTATTAGTCAAAGTAGGATTTTAAATAAAATGTGAATATTTGCAAATAGCATTGTTTTAAGTTGGATAACCATGTTTCCATGAATTTTCTGGGAAAATTTTTGGAGTTTTTTTTACTGCTTAAGTGGAATATCACAACACCGCTTGCTTGCTGATGCTTACTGCTGTAGAGATAGAGCAGCCCTGCTGCTGATTTGTAGAGATCACATCTTCCACCTCTAGTCCTACAACCCCTGCAGATGAGCCTGTCCTTAGAGTCACCCTGTAGGAAGCTACAGGAGGCTGCTGCTTTCTCTTTTCTATACCTATTAATATGGATTCTGCACCTAGGATACTGTCTGTGTAGTAAGTAGGTAGTCCTATTTTTTAATTGAATTTTATCTCACCAGAAGATACTGAGAAAATTATTCAGTTGAAGGTTTTAGTCAAATTACTAAACTAAGTCAAATTTGGCCAGATTTTGAAAAAGGGATGGGCATAAAGAGTACAGAAGTTAATTGATTTTGACACCAGGGAACGCTTATTTTAATTCCATAGGTGTGCTGAGATCCAGGTGAAGCACTGGTGAAAGGAATTGATACAGCTTTAGTGGAACATTTTGATGGATATTTCTTGTTGTTTTTTAATAGCTACTACAGCACCACCATGCAGTTCATGAAATATCATACATCGCAAAGGATATCACAGACCACCGAGCGTTTGGATATGTATGTGGAAAGGAGGGAAATCATAGATTTGTGGCAATAAAAACGGCCCAGGCAGTAAGTATTGGACCATTGTCATTTTCTACAGTGTAACTCAATTGAAAAGTCATGTTCATAAGAAGCTGGTCAAGAGGCCAGTCTGTATTGGTTGTGATTGTGCTATACTTGTCACAAGTGTCTGCTTACATGTTCCTAAATAGCAAATAAATGAAGCCATCTTGGCAAAAAATGAATTTATTTTACTAGTTCCAATTTTTCTTGATATATATATATATATATATATATATAATTAGTTAAAACTTTGTGTTCTAACTAAACTGGTTACTCTATTTGAATACAGATAACTTTGGGTATATTCCTATACTCATTTAACAAAATGTTAGAAACCAATTAGCGACTTTGCGTATAGTCTACCATAATTTCACTGTATAAGAAACTACTAATAAATATAAGTGCTTTTTATATTCAAAATTATAATTATCATTAACCTTAGCCTGCATGCTATGGCAGAAATTAATTCTGTATGAAGTTCTCTCTGTTTTGGAGTTAGTATAACTGCTCTATCAGCAGGATGGGATAAAAGGAGTATCTCGTGCCATCTAGAAACCTTTCTCACTCCTTTTGTTTCTGCAGGCTGAACCTGTAATTCTGGACTTGCGAGATCTGTTTCAGCTCATCTATGAACTGAAACAAAGGGAAGAAATGGAAAAAAAGGCACAAAAGGACAAACAGTGTGAACAAGCGGTATACCAGGTACATGCATAAGCTTAGACTACTGCCAAGAAACATACGGCTTGAAGTATCCCCCAAAACTGCTCCAAAGAGGCACTTGGTGTCCTCAGCTTTTGTTAACAGCATCGGGTCTGAGTGATGCTAGCTCGAAATGGACAAATATGAGCCTAGCAGCTATTGTTAGCTCAGAAGCAGGATTAAACAGTGATGAAAGCTATCACCTGGGATAAGATGAACATGCTTGGCAACTTGAAATGATCCATTCATTTCCAGCATAGTGTTTCTCCTAATGCAGGAGGAAAACTTTAATGAAGGCTATTGTGTTGTAAGTCAGTTTTTTAACAACATCTTATGCTGTAGGGAAGTTTCTGTATACTTCTGAATGTTTGTATTTGAATCAAATCAAATAAGGTGCAGATTGTTAAACTGATGAGACATGAATAGAGTTACTTTGTGTAATAATTAGGCTTTATCTGCATACTAAAGAAAAAAAAACTATATGCTTACCTGCACATTTTGCTTATTTCTTTGCTGTCCTTTAATTTCTGAATACAGTTCTTTTATCTTTACTGTTTGTTCTTTGCTTTTACTTCCTGTCCTCTTTGCTGTAGACAATTTTGGAAGAAGATGTAGAAGACCCTGTATACCAGGTAATTTCTGAAGCTGTATAGGCTGGGAGTTTCAGAAATGGCTAGGTACATGCTGAGATAAATATTTTCAGAGACTTCTAAGATTTTTACAGAAAGTAGCATATTTAGAGATTAAGCTGTAAGTAAAAGAACAGTATATCTGTATAGAAATATTAAATATTTCTTAAAGTGTGGTTTGTGAGTCCAGAGTCAGTTTCCAAATGACATTTGTCACTGTTTTTTAAATGAACAGTCTAACAGAAAAGGGAGTTAATTTGAAAATACGGAAGGTGTCATCTTGTTTTCATACTAATAAGTTGATGTTTTGCTGTTGGCTTCTGTGCAGCCAGAATTTCATTCAGAGGGTGAATATTTAGGAAAAAAAAAACAACAGTAGAATTGACGTTCTAATAGTCTCCCTTGTTGGTATTTGGGCTATGATTTAATAATAGATCTGTAATTTAAGTCTTGTTTCATCCAAGCAAAACGTCTGGGAGCAAAGATGATTATCAGAAATATGTCAATATATTCATGTCCAATATCCTACTGAGTGTGAAGAAGAAAAAGATGTAATTTCATTCTCATGTTTTTGTGCTGAAACAAAACATGTAGCAGTTAACTTTTTTTTTTTTTTCTGGAGATTTTGTTTTCTTCCAGTGAGGCATAGTAGTTGGAGACACACTGAAAGAAACTGATTCAAGCATTAGTGATTTTTGAGCACTGAATAAGGTGTTTCCAGGAAGATGATAAGAATAAGGAGGCCCTAAATTACTGTTCGGCTTCTGTAATGTCAGGAGGTTTACTTTATGTGCTCTCCACAATAAAGCAAGAACCTGAAGATGAAAAGTGACAGCCTTTCACCATGTGGCACGTTACAAGAGCACCAGCCTGCTCTCCCTGTTTGGATTTAGCTTTTTTATTCACAGCTAACAAACACATGTGGAAATAATTGCCATTATGTAAAAGAGGCAAAATTCACATTGACTTCAGAAAATTAATATTGGGCTACAGGCAGTATCCCTAGTGAGAAAGAATTAGGAAGTTGCTCTAATGATCATTAGAGAAGATTTAGGTCTATTCACTATCAGTTTATGAAATACGAAATAACCTTACTCTGCTTTCTAGCAAACCAGTTGGTGCCAGCCTGTACTTTGAACTTGTTTCTTTAATGCCTGCGTGTGTTTTTATGTGGAATTCCAAATTGCCTTTTTCCCTCTGTTTCATCTTTGACTTTTCCTCTCTGGCTGCTGGTGTAATAGTACATTGTGTTTGAGGCTGGACACGAGCCAATCCGTGAGCCTGAAACAGAAGAAAACATTTATCAGGTATAAAATCGCCGCTTCTGTGTTTTCATTGCAACAATTGCAAGCATTTAGTAAAATACATTTCATATATAATTCACTTTTATTAGTTTTCATTCATCACAAAAATGTCTGACATTTCATTCTTACGACCTTACATGAATAATCCGCCAGTCTCAGTGTGATTTTTCTATTAATTTGTTTGTCTTTTCAGCTTCTGCAAATTTTATTAGCTTTATCTTTGTCAATTTATGACGGGTCTTAAGCTTTTGGTACACCATGTAAGGTGATAAATGGTAGATTCTCTTTTTTTCCTGTTAATTCTTTGAAACTTTTTACAGCTGTTCTAAGAAACAGATACTAAAATCTCATGGAGGACAGACCATCTAAACAGTTCCTAGAAAGGCATTTTGATGGTGCTGCTCTTCTTTCTGGCTAACCAAGGAGAATAACTATGCAAAACCTAAGAGCTCTCAGTGGGTATCCCCCATACTGGGGAAAATATTTTCAGTGGGTATATATTATGTTAGAACCCAAGCTTGCATTCTTTGCACTGACAAAAAAAGGAATTGCATTGAAAGCAATATAAAATAATCTTTTGTCATTCAATTTATGCTCAAGGGATCTGTACAGAGGGTTTATTAAAATATAATGTAATTCGTTTTGTATCACATACTAGAGGTAAATCTGGAGGTAGACAAACTCTTTATGCCGTAAGAAAACTGTGATTTGAGGAAACTATTCAGTATGGAGGGGAAGGAGATTCAAGAAGTGGTTAAGCATTTCATCTAGCTGTACTAGAAGTTGATCTGCTAATAGGAAAAGCTTTTTTTAAGGTATACAGGAGCAGGGATAGAATAAAAAAGATGAAAAGTGATTTATTTTTTTTTTGTAAGTAACAAGAAAAAGTAGGGAGATAATAGAATAAAATGGAAGGGTAGAGCAGCTGTAAACCAAAATAGAAAGATGCTAAATGGGAAAGGGAAATGCAAAATAAAAATTAGAAAATAATCTTGTAGACACCATCACAGGGTCATTAAGGTAAGATTCATTTAACCTGTCTATGGATTTCCTGGCACCTCCGCCACGCACAATAGCATACGCATCCTTCCGCTTCCCTAGAGCAAGGCATTCAAAGCTCTCAAGGTGAGAGCATGCCTCAGGTTGAAAATTTTCTACCACGCAGTGTTGAAAGTTTGACTATTTTCAGGAAAGCGGTCCTTGACTACTCTAGTTGTCAGTTTTATGCTAGAAACAAAATTCCTGTGATAACTGCATTCAGACAAAAAAAATCTGATTGCTCTTCATCAAAGTGCAAAGCTTGTAGGGACGTTTCAGGGAAGTATCAGTGAAAGCAAGCGAAACTGGGTCATCATTCCCCGTGTCTGGAAATCTTAGAGCAAACTCTGGTGGTAGAGATAAGACCTGTGTTCTGAAGAGTTGCCTAGAGAACAAGAAGGCTCTTTGGATGTTTTATTTTACTTAAAAGGGGCATAGAAGATGGTAAACAGGTAGTGAGTTACTCATCTTGAAGTTCCTCTGTTACTGCCCTGTAAGTCACGAGAGAGTTGCTCAAGGCATCATTTGATAGTATCAGGATGTGAAGAAGTGTTTTGTCCCACAGCACTGCACAACAAACACCTGTTTTCTGATAAATAATGCACCATAGTCTGGGCATGTATTTGCTATAGGCAACACCCTGAATAGGGCAAATGCTGAGACTAGGTGCCATCGAGTGGTAGTCTGTTGTCTACTGCAGCTGGCAGATGCTGAAGTATGGCTACCATAGACTTGCCCAGAGCCACTGGCTTCCTAGTTCCCACCTACTTCATGAGCTCTTGGATTCCTATAAATCTGGGACCCCACAGCTCTGATCTTATAGCTCAGATCACCAGAAAAAATGTTTCTCGTACAAGATCTTGATGAACTCAGAACTGTCCAGGCTACTGTTCAAAATGAAATTGGAAAAGGTCTTCTTGTGGGGGTTGTTTTTTTTGTCGTTTTGTTTTGGTGGTTTTTTTTGGTTGGTTGGTTTTGGTATAAATTGCTGCTAGTTTCTATTATTTACTACGAAGTCTTTCCATACTACACTGGAAAATGTGTGTCTCCTCAGTTAGCTCATGCCTCCTCACTTCAAAGTCTTGAAAAAGGGTTGAAGTCATTCTCACCTGCTCTGCTTTTTCAGCCAAGAGCTGGTGCTCAAAAAGCTCATTTTTCCCCATATTGGAAGAGATTCCTACCCAACAAGTAACTGAAGATGGAAGATGCATGCTGAATGTGATAATGCCTAATTCTGTTTAATACACAACTTTCTTTTTAAGCATCCTCTCTATCAGCTTGCTTTGATATGTTATCCCAAAGTGTGTGTCTGTTTGTTCTTTTAATACTGTCTATGTAAGCTGCTTTAATGCATTAGTTAGAATGATTTAGGTTGTAAAAGACCTTCAAGACCATCAAGTCAACCATCACAGATTGATCAATGAGCATGATTTGATCACTGAGCGTGTACCAATCCTCTCAGCGAGTGTTTCTTAATAACATCTCTTCTGTCTGTCTATTGTTTTATGATAGTGAGGTGGGGAGAGGATTTTGCTATGTGTTTGTTGTTGTGTATGTAGCAGCACTGGTCTCTGTATAGAGGCATGTTCTCTACTGCAAGGAGTTGACAATCTAAAGGGGAGGGAGTTGAGTTGTGGTGCTTATTTTGCTGGTAAGATGCAAGTCCATCAAAATGGTTTGCAACCTGTCGCAGAGGCAGAGCTGTCAGCAGCACTGGTGCTGATACCACTTCGCTGATATCGCCAGGCAAAGATTCACAGATTCACAGATTTTTCTAGGTTGGAAGAGACCTCAAGATCATCGAGTCCAACCTAAAGAAAAACAAACAGGCAAAATCTCTTGCAGACCCCCGGTCTAAGTAGTGATGCAAAGAAATCTGGTGCCACTTGGCAAGTAAGGACAATAGGAAGACAGGTTGGGAAAGAAAATACCTTTCAGAAAAGCTTCTCTGTCTTGCTATTAGAAGCCAGTATCTGCTCTTCTCAAATGTAATTATAAGCTGGAGTAAAAACAGTGGAATCGATAGTGCAGGGAAACAGTCATTACACAACCAGCTGTGGGCAGCAGTGTGCAAACGGGGATGACTTCTGGGAAAAGCTGGGAGGGGGAAGCCTTCCAGGGAGAAAGTAAAAATACTGTGCTGGTTATAGTATAGGTTATCTCACAGCATTTGCCCTCTTTTAAAGGAAGACTAAAACTTTCCAGTGACTTATGAAATGGTATTCATGGTTTCTGGTTTTGTACAGTCGCTTACAAGTCTGTAAGGAGAGAGTGGTTTTTTTCTGTGAAATTGAATTGTTGACTTACTAGTCTCATGTGATAGGTGGTCTAAGTGGAAGAGACTAGTACCCTGAGAAAACCAAGACAAACAAGTCATTCCCAGGATAGTATTAGAAGAGAAATCTTTTAAAAGTGCCTATAGTAATAAAACATGTTCAGTTTCTCTGAAGGTTCTGCGTTTATGCCTCTTGAGTGCTCTTGAAAAGCTTCTTCCATGTGCACCACATTCAAGATGTGCACAGTTTTGACATCTAAATGTGAACATGTGAGTGTTAGAACAGTACAGAGAACTTTAGGTATGTAATACAAAGTAAGAAATGATAGCGCAGTTTAATGAACAAGTACCATTCCTTCAGCTTTCCCTGAACTAGACCTACTCTTGTATCAGAATTTCATATCTGCAATATTATTTCTGCTGTTTACCTTTGAGGTTTCATAAATGTCTGAAATGTAGCCTTCTTAGATTGAATGTCTTTGTTCAATGAAAAAGCAGCACCGGTTTACTTAGAGTGTGCATGTCTATTTAGAGCCTGTGTTTTTTTTTTTACCGTTCTTTTTGCCTATGTCATTTGCAATAGACATTCAGTGCTTTTAGGAAGGAAAAGAAATAAAATCACAAATTATAAATACATAAAGCAGAAGTCCTTAGGCACATTCAGCCCAGTATTACAAAGCAAATGAATTTACATGAGTAAGATATAAATGCCCAAGGTGTAAATTACGACTGTTGACTCAACTAAAGACTCACTCAAAGTTTATTTAATTGTATTATCATCGTCTTTATCCATGAGAGAGGCTGTTGACTTCAGCTCCCTGGCTGTGCGAGTGGTTATGCAGCCTCAGACCCTTACAGGATGGTAACTCCTTAGTACAAATTGTAGAATTGTGACCAAACATTGGTTAGAGCAGCTGCAGAGTCCCATCACTGCAGGGATACGTGTTGTGACTTTACTTGACTTAGGTTATTAAATAAATTGGAAGGAAGAAACCTAATGCCATAGGCCAAGTATCTCTCTCCTTCAGATCAGTCGCTCTGCTCTGGTTCTCTGTTACGGAGGAAGATGACATACTGACCTGATCGTGCCTTCCATGGGCACTTCTAACTGCCAAGTAAAATGAAAAACAACCACTTTAGTAGGCTGGAGGTCCACACGCACCTGATTTTCATTCAGCTGAACCTAACCAAGAATGAAAATCTCAATTCTGAGCACTATTGAGCTTTAGGATTTTAAAAATTCAGATAGATGTTTTATTTCTTCAGTATCATCTCCATTAACGTTACTGCTTGAATGAAAAGGAAAACATCCTTAAATGACTACCCTGTACTTAAATATCAGTTGCAGATTTCAACTTTTCATCAGACCTGCTGGGGTAATGACCATCGTTTTCATTTGTTGTTGCAGGTTCCTACCAGCCAAAAGAAGGAAGGTGTTTATGATGTGCCAAAAAGTCAACCTGTAAGTGTAAGTATCTTCACTATTTATATGCAGTCAAGAAGGTACGTTTCTTAGCTTCTGTGACTTTCATTATTGTATGCAATGTTTGGTACATTCCATGTGATGCCTATTTTATCAGTGATCTGCTATTGTTGGGTTGGTTCAGGGTAACCAGGGTTGTAATGTCATCTATATCCATCTCATTCATTACTTAGATCTCCTCCTTTCTGTCTTTTCTGATTGATTCTTCAGGAAGTCACAATTTATAAATGTGGCATCTGGTTAAGAGTTGACAGTGAGCCTTCTGCATGTTAATACATGAATTTTTGCTGTATCTATCAGAAGTGTTATTCTACTACCTGAAGCTACACAAGGCTCTATCACCCTCTGTTTTTGCTTCAGTCACATGGCACACGCTGACCGAGCATGGCTGTGTTTTCTCCCCTGTGCACTCCATCAGAGCTGTACTTTATATATTGTGCTCCTTACGGCTTGGTTTAGTAGGACAGCAGTGGAAGGAAGGTCTGAACAGAGTGGAGGCCAAGAGAAGTAGCATTAGGAACAGCTATGTCAGAACGTTTTGTATGACCTCTGCAGTTGCTTTCTGCAGCTATCATGTCTGTACTTCTCAGAAGGCTTCCGTGTGAAAACAACATGCAAGTAGGTGAAGATTTCAAAAGAAGCTTCAAATCATATGTTACAAAACATTGCAAATTTGCATTAGAATTACTCTTCTGTCATTTGAAAAAACTTATATAAAAATTCTGCCTAACATACACCATGGAAAAGCAATTATTTTTCCAATAAAACCAACTTCTATGGTAGCTTAGTGTTACGAGAGCTGTACAGCTGTACAGTTGTAGGGTAGAGATACATGTAATTGCAATTGGTTTAAACAGCCATGGGAAACTCTGAAAGGAGCTACTACTCCAAGATTGTGTGTGAAAACACCTCACTCAACAAATTCCTAAGTGGCAGAATCTTTGCTGTAAGTAGTGCATTACTTTGCTGGTTATTACAGGCTGTAGTCAGCATGGAGAGATTTCCTCCTAGTTTTGCTGTGTTATTTCTGTAGTGCTCAAAGTATTTAACAGGTTGAGTATCAATGAAGGCTGAAAACTGAATTCTTTCTGCTCCATGCCTTGCATGGACAGTTGATTTTGTTCAAAAAGAAGGGTAAAATACGCTGTTCTATCCAAATGGCACCATTCCCTTTCTGTGTACGAGCATCTAGAATTGGTGAAACATTGATCTCCAGAATGTGTAAGGAATGGTAACAAGTGGCTGAGAGGAGAAGTGCAATAACAGATGCCTTAGCAACAAGGCATACATTTGCTGAAGGGTGGGTTATGTTGTTTAACACAAATTTAGGCTATAAGTGAAACAATACCTTGAGGAACTGTCTAATTGTGTTGGTTACACAGAAAATTAGTATTTCCGAGGATTTGTGTGAGAATGGAGAAAAACTGAGGCAAAGGTCAGGAATTTCAGTTTGCTGTAAGCGTCGGAAAAATGCCTGTGTTCAAGGGAGAGAAAGAAAGGCTCTTCTCACATAAGGATATGGTAAATTGCACAGCTTGGGCTGAGCACAGAGACTGAGATGCCAAATAAAAAAGATAAATGCTGGGGAGGGGTTGGATGGGGTCTGAGTTGTGACACTTCTGTGGTTTGCACAAACAAACAAAACTTGCCATAAATATTTCATGATAATCCACTAGGAGGAGGGAGCCATCATCTTGTTGGCTGGGAAAATGTAGTAAGATAACTCACGTTGCATAGCTAATTAAGGTATTTGTGGACCAGGAATAGCTGTAGGTTTTTCACTCATTTCTCATGTAGCTCAGTGTTACAATTTTTCCTCTGCACATTTCCAGTGACTTTTTTATTATTCCTTCAGTGATGTTTCAAATTTACTCTGGGTATAGTCTGTAATTTAGGTCGTTGCAGTATGACTGTGTGTACGGTACACTTGCAATCATGTCTGCAGACACTTTGGTATTAGACTGTCCTGGTAAAGAGCATGGCTGTGAGATGTAAGGCATATGGGACCTACTCTGTAATCATCAAATATACTTAATCCGTCATCTCCATGAAGCTTGTTGTAGACTTATTTTTTTGTGTTTTTTTTTTTCTTGGTTGTATTTAAAGTGATTAGACCTTTTTCTCCAAACAAGTTGTCTACTTTAATTTATAAAGGAAAAAAAGAAAAAAGGGAAGAGGGAGAAATATGTAGCGGAGATTTTGTTTTACCTTTTTATATTAACATGTATTAAAAAAAAAAAAAGCAGCAATCGCTCTTAAAATTAGCAATTTAATATTCCACTGCCCATCTGATTTATGGCTCACCCTTCCACGTGTGAGACTCTTTGTCATTGAGACACTTGCCATAATTTTTTTTTCAATTTATAGCTGTCCTTATTATATAAACCTCTAAAATTCAATCTGAGGGCAAATAATCTAGCTCATCTGCCTGGTTTAAACTTAAAAGGACACTTTCTTTATCAGGAGATCTTGCTTTCATTAATTTCATAATGGATGAAAGGAGAGAAACTTTTTGCAGCTCCTAATAGGTTTCAGGCACCATGAATTCTCTCCTGTGACAATAAATACAACACTTAATAAAAATGCAGCAAGTTTTGCTTGAGTTCAGACTGAATTGTCCACGTTCCCTAGACAGAGATCGATTTTCCATCTTGGGATTGTTTTCCTCTGGTGTGTTCTGAGACAAATTATCCCTAGCCTCAGCACATAAAAGTGAGGGATACGGAGCTAGTCATCTTGGGGCCCTCCACACTTGTCTCTCAGTAGCCAGAGGAGAGAAATAGGTGCCTCCGGGAGGATTTCCTCCTGTCTGTCATTCTCTTGTGGCTGTGGATGGACTTTAAAGGATGTGAAGGAATAACTTGACTTTTAGATGGTTAGACTTTTAGGTGGGATGAGTCCTACTATACTGTAAAAATTAAGAGCCAGAATCCCTTTTTCAAAGGTTACTTTGCAGCTGGGAGGTGTAATTCACACTGATTCTCAACAAGATGTAGCTTCCTATGAAACCAGGACCAGTTTTGGCAAATGCTGCTTTCTCTGTGTGTGGGGGATCCCACTGTGGCTGAGGGTATGAAGCATCTTCGTGGTGGTGTCATCAAACAGACGTACGTAACACTGCATACAGGTCAAGATGGCGGACGCACTGACTCGATGCTGGGTGGTTGTGGGAGGCCGCTCGTCAGAAGGTGTCCAAGGGCTTTGTAGTGTGACTCCTCATAGTCACAGTGGGGTCTCTGATACCAAGTAGTGTAAATATGGTGCAAATGAGCCCTAAAGGAATGAGGATCTCAGAATTTGAATGTACCGCTGAACTCAGTTAGGAGTGATGGCTGGTTGGCCGGTCACCTCTCTGACACTGGGATGAAAAGATTGCTTACTCAATACAATTTATTTCCCTGTTTCTTTGCTGCTTTCCTTCCCAACAAATCCTACTCTTCTGGAGATTTCCTCTGTAAGCAGTGCAGCTCAGCTCCAAACACACCCTTTTCATGCTTTCCAGTTTCCTTTCAGTATTTACATCTCCCTTCCTCTGTATCATCAACTCACTCTTCTTGCATTCATTCCATTTTCTCTTTGTTCCTTCCTTAGACAAATTCTCACATTCCCCATTCACTGAGAGTAGACATCAAACAGACAAAGAAAGCAAGCTTACCCCAAAGAGCGTGTGTTAAGTGGTACATGCACCATCCACTTAGAAACTGTAGCTCTGTATGGGAAATTAACTGTTCTAAAAAAGTGAAATGTCTAATGAGCTCTTTTTGTCATAACTTCCCATCGTCTCCCCATTATACATACACATCGAGTTCTACCTGTCATGGTGTTTTTAGTAATAAGAGTCAGACTGTAAATACCCTTCACTGGGACTGTCAGTCACATCACAATAAACCCTTATCTTCTCATCAAAATGTCTAAACTATCTGCTTACAATTTTATGAAGGCTTTCAAACAACTCATCTTACTGCTGTATAAAGATTCAAAGCATTATAGCTGATGCCTCACGGTACAGGCAGTCATTTGGCTAGTACCATCTAAGTGGAAAATACTCACAAACCAGCAGGGAATGGGCAGGGAGTAATTGGCTTATGGTGAAGACATGGGAGGACCAACAGCCATCCACAGGAGGATACATGCCAGGTCCTTGGTCCCATATAAAGCTGGGCTGGACCTGAGCCCACCCAGGTCTAGGAACCACAAGGGCTGCCTGACCCTTCTGCCCCATCTAAGAAGCTGTGTTTGGAAGAGCTCTGTTTTAATTCTGGCTTTAATTCTACAGTGCCATTTGCAGGTCTGATTTTTCAGGTCTCATCTCATAGGAAGCATGCCTGCAGGCATCCGGAAGACGTGGGCAGCCCCGTCTCCAGCAGCTCACGCAGAAAGTTTGTCCCTGGATTAATGGCATCCCAAAATGTCTGGCAATAAAGCAGTTCAAGCAGCTCTCCAGATCACTCTGACCATCCTCCGAAAACTAAATTCTTTCTGTGACTGTTGGTGTGGAGAAAAGCTTAATAACCGTTTCTTTTCCATACGTTTGCATCAGTGGTTTAAAGAAACAGCTTGCAGCTTGGTGACATTCTTCAGCCATTAATTTCAGCCTCTGCTGTCAGCGTTAGGCTTTCAGGATCCACTTTTCTTACAGGAGAAGAAAGAGATTGCACAGACCAGTCTCTGGCCATTTGTGTCTACAAAGCCTTCCATTTCTACTTCCCTTTGCTGAGAGACTCCTGTGCTCAAATACCCTGCCTCAGTTACATTCAATGCAATCCCTTGTATGAGGCTTCACATTGCAATGTGGGGCATGCATTTTTAACAGGTACAGCTAGTTGTGGCAAAGTTTGAAAATACATTAGTTTGTCATGATAATGTGTTTTTTTGGCAGAAGTTTATTTGATGATTTGGACGACATTTGCTGTTGTTATAGATAGAAGTGGATATACATACATACACGTGGAGTAGTCATTGCATTAACTGCTCTGATTTTGTGCAGAACTGGGAACATCTCAGTGCTCCTCCTGAAAATTTTCCTTTTGTTTTAACACCAATAACTCGAGGTGGAGACCTGGCCGAGGCTGCCCCTGAAGCTGAGCCAGCTACAGCAAGCTGTTGGTCCCTGCTTTTCCTGCTCAGACACCTTTCTTCATGCCGAAATGAAATTCAGTGCAGGCTGGCCATTGCCACTGCATCAGCTGAAATGTTTTAATATTCCCCTTCGTTTCCAGTTTAATGTAGAATGGAAAAATATGTTTCATTTTAATATCTTTGCATTGCATCTGCTGCATACAATAAATTGCACGTGTTTGTGAAGGTACCGAAATCTCAAGCCAGGCTTGTGTTTCTAGAGGATAGATGTCAGGGCCTGCTAGTCTCTAGTAAATGTAAGGTACAGCAGCTTGCAGTTCGTGTCAATGTTTTAAACAGTTCAGTGTTTTTCAGTGACACAGTGGTATTTCTGGACTTGAAGCATTTCTTCTAAATACGTGTGATGTGACCAGGTATACCATGCTCACTGAGCCCACCCTGTGGGTTCTGGAGGGGGTATGGTGGAGGCGACCTTATGGCTGGGACCTTGCACAAGCACCCACAGTGCTCTGGGACCTAAATTTTCCCAGGTGCTGGGGTGGCTGCAAACAGCATGGGTCTGGCTTCAGGGAGGAGTCACCCTTCTGGACTCTTGATTTATTACAGCCTGTCAGAGAAAACAGGGAACTGAAACATTTTCCATACTATTTTCTGAAGAGTAAATACCCAAGGTACACAGGGAATTCAGAATTAAGTTCCCTTCAAATGAGAAGAGAAAATAAGCAAGTGAGTACGCATGTGTTTTGATCATATGAAGAGATCCTTAATTTGAAGGAGGCTATCAAGTAGCAGTGAGACAGTTCTTCAGTGTAATGTCCTTAATGAGGAAGGAATTGTGCACTTCTTTGTCGAGATCTCATGTTGCTCCATTAATCCAGCAATACTTCTACGGGAAAATGATGCGTCTGTTGGATATTTTCTGTGTGCCTCAACCTGCTAGCTGTGGTTTGACTGATTATTGGTTTACTCACGATTCTGCTGTGCTCCTTCGTTATAGTTCTAATTGTTTTTTTAAGAATGAATTATAGTTAATTAGCAAGCTGCTTGCAGCTCATGATGCTCGTGGTAATATCAGGATTCCTTCTGTATAAGGTTGTGCAAATAACTGAAGCTTTGCTGAGCTAAAATAATGATTTGAGCCATCAGAAAAAATATTTGACAGACAAAATATTTACATTTTCAACTAAAATTTAAAAAAAATCAGGTTTGATATTAACCCTTTGGCTTGTAATTAAACTTTCATTCCCCCCAACTTTTCCAGGGGGATTGGTAACACAGAGAAGCAGCGTGGCTGGATGAGCCCTGGATGAGCCCTCTTTTGTGTACGGGGCCAAGTCCTATGACACTTACCCTTAGTACAGGAAAACAAGTGTAAATCCCTCTGCTGTCTTAAAAGACTTGAATAGCTAATAGCCAATACAAAGGTTAATTACTAATTGCTGGTTAATTACTATATTTAGTATCCTACATACTCTTTTTAGCTTGCTGAGATCTGTATCAGAGTGCAAGTTAATTACTGTGTCTATTTTTCATGTTTTTTGAGCACCATCTCTGTGTAACTCTTTGAGATTTCAGAAATGTGTTTTGTGAGACCCTGCTTTTGTCATCTCACTTGCAAAAGTACAGCAATGTTAAGCAGGTTTTCTCCTGTTGTAGGTTAGTGTTGATCCATTGCCTTTGGTAAAACCAGGCCGAGTACCAGAAGTTGGCTATTCTGGCTCTTATATAGATAGGACTGAACCAAGTAAGGTGCTTCTCAGGCTTAGGAGACCCATATGCCTGTCTTAGATTTCTCTTTTAAAATCCAAACTTTCACACTGCTTAGAAAACATATTTTTCAGAGTAGTTGGCAATCAGAGGGAATACCGCAGTGGAGGTGGATCATTTTCGTTTCAGGTTTATGAAAGCTGCAGTTTATTTACCTCTTATCAGTGCTTTTTCCCAGCTCTTGGATTATATGTTTTTCTTTACCAAACAGTGAAAAGCATCACGAGGAATTTCATTACTGGCTGGAGTGGTTTAAAAAGCTCATTGCTGCTTTAAGAAGCCAGATTTACATATTTCATGTTTAAAAGATTTACACTGTGTCTCACATGCCTATATAGAAAGACGGAGCTTTCATTACAGGTTTAATGTCACCAAGATACAAGGATTAATTCTGTTTCCTCCGCCTCGGTCTATGTGACCGGTCACAAACCACTCGTGTTCCTGCTTGACTAAGCTGTAGGGGTGTTCTCACGTTCAAGGAGCATCTTCTCAGGCTTCTGGTTGTTTAGTGTCGTGCCCTGGAGGAGGAGGGAGCAGATTGTTAACTCAAATCATGAAGGTTAATCTGTGTGCATTGAAAAGCCCAACTGGCGGAAGGCTCAGAGGCCAAATTCTGCCCTCAGTAGATGCCTTGCAACCTCACCAGGGTTGCTGGTGAAGGCAGTCCAGCGCTCTGGAAGACACAGGTATTGCACCCTCAGGAGGTGTCTCCTCAGCAGCGTGAGACGCAGGCCGCGAGCTGAGGGAAGAGGCAGCCCGATGCTGCACGATAATTGGGCACTCGGGGGTGTGCTGGGATGTGTCAGGAAAATGTTTTCTGCTAGGTTCCGTGGCACACAGGTGGGAATTTCTGATGGCCCGTTCGTTGACTGCTACTCACACGTCCCCTCCTTGCAGAGCCACAGTTGTTTCCCTGCTGGTTCCCCAGAGCCATCGGGGTGGCTGGGGGCTGTGGCGAGGGCACAATCTGCTCCTTCAGGGTCTGAGGTGAGAGGGGGGGCAAGAGGGGAAACATTCTGGGCTGTTCCTGAGACTTTTTAGCTTGTTTTAAATTCCTGTGAAGCTACTCAGTCATCTAAGGTTCAGTTTTCAATGATTTGCAGTTGTGTTTGTTTCTTAAGAAGTAAAGTCTCTAACACTTCTGTAAGTGTTGTCTGAAATTTAGCATTCTGAGGACACTTAAGTCATTATTGATGTTAAATATGTAGATGGATATAGATACATATGTGTGTGTGGGTATGTGCACAGTAGACTCATATTTACACATACATGCAAGCAATTTAAACATCACTTGAATTGACTTATGTAAGTAATTTTAAAAATTGCTATGGAAAGGAAACTTGCATCTTAAATATATTTACATTTATTGTTCTCCTAGTTAAGAGAAAGCTGTGTTTTTCCAAAAATATTTGCTTTTAGAGCTTTTGTTGTCCAAAACTGTTTTGCTTTTTTTTCCCTCTGAGTATGTTAAGTCCTTCCTTTCACCAAGCCACTGACAAGTTCCAGTACCATAAGCAAGATTAGACCTCACTATGTACGCTTATTGTTGAATTAATAAATATCTGAAAAAGTAAATAGTTATGATGCAAGCACTGACATTGTTGTATGCACCAGAAGACTAGATTTAGCACAGATAAAGCCTATGTTTACCTGTTGGCCCCCATACCCTAGCAGCATTTTAAATCACCATTTTGACTGTGATTCCATATCTGTACTCCCTACAAGATTGAAAGGGTTTTCATTTCAACAGTGAAGTCAATAATTATGGAGGTTATCATTTTCATGCTCAGAAATTCATGTCATTTTCATAAATCATTCATTTCATTTCATAAATCATGCTTTACAGCTGGAGAATGGAAACTTATTGCTGGACATTGATGAAAATCTTGTTTCAGTCACTCAGGTAAGGTCGTGGCACTAAAAATGTTTTAAGGAAATATAGATAAAGTCAGCTATTGGAATAGTGCAATTTGAAAATGTTCGGCTTGGGATTAACTTCACTAGGACATAGCTAATATCAGATGTGAATAATTCAAAAAAGTATAGTGGGTGCGCTCAGTTCTGTAGCGACACTGAAATCACAAAAGTAAAAGATGGTCTCATAATCTCATAAACTGGAAGTGGATAAAACTTTGTTTGTGTCAGAGGGGTTGTGTGCATTTACATAGGCTGAGAATTGGATTGTAGAAGCAAGCTAGACTCAGAATCCAGATCTGAACCATGTGAGACTAAAATCCCACCTCCAAGTGCTGCTGCTTAAGGTTGTGTCTAGTAAGTAAATTATGAAGTTGCATTCCGAGTAAATTTCTGTTTCCATTTTCTAACGTAGTTCTGTAGCTCCTGTTGCATATAAAGTAGCTATTTGGTGAGAAATAATCCCCCTGTAAATATATTCATTTTCCTTGGGGAATATTGTGAACAAGGATTTATCTTATTACAATAAATACCAAAGTCAGCTTTGATATCACTCTGTTCAGCTGCCTGTTTAGAAATCCATCCACAGAGTTTCTTCCAAGAGCTTTAACAGAATTATTTCTGTGAAGGATTTCCCAAGATCCGTCACCTTGGAGCACTTTGGGAAGTATTATTGTTTCTATTTCACAGAAGTATTGAGGCAAAGAGATCTGAGTTGCCTCCTTCCGAGTACATACCATATAATCCTGAGTTCAGAAGTATATTCACAATTCATTTTCAGAATTGTTACGAAATGCATAGTGTTTTTCCCCAAAAGACCTATAAGTTACGGTCTGTGTAACCACATGTGCCCTGCACTTTCTCACCCCCTCTGATCAGCTCTCCTGCTCCCTGACCTGGGGTGGAAGCCCTGCGGGAGCCTTTGCTTGTGGCCTCCTCAGAAGGACTGAGGCTATTACACAGCGAGTCATAGAGGAGGGTACTGGGGACAGCTCTGTAGAAAGCTTCCTTATGCAGCAAAAGAGCAGCTGTAGGACTGCTGCTGAACAAGTGATTTGGAGAGATGAGAAGAAAGTGACCTCTTCTGTGATGTGGTGTCACTTAGCATCTCTTGAATCTGTAAAGCCTACAGGAGGCTTGAAGTGATTTTGGAAGGAACGCTGCTGTTGTCATTATTCCAACTTGTCTGGGCATTTTCACAATGCTTGCCTAGTGTGTGCACACCCTACAGAAGTGATTTATGGGCTTTTTTTGTTTTTGCACAAGTTACTTCAAGCAGTATTTTAGTAATATACTCTTGAATCAGTGTACCCTGAAGAAAATGTAGATTTTCATCTTTTTTCCTCCTTCCATCTCCACACAGATACTTGCAGGGATATATAGGCCCATAAGAGGAAAATATATTGTCATATCACTAAAGCAATGTGATCTATTTAATATATGGCATGAGGTGAGAAAACATGAAATAATTCATCCCTAGGTACGTTGTTAGACATAAAGTTGAGAATCATCCAAGCTGCTCTACAAATTCCAGGTGAAAGTGATTGTAGCATTGCTTTTGTAAATGGGAATAGAGATTGGATTGCAAAAATGTATAAACCTTTGAAATTATTACCTTTTGAATGATAGTCTAATTTCTTGAAAGATCATTTATGAAAGAAAATGGGGAGGAAAAAAAAAATCTTTGGGTGCTTTTTCCCCTTAGGCTTTAAAGCTGTTAGGACTGATGAGCCAGTGTGGTGGTTAGCATGAGGGCTAAGTTTCAACTAGGTTTGCAGATCAAGACAGCTGAATTTCAAGCCTGTATGTGATAAGGATGCAAAGTTTATGTGCCTAAGATGAGTTGGGATTCAATGAACTGAGTTGAGCTTTGCATTAAATGTCATTCGTACCAAGAATTCTGCCTTCCCGTATATGTGGGAATGACGGAATAGAATTCAGGGGAGAGGGAAAGCCTGTACGCAGAAGGAAGGTATTAGAGAAGTAGTCCTTGAGCTGCCAGCACAGCTTTCCTGTCTAGCCACCCTGGTAAGGAGGGTGGATGGATTTTAGGTTTCCTGTGGAGTTTTGAGGGATCCGTGCTCTAGTGGCCCTGGACTCCACCTGAACTGATTTGCAGCTGGAGAGCAGCACTGAGAGAGAGCCCCCAGCTGAAGGGGACATCTTTCCTGGGTGTGTTACTGCTCCTGCTGCCTTCCACCCAGATCTGTATGTGGGCGTGCACAGACTCTGTGCTTATTCCTCTCCTTATGGTTCAGCCATGATCTGCTTTCTAGTTGTAAAAACTGGCCACACTCTGTAGCTGTCCCTGTAGTGGAAAACCCCATTACCTTAATCACAGTGTTTGTTAAAATAACGGCTAGAGGGTGAGTGCTGGAGTCAGGCTGTCCTGAAATGGACCCTTGGAAAGTGAAACATCCCTATAGGGGTCCTTCAGATTGTTATATGAACCTCAATTAATATCTCACTCTAATTTATAGTTAGAATATGAGGTCCTTTATCCCAGCAGTTTGACAGGGTGGTGAGGTAACGGGTGGAGGAGAGCAATTTTATTCCAGAGCATGTGAAGGAGGTTTGATTATGAAGCCACTCAAGGTGCTCCTCATTATCAAAGTGCTTTTCCCTACTGGTCCAGTTGCGTGACACCTGTATGGGTGACCTAATTTGAGATCAAACTGAAGGGTGCCCTTAGAAAACATTTCCAACATGAGTTAAATGTAGAGTTACAAACTTAAAATAACCCAGTTATGCATCCTCCTTCAAGTCCACTTATCCAGGTCACACCTGTCCCATGGGCAAGGGGAAATCAGGCAGTACTTTAGAAGTCCTTCCCTTCTGTATCCTTCTGTCACTTCCACAGTCTGCTACTGGGTTTTAAGACCTTGAATTGGGGTTTTAGAAAAGGAGCCAGGGAAAAAGGTCTGGCGGTAAATCGTGCTTGGTGTTTACTGATGTTAAGGGCAGAGCAATAATGCATCCGATCCCATTCGGAATAGTTTTTTCACACTTCATTCATTTTTTAGGGGGGAGAATTCCCCACAGGATCAGTTTATAGGGTCAGTTGCCACCTATTTAGGTCCATCAGCAATATCAAAATCCCACAGCTTGAGCCTGTGTACTTCCTCTATATGTGACTGGACATTCGAAGCTTACATGGCTTTTTTATTAATTTATATTGATAGCTGTAACTAGTTAACTTTACAAGTTATTACTAATTAACTTGTATTTTCTTCTCCTCTAGAGATAAATAGAAATGTTATTTTATCTTCACAGGCTGTTACCCAACTAGAGCTTTTTGGGGACATGTCCACTCCTCCTGATGTAACCTCTCCCCCGGTAAGTAACCAGGGAAACTGAACAGTGTCTTTTTCTGCATCCTATTTTCAGCACATTTATTGAGCACATTTACAATTCAGGTCATTGGCCCTTGCAGTAGGGAGGATTTCAAAGTAGTTCTTATGTTGTGAGAAAATAAAAGTGAAGCAAATTGAATGTGGAATCACTGCTTCTTGAAGAAGTGCAAAAATATCTTCAATTTTTATTTATCTGATATAGGGCTAGGTGTCACATAAGATATAATCTGAACTGCAGATCTCCTTCCCTGGTGTTTATCAGAGCTGCATGCTTCACTGCTCTCTGTCTTGAACTCCCTGTCTCTCCACTGCACTGCAGGAAGATCCAGTTACAGCCTTATATATCACGTCTCCTTGGTTCCACCAAGCACACATCCCAGAACTGCTGTTAAAGGAAGGAAGACAAAAGACTGGAGAGAGGCAGGGCTGAATGTGTTTTCAGAGGAAAGAAGATTTTTCTCAACAGGCTTTTCTGCATCATAGAATGAAAACAGTTATTTTCTCATTATGTTTTTGAACCATACTTTTAGGCTGTAGGGAATATGAATATTCAGAGAAAATTGAGGTGCTGGGAAGTCACCAGCCTCAGATCTCTAAGGTATTTGGGGTCGTGTCTGGGACTAGATTTTCAAAGTCCTGTCTCCTCATCCTTAGCTTGCTCAATTATACTGTCTTTCTCCTTTAACGTAGACCTATGGCTCTGGTCCTGTCGGTTAATTGGAAGCAATATTTATTCACCTTTCCATAAATCTTGCAGATGTTTCATTTGCCTTTACTATTTATTTTTTTTACATTAATGCCTGAGTCTGTAGCTTATACTGGTTGTCACCTAACGCCTAGAAGCAGAAGTCTGCATGTTCTGGAGAGAAAAATCATGTCGATATTTGCATGAAATATAGTCCAGGGAAATTTTGTTTTTATTTTTCCTCTAATACAAAGTCTCTCTCATTTTCTTTTTCTCCTGTCTCCAGCACATTCTAACATTCTTTATTTCTACTGCTTCTCTCCTTCTGTGTCTTTCCATTCTTTTTTCTTTCTCTTTTTTTTTTTCTCTGCAAAACTGTGAGCTACAGAGAATGTTTAGCATTCACAGCAAAGTATGATGTGCAGCAGAAGCTGCAGCTGACATGTCAATTGTTGTGTTTTATTCCCGCCTTACTGCAGACTCCTGCTACTCCAGGTGATGCCTTTATCCCATCTTCATCCCAGTCACTTCCTGCTAGTACAGACATGTTTGGTTCTGTACCTTTCAGCACTGCTGCCGTACCCTCAGGTAAGAAATCTACTGGAAATATGGGTTTGACTCAAATTTGGTCATCAGTTCTCAGGTCAGGCTTGCATTTTAGTATTTGTCATTAATTCAGTGCAGTGGAAGTAGGAAGGATTTTGAGGACAGTGCTGCAGGGTGAGGCAAAACAAGTCATTAACAAGCTGAGAATACATTATTTAGAATTTACCAACATTATTAAAAGCAAAACCCAAAAACTTCACTCGAAGTTCAACCACAGTTCAGCCATCTGGATAACATACCTTCTAGGTACCGCAGCAAGAGAGAAAAAAGCAGTTAGTTTAGCTTTGGTTTCTTTGCAATTGCAATGAGTTTCCTGTGCTGTCTTCAGTAGAGGATGAAACATGAAGATTTTGATTATATTTCAAAGATATTCCACTTAGTCAAATCCTGATATTTCCTCTAGACTTTTCTGCTTTCCTCAAAGTGCTCAAAATTCACGATCTATGTAACATTCTGCACAGGCACGCAAGGAACGTGGTTTTAACTGATGATCTCTCCCTGGGATACTCAGAGCACTGCGAGAACAATGCTCTCAGCTCCAGTTAGGAGGAAAAAGAAAGAGGAGTGCCTTGAATCATTCAACAGTGACTTTCTAATTGGTTAACTCCTTGTCTGATGCGGAATCAGATTAGCCACTGTGTCTCAGAAAGGTTACGCAGATGGTGAAGTGTTCAGGGATAATGTCAGATGAAAACCCTCACTGCTTCCACAAGGTTACAGTGGGTGCTAGATAAAAGGGCACCTGGAAAATACATCATAGCCACCTATTAAAATATGATGTGTTTCAAAGTTACTGTTCCTTTCATCACTCATTAATTTAGTCACATGAAGCTCTCTTTCTCTTTTTCTTGGGGCTCTCCTGAGCCCCAAATAAGGGAGCTGCCAGGTGGCTGCTGATGAAGTCCGTGCAGATAGGTATTCACAGACACACGGGGTAGTCTCTGAGGAAGAAGAGAATAGTGTTCTGTTCAGAGAAAGATATTGCCAATACGCACCAACCCCTGTTTTTATATACAAGTATTTGTTTATTGATATGAATTCAACCACGTCTTTCAGTTTTCTTTTTAAGTGTGCTGAAGCTCTGGGACCACTAATGTAGCTGCGTATTTCTGATTTACTGTGTAGCTTTCTGCGTGCTCTTGACATTATCATATTTTTTTTTCCCGCTTTCTTTATTCTTTGAAGGTTATGTTGCCATGGGAGCTGTTCTGCCCTCGTTCTGGGGACAGCAACCACTTGTTCAACAGCAGTTGGCCATGGGTGCTCAGCCTCCAGTTGCTCAGGTGATGCAGGGAGGACAGCCGATAGCGTGGGGCCAACCCGGTATTTTTCCTCCTACTCAGCAACCGTGGCCATCTGTAGCTGGTCAGTTCCAACCAACTGCCTTCATGCCAACACAAACTGTTTTGCCTTTACAAGCAGCCATGTTTCAAGGTACCATTGCTCCTATAGCTACTGTTCCACCCACAAGTGATTCCAACAGATCAAGTCCACAGACAGACAGGCCCAGACAGAAAATGGGAAAAGAAATGTTTAAAGATTTCCAGATGGCTCAGCCTCCACCAGTGCCATCAAGAAAACCAGATCAGCCTTCCCTCAGTTGTACCTCAGAGGCCTTCTCAAGTTACTTTAACAAAGTTGGGATGGCACAGGAAGCAGATGATTGTGATGACTTTGACATCTCTCAATTAAATTTGACTCCTGTGACTTCCACGACACCATCAACAAACTCACGTGAGTACTCATATCCTTTCTGCCATCACTTTCCTCAAATATGGCTGCTCCTCAAAGCATTTCACTTTTCGTACAGTAAATTGCAACACAAATATGGACTGAGAACCTTTATGCACGGTCTGGCTTATTAAGTGTGTTCCAGCCATAAAGAAAAGTGTTATAGAGACCATTGAAATCAACAACCCCAATAGTTGCAGTCTGAAATTTAATTGTTTATATGACAGTAATATATGTTCTGTGCTAGGGACATGCAAGCTGGTTGGAAAATGCCTATAGCATTCAACCCTACAAATGGTTTCTCTTATGTCCCATTCAAGCCATACGTGGTACAAATTAGGGGATGGGTATTTATTCTAATAGCTTGATGTATTGAACACGTGGGGAAATTCATTAAACAGCTGAAAAAATAAGCTTATTGTGGTCATAGCATGAAGACGGGATTTTGCGGATTTCTGAAAAGGAATTCATGAGGAGATTTACCAGAGGCCACTCAGAGACCGTGTGTTTTGCTTACCTGCTATAGGGCAAGCAACTCACACGTTCTTAATGTGATGTTGTGATGTCTCCCTGGTTCCTAAAGACATAAGCCAGATGCAGCCAAACTTAGTTTGGAAATCACCGAATGAAATCAAACTTATGGAATTGATAGTGACTTCTGTTTAGATTTACCTCTTACAGCTTTTTGCTAAAAATAGTTTTCAAGGGTAATATGAGTTGAGGGCTCTAAAGCATGAACAAATTTTGTGTTGCTGTGTCCCTCTGAACAAATTAACAGATATAAATTCTGTGGCTGTTACCTTAATCTTTGTTTAGCTCCAACCCCTGCACCCAGACAGAGTTCTCCATCAAAATCATCAGCATCTCATACCAGCGACCCTGCTGCAGATGACCTCTTTGAAGAGGGATTTGAAAGCCCAAGCAAAAGTGAGGAGCAGGAGGCTGTGAGTAGCAACAAGGCTTCTAAATACTGATCACACTTCTTAGCTAGAAGAGAGAGAGAAGTTACTTAAATGTTGTTTGGTAGTCTCAGAAATAACTATTCTAGTAGGACAGGGTGGAATTTAAGGGGAAGCTGCAGACAGGACTCCCTTGCAGGTTTGATTTTGATAATTGACAACATCAGCATGGTATTTATGCTGATACAGCCTAATACTGCATGTGAGGAACCAAACTCAGAATTCATATGTAAAGCTGTAAATGTTAACTGTGTACAATGCCCTTTTTAGCATACCAGCATTCACTTACTGATGGTAAGGGAGTCCAATGACATACGTGCTGAGGATGCAGAAAGAGATATGGGAGGTTGTGTGTTAAAAGTTGATGGTTGACGTTGTCTTGCACCTTCTGGCATCCCAGTTGCTTGCCTCGTTGCATTCCTCAATGTTCTGGCCCTTGCTATTTCTTTGCCTTAAACTCAGTGAACCAAAGCAAGAAATGGTATCAAAAAGAGATGACTTCAAATCACAAGGTATCTTAGGCAGATAAGAGCCTAAGTGAACCAAAGGCAAGAAGGAGTCTGTACAAATAAGGACCCAAAGGTACAAAATGACACAAGCTTGGACTCTTTCTGATTCATGTAGATTCACTGCTTTTCAGGGCCTTTTGCAGTTCTGGTTTATCTAATCCAGTACCTTTGAAATCTGTGGCATCTCCTGCATGGACTCCCAACAGGTACTGGTGTAGTCCTTTCCTGTCTGCATCAGCTACAGAAAAGCATTATGGCTTTTGAGAATGTATCAGTGGTGAGGTCTCACTTCCTGGTTTTCATGAGATAGGATGTACTTGTTATGCCCACAGCATGAAAATAACCTCGTGTTGACTTTTCACTTTCTATTGTTGAGAAAAAAAGGTGTTATGTTCTTGTATTCTAGCCTGATGGGTCTCAGGCCTCATCCAACAGTGATCCATTTGGTGAGCCAACTGGTGATACTATAAGTCCACAGGTCGGTAGCTAGATAGCGCAGGTTGGGGTAGGTATCTGTCCTTTTTTTTCTCTACACCCTGAGGTGCTCACTTATTCTTCCACCAGTGCCCATTGCTTTCATGGATGCATGGTTTGCTTTTCCTTTTCATCTCTTCCTTTTTTCCTCTCCATTATCCACGGTGTATTCCTCATGCTCAGTGGTTTGCATGGCTTTTGCCATTCACTAAGTGTTGCAACTTATGCAAATATGTGTTTCAGCTGCCTGCATGCTTTAAAGAAATGTAGACTTATTTTACTTTGTGTTCCAATTCTGAGGGGAAATAGGAAATTTGAGCCATTACTAACAGTATATTATGCAGAACATTTTTTTTATTAAACCCAGTCTGGCCTTTAGGCAGATGTAACATATTAAGTGGAATAAGACATCTTACCCATAGACATAACAAACATTAAGTTAAATTATGTAATGATACATGAACACCTCTACTCTAAATCAATGTGTAAATCAGCAGAAGAAACAAATGTATTATCTGCATGTAAAAATTATTGAAATGGGTTTGTGTATTTTTATCTCCAACTGCAAATTAAAAACATCTGAAAGTTATGATCATTCATATTAGCATTGGCATACTGATATTTTCAAAATTACTCATCAAACGTAAGTCATTTAAATCCAGACAGACGGGAAAGATGATCTTTTCATCTTCTGTGTTACAGAACACATTGGAAATGTGTTTGCTAGTGAATGTTTTGTGATTTGCTTCAATACAGTATATAAGTTCTACCAAAGAGACAGTAAAGCTACAAATTTTTATGTGTGCTGAGCATTGTTATTCCATCCAAATACACTCTAGCGTTACTATTTGAAGGATACGTTTCATTATCTTCTCCCTGTCTGCCATTCATGTTTTGTATTACCCAAATACGTGATCTGGTGCTGTTTCTGTGCTTCAGCACAGAGCTCCTGGAAGAAATCCATAACAATGGTAGAACCCGTTTTACTTTTGTACAGAAATCACACTGTGTTTACCAGTGACTTATCTGCCCTGAGCCTAGGCAATCTGGTTTCAACTCAAAATTAATAGTTTCATTAGGAGTCACTTTACTTTGTACACTAAATATGGTTAAGAAAAAAAGATCTTATGATAACTTAGCTTTGATCTACTTGGCAGTAATAAGATTATCTCTTAATAATATATAGTGCCAAGAGAAGGGATCTCCCCCTTATTCAGCTCATATCTAGGGGGCTGAAGCAAAAGTGGCATTAAGCCTTGTGTCTCCTTGAGTCTAACAATGACAGTATATGGATATAGTCAAGCTGGGCTGACTCTTGGTGTGGCAGGAGCATCCATTGGTTATAGTACTCCATCAAGAACTGCTTCTTGCAGATTGATGATGCCACACAGCAATTTGGCTTTGCCTTCGTCTGACCCCAGCCAGCACTGATGAAGCCAGCTATTCCAGCTTCAGACTGTTTCAGGATTTCCTTCTTAGATCAAGAAAAAGGATATGACCTTTATCTGAAGCCTACACTCTGCAATCCTATGTGCATTTGTTTATTATGGTTTATCATAGTCGGGATATTTCTGAAATTCATCACAGGAAGAATAATGATAAAATCTCTTTCTAATTTTCTGACTGTCACAAAGATAGTTAGTATCATTTGTAAGCTAGCATCACACACATTTACCTATCAGGAGTTCTGGAAATATCTTGTAACAGTAATTGAAGTCTGTTGATGCATACTACAGTGTAAGACAGTCAAGTGAGGGACATCTTTTGTTCTGTTTTTATATAATGCTTACTAAACTACTTTCTTCTACCTGTCAGGGGTCTCTGGATGCTACAAGAATAATATTTTGCCAGTGACTCCATAGGGTGTTTTTTCTCAGTGTTTTCTGTTAATGTTTTTACAATCTTGCATCTATACAATCTATATTATATATATATAGTTCTCAGAAATGTATTCTGGGAAGTGTTAAATAATGCCACTGATTATCATATTATAGTAATTCCTAAGAGCAGTAGGCTGGAACAGGAAGCAGGACAGAAAGAAGCATCTCTCCAGCAAATACACTGGAGATACACGAGCATCATTGTGCCTCAATGCAGTGCCATCTAGCAGTCTGAGGGAAATCCACTTGCTAAGACCAGCCCATCGAATTCTGCAGCCTGGTACCATCAGAGTAATGGAGAGTCTAATCTCCATGGAAAATGATCAGTTCAGGACTTACTACTGGGTTGTGTATTGAGCCTGTGTTTGGAGAGAAACGTAATGGAGAGAAACATGTAGTACAAAAGAATCACAGCCTGCTTAAAAGCCATTTTTGTGTGCAAGATGGAGATTACTTGGCTCTTTCGGAACATGGTTCTTCACACCAAGATCACCACAGTGTACAGTTCAGATGAATGGACCTCTCAGGAGCAAGACTTAGTATTGTGTTCAGAAATTTCAAATGCTGTTCCCGGCATTTGTATAAAATCAGCTGTGCCCATACAACATCTTTACTTACCTTGTCTCGATGTTTTCAGGATACTCACCTGCCTAGTATTTTGTGCCCTGATCTTTCAATGTACCTTATCAATTTGATTTCTTCATTCCTTCTGCTATCCCATATTCTCATTTAGATATAATTCAGCAGCTTCTAGCAAGTATCTTTGTTTCTCTGTGTTTTGTCTCTTCCTTTTGTGATCTTCAACTTAAGCTTTCAAAATCTCATCCTAACAGTAGCCATTCTTATAAGTAACTCTTCTATAAATGGCTATGGGTTCTTAGCAGGTAAATGTGACATTATACAGATAAATTACTTTTTTCTCCCTTCATGGTTGGAGATAAGGAGCAGCCTATGAAAGGCCTGACTTTCACAGGTGAAAAAAAATCAACTGTTTGCAGAGCTGTTCATAGCAAGATTTGTATCTAGTTGTTTTCCCTTTGTTCAGGAGCAGTGTCAAGGATGAGTAGTGATTTTCCAGAAGAAGTGAGAAGAACAGTGAATAGTAAGACTGCCATCTTCAGCTGATTAACATTTAATTCCTGATACTGCCTTTAGATTGTGTGGTGGGTAACTACAGTGAAAGAAAAAAGGGAAGGAACTGTACTTAGCTGTGTTTATACTGAATGTGCTGAGCATTTCCCATTATTGACATTTCTGATTAATCCAAGAAGTCTGAAAAGAGGAGTTTTCACCTGGTCGCCCCTTTGCCCTGGTGCATGCAGTGACCATGATGTTAGGGGTGCTAGGTACAGACCTTCCTAGCGTGGATATTTCTGTTCATGGGGCTATTTCAGCCTCAGCCCCTAACTCAGCCTCAGCAATTGCACTCTGTGAAGCAAGGAAGCACTGAAGCTTTAGAGTTGAAAGCTTAGGAAAGTCTGTAGGAAGGGGAGTCTTCAAGCATGGTAAGAACAAGGAAGGAAAGGAGCAAACTTTGATTCTCTGATGTCAGGCTTCTGAAGATACCTGCGGTTGTGTTGGCTGGCATCTCTAACATCCTGATCGTGGAAAGAATATCATAAGCCCTGAACACTGGGACTGGTTATCAGAAATGTGGTCTGACTCCTTATGGATCGTACAAACTGGTTCTTGAAGGCAAATTAGCAACAGGGTGAAAATTCTGAAAGCAAATAAAGGGGGTATTTGGTACCACAATTAATCCAATAAAAGTCATTTAAAATGCTGGAAGAAATACAGCTCTATTGATATGCTGCCCAGCTCAAGACTTGCACTGGCAGTCATTCATGAGAGATTTTCAGGAAGCCTTCAAAACATTTGTGGCTAGAGCATATCTTCCTCAGAAAGTTGTTTAGTTGTTCTGTGAAATGTGTGCAGACAATTAAAAGCCCTCAAAATATGTCGCACCCTTCATGATGCTATCAGCGCTGTCAGGAGAGCAACAATTCCTTTGAATATTTGTCTATCAGCTTTTGGTGGTACTTTGGTGGCCTGCTGCCATCTTCCATCTCGGAGCCTGTGCCATTCTTTGTGATGAATGTTCCTAATCATTTTAGTCAGCTCCAGAACGGACTGCTTAAAAGTCTTTATCTGGGCTGTTACTGTGAAGTTGACAGAAAATAGCAACTTAAGGACAAAGCACTGGCTTAGTCTGAGGATTTTGTGAGCCTCAGTAGGGCATATGAAGCTGATTCTGCAACCTGCTGTTACTTTCTGGCCCCTTTCTGTTGCATGAGGAATCAGAGTGGGCTCAAACATTGAAGACTGTCTTTGCAGGATCTGTTACTGTCATTCATCCGTCTCAACAGGAACTGAACAGAGCCCAAAGAGAAATTCATAATGATTTTAGGTGACCTGTTCTTACTGTAGGCCCTAGTGCTGTTGCTCTCAAACTGAAGAAACAGCACTGAGCAGGGTTATGGACCTTAGAGAGAAGTTGACAGGGTTATGTACTTGGAAAGGGATCACAGTTTACTGCTTCCTTCCAGAGAGATCCCCAAATTGTCATTTCAGGCCCCATTTTCCTGCTTATTTGTTCATCAGTGTATTTCCTAGGGAATCTGAAGGAATAAGAAACAGAGAAATCCAGGCTGCTCTGTGAGCAGAGGCACCCTACAGATTTGCCTTCCTCTCACTGCCACAATCCCCTCACTTTCCCCTTCTGTCTGTTTTAATATGACTAGCTCATACACAGGTTTCACAGCTCTTCCAGTGTCTGCAAGCTCACCTGAAGTAGCCAGTTCCCTTTCCATTTCTCCAACTTCTTCCTCTGAACGAGAGACAACAAACTAGGTGGCTTGTCTACAGCCACGCGCTTGCTGATTGGAAATCCAGCAATTCAATTAGGGCACGAGCTCTCCTAGCTTTCTCTGTAATGAGGTCGTTTAAAAGTTCCCTGTCTTCTGCACAACAACTGATTTTCAGGACACTTGCGGTAATTTAGTATCTTTGAGACTTCTGAACAATTTGCTTCAAATTGGCTATTGGGTTGAAAAGTTATTAAGGAAAATTGGCAGTTACATAGACAGAAAGCATAATTTAATGGCTCCTGTTTTCTTAGGAAAGCAGCCCAGAAATAACAGGCGTGTTTCTATGCTGCAACTCATTATTATTCCACAACCAAGATTTAGCAGAGTTCATCAATGTAAGTAGTTCTCATTGTTTTTTCAGGTTGTGGTTGTATCGCATCCATACTGATACGTAAATGACAAAGACTTGTAAAATGCTAGCAATCAAACTAGGTATATGAGACTAGGAGATATTCCTGGGCAGGTTTGCAGTAAGAATAGGGGCACCCTTCAGTCACAATCCTTAACAAGAAGGTTGCTATATTCATGCAGCTGATAGAGGCTAACTGTAATACAAACAAACAAAGAGAACCCACAGGCTGTTAATGGCTGAATAGGAATTACATGTGTTTCCACCAAAGATATTTAATTTAAATACTGCTTGCCAAGTTTACTCTGTCCTATTTTATTGCATCAGAATGCAATAGAGAAGATGCATTGCACTCCCGGTTCCCTTCACTTGCATCCCCAGCACAAGATTCTCATTTTGGCTGGTGTTCCAGCACACTTATTTCATGAAACTCTATCATTTGAGCCTAACCTTTCTGATCAGTCAGCCAGGAGTAAAACTGGTGCTGAGAATCTATTGTAAAGGGCAAAGAAATCTATGCGGGCCTCACCTCTACAACTCAGTACATCTTGCCTGAAGCTTTGCACATAGCAGGGTGCCTTGCAATGATGAAAGGACTGCCAGTGTAAAAATAGTTGCTTCCTAACCAAGTCCTGTGTTATGTTTTGTGAGTGAGCTCACCTGCACAAGCCCAAGTAGTGCTGAATCTGGTGGAGGTGTTCTCCAATGACTAGTACTGCTGGGGAGCAGATGTTAATGCCTTTAAATTGAGGGGAGTGTTATCAAAACCATTAGCACCCTAGTTATCTCATGTAGTAGTGTTCCTGAAAATGGGAAGAATTAACAGATTTTAAACAGGAAGTATCTCTGGAATGCATAAATATAACATACAAAGGGAAAATTTTCTCTTCAGCGTTTTTTTTCAGTGAATTCCAAGAGAGTTCATAACTCAGCATTGCACAACATACTTTTAGATTCCTAAATATTTCGATGTTTAACTTAAGACAGGTATATTTAGACTTTTCTGGTCCCCTCCTGCAACCTGCCTCTTCAGTCAGATATCTGATCTGTGATTTCATATCCTTTTCCTGCAATATCTTGTAATTTAAAGGCTGCTGTTCAGCATAAAGAGCCACATTAGTATGTGAAGGTGTAGCTAAACACTACTTTGATAGCTGCTTCCAAACATAAAGGAAAACATTTACTTTTTAAATGTCTATGAGAAATTACATACCCCCAAAGTTGATAGAACCCTTCAAGTAGGATATAGCAGCAAAAAATGAAGCTGCCAGTTGTGATCTTGGTTTATCTCTGCAGGCTGATGAAAGCACGTCAGAAGAGCTTTTGGGCCAAACGTATAGAAAGGAGAACACTTTAAGATTCAAGGGATTTTTGTGGTTTGGAAACTTTGTATGCTATTTTATTTGTCCCCCCCCCCCCCCCCCCCCCCCCTTTCTGACAATGACTGATTCTTTCATTGCTTCCCTCTGAGTCTGTTTCTAATGCAGTGGTAGAAGGCAGAACATGTCAGTGAGATAGGTCTGATGCTGTGCCAACAGTTAGGCTCTCCTGCCTTGTAATGGTATTTCCTGTGACTTTTAAGTGGAGTACGTAAAAAGAAGTGGGGTTATTTCTGCTTCGAAGGCCTAGCAAAATACTCCTGCTGAAAACTCCCCTGCCTGGCATTGTGAGAGAAGGGATCTGTGAAGTCAACAGTACTGAACTCTCCTTTTGCTGCTTTTCTGTCCTTTACTGCTCTCTTTTGCTCTCCTGAGTATCACTATACATTCTTTACAGATGCCATTTACAGTGTTGAGCTATAGTCAAGAGGCGCTGTTGAATTATCTCAAAATAATATTAGAAAACAAGTCCCACCCACTGACTAAAAAAAAAAAGCTGAGAAGATTGCACAAAATTACAGCAATCGATTTCTCATTTATGCATCTGACGGGGGAAATCACCTAGAGGAAGATGTAAGAGCGCACTTTTCATTCAGAATGCTCTGATCTGTGTGAAGAAAAGTTATTCAGATTGTTGAGAAAGGCATATCTTTGCCACATGCAGTGTATGTTCATATTGGGTATGAATAAAAGTTCAAATTTTCTTCCTGAAAGCTCTCCCTCATGAGTTGTTGGAAGTGCTGATGACTGATGATGAACTCTCCCTTCTCTTCCAGTGATGCCAGGTTCAGTGACACCTTAGGACACCTGTTACCTCAGTGTCTCTGCGTGTCTTATAGATATTGGAAGAGAGCTCTAACAAGCACATTCAACATTTTTAAAGGCTTTTATATTCCCTAAGGCACTCAAAATATCGACATCCTTTGTTCCAAAGTGATCTTCTCCCTCCCTCCCTTTGTCTTCCCCTCCTTCCTTTTTGCTTCCTGTCGCAATCACCTCAGGTTCAGCAAATGCCTGAAGAATGGCCTGGTGTGTGTCGGGTTCCCACATTAATTAGTTCAGATTTTCTCTGAACTAGCTATGATAGATCATTCTGCCAGCCTCACGTCTGCAGTACATGAAAATTGGCGTAGGTAGAGTCAGCACACAGTATGTGAGATGCAGTTATTTACTCTCACTCATCTCTTCTGATTACCTTTGGTTTCTCAAGGTCACCACATGTATTTGCTTCTCGCTGTGGATAATTTCCGCAGCCTTTATTTAATCATTCTGAGAGATTTCTCTCATCCTCTTCTAATGCTCGTGGTGTACTCAGGGCTTCTTGTGGGTAGGAGATAGGGAAGAGGAGTCTCCACAGTCTCCAGAAATGTGGTTGTTTGATAAGAGATACAGCTTTCCTTGGCACATAGGGAGCAGGCCATATTTTGGAAGGAGGCTCACGGTGCTGCTTCATTCACCAAGAGCTGCTCGGTGAGGCAGGTTGGGGCACTGCCTGCACCTCTGCCCAGACACCCCCACACCAAGTACCTGCAGCCCCTGTGGGGCTGGTTTTCTGATCAGCAGCACCATCTCTAAAAGCAGCGATTAAAATCCAGTGCCGGCTCTCGCCAGACATTTCTGGGTCCGCAGTGCCCAGTGATTTGCCAGCCTTCAGTTTTTTTGCTTGAAGCCAGCTTCTGCTGACGCTGCTGTAACGTGAGTTGGTTCTAGCTTGGTGAAATTCAACGGCGTGGTATTTGAATATTTATCAAGCTGCGGAGAGTTAATGCAGTATGGCATTAATTAGCCTTTCTGCCTGTCTTGTTCTTTTTTTAGATGTCATTCTTAGTTTAATAAATTAGTTTCTGGGAATGAAGTCGGGTGGATTCCGGGGCCCATGGATGGTTTGCTTCACGTTGCAGCCAAGACGAGCATAGCATTAAGAAAACGCAGAGTGTCAGCTATGAAGGAGCATTAAAGACATGGCAGCTTTCCCCCCCCGCTTCCCACATCCAGGAAATTCCCAAGAAAATATCTGTTAGAAAATTGACATGCTTTCCTCCCAGCTTTAATGATTGTACTAATGGCTACACAGCCTCCTAATCAAACTGCACGGAGCTAGCTTTCCTCATTCTTCATAGGCAACTCACACCACATCTCTCTGAAAATACTGTTATTTTAATCCCATCACAGCTTCATTAGTTCAGCTTTCAGCAGTGGTTTCTGCTTGCAAGTGGTTTTTTTTTTGTTTGTTTGTTTTTCTGCATGAGTTGTGTAAAACCCACAGCTAAGTGCTGTTGTTGCGCTCTTGGGGTGGGATTCTCAGCCTGATGCAAGTTACAGCCTTTTATGCCAGCTACATTTCTGGCCCGTAAACTTCAAATCATCTAGTCATATAAATATCATTCCATTTCTTCGTATGTTTATGCCCAGCAATACCTCCTGAGGATCGGTGCACAGCCAATATGGAAGAGGAAATTGATTGTAAGCATGCCTTTTCTGAAATAATGTCACATTTCCTTCACAATCCAACTGGGGTGCCATGATCACTCAAAGCAGCACAGAAAACAAACACTTCCTTTGGGTTTTGACTCACGAGGTATTGCTGTTCTCAAGCAGATGTTCTAAAAATGTTCTAAAAATGTCTGGAGACATCTCTGCTTATTTTATTTTTATCATCCCCAGGAAGCAGAACCTCTCTACGCCCAGATCAACAGACCTAAGAAATAGCATTGTTACAGGCTTGTGGTGCTCCGAGACTCAAATGAAACCCACCAACCTGGCAGGCCTTTGGCTTTCATGCTTTTTTCCGATTGATTTTGGCTGGCAAGGATAGATGATTGCCCTCCTGGACTGGCTCTGCGGGTGTTCCTGATGATTTTTGGAAACCAATGGCAGATTCCTATGGCAGCACAAAATAAAAACTCCCTGCTTATCACACCAAGAGTCCAGCCGTGTCCCCACAAGTCATGGGTATCCAGACTAGGAAATCTTGCTCCTCGGTCTTCTTTTCAACATTTGTTATCTTCTGTATGCCACATATAAATAACGAGCATCTGAAATTTACTGAGTATCAGACATTCCTTTTCTTTTGAGCAAAAAGCAGAATCTGTATGTAGCAGTGGCATTATCATTCAACAGCCTTTTGGGCACAAGTCGGCACTTTTTATGTCACAGTGACATGTTTTTCATCATCATTTACATCAGGCTGATCCTGACTTATTTTTTTTCCCTTGTGTAGGCATATTTAAACAACAACAACAAAATACTGGCAGTGTCATTTTTTTTGTATTTCTTATTCTGTAGTTTTGTATGAGTGACAGATCTAACAGCAAAACACCTGCAGAAACAATTCCTAACTTGAAACCACAGAATAAAACTCGGTTGTTTATCCATCCTGACTGAAAATGTTGCCAAATGTACCTTTAAGTTCTAGCGCATCATGAGGAAGAAATGCTGCTTTTCTGTTTGAATACTCATGTTGTGGGTAGAGGAAGGACATCAAGTCCCACTGATGGAAGAGATGAAAGATTCACTATTTCCTAGGAAACTCTAAACGAAGTACAGAAAAGGAATATTTTTATTTCTTCGATATCTTGCTGCTGTAATGCTATGCAGACAAGTGTTTTCTTCTCTGTGTGCCATTTTTGATGAAAAAAAATCATTTGCCAAATAATACTGGTATGATTCTGGTTTAGGAAGTTGGATGGAAAGGACTTTACAAATGGGACAATGGTGGCATGGATTTTGGAATAACGAACTGATTCTGTGATCAAATCGTTCATCTTTATCACTTTTTGTACATCAGAAAAATCAAATGGGATTTTTATTTTATAACTTGAAAAAAATCTTACTGTTAAACTCTTTAAATGTTAAAGGGGAAATGGCTTTAAGGAGTTCGAATGAAAATTGCCAGTTTTTTTGTAAATATAAATGTTATGAAAATTCTTTTACTAATGCCATTACACAGTAGAGAAGGTAGCAAGTTGCAGTGCTTGGGAGGTGTGGCAAACCCAGTTTGTGGTTCTCACATCACATACGTTTTTTCACATGCTTACGATAATGGGCTGAAGCTCAAGTGCATTTGCCAAAAGCAGTCAGCTTGTCAGCAACTAGTGAAATTAATGGGAACACATGCTTTTATGATCTAGCTTTCTCACACAGGCATACTCCACGTATGGGAAATCACATTTCATTGGCATTCCTTTACGATTCCAGAACCTCTGCATAGAAGTCATCAAACTGTTTACACATAGAATGAAAGAATTAAAACTTCCGTTTTTTTACATTTATGAAGCAAAAGTGCAGTGTTTGGGTTCATATGTTTAGCACATGATTTTCATAAAGAATCTATATATTTTTGCCCTACAGAGAATTGTTATACAGGTCAAATGTGTTTTCCTGATGTTCCTATGCAGTTACAGTATATTGAATTTAGTGGTTTAACACTAAAAAGAAAAAAAAGAAAAAGAAGAAAAAAAGGAAAAAAATAAAAAAAAGAAAAAAATAGAAAAACAAAAAAGGTTAAAGAAATTAAATGATTAATCTGTTTTTAGGGTTATTGTGCAGATTTTGTTTTTAAATTGACACATTAGGATTTGCATTTTTGTCATGATTAAAATAGGCCTGGAGTTATAAATATTTTACTTTCTTTCATCTCTATTATAAGCTAAAAATGGTTTAGAAGGCAGAATACCTGGGGTGGCAATTGTGGATATGTACAACCAAATCTCACCACATGATTCCAGTCTTTTATTTTGAATTAGAGAAATTAGAGAAACGTGCGTTACAGAATGTATGTGAATGAAAAATTAGCTGTGAATAGACCTAACGAACCTGCAGAGAAGAGAACTTTTATCCCCATCCACAGTTGTTTGATGCTTATTTCTTAGACATGTGCAAGCAGTTTTGTAGCAAATGTTATTTTCCCATCAGAAGAAAGGTCAGTTTTCTAACCAGAGACACTGAATTAAAACTTGGTGAGTTGAGTGTTTTGGGATTAAAAGCAGAGGTAAAAATGTTTCTGAAGGACATTGCATTAAGTATATTTTCCTAGTTTGCACAGTGGTGCTACCTTCTTCAGTGGCTCCTTTCAGTTTTGTCCTACATACGGAACCACGAAGACAGTTTTGATTCACTACAGACATTTGAGGTTTAGTCTAGTCAGCGCATTCCCAGTTATGGGGTAAAATGTTGAAAGGAAAAGAAGAGATTTATGTCTCAGAGGATCCATTGACAACATATTTGTAGGAAGCAGATCATTTACATAGTCCTTGCAACAAATAGGTGCAGAGGGAAGGAGGCTGGGATTTTAGTGTTTTGGGAGAGACAGCTGGACCATCCCCGTGGACCACTGTCGTACCTTTGTCAATGATACTAAATAAAACTAAATTCTGAATTGTCGTGTCATACAATTAGATCGTCTTTGTCATGACTGAGATGCTGATTTGAGAGGATTGTAAGGCCTCTGCACTGTACCAGTATTGTAGATAACTAAAATATCCAGCTCGTGCAATTGTTTAATCCCTCGTCCTTCACTAGCACTAAATTCGTCACTTTAAATTTAAAAACCAGGGAATCCCACCAGCCATCTTGTTGTCATCCCCCGTAGATTCTTGATCTTTACCTGTCATGAAAAGATATTTTGATAGATCGTAGTCATCCAAGTGTCTGATGAAACCTTTCATCTAATAACGTACTGGGCACCTTCTTTGCAAAAATGTTTACTCCGTGGTTTTCATTCATTTTTATTTCTGCATTCTGACACATATTTTTTTAATAAAGATGAGAAAGATAAAATGACTGTTGCAGTACATTTCTAAGCCTACTTTAACTTTACCTCAGATAATGACCATTTGTTAACACATACGGACACATTATTTTTAACTTTATGTATAATGCATTCAGCAACAACAACAAAAAAAATTTTTAGAAATTTTCCATTAATTTCTGTAACACACCATGTAATACTGTTATGAATAAAAACATTTTAAAAAGGCGTCATTTCACTACGTTTGTTCCATAGCTTTTGCTCTTCCTTGAAAATTCTGGCGTTTGTACAGTGCAATGTGAATATCTGTCATGGCCAAAATTTTTGACAGGTACTAAATAATTGGGAAAGAATATATGAGAAAAATAACTGCCTCTATTTGGAGAATACCTCTTCTTAAATACCCTAGTTGTTGCTTATCTTGCAGAGGCTTAACTTGCTACTTTACATGCTGCCTCCCCATTTTTGGCCTCTTTTGGGGTATAGGAAACAATAACTTTTGGTCACCTCCTGTAAAATCATGTTCCTAGGAGAAACCGTGCTGTGTAATGCTACCAGAGCTGGAGCAACTCTGTGGTGTGAGAAGCTGCAAGTCATTTTGCTCAAGTAAGATTTAAAATGAAAAATGTGCATTTAAACATGGCAGTTTTGAAAGTTTGTAGTAAAACACCAGAACGTATTATTGGTCCCCTTCTCTTCTGGCGGGACTTCTCTGCTGGCTGGGGCAATGTGTAGGGTAGGCTGAAGTGTTTTGCTGGTGCGAAGCTCTGAGGCCACATGCAAAATGCAGTTGCTTGATTTTCAGATGAACTGAGCACTGGATCTTTCAGCCAACATGAAGAATAATGGTTTTTGCCAAGAAATAATGCAAATATGCAAGAGTCCACATTGAAATTTCAGGGTAAGAAATATGCATCTATATATAGGAAGAGAGAGAGCAGTATGTATGCACATATATTTAATTAAATGTCTACTTGCTGTCCCATTCCTTTTTCATCTGTTGAAAGTGTCCAGTAGGTCATGCTGCAGCATTAATTATGTCTTACTGTAACTTAGGCACGGTAGGAATCTGTTGATTGTATGTGAAAGTATCCACCTCAAATGTAAGTAGGTAAAGAAATGATCCTAATTTAATTAATGTTTATTAAGGCCACAATCTCCTACAGCAACGAGAACTTACTTAGCAAACAATTTTCAGGATCACACTGCAATTATACAGAAGCAAGGACTCTCGGCAGATCTCTTTTTTCCATGTCAGTGACTTCTGTGAATGAACTGTTTGTACAGACTGGGAATACTCAATTTGAACTGGTGTATGTTGGATCAAAGGTAATGTTGCTTCTTTTTCCAAGGTTGTGGTATATATTTCCATGCACCATTTCCTTCTTTCTTTTCTTTCTGAACAACTCATGTCCTGTCAGGTTCATGGGTATTAATTTTCTGGTAAATACCATTCTCAGTCAGAATATCATTTCCAAGCAATGAGAGGGGATGATTGGTGTCAATTTTGCTCCAGAGGTTTGGATTAATTGTCTACAATTGTCTTGTTAAGCCAACATGGAAAGCACAATGGTAAATGAACAAAGTAAAATCCCATATGGCAACCAGAAAGCACAGGTTTTTGGTGAATGTGTGACACTGGCCATCTATTCCACTCAAATATTACCACTGTTGCTGACGCTGTCTGTACTGCCTCATGCAAGGCTCCTGGTGTCTGGTTCTGCTTCTGTATGGGAAACCAGTGGGACTCACACCTGTTCGTGGCTGTGGCCTGATGTTATTACTACAAAAGTCATGATCTGTAAGAGTTACTCTGTGTACTCTTGTAACAAGGTCTTGCACAAGCTGGTCTTCTAATTCACTTTTTAGGATCAGCCCTGTAAAGAGCCGTTTTTGAATACGTCAGATAAAGCAGAGAGGTGGCATGGGGAAGGGAGACGGGTGTTTTATTTCTTGCTTCACTGGCTGTCTCAAAGTATGTGGGAACCAAATTATACATTTCAGCATGACAGTGAGGAATATGGGGAGATGTCCTGATACGATTTCCTGATTACCTGTTACATTGCCTGTCTCTTTCTAAAATTATCCTACTGGAGGCAGGAAATAACAGGTCTATTAGTGAAACGATTGTCCAGCTATTAGTTTTTAGAGCTTTAAATAGTCTTATCTCAATGTACGTGCTTGCCCTGTGGCTCATCTATCACCCCTAAAATGTTTTATCAGCACCTGAAAAATCTCAGCAAGAGGAATAGCCTCAAATGTTACCCATTCAAGTGGCTTTCAGATACAGGGTATATTTTTTAAAGGTCTTTTAAGATCTGATGCAATTTGCTAGCTTTTCAATCCCATTTCATAGCTCCCGCAGCACCACTTACGTAAATACTCCTAACCAGCAAGGAAAGGATATCACAATAGATTAAACGAAAAACAGGTTAACAGGCAGCAAATCAATGTCCATTTGGCCTCAGACATTTGTGAAAATAAGGGATTATGAAGAATTATTGCCAGGTACTTCAAGTGTGAAGACTTTTGTGCCATTTCCGTCTTCCTTAACAACAGATAGTTGTTAGGAGCTTGAGAAAAGCTCTCAGGGTCAGAAGCATGTTGTATCAAAAATAAGCAGAAGTTATAAAGCTTTAAGCTGTTGCAATTCTCTGTAAATTTTGTACTATTTGACATATTGAGATGATGAGAATCTTGGTTTTTCTTCAAAATACATTGAGTTTCTAGTTTGAAAATGAATTTGTGTGTGTGTTATCTTGAAGTCCAGTGGAGATGAGATGGAGATGGTGTTTTTTTCTTTCGTTGTCTACTTGATACTGCAACCACTGCCATACAGGACCCTAGAAATAGAGCTTTCAGTGTAGATGTACCTTTACCTAGTTTGAACCAAGCCATTATGAGGCATTACTTTTTACTAAATCAAAAGGCAAAAACAGAAAATAAGCTTGACAAGGTGAATTTTTTACGTCCATGACTTTACAGATACCAGCTTCACTACCAGAAAACAACTGTATTAGTAACAGAAATTATGATGCAACAGAGTCAGTTTTAAGTAAACATCTGAAAATATTCCTTGGGGTTTGTTATTTGTAAACTTTATGACGTGTTTGCCACCTTATGCTCTTCACCATTAAAATCTGTGGGAGACCCCCTCTTACCTTTGAATGAGACAATTGCGTTCTTCTGCAGAAGGAAATATGAGTTATGAAGCAGGGAATGAAAAGATCTTTTCAGAAAAAGAGAAAAATTGTTTTTGACCAGCATAAAAACTTCTTGCTCCCATCTAACCTTTTCCACGGAGGTCCTTTCATCTCCAGTATGTGTTAGAGTTTTAATTTGGGCAAAAAGCATCCATTTAAATTTAAAAAAAAAATCACCTTTGGTGAAACTGTATGGGTTTTATTTACAGGGGCAAGAGGTTAGAAACTTTCGTTGGTGTTACGAACCCTACAAAGGATGCATTGCACTTGAAAGCTCATGATGAACACTTAGTGAGCCTTCATTTTCAAGTGTGATAAAACCCACTTCCAGTGTCTTAGAACATTGTTAGGGTTAAATGCTTTGGGATTTAAAAAACAGCTCAGCAGACAGCTGGGGCTATTACACTCAGCAATGAAGAAGGCACAAAACTGTGGGAAGAGGACACAGGCAGTGCTACAGGGTGACATTCCCACTGATCCACAGACCTATTATGCCTCAAGCTGCAAGGAGGTGGAAAACAAGCAGTGGTTGTCATTGTGAATTTTGCATGTTAGACCTCCCTCTTGTTAAGCCACGGTATAAATGATGTGGAAAACGTGATTATGCTTTTCAATTCTCTTTGAACAGTATGTTAACATATAGGAAACTCTGCCTCCTTGGTCCCTGCTGTGATTTTAACCTAACATCTTCCAGCTAATTAAGGAGAAGGCATGATCACCACTAAGATGTGTGTGGAAAGAAGGAGTAAAACGGAGATGAGCAGCATGGCAACCAGCAGTAGCAAGCTGCTTGGGGGTCTTCACAAACTGTGGCACTACCGTGGTTTGCAGTAAAACACAGAGTGTGCTCTGTGCTTTCAATCTTAGCTTCTCTCTTGCTGCTATTGCAATATTGGATTTGTACTGCATTTCTCAGCCAGCAAGGGTCCTGCAGATGGAGAGGTCTTTCCTGTAAGTGGTTGTTTTGTGTTTTTTGGTTTTGTTTTTTTTTTTTTTCTGTCGTGCATAAATAATTAACAGTAAAATCAATCATGTCAAAGGTTGAGCAAGCTGTATCAAATAGACACACCTTCGTCTTAGTCTGGGGTCAAAGTCATTTGACACACACAAAAAGTAAGGCAAAAAAGGCAAACAAAAAGCCAGTCTCAGCCATCTTTCCTAATACTTTGTCCTCCATCTCCGGAGATGACAGGGCAGCTAGTCACTGACTGTGTTCAGTAACACTCTGAGAAACCGGCTGCCTGAACAACAATCCTCCTGTTCTGGTCAAATTCCTACTGGACTTTGTTAATGTATGAGTTAATGTGCTTCTCTGTGTTAAATGGTTATCATCAAGTTGCCAAACTAAAAAAGCAGCAGCCAGTTACTTCTTTTTCAGAGACGGTACCATCTGTGAGGTGAGTACAACACATTTAAAAGGTGCCACACTTGTCCAGGTCATTACACCGAGGTTGGTTTGGGTTTGTGTCAGTGAATATGATTAATTTTATGTACAGCATCTATCATTCCCTTAATGAGCAATTTAAAATTAATTTATTCCTTTTGTCATCGGAGCAATCAGATCCTTGGCCCAGGGCAAGAGACTGTGGTGCGAAGGCCACAGGGCAGGGCCGCGTCTCCTCAGAGAACCCCTCTGCTTGGTCAGCCAGAGGGAGGCTGGGAAAACGACGATATACATCATTTTGCACAGGGAAATGCAGATTTGGAGAACTTTTACCCTCCAAAATGCTTGTGGTAGGTTGAAGAGGAAGGCCTTTGTGTCTCAAGAGTCAAAGAGAGCCATACCCGAACTGAGAAGCAGCGGGCCTGTGCCTCAACAAGCAACTGAAGAAATACTCAGTAAGGTTTTGAGGATCCCGATCTGCCTCTGAAAGCATGACTGAGCTGCTGGGAGGCAGCCCTTGGTGAATTCCCTGCCCTATTTATGCCCACGTAGGTCAATACCCTGTCAGGTCCCATGCCCGTGGCCTCAGGGCTTTGGGCATTTTGGGGAAAGGCCCAAGCCCCGGTGAGAGGTAGTGCCCAGGATCTGTGTGCAGGCAGAGGAACTGCCCGGCCTTCCTCCGGGAGACAAACAGGCATTAAAAGCAGAAATAGATGGATGATTTCGCAGTCTACGCCTAGAGAGCTGGCTTTGGTTCACTTACTGCTTCCTTTTTGCCAAGATTTGAGTAATTCATTTGTTGAAATATTCATTTATTTCTGCCTCTTGAAAGGAGCATTGCAAATGAAAGTGTAAATTGCTTCGGGACGGATCTCTGCTTTCTTCCCACTTGCCTGCAGAAAGCTGTGTGTTAACAATTACAAAGTTTACCTTGCAGATTTGCCAGGTGGTGGGTCATCTGCTGTTTACTGTGTGGAAATCCAACGAGCCAGCAGTTCGTCCTTTTCTGCTCGAACCGTTTTCAAATCCTCCTGCAGACTGGGAGTGGAGCGGTGGTGGTTTTGAATCACCGACAGTACATTGGCATGATGAGTACGGTACAGACAGCATTTGCTCTGTACCCCGTCAAACTGCTGCTGCTTTGTGCCATACTCGGCTTCCTAAATGTTCATTGCTTTGGGTAAGTGAACTTTTCTGAAGGGATGTCCTTGGGGTGATATGATAAAACTGGGAAAATCAGCACCAACTGCCTGCTTTTACTTTCTATGGGGCGTAATTGCTGTCTTGAGCTATTTCTGTGTTTCTAATGAATAGTAAAAGACATTGTTTGGAAGTTAACGTAGTGCGTTGTGTCTGACTTGGGAAAAGTAATCCCATCTGATAAATCTGGTACGACAAATTGCCCCGGTCGCATTGTAATGGAGAGTTGTGTTTGCAACGTTAAACCTCCTGATGTGCCAGCTGCCCAAAAGTGTGCTAGAAGGAAGAGGTTTCATTTTCTTTGAGTACATAAATGGCAAAAATCTGCCTGATACTTGTTTCTTTCTCTATCAGCTTAATAGATTTTGCTCTTTCAAGGGGCTGCAGTCGATCAGTGTCTGTAATACTTATGGTCTAACTGCATTTTTCCACTGTTCTCTGAACTTTGAGCTCTGAATTCATGCCTCAGTGAGCTGATGAGTTTTTGTAATTCCTTTATTCCATGTGATTTTTTAATACGCAGTAATGAGAGCCCCTTGTCAGGCAGTAAATCATACAGCTTCAGCTGGTGCTATTCCTTGTGTTGGCGGAGGAGCTGGGAACACAGCAGAGGTAGTTTGGTTGTCAAAGCGGTATGAAAAGAAACTCACTGTCAATATTTTATTTGAGCTTTCCCACTTAGATTAGGTGCTACAAGGAAGCCATTTGTCTGGAACGAGGATTTAATCAGAAATAGTGAATCTGCTGAAAGAGAAGGCAACATTTTGGCTGCAGCATCATGGAAACCTTGGAGACAGTTGTATATGGTGGGGCAGAAGAGTGGAGACTCACGCTTGGGGTTCAGATTCATCACTGGGATGAATGGGATTAATGGGTTAATGACTCTATTGAGAACTGAGAATAGATAATAGTTTTGCCCAGCTTGAGAAAAAATCACCTGCTTGGCAAAGGGAGGCACTTAAGCCTGGTTTTCAAAAATACGGAGTGCGTGTAAGCTGTCCTTTGCATTGCAGCTGGTGTTTGTTGTGGGGTGCCTGGCCCTGGAGCTATTCATCACGTACAGCAGCCAGGGACCGGGTATAGCAAGAGCAGGGGGACAAGGGCAGGAGCCGGTGGTGCAGATTTTCCTGCTGGCCACTTTGCTGGGTTATTTTGTAGGGCTCGAGCAGCTTGAGATGATGCCCAGGCTGCTGGGACGAGGGTTGTGTTTCCCATGTGGTGCAGTCTAACAGACGTTAATCCTCTTCGGCATGTAGTTTTGCACAGGCAGAGGCTGGGTTGTTCTGGCCTCGTTGTTTTCACCCGCTGAAGCTCTCGTGTTGTTGAACGCAGTGGTGGTAAGGAGCCCCTGGGGCTGGGCGGCACCAACAGCAGCGTGGCCAACAGCAGGCGGCCCCGGTCCGCAGGAGATGTGCCGCGGCCACGGGACTGCATCCTCTCCACCTGGTCCTCGTGGAGCAAGTGTGATCCCTGCCAGAAGAAAAGGGTGAGTGCTTGTGGCCAAGGCACAAAGCCCGAGAAGGCACCGTCCCACTGATGGTCCCCTGTAGGACCTTGGAACAATCAGTGCCTGTCGCTTTTTGTAGTCTGCCAACAAACGTTCCCTACCAGCGAAGCCCATCAGATGAAGGTAATGACCCCGGTAGCATGAACAGCAAAATCCTCGTTGCTAGAGGGAGCTCTGCTAACAAGCTGGAGAAGTGTTACAGGCTTAACCAGGAATAACCAGTGAAGTGAGTTGGGAAGAGTGAAGCTTTGTATCAAATAGTTAATCTTAAAAGCTGGGGAAAGAAAAAAAAAAAGGAGGGCTAACATATTGGACGGAGTAATTGACTGCTTCACAGCAGTGTTGTAGGCGGAAAAAAAATCCCTAATGATATAGAGGGCCAAGTAAATACACTGACAGAAAATAACAAGGGATGTCGTTACCAGCGCTAATTGAAAGAGAGGAGATGTAACTGAATCCTTCCTTACTCTTGCAAATGCCTGCACTCCCCTGTCAGGCACATTTAAACAAACTGTCATATAAAAGCAAACTTTCCATTATCCCTTCCAGTTCTCAGACCTTACTTAGTAAAATTTAAACTGTCCCAGATCAGAAACATTTGAAATGAGGTGTGTTAGCAGTGTCACGCTTCTTTGCCTACACTTTTTTTTAATCACTCTGCTCTTAGATCTCCCCAGCACAAAGTTTGTTTTTGAACTAGGGAACCATAAAATTCACAATTTCTGTACGCTCCAGTCAATATTCTGTTATTTCATCACAGTACAGGTTTGCCCGCCTGGAACAACCTTCTCAGTTCAATGGAGAGCCGTGTGATTACTCTGACAAAGAAACTGAAGACTGTGTTACGAATAATCCTTGCAGAAATAAAGTCAGATGTGAAGGTTTTGTATGTGCAGTTACAGGTAAGGATTCACTGCATGGTGACATCTCTGACATCACCACACTCAACTTTCTTCTTCTACGTGCGTTTGCCAGGCTAAAGAGATGTCAGATGTTGACCCTGGCCCATCTATGCTTGTGGTGTGTTTGCATGAGTGATTTTGAGTGACTCTATAATAGTCAACATCTGCCAGTCTAAAGCATGTCTTTAAAATCTCCAAAAAAAAATCCAAATAGAAGTTAAAAGCTACTGATATAATATCAGCAAAATCCATAGCACAGGTGGTTACGATGGCAACAGCAGAACACGTACCAAGCATCGCATACCCAAGAGCACAACAAGTTATTATGGTGGTCCATGTGGCCTTTCTCTCCATCCATGTGAATGACTAATTAGTCGGGGACTCTCCAAAGAGTGTAGGAAAGCAAGGCAGGTGTTAGCCATGTCCAGAATTTGGACAGCCTCTGCTTTGTGCCTGCTTCCTGGCAGTGAGGAGAAAGAGTGCAGGGAGCAGGGCACTGTGGCAGAGGGGAGGTCAGTACAGGAGATGGGGCAAAGCTGCTGGGCTCCATTTTGCTGCTCAGGGGTAAAGGAGAAGAACTGCTGATCCAGTCTTGTACCCAACGTGTGTGTTTTGATGAGATTGAAAAACAAGAATTCAGTAATGATGGACATGGGAAGAGAAAATAAAAAGTAATACCACGTCCTGTCTGCAGAGCAATCTCCAACGTAATGTTTTTTTCATAAAATATTCTAACCTTTTTTTATACTTATTTCGTTGTTGATTTTTTTTAACCTTAGATTGAAAAAGTCATTATAAGATTTTGAAAGTTTTGAGCAAAATTGAGTAAATGGAATTTGGTATTAAAAATCAGAGGCTCATGGAAGTGGTTGAGCCACCATCCCTGGACGTATTTAAAAGATGTGGTGAATGGGGACATGGTTTGGTGGTAGACTTGACAGTGCTAGGTTAACAGCTGGACTTGATAATCTTAAAGGTCTTTTTCAACCTGAACGATTCTATGATTCTATGAAATATTTTCCAGGTAGTTTTGAACCATATACTACAAGAGTCTTCTATTTTTCTTCTAGCCTCTGAGCTGGGGGACTGTGATATTGCACTATTACCACTAAGCATGACAATAGATTGTTTTCTGAGTAATGTACATATTGCAACCTAGGGAGATGCATTATGCGGAGGCTGCTTTGTAATGGGGATGATGACTGTGGAGACCAGTCAGATGAAAAAAACTGCAAAAAAGTGTTTCAGAAATGTGACCGGAAGATGGAACAATACTGGGGAATAGAGAATCTGGCAAAAGGGTAAGTCCGTGATCTTCATGAGACGTTTTATATAAGGGTAATGGCTTCAGCCACAAACGCTGACCCAAGAAAAGCTGTAGCCGTTGCTGTAGCCAGGAGTTACAGTCACACAGCATTTGGAGTCCTGATCCAAAGCCCTGTGGGAAAATCCTTATTGACTGTGTGTTGTGTGAGTCTTTCTGGGAGAGACATGGTGAGTAAAGTCCCAGGTGTACCCAGGAGTACATGTGCACCCTGCAGAGTGCATCAGCTCAGCCTGCAAATGGCTACTGCAAGAGCTGCAGTGTGCTCTTTGTATTGCCAAAACCTGGGGAGTGAAAAGAGAAGTGTAAACACCAAACACTTCCCTTGTGTCTACAGGTATTTGCAATTAAATCAATCAGTGAGAGAGATTCAGTGTTCCTTTTTTTTTTTTTTTTTTTTGCACAAGTGTCTTAAACCAGCATCTTGGGTTGCCTAAAATCTGAACCAGTCTATGGAGTTGTATTGTTGCACAGTGTATTGTATTGTATTGCTTGCATGTTAGCAAGCCCCAGCTTTGTGCGGATTCAAATCCGCATCTCAACTCATTCATCTTTTACTGGCTAAGACTGCGGCAACTTTCTGTAAGATCATACTGTGTGAAAAGTCTTTTTTTTTTTTTTTTTAATTCTGCAGGAAAAAAAATGCTTTTTACTTAAAAAAAAAAAAAGAAAGAAAAACATTGTGGGAAAATGATAATTTCCTACTTACTCTCAGGAGATATGGCTGCTGTTCATGTCATTGCTAATGCTTTGTACTTCTGAGTTTAATCAAAATTTAAAATAATGTTGGACAATTATGGGAACATGCTTCTCATCTCTTTGAAGCTACAATTGCTCAGTAATTTGCTTTTAGTGGACTTCCCTCCTTCTCAGTTTGTTCTAAAATTAGAGTTAATATTTTACAGCTTCGGTGTCATTATCATGCAAGTTTCTCTCCCCAAAACAAGGAGAGGCAGGTCTAGCAGAGGCCTGGAACAGTAATGGGAACACAACATGGACTATAGTAACTTATTTTTTGGGGGGAGGGGGTGTCCTCTAATGACTCATTACTATTTGATGATGAATTTTGGAGATGAGTAGCATGTCCTCATCTGTGTGCCACAGGGGTGCTGTTAGGCTGTCCTGACAGTGAGTAACAGAAAGGTTTTTACTGCAACTAACCCACCAGCAGCAGTGGGAAAAGCAGTGAGCCTGGTTAAATTACTCCATGAAAAAAGGTTGCAGTGCTGCATCCTTCCTGGGCACAGGTCACTGTCCTTCATCTCTTGTAGTCAAAGTAAAGCTTCCCAGTGACTTCAAGGAGCTGTTAAAGGATTGCTTGGCTACCTAGATCTTATTCCCTGACAATTTTTACTTCTTGTCCACTGACCTGTGGTTGACCAACACAGCAAAGATTATGACTGATAAACTAGAACAAAGAAAATGTCAATTAAAAATTAGTCTGGACTGATGACATAGGCATTATTCTCCCAGTGTTATTCCTAGTTGGGTAGATAAAACTGCCTTTCTGTAATTGATATCATATTCAGCAAAGTGTCAACATTTGTCTCTGTCTTTTGTTTGTTTGTTAGGCATTGAGGTTTTTTGGAGGGTTTGGGCTGATCAAACAGTGGAAGAGACAGAGTTTTCTGTTGGGGTTTCAGGATAAAGAAGTATGCAACAAAGAGCTGTCAGCCAAACAAAAAACCCTGTTGCCTTTCTCACCCAACCCATTTGATGTGTACCCCTAAATCGATGGTAAATTTAATATTTTGCTGTTATGCTTCATATACAGGTTAAATATCTTCACTAAAAACTTGGAAGGATTAGTTCTTGATCACAGGTACTATGCTGGGGGATGTTCTCCCCATTATATTGTGGACACAAGATTCAGAAAACCATACAATGTAGAAAGCTATGTGCCAGAGGTACGTGTCAGATTCTTCTGCAGCTAAGCATACATAAGTATATTCCAATACATTTAGTGCAAAATACTGATCAAGTTTCATTACTAAATTATTTTTAAGGAATTTCGAAACTCATGCAATCAAATGGGATGAGACTGAGTTTAGCCCTACTTTTAGGTTAATAACCCATGCAGTAGATGGACTTGGAACGGTGCCTTTATATTAAGATCTGTGTGCACTGGAATAGATGGCAAAGTTCCCTTGAACCTTCCCACTGCAAAGCCTAGGCCTTTTTGACTGTTGTCCATCAGGAAACCTTTTCCTCTCAGGGTTTCTACTTCCATTGCTGCCCATGTTTCACCTTCTTTGCGTAAGATTGACATATTCAGTAAAGGCCCGAGGTCCGTGCAGTATGGAGGAGATAGTAGCTTCCCTGCTGCTGTAAATCAGGTATTCCTGAAGAAGTAGTGTTAATAATAGTAATGCTTTGCAATTATACAAAGCTTTTCATCTTCAAAGTGCAAGCATTAATTCACAAGTACATTTGTATCTGTTCTCCCTTTCCATGCTTCAGGTATACGATCACTACGCAGGAAATAAAATGTGTTGTTTTTGCTTTCTGTTTAGACCAAAGGCAAATATGAATTTACAATGACTGAATATGACTCCTACTCAAGTTATGAAAGAAATGTCCTCAGGCAAAAACTTTCTCAGTCTAGCTTCGGCTTCGGTATAAATATATTCGGACTGTTTGAAATTGGTTACAGTCAAAATGACAACAGGTTCAAGAAGTTCATTCAAAGGATGAAAAGCTTTTCTTCAACAGTAAGCACTGCTCCGCTTAATTCTCTGCTAACACGTTTTCTGTATTTGTGTGTCTGTTGATTTCATCCCCATCGTCAGGTCAGCAGCCATGACTAGGATGAATGAAATCTTTCCCCCGATTGGATTTTGCAGTTTGTATTGGTCAAGTGTTTATAAAGCCACAACACCTTGGTTTGTGTTTGCAGCACCCAGGAGCTTTTCTATTCACAGACCTGCCAGGAACCAGGCTGCCAACCTTTAAAATTAGCCACAATCATGTACAGTCTGTCCAGTCTACTGCTGGGTATCCACACTTGGGTGTTTGGGGTGAAATCACTTGCAAAAAATGAAACTAAGAAGCAGGTGCAGAAGGCCTCCCCTCCCTGCAGTAAACATGCTGGTAGGAGATGGACAAATGGGACCCTGAGCAGGGTCTCCACGTGGGTGCAACCAGCAGAGGCAATCTGTACAGGTAAAACTGGGGTTTAGCTAATGAACCCGGGAGTCCAGGGTTCCCCCTGCCCCATGGGTGGGTTACACTGAGTAATGGAGAAATGTTGGGTGAAAAAAGGGGCAAATAGGATTTTCTGCAGTTCCAGGATTTCTGCACCTGTAGACGGTCCAGAAAACACTCTGTGGTGTGGACAGCTGTTGTCTGTGTGTTTGCTACAGGATAGCATGTCACACATGAAGGGCCATTCCTCGTTTAGGTGGCTTCAGCAAGGCAGGAGCTGTCACCTGGGTAAGTGATAATGCAAACAGCGAAGCCAACCTATTCTGCTGTAGGCAGCCTTGACAATAACATGGAATGAAAACTGCTAGCAGGCCTTCTGTGGGTTTAATTATAGACTAACACATGCCATTTTACTTCAGTTGATGTGATCTATCTGCTGAATACATCATTCATCAGATAAGGACACACACACCACAAAATACAGACGGCACAGTCAGTTCCAGCCTCATCTTCAGAGATGTGGTCACAGCTGTGATCTGATGCACACTTTAAGCTGGCTGGAGATGCTTTAATCTATAACTCCTAGGACTGCTTTATGAGATTCATTCTGAGGCTGTGTGCAACATCATTTGATTTCTTCTTTTCATCTGTTATTGCTGTAAACAAACCTAGCTCTTGTCAGTGGTTTAATAGTACTGCTGATCTATGTCTCTTCCCTCAGTATACAGTGCGCTCAGCAATGGCAGGGTATTCCTTGTTGCTATTAAACTTGCATTTGCTTCCTGCAAAGTGACATTTCCCATGACAAGATCAGAGGTATATGAGAAGCATTTGCAGTGATATCCAGAAAGAAACCCTGTACTAAGTCCTTATTTTATTATTTAAGCTACAGAGTTCTATGTTGAAATGCCTTTGATGTGGTATTCCTGCTGGCCCAAACTGGACACAAATTCTTTGGACATAACAAAAGACCTCAGCTCCTGACATTTATGCCAGGAAGGGGAGATATAATATATACCCACACACACATATTTACACAAATACATACAAATGCGCATGTATGCAAGTGTTTGTGTTTTCCTCTTTCCGTGGAGTTTTGGTGATAGCATATTCTCTGTAAGACAAATATAAATATTAATTTGGATCAGCCAGAGAATTACTGACTCATGTATAAATCATCATGATTTCAGTTGTTCAGCTTTTTCACGAGAAAGTCTGTGGAAGCAAAGGCTGGTCAACAGTATTACAGGTAGAGCACTCTGTTGGGATGCTGTTTGTGTCCTTGCATCTGTCAGAGCAGAGTCTTGATCCTGGCTTTTCCCTTGTTGAAGTTGAACACCTGAGCCGTCACCTCTTTGTATTGGGTGTCCCCCTTTCGTCCTTCTCCTCTCTCCAGTCCTTGTCAGAATCCCGATTTTCAGAAACTTTACTACTAAAAGGCTTGGTTTTACTAAATTAAAATATTTCCAGTTGAAAATTGTTAAATTGATAAGTGCTGACCAGTATAACTATGTAATGGCAAATACCTGCACGTTGTGGCAAGAACGACGATGCTCACTTCTGGATTCTCCTGTGTTTCTGTATGCCATGTAGTCCAGCAAATTCATTCACGCCCGTTCTGAGCTGACTGTTGCCACTTATAAGCTGAAGCCCCGAGCCCTGATGCTGCATTACGAGTTCCTGCAGAGACTCCATCAGCTCCCACTGGAGTACAGCTACGGGGAGTACAGAGAGCTGTACAGAGACTACGGGACACACTACATCACCGAGGCTACCATCGGTGGCATCTACGAATATACTTTAGTCTTGAACAGTAATGAGCTCCAAAAGGCAGGTACGTGCATATGAAGCTTGTGAAAAGGCCAGACCTGGCTTTTCAGTGGGAAAATCCCTCTCCAGGTACCCAGTGATGGTTCAGATCTGAGGACAGAAAAGAGAGGCTGTGGAAGAAGGAGCCAACAACATCTCAAAGATAGCCCGTAGGAAATACGGGAGTAGCAGTGTTTCATGGCAGTGAATAAAGCACCTGGTTTTCAAAGAATGCTCAGCATCGTGGGCTTCGTAGAGCTCTCAAGCTGTGGGTGCTGCCAGTTCACAAAAAGGGCCCTGGGGCAAGTGTTTTAGACTACGCATTCAGGGGGCTGACACGATGTTGAGATGAATGAGAGTCATGTAGCTTAATGCCTTTGTTAGCTTTGAAAACCTTCGCCTAAGCTCTTTTCCCATTGCCTTTCAAATGGCAGTTTTGAAACACCTTTAGCCTCGAGAGCTTTTCCAGCATGTAGGAAACAGTAAATAATTTGCTGGGTGACTCTTGTGCCTGACACTGCTCGTGCTCTTTGACTCTGGCTTCCTTTTTTGCAAGAAATGATGATTGTTGTGTAGGGTAGAGAGAGCTGTGTGACATTAATCAATAGCTGCACTCTCTTATTTATTCATTGGCATGAGAGTGAGGAACTGCCTTCGCTGTCTATTTGTGAAAGCATTTAGTGGACTCTGCTTTGTGCGGCACTTGGTCTGTTTGCTCTTCTGCTGGCTAGGAATGTGCTAGCTAGGGCTGTAGCAGGTATGGCCCAGAGAGACAGACTTCAGATTCAGATTTCAGATATTCAAAAAAACAGCAATTTCTGAGACGTTGGCGTGGGTCCGTCATGAGCAAACTTGTGTTGAACTAATGTATATTGTTGTTTGCATTTGCATGTTGTTTGCAAATGCTGCCTGGCAGTATCTGCAGAACTAGATCAGGAGCCTGCAGTAGAGCTCAGGGTAGTAGTGCTCCCTCGTCTGTGGGAAAGATGGCAGTAGAGAGGACTGATTGTACCTGATGCTGTGCCAGGATGTCATAAAACAATGGTTCCTACCTTAATTGCATATGGACTATAAGCATTAATAAGGGCTGTACTGGATCAACCCCAATATCAGATGTGTGGGAAGACCATGAAATCTGTTAATTATCCCAAAGAAGGCTTCATCTTTTTTACCAAAGAAAAATCATGTATCAACTTATATTTTCTGCATATAAGGACATAAAAAAGGGGCTATTTTATTAAAACACTGCAATCTTTTGCTGTTTATTTAAGGTTATACTTTGAGCGATGTCCAGAAATGCGCACAGCATGGCTTTAAAATTGGTGGAACTATTAAAGATGTCCGCTTGAGTCTTGGAATAAACGTAGAAGGCTGTAATGCCCTTTTAAAGGAGATCGGAGGTAAGCAAGAAACACTTTGGTGATTTCATTTCTAGCCTATGTCACAGTGAAAAATCTTTTCTTCCATCGTGGTGGAGAGAAGCTTCAGGCTGTGGAAGAACTTCCAAGCATTACAGCTGGCCACCCGAGGGAAGAAATTGAGGGGGCAGGTGTAAAGGACAGGAGGATTGGGGGTATTGCTGCAAGGCAGCAGGAGAGGCACAGGACACACAGTGTAGGAAACCAGGCTGCAGGTGTGAAGCACCCGTGGCCTTTCTCCTTTGCCTTCTCTCAGCGGGATGGGTCATTTCCAGAGGTGCTTTGCTGTGAGCTTATGTCCCATTTCAGTCCCCAAAGAAATAACTGTGCAAAGCTGACTGCTTTCTGAATGCATTTTTTTGCAGACAGCACCGCCAAAAAGCAGTACGTGGAAGATTTCATCGCCCTCGTTCGTGGTGGAGCAAGCGAACACATTACTGCACTGGCCTACAGAAGCCTGCCGACTGCCACGCTAATGCAGGAGTGGGGAGATGCTGTACAGTACAACCCTGAAATCATACAGCTAAAGGTACTGTATGCTTTGCTTCATTCAGCCTCACTTAGCTGAGTGCCTCAGAGAGCTCTGTGTTTGAAAAAATGCGATTTTTTTTTTTTAAAAAAGGGCAATTTCTAGGGCAACTGATAGAACTATATGGTGTAGCATCATTGCTCTGAGAATGGGTGATCAGGAAATCAAAGTTGTGATGCATTAAAAAGTGTGGTGTAGCTGAAAGGAAGTGAAGTAAACAGCTTTTACCCTTCGTAAGTTGTCCATGCCGATGTGATTGCTTATTGCCCACCTAGCAGGTAAGACTTTCCACTTCCTCTTTTTCCAGTGTATCACTTGTCAGCATATATTTTATAAGGACTTCTTTTGCTTGAAATTTCTTGTCTTCCATGAGTATCAGTGACTATTTAGCAACAATTCTCTCTGGTTCAGGAGGTCAAGTTCACCATACATATTTGGATGTTTGTGCAGATTAGCTAAATAAAAACATGCCCTGGGTTTTGAAGGGTCAAGGGTTTTTGATCCCAAAGAGTTTTAGAAATGCAAAGTGCTGTAAAAGTGAAAAGTGAGCAGAAGCATGTAATGATTCTGCCTCATTGTTTTTAATGTCAAAATAAGCTCCTTCTGAGAGAATATTGATTGAATACCATAGGCAGAGGAAAACATCCTTTTAAAGCAGGAGTTTGGACTGTCAGAGGTGGAAATTGGTTTTGTTATTATTATTGGTCTTCATTGTGAAATTAATTTTAGGCAAAAATATTGATATTTGTAAAAGGAACTTGTTTCTCATTGAAAATTCTGACTGTTAAAAAAAAAAAAAGTGAATTCTAAGCAGTCTGAAGCAAAGAAAATATCAGTAATCTGGAAATACTGCCAGTGCCCTTCCAGTACTTGCTGCAGTGCATTTTTCTTTCCCATGCCCCTGGTGCACAGTGGACAGAGCTTCAGAAATGCACTGGGAAGTTTCCCAGCAGGAGACAATGTGAGCACAACGCCCTGCACAGATCCCATTTCCAGAAAGTTCTCCCACAACCAATTGTGGCATCCTTTGTCTGGCCTGGCATCAGTGGCCAGGCTGCTCAGTGAAAACCCCAGATGGATGTAATTTGGATTTGGTGTCTGTGATCCCTCATTTCCATACCAGAATCCCTGTGGGGTTTGAAGATCAAACATACCAGCAGAGTCAGCCCAGGAACGCTTAGTTAGGGAAAACTGAAGCAAATCAGTTCATAAATCAACTGCAGAAGGGCCTTGGCAGGTCACTCTTAGTGTATTTCCTCGTATGTATGATCTGAATTCAAAAAGCAAAGTATGGATCACAGATAATTGATGAAGAGGGAACGTACAGCAGCAGGAAATGAGCATTCTTTATTAAAACCTCCGACTTCTAGCAGTTTGAGACTCTTAACAGCAGCACAGGGACCATTCATGCTTACTGAATTCAGTAAAAAGTATCCCTACAGCAAGGATGGGAATCTGGGAAGTGTCGTCTGAGGAGAGGCACCAGCATCATCCCCCTGGCTTTAGCAGATGACTGCCAATATATAGGGATACCTTAACTTCCCCTCCTCAGAAAAAGGAATAAGAAGGCCAAAGCCTCCTTGTTTCCTACAGCACGTTCACTGTGCCGTGCACTCTTATCTTCCACCACTGGCCTTATCTGTGGTGCTTGTATTTGAAGATCACAATCCTCTCCCTTTTGAAGGTAGTGGAAACCCTTATCTTGGCTTCATAAGCAGAGAAATCAGCCTTGAAACGCAGAAGTGGTTGTGCTGAAAGTGCAATGCGAATGCCCATGGCTGTGCTGTGCAGCTGTGTGAGGAACGAAGAAGATTTCTGTGGGTGGGTCTGGTGGGGGTCCTTTTCAAATTGGAGTGAGAGAGCATTCAGGAAAAGTAAATTTGATCAAATCTGGTCTCAAAATGTTAAAATCAAGAAAATGGTAAGAAAGCATTGAATGAAACTGAAACTTTGCCTGTTTTTCAACTGTGTGGCTGTTGAATCTCCTTATGCGTTTGCAGTGCCTTTGGTGCTGTAAACCAAGGGGAAGACTCCTGCAAGGATTCGTGCTGCTGCTGTTCACTAGGTTGAATGAAACGCTAATGGGAAACCTGGAGCACGTGCCACAAGGCCTTCATTTCCCTCCCCAGCTGTGCTTCCACGGAGCCATGCGTTGCTCGCACCATCTTGAACAACAAAATGAGTGCAGCTCCTGCCCTCCCTCTAGGTGCAGCCGCTGTACCAGCTGGTGACTCCGACTGACTTCGCTAATGCAATCACAATAAAAGAAAATCTGCGACGGGCTCTTGATGAGTTTCAGCTGGAGACCAGTTCCTGTCGCTGCGCTCCATGCCAGGGCAATGGGACCCCCTTTATGAAAGGTAGGAGGATTTCACGCCTCTTCTCTGGCTTCTGAGAGCAATGAGCAGGGAATTTGTGGGGAGGGAGGAAGCTTAGCGAGTAATCTGCTCTTTAGTTACTGCTGTCATTTCTCTACCAGGTAATAAAAAAGAAATGAAATAGCTTTTTTAGAAGATGGTCTATTTGTAGAGTGCCACAATTTAGTAAACACAGTAGAGTCACAGAATGCACCTTTTTAATGGGAGTGATCGTCTGTATCAGTTCCATGGAAAAATTTGATCCCCTTTCAATTATGTGTTAAAAAAAGCAGCAACTTGATGTCTCCTCCTTTGCTTTTAAGATTGCTTCCATCATCCTGGAGAAGTGACTACTGTCTCAGCATTAATTAGTGTTTGTAAAAGTGTTCTGAAGATGAAAAGCACTACATAAGTGCCAAGCACAGTTATCACCATCACCTCCCCCCATTTCTAATAAGAAGCTGTCCTCCTTTGTAAGCAGACTGTGATTTAAAAATGAAGGGGAAAAATAATCAAATTGAATGAAAACCACACTGCCTAAACAGAGATATATGATGTGATGAGAGCTTCTAACAAAGGGACCATTTTTTTCAAGTGCCTAATTCCAATCTGCATCCAGAAGGCCTGATGAGGATCGTTATCATCTGAATGTGCCTGACGCAGAAACAATTGCTTCAGGTACCAGCTAGATGATTGTAGCACTTAGAGGATTTGTCTCATGATTACCCTTGTTTAAATAACTTCTCAGGATCTAAGTCAGGTTAGCATTTCGTTTAGGATCTTCTCAAGGAGAGGCTTTCAATGCCGGTTACTTTCTGAGGTGGGAGCTCTCACCCTGGGTCCAGCTGTGGGAAGGAAGCGTACTGTGGCCCTGGGAAGCTCAAGTGGGGTTATGCAGGTGTCCCTCCTGCACAAACCCTTCCTCACCCACTGCAAACAGTTTGCTCCCCTCCCAACACTGCCAAGACATCTCTGGAGAGGGGCAGGGGACTTGCTGGAGAGGCAAGTGGGGCGGCAGCATACTCACAGCTTCCCTGCTTTATTGCTAATTTATACTTCCACCAACAGAGAAAAATGCTGACGTAATTTCTTCCTCCCAGGAGAGGACTGAAAAGGACTGGGTGTCTGCAGGGAAACGAGACTTGAAATGAAGTCTGTAATCCCAACATCTCTGCTTGCTTTCAGGGACAGAGTGTGAGTGCTTGTGTCCCCTTGGCTACCGCGGCACTGCCTGTGAGATCACCAACAGGAGAGGTAAGCGGCCCCCAGCCCTGCTGCTGGCTGTCCAGCCCCATGCACAAGAGGTTGGGGTCCTGCAGAAGTGACAGGTACCCTTTGCCTGCTCTCTTCTAAAATTCTGAATTTCTTGGTGCTCGCCCAAAAGTGGCTTTACTTCTGCAGTTCCAAGCCACCCCCACCCACCTTGCAATTACATCAAAATAGGAACTCCTGCCTGATTTACAACCCATGGCAAGCCTCGGGGCTCCTCCAGCAGTTCTGTTCCCTAAGTTTTCCCCTTTGATACAGCCACTATGTTGCAGACTGTTTTCCTCTAGATATGCTACCATGCATTTTAATCTTAAAATCTTATTATGTTGTTTTGAAGCATTTACTAATGCTTCTTGGTCACTTTGTGTCACTGCTGTCTTCTGACTGATGTTCTTAACTCCTTCTAGTTTAGGATGATCTGTGACTTTAATCATTTTGTTTACTTCTTCCAGCTCATTAATTTAGATGCTAAATAATCCCAGATCTCAGGCACCCAGAGCTCTGGCACCATCCCACAATTTGATGCACAGCATTTATCACTGTGCTTTGTTTACAGTCTTGTAGCCAGCTCTCATTCTGCATGACTGTGTCCTAAGCAAGCCAGGCTGAAATACATTTTAAGCCGAGATTTCACCAAGCAGAGGGTCAATTTTGTAGGTGTTTCTAAGCCAGTCCATTCAGCCTGAAACCGTGGAATCACTTACACCTTTTTCCAGTCTGTTTACTGCACACATAATCACATCCAACCCTCCCAAAGACTGCATCCATCCGCTTGTCAACATACAACTTCCTTTCCCACTCCCCTTTCCTTCTTTTATGTGTTGCTTCTGTGTTCGGCTCTGTGATTCTTAGGATGCTGAATTTATGTCACTCACGTGCTCAGGGTCCAGAAGAAGACAATGTAATAGGCAAAGCAGTGGTTAGAAAGCTGAATATTCAAGCTGTTGTTCACCAAAGAAGAACACGCTAACATTATCCCTGGCACCTCAAAATGTGGCTGACAATTTAGTGCTCTTCTTAGCAGGGCTTGGACTAGGTCAGGGAGGGAAACACCCAACAATAAAATATAAAGCTAATTGATGCTTTTTTCTTGTCCTTGCTGAATAAAGGTTAGTTAGAACAAACACGAGGAATGCTGAACAGAGAATTAAATGTCTTTAAAACAATCACTCATTGTTAATGACTCAAGTATGTTGTTGTTGGTATGGATGGGGCGGAGCTGTTTGTATTTATATATGATTCATGGAAGCTGACAGCTCTCCCCTTGGAAAGAGCTGCTTTATTTTGACACTCCTTTCTGGCTTGTTCTTTCGTTTTCAGATACTGCTATTAATGGAAATTGGGGTTGCTGGGCCAGCTGGTCTCCATGCTCAGGAGGTCAACGAACACGGAAACGACAGTGCAACAACCCTGCGCCACAAAACGGGGGTTCGTCATGCTCAGGGCCAGATGCTGAAACAGTTAATTGCTAGAGGGAATCATTAAGAACTCGCACAAAAACGATGAGCAGGTTGCAGACTGAGTGGGAAGATGTTACCTGACTGGCTTGCTAAGTTGGCTTCTCTGTGCTTATGGGTCTCATCCACGTGCGTTGAAGTTGGAAAAAATTCTGAAGGCTTTGGGAGTACCACACCTTTGGGCATGCTTTTCAGTTGTCCCATGCAACTGAATGTGCTTACTGTTCTTAATACTGTTCTGTGTCTCTATTGCAATGGGCTAATTGCGACGAGCTCGATCTCCTGCCTTATTTAGTAGCAGTAGATTTTAAGTTTCTTTTATTTTTGAATGTTTCTTTGAGATGAGAAAAGACTATTTGATCTTACGTGCGCCAGAATGTGCACTAATATGCAGCTTCTGTGAAGACAGCTGTGTCATGTGGAGCAAAATACAGCATATTAAAGTCTAAATCTCAATGAGCACGATAGTATCTAGCATGACATTTAAAGCCGCTGTGCCTCACTACACCAGTTTCCCTACTTATTGTATTTAACTTAAATTGTCTGTCATACCAGAAATTGTCTTGAAGGAGTGAAAACCAAATTGTGAAGCCGTCTGGTGACACCAAGGCATTGTTATACGACTGAATAGCAGTTGTGTTCTTACTGCAGAGGCGAGCTTCCTCCTGCGCATTGCTGAAGTAGAGCAGGCACACTGAGGCTCACATGCACCCCAGTCCACTCAGATGCTCTGGTTCTTTGGGATGCTTCTGGGATGGGGAAAGGCTGTATTTCAGTAGTTGCATTGCTAGTCCTCTCAGGTTAGGACATCTGAGATGGAGGGAGTTTGCTATGAAAAAAGTCAAAGCAAAACGAATGGTTTGCCCTTTGTTACTGTCCCTGAAGCCATGCATCACGAGCTGAGTCAAACAAAAGAGGAACTTGTACTGAATGCCGCGTGTGGTTCCATGACTCACCTGAGAGGGATTGTTCCAGGGACTTCCCTCCTACAACCTCATTGGTGCCTAATGGCTTTTGCAAAGACATTTGTTGGGGCATGCTTTAAAATTACTAAAGACAGCTCTGTTTGGGGAAAATAGTGCAACCAGTGCAAAGTTTCTCCTAAATGTTGCGAGTCTTCTAACATCAGCAAGGTCAAACACTCTTCCAAGGGCTTTTAGCAGTGCTGGTGATGATGGGTTGGTATCACCAGTTTCTCTTCTCTCAGACTGACGTTGTCTAAATGCACTTTTTCTAAGAGCGACTCAGGCTCTCTGACATCCGAACAATGGAACATGCATTTAGTTTTAGCCCTCATGCCGCCTCCACACTTATTGACAAGGTTTCTGTGACAGCTTTAAGAAAGGAAGAGCACATTGCATATGTGCATATGTAAAATAAGCACGATCTGTAGTCATAATGGGCTACGTAATTGAGCTGCCAACCCAAAACATTTCCCTTATCTACTGTATAACCCTTATATCTTTTGTGTGATAGAAAAGCTTCATTCAGGGTCATGGTCAATAAGGTCACTGCTTATGCTATATGCAGTATTTGTCGATGCTTTTTAAAGAGGCACTGCAAAAGCTGTGCAAGAGAGAACCCCGATCACCAGCTTGGTTTGGTTCATGGGTGCCTGTGAGAATGTGCACTGCAGTGCAGTTGCTTGCCCTTGTTGAGAAGCGTTGATGTGATCGGATTAAGAAACTTTCTCAGATGACTAGAGCTGCTTTTGTAAATTTGACCACCTTTCCTGACCATCAAGGTGGAGAAAGCACTCTGACACATGGTCATGGTGCATCTGTCCGCTGCTGCCACGAGCAGTGAAACAGAGCCAAATACAGCAACCTGAAGGCTCTCCCTGATCAGAAAAGCCCAGATTTTTTGAAATGGCAGTGCCTGGGTTTGGATATTTGGGGTTGGGTTTGGTTGTTTTGCTGTGTTGTGTTTTGTTTGTTTGGTTTGGTTTGGTGGTTTGGTTTTTTTTTTGGAGGAAGAGAGAAAAGATTTGACGGTCTTCAAGATGAGCAGGATAGTCTACCTGAGGTATGATTTCAGGCATGGTTGCACATTGAGCCTGTAGGCTCTGGAAGCCTCCCATAAAGGACATAACTTTATCTTGTCCTTGTGATGTTGTGCTTAGATTTAACTAACTAATGATTTATTATGATCTGGAGGGTAATAAAAGGTACTATGCTGAAGCTTTTATTGTTTCATTTTGGTACACATTAAATTTTGGTACTGTCTTTTATTGGTGTTTCTCACTTCCACTTTCTGTGCAAGTTTGCATTAACAACCCAGGTATGAAAGCAGGAGAAGGCTGCAGACACGACGTGTGCATGTTCTGCACTGGTTAAGCCCATTTCCGTGGCTAAGGCTCTTGTCTCAATGAGCTTTATTGCACCCCTTATTGCATTCCTACCCTGGTCCAAATGTGTCATCTCAATATGGGCTTCTTTAAACCTGCAGTAGTCCTGTGTTGTAGGTTTTGTCACCTGTGTCTCACCACAGATCTGCAGTTAACACCACGCTGCTGCTATGTGTAAAAACCAGTGCTTCACTCGTTATAGTCAGCATGGCTTAGGAAGCTCCAGAAATGGTATTTTGGGTCAGCTGTAACTACCACATCCAACTTTCCCAGCACAAAACCATCTCGGCTCCTGCTGCCCCCAACATCATCAGGAAAGGGTCAGTCAGCCTGGTTTCCAGCCGGGATTCACTTGTTCCCTGCCTTTTCCTCTCAGGTAGACACTTACATTGACCTGTGAGGCTGGGACATGGTCTAGGCTGTGACTGGGGTCTTGTAACCCTGTGTTGTAGCCACAGGGTTTCTAAATCAATTCCCAGGTTCCTATTCCTCCCTGTCAGGTGAATGTAGCTGTTCCTCCCTGTATTGTGTTACTGGCTGCAGCGGCCTACCCGCGCGGCCTACCCGCCAGCCCTTGCAGTGGTGGGGCCGGAGAGCTCAGTGGCAATATCAGCGCTCCTGGCATCCCCACCCAGGTCCCTGAGGGCATACAGAACAGAAATCTGCTTTACAGAGAAACTAATAGACACAGAGACAGAGAGAGGTTGTTGGAAGCAATCTGGGGAGTCCTGGTGGAGGTGTTAGCAGTCCCCACATTGCCAGCTTGGGGTTCTGCTGTGCTTGCTGCAGAACCCCGTAAGCACCCAAAAACCCACCAGCTTTCAAGGCAAATTACACCTGCAGATCTGTCTTCCTTTTATACCTCATTTTAACACCCTCATGTTTGCGTAAATCAACAGCACTAGAGATGCAGACAGCAATTATTACCATTATGGACATTTGTGCTTTACCTATCAGTAGTGCAGGACTCCAGGTCTCACTGTGCTGGGTACATTGCAGCCCCACAACAAATGCCAGCCTCTCTCAGATCCGCCAGGACCCGGCATTTCTTTTGGTTTCTGTAGGACCGGATGTTTTCTTCCTTCCCGTGCCTCTGCATTAGCGCTGGACGAAAAGGGAGGCGACAATTTCAGAGCTGCTCCCGGTGGGCAATCCTCGGCTGCTGTAAAATCGCAGGCTCGAAGGGACGCAGGCGTTTGGGCACTCAGCGTGACATTGACCCCGAGGTAGGAAACAGCCCTTATCTCCTCTCCTGTTAGCTGGTTATCTGGAGCCTGCACCTTGCAACCTCAGGTGTATTGTCATCAATCATTTGCTATTTTCTGTTGCGTACTGGTTCCTCGCTGCCCTTCCTTTGTTAATAACCCAGTTTGCCTATATCCATAAAAATATCTGATTGTGATACCATTTATCCAAAGCACCATACATCCATCATGTACTTATGAGAGAGATAAACAAGGTCTCCTGGGAAATATGCCGCAAGAAATATATAGGATAAATAACTATATCAAATGTATGTCAGTGTGCAAGAAGGGAAAATCCATTCATTAAAGCCAGGGTGGAACTGCAGTGTTTTATTGTACCCTCTAAGCTTTTAGTTTAAGTAAGAAACGTACATTTTTGCTGCTTATCTCATCTAGCACAGCTCTCATGCTGGCCACTTCAGCAGGAGATATATTAGCTTCTTTGACTGGCATTGTAAATGTGTAATTGCTCATAATCTCTCTTTTTTCCTTTTTTTTTTTTTTTTTTTTTTTTATTTAACAGACCTTACAGACAGCTTCTCCCTCCCTCTGACTGCAGCTTCCCTGTTCCGGAGCTGCTGCTGGGAGGACGCCTGGGCTCTGGGTGAGCTGGGAGCAAACCTCAGGGCTGGTGGGATTCCTCTGGTATTGTCCCTTTAATCTCCTGTGTTTCCTGTTGTGGTGTCGGCGATTCTCCAGCCTGGCATTTATCCTTCCGGAAAGGTTTCCGAAGCTGAGGCTGCAGGCATCCTCCTCCCTCCCCAGCCTCCCAGGCAGCAAGTCTTCCCCTCGATAACTTCTTTCCCCGCTCGCAGAAGAGATACGCTGCTCCCTAACCTACTCGACATTCGTTTGCTCCCAGGCTTTCTCCTCAGCCCTGCCCAGGTCCATGTACAGGTAAGAACTGAGCCCATGAGCCAAGCTAGCTGTGGTTGTAGGAGCCCTGTCTCATGTTTCTACATAACGTGCCAGCCCCGTGCCAAAGAGTGTTGATAAAACCGTGGCTGAAAACTGCTGCTCTGATCCCACATTTCACATTCCTCTGGGCAATTTTGCCCAAGTTCAATGGGTGCTTCATGCCGCTGCATTTTCCCAACATAGAAGACATCAGATTCAAGCCCATAGGAGCAAATTTGTCTCTGGACGAACACAGCCTTTACCTGGAAAGGCAGGGTTGGCAAAAAGGCCACAGTTTTATCACCCATTTGCCCATGTCTTAGAAATATGTCATAGTAATTTTTCACTGAAAAATCAAATCTCAGTGCTCGAGACAATATGGTTTGTTGTTTTCTTATACAAAAAAAAGAGCCTGCAGTTTCATTTTCGAGCAAAAGAGAAGAAGCAGTGAAAAAATTGTCTTTTGGCAAACATGCACACAAAAGAAAATATGGGGCCAGATCTTCAGGTAGCATAAATCAGCTGCGGTGAAGGAGCTACACTGATTTACATCAGCTAAGTGTCAGACTCTAAATCACTACTGACACGCTGTTGAAAAACAAGCATTTCCAAGAATCAGAGCTGTAGCTGAGCAATTTTTTTTTCACTAAACCATGGTTCCTTTCTACTCCCTCTTTCCATTCAAATGCATATAGAAGTGCTCCTTTGTGCTTTGAGGTTTTGTTGCTAGTGTTGCTTTTCCTAATGCCTAATTCCTTCTCAGGGCTTTTTCTTTTCTCTTTTTTTTTTTTTTTTCCCCTTTCCTTCCTTGCAGTGAAAAGCACAGTGAAATGAAGTGCTGCTCACCTTCTGCCCACCCCGTGTTTTTGCAGCAGTTCATTAAGAGCACTGAGCTGCAGGCTCTGGCCACAGTCTCTGGATGCAGTTCAATACCATGTGTATTCTTGTGCTGAGATTTACACCTTACATTCAAAATTAAAAAAACTTAAATCAAGCAGCCCATGAGCATCTTCTCTGGCTCTGGGTGCCTGGGAGATAAAATGCCCATGTGCCCATACTCAGTCCATCACTGATCTGAGAGAGGAGCAGCCTTCACGTGTGCATGAACACCCTCTGCAGAATAGTTTCACTTGAGCCTCTCTATTTATTATTTTACTTATTTACATAGGATTCCTCATTAGTTCGAGTTCGCGTTTTGCAATGGCTCTTTGGTGTCTTTGGGCTTAAGCTTCCTCCCGTACTGATCAGCATATGGCTTTGCTGAAAACGCAGCCCTGTCCAATATGCTAGACTTAAAAATCTGACAGTGCCAACTTATAAAAGTTTCATGGTACATATGTCAATACCAACTGCATAAAAATGCAAGGATCGCGGGCTTTTAATTTGTTTTCCAAAGGCAAACATAAAAATTTCTGCGAGTGAAGCTTACTTAAATAAACAGTTTTAGTAAATGTATTTCATGAGCAGCGAGAGCCCCGTGGTCATGCAGCAGCAAAGCCTCCTGTGCTGGTTCTCCGCCACCTCCTGTGTTCTGGCAGCATGGCTGTGACATGGTGGGGACACTAGTTGACCTGGTGGGAACACCAGTTAACACAGTGGGGACACCAGTTGACACAATGGGGACACCATCAGACCTGCTGGAGATACCAGCCGACCCAGTGGGGACACCAGAGGACCCAGTGGGAACACCAGTGGACCTGTCCAACCAGAGCACTGGTGGAGCAGGGTGCAGCTAGACATGCACGCAATCAGCCTGAGCAATTTGTCTGGACAGCAGCTGGGTTTTGTACAGCAAATCCAGCTCATCCCCCTATGTGTGTAAATGCAATGCTTTGTCCCCAGCATAATGCAGTTGCAGAGTTATGCCTGCCGTGTTTATTGCCCAGCACAGACACCAAAACACCTCGAGCACGTACCGTTGGGGAGCAGTGCTGATTTTAGCATGCTTTGCTCTGCACGCTCGTCCCCACGCAGGGTGCCCCGCCGTGCTGCGGGGCAGGGTTGGTGCACTGCCGGCTGCGCCTCCTGGAGCCCGCCTGGCAGGGAGCCCAGGGTGACCAGCAGCTCCAGCGCCCGCTCGTCCCAGTGCCTGAAAAAGCATATCAAATAAGAGGCTGAACCAAACTATAAAGTAAAATAGAATAATTTTTAAAAGTAATATAAAAGCAAAATATAAAATAAAATAAAGTAAAATAAGATAAAGTAAAATAAAAGTAAAATAAATAAAATAAAATAATACAAATAAAATATACTGCGAACTCTTTCTTTCTCTCCTCTGAAGAGCTGCCATTTGACTTCCCTTTCCCAAAGGGCTGCTGATGGCTCTCTGCACTAACTTTCCCACCTCCAAGCAAGGGACAAACGTCTCCTAACGTCACTGTCATGGAGCTGTTCTGAAAAGTCTGCCTGTCCCTTTGGAGACAGGTCATTTTGAGGCTTTTTCATTACAGGACAGACTGAGTTGTCAGGAGCGTTCGATACTATAGATCATGGTGGCACTCTTGAATGATGGGAGTGCTTGATGGCTGTCATTTACTGTCATTTTTTATTTACTCAACTGGCCTTCATTCCTGGCTTGGGCACTTTATTAATCCAGACAGTAAAAATGGATTTGTGTGCTCTTACTTAGTGCTGGATGAAACACTAGGGTTTCTGTCTGCTGAAACATCGGTCTTTACAAAACTGCTTTTGGTCTTAAATGTGTGTTGAAACTAAAAATCTGCTTCCTTTCCCATAAGCTGGAAGCTCCCCCCAGCACTGCTAAAAGCAACAACGCTCAGAGCAGCTTGTCTGGGTCCTGAGCTTTCCATGTGCCTCATCTCAGGCAGATTCCTTGGATTTGGAGACAACTCAAAGAACTTGAGATTTTTTTAAAAGAAACCCACTTTGGAGTCACTGAACCAGTGCTTTTGAGTTCAGTTTCATAAACCATCTACCCATCTCTGCTCTTACTCCTTAGCTCATCACAGTTTTGATTTTCCAATGGTGAGACCCTAAGTAAGAGCACATAGTTGAAGGCCTGGAGCTCTGCTTGGTGGAACTGGTCTCAGGATGAATTTATTTATTTACTTATTTATTTATTCTGCCAGCTTCAAGTGCTGATATTGGGAAATGTTCGTCATCACGAATCAGGACACAAATGTCTAGAAATAATCCTGGCATTTTTTTTGAAATAAAAGAGCGTGTTCTGAGGTTAGCTTTTTATTGCCACCCTTTTCATTTTTTAGAACAGAACATAAAGTAATAAAGCATAAATAAAAGCCTGTCACTTGGGGACTGACACTTTTTTTTTTTTTTTTTTCCCAGATAGATAGTTTCCTCTTATTAAAATGTTTCCCTATCTGGGGAAGCCTGGCAATTTGGCAACTTTTTACTGAAACGTCAGTTTTGGTGACACTTCACTGGAGCATCACTTCCCAACCACGTAGCCTGACCCTTTCAGCCTCCCTTCCCTCCCTGCCTGACGGGGTTTGCACTCCTGCCCTTGCAGCAGGCATCCACATCGGGATGCCCCAAGTGCTCCAGGGAATCGCCGTGCCCAGGATGTGCCATGCCAGTCAGCAGGGACCGGGTGACAGTCTCATTCACACAGGGGCCTTACCTGGGCGCTTGCTCCGCTCGCAGGCATGGCCCTCGTACCCCGGCTGGCACTGGCAGACACAGGTGTCGCCCACCAGAATGGGCTCGCCGTCATTCTGGCACGGTCCGCAGCGGCAGGCGTTGAACTCCAGCAAGTAATCATCCAGAGCCCGCTTCAGGTGCTGCCGCTTGGTTTCCATGTTGCTGAGGTCGCTCCTGCGGAGAATTTCGTGGATGGGTTGCAGCTGTGCAGGACGGAGACAAAAAGTGGAGTTTGGAGATTTCATCTAGGCATAGGCCCAGGTGCTGCCAGGCTGCAGTCAAGGAGCAGGGAGGTCGCTGAATAAGCTCGGGGCTGAGCAAAAGAGTTTGTCTTCTTTGATAGCCCCATGTACATCACACAAATGCATTACCACTGATAGGCCCCAGTAGGAAACCACTGGCCCAAAACTCTTCCCATCTGAGGGGTTTGTGCAGGGTTGGCTTGCTCTGGAGTTTCAGTGTGGATGCAAATGATAAATTCAAAAACCGCAGAAAGCCCACTTTTTGATTAGTTTCTTAGTGCTACCATGATGTCAGAGATTCTCTCATGCTTTTTCCCTTTTTGAAGCAAAACATTTAGGTAAGAGCTTTGGACTGTGGGTATCATCAAAACTTAACACCGACCTACCACTGATGGTGACCAGATTGTGAACAATCCAGTAAAGGCACAGCATGGAGACTTTTACCTGCCTAAGTTTTACCCTTTGTTACAGTGAAATAATACTGAGCTATCTACAGCTTTAAAAACAAGCTTGTAATATTTCCAGTGGCAAAATGCAATTCTTGTATACCATTCAGCAAAAATAGCCCAATGTGGACAACTGTAATTGTAACCTGGCTTCTGCTTCGAACCTGTTATACCAAATTGATTGGATTAGCTGAAGGGCAACAGGCCCTGATGCTGGTGGCACCGTTCTGTCTTTCAAAATGTATCTCTTTGGGGTGTTTTAGGCATTCAACTATGTTTAGAAAATGTCTCCCTGAAAAATCTCAGCCCTTCCAGTTTTGCCAGTAATAAAAATGAACAATGAAGCTGCGAGCTCCAGGCTGTTGCAAGGACATATTTGTACGTCCAAGGTGCGCCTGGCTGGGAATTGGTGGACACTGGTCCCAGGGCAGTCCTGGGCATCACCTCATTGCACAAGCACATGGGGAGTGATTCGTGGGGAGGGTCAGCCAGGCTTTGGGAAGGGCTCTTAGACAAATTTGCACAGGCCTGTTTAACAAATGAGCGTGAGCTGCAGATAAGAGCGGCTGAAGTGGACGTGGGTGCTTATCACCAGCCTGAGCTGCTGCTGGTTGCACAGAGGTTGCTGAGCTCCGAAAGCAGCCAACAGACAGGTCAGCATGTGGTTTACTGGAAAATTGCAATAAGCTTTGCCCAGAATTGATGGGAACTTGTGAAGAAAGGTGAATAACCTGCAGCATGCATTCAGCTGTAACTGAAAGCACTTGTACTTTAACTGGCCTTTCTGCCACCAGGGCGCTGCCCAGAAAGATTCCCATTTCTCACGACAATAACACAGAGCCTTCCCAATTCCACCTGCCCATCTCCTTTCTTCCACTGTCTGGCTTTCCTGCTGGGTGCCCACAAGTGGTGATGAGAAGGATGTTCATGGCAGTGTGTCCGTGCCATGACTGAGGGCCATTCCCTCACACCGCGAAGCCCTGTGGGATGCTTCAGCAACCTTCCCATTTTATGGGATATGCGATAAAATAGGAGGCAGGAAGAGAACTTTGCTGATTTTGATCACCACAGACCCTCTTAGCAGAGCATGGAGAGAGACAGGACCCACCTAAGAAAGTGGGCTCCCCTGCTCCAAAAACTCCTGGAAGCACCCAGAGCGAGACGCACCGTGGTGTGCAGGGCTTAGGCAGAGCCACTGTGGCTCTGAAGCACGTGCAGTGGAGGGGGGGGGCATCTGTGCAAAGCCTTCACTGGGGGGGGTGGCTGCCTCCCCTATGAGCCCCCTGCTTATACAGGAAGGCAGGAGCATTACAGAGAATAATGGGGATGGCTGCAACTATGGAGAGCCGTTCATTGGCAAGCTGCTTGGGGACACATCAAAAACTTAACTCGGCACTAATCCAGCATTAAGCTCCTTGTCTGTCTCCCTGCTGATGCTGTCGGTGGGAGATGTACTCCCCATTGTGAAATGAATAAGAGGTTACTAGATCAGTGGCCCATTACATTTAATCTTGTTCTGTGATGGGATCACAATAAAAATACGAAATGATCTGCTCGACTACACTTTCATTCGTTATAGCGGCAGAGTTTCTTCAACTGCAGAAAGCCTTACCTCAAAATCAATAATAGCAGGATTGTATTTTAATGATCTTCCCCAGCGACGATACATGTTGCCGTCCCAACTGTTTAAGAGCCCTCCGCTGCTAGCAGTATCTCCACCTTTAATCCGGGGAATAATATCTTCCACAATGGCGTTGTGGCTCTGCTCATCTGAAAAGTTGAATTACACCCATATATTTAGTTACATTTTCCACACCTACTCTGGAAACTGAGGTGAGATCACTCACGAGAGGGGCTACCAGAGGCACGATGCTGTGCTCCCCACATCAATGGGTGCTCCGCTTCCCGCTTCCCCCTCGGCCTTGTACAAGGCGATGGGTGACGAGTTAAGCATCCCAAATGCCCTAAAACACTGCGACCCAAAGGTCCTGCACGGCTCCAGCCTTTGTTTCTGGTCATCACTTGCTAAAGTGATTTACAATCTGGGGCTTCCTAACCTCTTTGAGTTCTTTTTATGGCCAGATTTGGCTCCTTTAATCGTCACCGATGTTGCCCTCTCTGGGCCAGTGTTGGAACCACGGGGCCCAGCTGGGGCTCTGCAACATGTTTGGTCCATAGTGGTGGCACATGGGACACATGCAGGAGGGACCAGAGCCATAGGGCATTCCCCTGTGGTGCTTGGAGGAGTCTCGGACCTGGTTTTAGTGTTTTCTCCCAGGTTGCTCACTCTCGGCCTGGGGTGGCTAAAGGGACCGGAGCTCCCCAGTCACCCATTCACCCAGCAATATATATTTCTGTCCAAATGCTGTAACTCAAGTTTCTTTCAAGAGGAGCCAGTACTGCTGGGGACTTGGCCCTGAAGACATATTGGTCCCCACCTTTGGGCCTGAGCTGTGTCTGAAGACGGCACCAGAGCACCCTTTTCACACCCTAGTGTAACCCAACTTCTGTCCCCGGGCCCGGTGGCCACAGACCTATCCCCCCAGCATACCCTCTTCCAGAAGTTTTTTATTGTCACATTGAGAGTATGACGCGGATGCTTCCCCTTTCATCGCAAACTTTTTGACTGAAACGCCAGCTGAGAGGCCAAAACAGGCCATGACTTCTTCAGAGCTGATTTCTGCAAAACAAGGAGACCAGTAAAAGCAGTGGCTCGTACTGAGTGGAAGATGTTCATTTTCCTCCTGATATCTTTTATGTCTATTAAGAAAATATTCATCTACTTGCATGGTCTGCGACTTGAAGAATTATTCCATGGCAAAAGACAGGCTTTAGTCTTGTAGTGGCAAAGCCAAACTTTTATTGGGGTATGTTGGGCCTACTGCACAAGTGAATAGGGAAACTTCCTTGACATAAAGTGGTTTCCTCAGAAAGTATTATAAGAAACTGAATATCTTAACACAGGGTTTCAAGCATGTATTTCATTGTTCAACCCATTTATTTAAAAATAAAAACGTTTTCACACACTAACTCATAACTAAAGCTGGGAACAGCAGTTGAAGTCAACAGATCCTAGCTAATTTCCTAATCTGAGGGTTTCACCTGTGTATTAGTGGTTTAAGTAGCCTCTTCAAGAAGCAACCTGCAAAAGCTGTGTGCTGAGAGCTGCAAAGCCCTGCAGCATGCTGCTGTGCTGCTGCCACCAGCACTGCCGCATACATCACCCGAATTTGTAACTGGAGACCCATGAAGTGACTGCAGAGGGGAGAAGCGAGCTAACGAGGTGGCTTCACTGAGGTAAGCAATGCGCATATTTCACACAGCCTGTTTTTTGGTTTTTCTTTGTACACACCTCAGCCTCCTGCAAATATAAGGCCATCTTCTGGAATAGTTAAAAAAATCCATTGATTTCAGTAAATACAGGTATTGTAAGTAATAGGTAACTTTCGCGTTGCTCTTTTTGTGAGAGGATCTTAAAGTGATTTACAAAGCAGCCCGGCAATCAATACCACCCTGTTGGAAGGGAGGCACAGAGGTCAGCAGGATTTGTGCATCGTGGCTTAGCAGTTTAATGATCAAGGCTGGACCCGGAGTGCCGAGCTGCACTGCCTCACCCAGTACCAGGGATCAGCACCTCTTCTTGCTCATATTTAAGACCCTGATCTTAATTAGCTCCTGTAGCTCCTGCTCTGCAGGAGGGGCCAGCTGGAGCCATGTGGGCACGGGGCTGCTCATTGGCTTGGAGAAGGTGCTCAGTGTCCCAGGAAAGGGACTCCAAGTCCTGGAGCCAAAGTGGTGGGACCTGAAGCATGCTCGAGACTTCATGGGGAATTACATCCCATTGCAAAATGGGCCCCTTGAGGAAGATTAAATGTGTAGCACTCAATTACTCGTCGTAAGCTGTTCAACAGTTGTAAATGCAGTGGATAAAGTTCATTCACCCAAAGCACCATGAGTGATTGCTCATCTTGGTGTAGGAATGCCATAAAATTAAACTTGAGGAACACCCTGATTAATTGATTTGCCATGGTTCCTGTTGAGTAATTATGTTCAGCAAGGGTCTGTCAATACAATTTGCTATTGGTTGCAGCAAGATCAGATCTTGATAAATGAAAAGTGGTTATCACTGCAAAAGGGTGGTCATAGAAAATATTGGCACTTGAGTGGGGAGCCCTGATAGTTTTTTATAAGATATAATTTGCGATAGTTGAATGTGCTCAAGTGATAAGATTTACTGCTGCATTTTGAATTAATCAGAATATATGAAAGACTCTTTCTAATTTACTCTGAGCATAATGTTTCTCCCATAAATGTTCTTGTAATGTGTGAACACATTATACTGTTTTCTGCTAAATAATAGAACCATAACAATCTATTTTAAAAACAAGTAATGAAAAATATTGATGGCAGAGCAACAAGGGACCTCGTTCTGACATATGTATTTATTTCACTCATGACCACATCCATAGAAGCCCTTGCAGCCTGAAAGCTAGAAACAGGTCTGGCTGCAGAACTGCCATCCTAAACTCTGCACAAGTGGGTTGTGGTCTCTTCCTGGGTGTCTAAACCCAGAAGGTGACTTCATTTTCAAAATCAAGTTTTTTTTTTATATGCTTAAAGTCCAGCTCATGCCTATGCCTAGCTGGATGCTCAGTGACCCCCCCAGGTATCTTTCACTTAGAGAGGACTCAGCCTGGGGACTTTATTTCCTGAACACAACTGGCTTAGTCACCAGTCTAGGGAAAAATAAAAATAAAAAATAAAAATAAAATAAAAATAAAAATAAATAAAGGAGCATTTTCTCTTCTGAAGCGTTTAACATGTAGCCTCCTGGGCTAGGTGGGCTCTCAGGATGCATGGGTGGATCTGAAGCTGGTGCTGTGCTGCTCAGCCCTGCAGGGGCTTAGCAGAAAGTCTCCAGGCATCTGCAGAGGTTCCAGCTCAATTTCTGAAGCTCTTGTTTGCAAGACTTGAGCACGTACACTCTGATCCTGACCGTCCCTCAGGGGACGTGGCTAATCCTCTTGCAAATACAGCCTTCAAGCATGGTGGTGATCGCCAATGGAAAGACATTTTTTTGACTTGACAAATGTGGACTTTCTAGCAGAGTCTGAGTTAGATGAAAATTACACAAATGTGCTACATTAGAATAAAAATTACATCTCTACTGGGGCACGTTTTTGTCTTTTGCTGAATTTCAGCATCCTTCTTTCCTAAAAGAGGGCATCTTGTAGCAGTAAATCTCCTCAGATACACAACAAGCACAAGATAAAGTAAAATAATAGCTTCCCTCCACATGCTCTTGATTCATTCTTCCTCTGAAATTGGCAGTCTGCTTCCTGAAGACTTGCTTGCCAAGATGTTATTCTTGTTCTATATCACTCATTCTTCAAAGTGAATAAATTGAAGAGGCATCATGTTTCCAAACATTAGTAGTTCAGGGACTTAATGAAAAGTCTCTCAATTGGTAGTGCCTCACAGGAAAAACTGGCATGGTTAACACTCACTATGGAGTGTATAGTTATCCTAGTACTGATGGTACCCAACCATTTCAGACTGGCAGGTCCATGGCAGAATTTGGGGCAGACTCATGGAAATCAATGGAATTATAGCAATTTGCACCAACTGTGGCAATTTGCACCTGCTGTCCAAGGTCACAACTATCTTTTGCATAAACATTCAGCCTGAAGTTACCGAGCTGGAGTTACCCTCAGAAGATTAGGATGATGATGTTTAGGCAAAGTGGGATCTATTGCACTGTCAACATCTTTGCAAAAGTCGGCAATCTGGTTAGTGTACTGAAGTACCGTATTATTGTTGTTCTGCGTCTTATGTTTTTGATTAGGAAAAATGCTATGCTTTAGCTCTCCAGTAATGGCTATTCTTGTAGTCCAGATATCTGGAGCGGATATTTCATATAACTGAGATTTAGAGGTATGGCTTTCCAGTCTCATACACTCTAATTTGTTGAGAACTGGAGCTAACAGAGCTCTGTTAGTCTTCAGATATGACACTAACCAGAGTAAAGTGGCAGTGGTATTGCCAAGTGCAAAGCGTTATTTCCATTTACAGAAAATTGAAACTCTCACTACCAGCATGCTAAAACATCAGTGGGCTATTATTCTTTACTCTGGCTGAGTTTGCAGTCTTTGAGCATTCATAAGGATGGGCAGAACAAAGATTATAAGCAATAAGAGAAGTTTAGAGAAGTCTAGTAAACAGCACTGAAAAAAAAGGGAGAAAAAGTTATTCAGATTCCTTCCTAAACTACAAAAATATTACCCAGATTCTTCTGAAATTAGCTCAGGAAGTAGTTTGTGATACTTGAGCTTCTCCCTTGCTATGCAGTGAGTTGTGCATTCATCTCATAAAGAGCACATGGATACCTGTACCCCCTGCCAACTGTGCATTTTTGGTGCCTATCATATAATAGGACACACCAGCTAGCTTGGCAAGGAGGGGCTGATGAGTATCCACCCTCCCAGGGCCCAGGGAAATGATGGGTGTGGGGAGCAACCAGATGAATTATTCAGGTGGGCTGGACCCACTCCATGGTCTCCAGGTGGGAAATGCCTGGTTTAGAGCAGAAAGTTGTGAGCAGAGAATTTTGTGCATTATTCTAACCTTTTCGCCTCATTTCCTCTGTGTTAACAACAAGGATGTACTCAAAGACACCTCCCATAGTGCCGGATGTCATGAAATGGGTGCCGTAGTCATCAATGAATTTGGCATACATGCCGTAGTTGTATGCATCTGGAAGCTCTTGCAGGGAGAGGAGCATGTCTTCATCCAAAACGATGTTGTTCCTTCTCATCTTGAAACGGGCTGTCTGCACCTTGGTCACAGCTCTAATGAATCCAACCTCCTGTGGGCAAAGACTGCCAATCAATATTCACTGAAGGAAAAAAAAAAAAAGTAATTTCTAGTCTGGTTTGCAGAGGAAAGCCTGAATCTGTAACTGTCACTGTATGTTAAGGGCTTGAAAAACAGGCCAACTTTAAAAGAAATCAGTGGCAATTTTTTTTTCAATGTCTCTTTCTAACGTGTGAGGTGGAGGGCAGAGTCATGGTGTGGGTGCTTTGGGTTTTTTATTGATGTGCAGATTTCTGCTATTTCTGGTTTTTGTTTCCATGCTGCTTATGCCTTTTTTTTTTGTTTTTTGTTTTATTTATTTATTTATTTATTTGTCTATTTTGACAGCCTTGACCAGTGATGTGGGACAAAGCAGCAGGGGGATTCCCTGGCTGGGAAGGTGCTGACCCAGGAGGATTTCCTTGTTCTACCACCAGCTCAGTGGCTTCTCCTCTAGACTGGCCATTGCCCCAGGAAAGGTGCCAGGGCAACAGGACCAGCCCCTTAAATGATTCCTCCAATAATTGATCATTGTTCAGCTGCAAATGTCGTGTGAGTCTAGACAAGTGCACAGTAAATACTCTAATGGTGCCAATTTCAAAGAAGCTTTTAAGGGCATTTCAACTCGGAACACCATCAAAGTAATTATTCTGTATTGTTTGCTGTCAGCAGCCAAGAGAGAAGAGAAGACAAGGAATGGTATATGTGGGAAATACCAGTCTTCATGTTATTAGTTGGGAAAAAGCACCACAGCTACTCCATGATGTAAACTCATGAGAAATAAACCTTTTTAATGGAAGCTCTTTTTTTTTTTTTTTAAATATATATCATGGTTTTTTAACCTTTCTTCAAAAGTAACATATTTCCCTATCACAAGGCAGCTTGTATTAATTGGAACAAGATATATTTTCTACTGGAAATCATTCCCCGAGGACAACTGTTTTGATCAACATCTTGATATTTCCGCCTCCCTCATCGTCACTTTAAGCATTTTTTATTTATGTGCTTAACGTAGCCATGAAACAGGATGGGGTGAGATGACATGTGTTGTGGTACTTCGTAATTCAATTTTATTCCCACTCCCTGTTTGCTAAAATGTAATAAGAACAACAAACAGGATTACTAACGATCATACATTTGCAATTACACGAACAAATTAAGGTACAATTGCTATGTGTTAAAAAATGCAATTAAGAGAATAAACAGACGTAAGTTACAGCCAGACCATGCAATGCACAGATGACATGATTGGAGTATACGCGTCGCTGATTTTTTTTTTTACCTTTGCATTGTATTCTGTGAAATTCTTCAGGGATCCTTTGCCACGTGATAAAGAAAAGCCAAGGTTTAGCATTACAGGTACTGATTTAGGTCCAATCCCAAAGGTAAAACCGCCTCCTCTGCTTTTACTACTTCCAAGGGCATTAAGCAGATCTTTTGAATCTTCATAAAATTCAAAAGAGAATCCAGAATCAGCATGAGCCTAAAGTAAAAGGAGCACACATTAATTTTTCAGGCATTTTCCTTCCTTTTTAATCAATATTTCTGTAAGGAGCAGATCGTACCTCCATTGAAGCCAGTGGTGCTCCTGATGGCACCAACACTGACTTCAGTGAACACAGGATAAAGAATTCAGTCATGAGCCATTTCATTTGGAAATATGTGAGAGATGTAGATAAAGCCATGCATTTTGTGTCATCTGTCTCCAGACAGGGGAAAGGTTTTTGTTTAGCCCCAGAAAGCAATGCTATTACAGGCAGATCTGGTAACAGTGTCTAGTAAGCTACCTTGACACTTTCCATTATAAAGCCTTCCTTCCTGTTCCCTGCAACTCTGCCAAATCCTGACTATTTGGAATGATTTTTTTCCACTCCTGCCTGCTTCTGGATGAATTTATTAGGAAAAAAATTCAGCGGTGATCCAGCCACTTACAAGGGCAACATCAGAAAATAAACATTGTTCTGCCTGTTTTAGAGAAGTGACCTTTCCCTTGACAGCTCTGCTTTGCCAGCACGTGGAATTTAGCAGCCTTGCCGAGGCTGGGCTGTGCCATTTGCCATCTCTATAAAAAGCCAGATAAATTTCCAACGCTGAAAAATGGCATCTCACGTGGTCGTGAGTGTCTTCCTAGACCTGGGCAGGTACAAACTCCAAAGTCAGCCTAGATGTGGGACATTCTTGAGCATCCCTCCCCTTGTGTCCATGGTGCAGGTGTGCTTCCACCAGCAGCAGCAGGTAAAAGCGGAAAGAAAACATTGCTGGTGTGGTGGGTCTGTCTGGGTTCAACTGGGAACTTAAGGGGATTCTGCCTGTGGGGAGAGTCTATTGCATTGGGCTTTTGGCTGTAATATTGCCTTGGAATAATGTTTATTTCATTCATCCATTGCAAAAAGCATGACAGATGCTTAACAACACCTACTTACGACACGGGACACTCAGCTTAAGTCCCCCCCTCTAATAGGTTCAGTTTCCAACATCCAAAGTCAGATGTCACCCCAAAGCACACAGGCGTTGTGATACATGTTGTGATGGCTTTCGGGATCTTTGTCTCACTCAGAATTCAGATTTATGTCCCTTGTAGCCATGCCATAGACTTAAATGCTTCCAAAGATTGAACTGGTAGCATTGTTCCTATTTTACACATGGCCAATTTCATCCCTGGAGAGGCAAGTGGCTCGCGCAAGCTCTACAGCTCATTAATAGCAGAATTTAGTAAAAAAACATTTATCTTGGCTCTGACTAGGCCAGAATAAGCAGTGGGGATGCCTGGGTGATAAAGCACGTTAGTGCCTTGATGTGCCATAAAACTGCATTTATATCACCGATTGCCTGTTGTCTTGGGGACAGCCGGAGGAAGGTGCCTTGAAAGACAACACGTAGCGAATTCTCCCCCGATAAAATGCGCACAATACCTTTATAACAAGTCGGGCCCTTAGCTGGGAAAACATTGCCGAATTTGACCACCCGAGGTACTCACAAGGAACTGGTACACGTGGAAGTTGTAAGGCTTGCGGAAATACTTCTCGTCGTCCCTGTAGTAGAGGCGTTCACAGGCAGCATCGTACTTCAGCTCCCGCCACTCCCCGTTGTAGACGTACTCGTAATGCCCCCCCCCAAAATTAGGATCGTACACATACTGCTTCTCCTCCTGTGTTAGGATGTTGTATCTTTGAAAGAAATAACATTCAGAAAGTTATCCTATGTTTTTTTTTTCCCCAACAGACACTGTCCCTATTTTTGTTCTCCTGACACTACAGCACTGCACGTAATCTATACTCAGGTCTCTGGCTTGGAACTGGGATAGCAACTGTAACCTGAGGGTTGGGTCTGCTCTCTCTTTGCTGTCTCCTTCCCAAAGCTAACAGAGGCATTGGTTCAGACTCAGATCCTAGAAAAAGAAGAAATCGGTTAAATTGTCCAGTCCATCCCTGTGAGCCCAGTTGTGAAAGTCCGACAGCACTGGGATTTCTCCAGTCCCAGCCTAAGCTTTCGCAGCCTGATGCATCTCCCTGCCACAAAGGGTTTCCTGGCAGTCTCTGTAATTGTTTCCTATCTTAATTTCATCTCCTTCCTTTTAATAGCGGTCTCATTTCTCAGTGGAGTTAGCACCCTCCCTAGACTTGAAGCCTCCTGTTTTGCCAAGTCACTTGCTTATTGTTTCCTTACGCCTTTTTCCTTCTGCTTTCCAGCCATCACAGCTGCTGCCCTCCCAAATCCCGCCTGTTACTTAATATTCCCTGTAATTCGATGGCTCAAAATGAAAGCATTATTCAAACTAGACAGCAGCATTGCTCCTCACAACAGGGAATCATCTTTAAGACCAGGATAGTAAATGCTATTGCTTTTGTGTGTTCTGTGGAGAAAACAAATCAGAGAGCAGTATTAAATGCGGTGCTGACTGCAAATTAATAGATGCCTTGAAAAACTTTTGACGGACTTTCCCAGGCCCTGGGCCAGAGATGCATTTATCTATCTCATTGACTCAGGAGAGTGTTGGAGAGGAGAATTATTCGATGACTGGTTACATTGTCATACTGTAGCTCATGCTCTCCAAATGAAACTAAGCAGTTGTGTTAAGACACAGGATTTAAAATAAAAATTTCACAATAGGAAATTTGCCTTTAAATTCATTCCAGAGTCTTCTTTTCTATATTGCATAATCAAAATCGGAAGCTGCATAGCCTAAAACCTTTTCATGCATAGAAATACTTACTTCAGCTTATTTCCATTTGGTGCTCAGGCTCTCTGCCCTCAATCTATGCTCCAAAGTCCTAAATCCTGGAGTCAAATATTCTCAATAAAAATGGAAACCACCAGAATGCTGCACCTCCAATGCCTACAGCTTCCTTCAATATTTGCTTCCATCAGCTATGGAAAGGACACAGAGAACTGAGCTATATTGTTACATGAGCATAAAGAGTACACTCACAAGTACCGAGTGGCTGAGAGAGGTCAAGGTCAGGCAGTAAATCTGAGAAGAATTTGAAATAAAAGCTGGGCCGAGCCTTCCAGCCTCTGTCATAGCTACCCATGGCTGTGTGGGACAGTCACTCTCCTTTGGGTTTTGCACAGCATGGTATCAGTTCATGGAGCACTGTTCTTACTAAGGAGGAGAAGTATGAAAACCTTACTCCTGCTTTGATTGCTAGAGTAGCAGCTATTGACTAATTACTCACCCCTGTGCTGCTTTTTCAGACCCTGGGATTGGGAACAGGTCTTCACAGGGGCTTTCAATATCTTCATCCTCGCAGTTACTCTCGTCAGACCCATCTCTGCAGTCTGTCTCGCCGTTGCACACGAGATGTCGTTTAATACAGCGACCTAGAATGCACAGGGACAGGAGATCCCTTGGCCACCTTCAGGAAAACTTTTTGGCAGCCTGACTTTGCTGCTCTGCACACGTATTTCAGTGCCACAGGAAGCCATGCTGTGTGTTGGACACTGCACTGCTCCATCAGGAGCTTATTGCAATAATCGTAGCTCAAGAACAGATGTTTGCAGGAATCACAACCTGAAAGGACTTTATTTATTTTTATTTTTTTTTAATTTCTGGGGGTGAGGAGAAAGCCCTGACATGGCAGTCATGGAGGGAAGTGGTGGAGCTGCTGTCCAGCTGATGCCCCCAGAGCTGCTGTGCAGATTTCATTAGGATTTTCATTACATGCTCAAGGTGGGAGCTCAAGCCACTCGTGCAAAAGCAAAGATCTGCCAAGGTGAGTCAAACATCCCGAGAACAGCCATATCATAGCCCAGTCCTCAGAGCTGGGAATGGCTAAAAATAAATAATTCACCCCAACAGATTGCTGGTTGGGTTCAGGACTGAGCTGCGTTTTTCTCAGGGAGAGGAAGCGTGTGCTGGGGGAGCGCTGGTGCCCATGGAGGGGGATGTGAGCACACAGCACGGCTGTTGGAGCAGAATATTTCTAGAATCTTTATTCCACTGAAAAATTAACCTTTTCCATGTCACACATGCCTTCTTTTCTCTCCAAATCGAAGTGTAACATGGAAGGACTTCGGTAAAAATGGAAAACCCCCAAAGATGGGGAAATCTCATATTTTTCCTTGCATGGTTTCACCATCCTGCTGGCCAGCCTGAATGCGTTTTGGCAAAGATCTACCTACGGCAGATGTCATTCTGTCCCCCCAGTGTCTGACTCATTTCCCCTGGGTCTATCCACCCGAACTGGGAGTTCGAGCCCCGTTCACTCACCGGTCTCCTCGCACCGAAAGTCCTTCCCGCAGCTGGGGGCCCCGGTGCAGGTCTCCCCAGCGTGGCAAGCTTGCTCCTCCCAGAGGTCCCCCGCGCAGCGCTGCCCCGCAAACCCCGCGGGCTGCACCAGCGTCCGGTACCGGTGCTGGGTCATACAAGAGAGAAACACCTAATTCGTGTCCCCGTCAGCATTACCTCCATGGGCCGTAACGCAATTATATCTATAGCTTTTACCCGAATTGTTATTTATCTGTGCAGTCCTCGTACACATAGCCTTGTGCATAAGTGGAGGAGAATCAGCAGAGAGGTGGGAGCTCAGGAGAACTGCCCGAAGTTCAAACAAATGAATTTTGGGGGGGACTGGAATGACTGTTTTAAAATCTCTTCCTTATTTTATACCTTGGAAGCAATAAAGAATTTTTCTAATCTCACATTTTGTACTGGGATGTAATGGGTTCAGATGGACCTAGACACTAATTGCAACACTGATCCTGAAACATTTCCGATGGATTATTAATGAGGATTGCTGCTCTTTAAACCAGGGGAAAAAAAAAAAAAGAGAACAGCCAAATTGTTTACTGATTATAAGCACAGGAACAAAAATACAGGGATATAAACTAAGTAGAAAGCAAAATTATGTCAGGTATTTGAAAATAAATTCTTGAATTATGAAGATGTGAAATTATATCGAAAATTGAGAACAGGAGCTGATGAATGAAGGTTGCTTTTAATTTCTTTTCATTAGAATATTTGCATTAAGAATCAGGGGATACTTAATTAAATCTGAATTTGAAAAGGGAAGTCTTGGCCAAGTATTCTGGCCTGATTCTTCCACCTTTTGCCTTGATTTTGTGTTTTGCAGCTCTGCTGCCTTAAACAAATTTATTCCGTTTACACCAGGGAAAGTAAAAGCCTCTCTACGAGAGGAGCACCTCCATCATATTTGGATGAGTTTACGGGATGCTTCAGAATGATGAATATGTATAATATATATATAATTAATGTGTGTACATCCTCGTTGCAGACACATCTGAAGATAAATGAATACATAACAGTAGAGCCTTACTTTTTTCCCTTGGCAAGGAAAGCAATCAGTCCACGCTGACCACTGGCTCAGCTGACAGTTGACAAGAGCTGGGGAATTAACATCTCTGCTGCTTCTTCTGAGGAGAAGAAGAGAGTGGTCTAAGGGCTTTGAAGCTGTGCTTTAAGAAGGGTTGGAGGCCAGCAGGGAGAAAATGACCTCTGTGTTTTCTTCTATTAGGAATCTATTTTGTAGGAAACGGAAGCCAGGGCAGACCCTTAGCAGGGGTGGCCATCCTACCCTAGCCGCCCTGTCCAAGAAGTCTACCCTCAAAATGTGGTCTGGGGCAGCAGGTGTAGGACCTGAGCATTTTGCCTCTGGTTTCCTGCTCTCCTGGGAGATCCTAGCCCTTTCCAATAGGCAGATTGCAATAAAATTGTGTACACCATACACGAGAGGCCAAACACACTGAGAGACAGAAGGAATGTCCAGAAAATTCACATTTTAAGGAAAAGCTTCTTTGGGGCTTTCTTCTCAGGAGCACCTCACAAACTCCAGGGTTAGTGATGTTTGTCACCTGGTTTGAAATCAATCAATTTCACTTTTTTTACACCATTCTGAACTTATCAGTATTTTTCCAGACAGGGTTTGATGCCCATGCACACGGTAGTGGGAATGGATGCACCAATGGTGCTGAGCAGCAAGCCACAGGGCTGTGCTGACCACGAGGATTCATTGGCTGACTATTTCTAAAAGGAAATACCTAGATTCTGTGAAGGGGGAAATGTTAAAAAAAAAAGTATAAAAAACAGAAAATGGCAAGAGCTGTGTATCACAGTGGTTTCTGCACATACATTGAATATCACTGTACAATAGCAAGCAAATACTTGTCTTTCCACCCAGCCCTGTCATTATGATACCTGCGTTTCTGTCCCCACTCCTACAACCTTCGTTTTTACACATTTCTTTGTCTTGAGGAGCAGTCTCTGGCATAAAGAAATGACTCTCCAGTTGCCACAGCCTTCAAAGCATTTTAAGGGGTTATTCCAAGCCAAAACATTATTATCATTATTTTGGCAATTAACTAATGAGCAGTCTGTTTTACTTACAAGACTGCAGCCCAAAGAGAAATCCCGATAATTAGCGGAGGTAGGGAGCACACTGGGCATTCATCAGCAAGACCACCAGACGAGAGGCACAGCGGCTCGGGCAGGGAGCCCGTGGGCACTCATCACCCGCCGGGAGAACAGCGGGATCCTGCAGACACGCACGGCGTTGGAGGAGGCACCCGTACCGATCCCTCCTGGCTCTGACAGGAGGTTTTGTGGGCCGTGTCCTTCAGCACTTCACCAAGCACTTAATTGGCTCACCTTCGACTGGATTTCATGTTTACCTCTTCATTATTCTGCCTTGTTTGATAAGTTCATCAAACATCAAAAATCTCGTCTTTGTTCATTTTCAAAAGGGATTATCAGAATAAGCCTTCATAATTAAGTGTATCACTACCATGATTTTTTTTCCCTTCTGCCTTCTCCTTGTCTTCACGTTCCAATTATCAGTGATACCTTTTCTTGATCCTTCTAAATCACATTTGCTTTTACAACAAGCCTGAAATTAATAACTGTAGGAAAAACAAACAAACAAAAAAACAACCCTTCTCCTATCATGACACTGTAGGTTTAGAAAAAAATAACTTGTATATCCCCTTCCTTCAAAGCTTGAATGACACTTGTATAGGTTAATAATATTGTTTAGAGAAAAAAGAATAGAGGTACATGCTTCTGGCTTGGATTGAAAATTGGGTTGTGTACATGCACTTGTTAAGTGTCAAATGCAAAATAATTATTATGAGAATGAATATGAAAAATATTTCTTTGTAAGTCTTCCTGTATAAGGAATTCACTCCAAATGCCCCAAAATAATATGGTGATTTTGGTAAAGACGTTTAAGCAGGCTTAATAGTCATCTGTGAAAGAAAACCCATTGTGCAAACAGTTCATATAAGAAGGAATTATGATTCCTCGCTTGGGCTTGGATAACGGCCAACATATTTTTTTTTCTGGAAGCTGTTTACAGAGAGCACAGTGTGCACATGCCTCAAGTCAAGACGAAATTGATGGGCTGACTGACTGGCCCGCAGTTTCTGTACGTAGAGCTGGGTGGAAGCAGACTTACCTCTGGGAAGGCGCCGCCACCGGCTCCCCGTGTGCCGCAGCCGTGCCCTGACTTGCTGTTAGAGACAGTGAGCATACAGCGAGAATCAAAGGAGAAACCTGACGCTGGCTCCACCACATTGTTTTTCCATATGTGAATGTTTGCTATTAATTAGCTGCAAGCAAAAGCTTGAGGCTTCGGCAGGCCGTGGGGCCAGTGTTGCTGGGAGAAGCGCGGAGCCCCCCGGCCCAGCATGCTGCGGTAAATCATTGACGATGGCACCCATCAGATCACAAAGAATCAGGACACGTCCCGGAGGCCTTTGCCCTTTTGGAGACAAATTCCCAGTTTTCTGGCAAGGGAGTATATTAGACTGTTTCCACATGGAAGTCAGTCAGGCCCGATCGAGGCAGTTGTGTTTCTTGCCCACCCTGTACCCTCCAGTTCGTTTGAAGGAAGAAAATCATTTTATTTCCCACAACACCTGTAATTTTGGTGCACCTGGTCACTTCCCAGCACAGCGAACTGAAGATTCTTACAAAATTCTGTTATGAGGGACACACACCACCCAGATACAACATGGAGATGTCAGTTCAGCTTTTTCCCTTTGCCATTCCCATAAGGTAGTGTCCCATGTCCAAAGCCACTGGGAATTATCACCTGGTTCAGAAGGGCTTTGGGATGGTCCTACGCAGTCACTGCAACTTGGGGATCTAAACCCTCATTTTTAAAACTGGTTTGGGATGAGGAAGATGCCCCTTCACTCTGAAATTGTGCCCTATCCCAGCTGCTGTGTGAACCTGTCCATGGGTGGTGGCTTTAACGCTTTTAGCAGGCTGGGACCTCAATGCAGAAGTAGTGCATGTGCAAGTGCACAGGTATGAGAAAATAACACCATACAAAGCAAAACACCATGGGTTGTATATTATTAAGAGAATAGCCACACGATAAGGATATTTAGGATATTATTTTTCACGTGTTGAAAAAAAGGGAAAAAACAGGCATTGGAAAACCACTTGCACATAGGGTTGCACATAGCCTTCAAAATCCCCCCTGAGGGCTTCTGGGCAGGAACAAAAGTGCACAAGGACTCTGTAACATTATTATTAGTTAGTTAAAAATAGAAAAAAAAAGATATCTATGGAGACTTTTGTATTTGAACAAGCCTCCATGTCTCCCTGCTTTTCTTCTGCCGAAGAGGGCTGAGATACTTCATGCATAAATGAAGCGTTCCCAGCAGACAACTGGAAACTTGAACCTCAATAAATTTGAGAGAAAGTGTAATTATTGTAGGAAAATCTGGTCTTGGGCTATTACAGCTATTAAGCGGACAGTGAATTGTTCTCTGCCCACAAAAGACTGGGATAGAAGTGTCACTTTGTGTGTATTTCCCAAATTAATGTGAAGCTCGTTTCAATAGCCGGTATTGTAAATTATCAAAATAAAAGGACCTCTTACTGTGTTATTTTAATGTAATTAAAGTTTAGAATGACCCTGGAGCTTGTCTGCACTAAACAGGAAGAAATGTATCACATGGGTAAACTCTGTAGTGAGATGAAATGAAAACTGCCTTTTTGTGACCTTCAGGAGTACGTTAATGCAGTCCCTTAACCTACTAATGTACTTCAGATGGGTTCAGAAAGTCCTCCTTTCTTCGCCTATGCAAGAATAACTCAACTAAGGTTTTAATTTATTATTATTATTTTTAATATTAGGCCTAAATTGCTTTTACCTGGGAGAAAAGCAGGGGATTGAAACTGGCCTAAGGCGGTACCCACCATTACCTCCTGTTACACGTTGTACTGCCCCTGCATGTCACTAAGAACAATAAAGAAGGGTCTTAGCAGTGCTTACAGAGATCTGGTGGGGACAATTCCACCGTCCCCAAGGAGGGAGCCTCCCCTGCTGTCTGTCTGGTCTGTCTTCAGTCCAAACTTCTGCCGTCCTTTGATATAAATGGCTGCATTGCAGTCAAATGCCTCCTCAGCATCCAGCAGGACTGGAGAAGCATTATATCTTTTCTGATAGCAGCATCAGAAGCACACCATATATATAATGAAAGATATTTGTGGACTGTCTCCCAGATAAAAGGCTGAGCCGGTTTGTGCAATCAGGCACATCAACAATTTCGCACTGATGGGTGAAGTCGTTCGGGGGGGAGGCATGTGAGAGATTTAAGCTGCAAGCGATGCACACCACATTAGAGGTGAAATTAAAGAACCTTTCTCAAAGGTGTTATGTTCCAAAAGCGATATATATAAAAGTTATGGTTCCATTTATAACATTATGAATTGAACTTGTCTAAAATGCGTGTTGGATCCTTGCCTCTAAACCTGAATTAACTCTGAACCTCTGGCTTGAAACGCTGGTGATGCTGCCGATAGCTGCGCAGTCACCTTCAGGAGGATGGGCAGTGGGATGGAGACTGGGGGCCAGTTGGTAGCGGGGAAATTGGGGCTGGGAGCAGGTGTGAGAGGAGTCAGTGGCAAATCTGGGTGGGAATTTGCATCAGGCACTTTGTGACCATTGCAAAGCTCTTTGTCTTGCCACCAAAGAACTCTGCACAGCTAATATTTGATTAGAAGACATGCAGCTCCTCACCAAAAACCCTTCTAACCCCATCTAAGTACAGAGTTCTGCTCTATTTTACCCCATCCTGTGCACTGTACCCGCAGTGCTGTACCCCAGGCCCCTCCTGTCATGCACTAGGCGATGTGGCTGCCACCTGACACGTGCTGTTTGCTCTCTGGGCAGACAGCCTTTCTTTCGGGGGTAGCACCTTTTTTTCTTTAATACAGGGATGGTTGCAAAGTACAGAGGTTACAGAAATGTTTGGTAAGGCAAGATCAAGGAATTGTGCCCAGTGATTGGAGCTCTGCCCTTGGAAATCCTGCCATTTCACACCTGCTTTCACAGCACACATGGGCTTCCTCAGTTCATCCCCTCCACAAGTGCCAGTGAGTTTTCCCTGCACAGGAGCTAGATAAAATAACTTGTTTTGCCATGGCAGCAAGGCTGGTTCTCCGGGTCTTCATCTCCGAGCTTCAAAATCAAAGTCCCGGAGCAGATACCTTCGAGAGAAAGGCTTAGATTAAGAACAGGGCTTTATATTCTGCAGCAAAACCGGAGACATCAGCACTGCTCTGGGATTTGGAAGAGGGCTTCATCCCCCAGCTCTGCTCCTGGGGAGCAGCAGGCAGGGCACAGGCGGTGCTCGCTCCCCCTCTGCTGGACCCATGCGGTACCGCTGCGGGCAGAAAAAGCTGGGGAGTGCAGAACGGGGGTCAGGGGCCCGGCAGAATTAGGCAAAAGCTGGGCTGCAACCCCCCCAACACAGATACAAGCACCCCCCCAGAACGGGACTGTGCCCTGAGAGCCGCTTGTGCCCATTTCTCTGCGTTTGGAGATGGGCATCCTGGTCCGGGGGCGGCATCCCTGCACACGGGGGGGCTTGCAGCTCCGTGGGCTGCAGGGTCCCTTCTGTCCTCGACCAGTGGGTCCCTTCTGCCCCAGAGCATTTCCACCCCAGGCCAGCCGTTTCCATCTCCTGCCCACCCCTGCCAGCTGTGACATGGGAAAAAATCTCATCAGGCTCTCCCCTGCCAATAACATTTCGTCCCCGCTCTGTTTCCAGTGATACGTCACAGCTAATGCTGCAATCTAGGTGTCTTCAAAAGAAGGCTGGCTTGTCCTAAAATTTCCCTAGGCTTCACCAGGCACACCAATCCCCTTTCTGAAAGCATGAAAGATTGAGGTAAGCGATATTCCCAAGGTTTTCTGTTGTGGCTAGTCTACGGTAAGACTTGGGAAATCCAGAAAAAGGACTGCCCTGGACCTGGATAATATACCTGTAACATACAATAAATTTTATTGATCACAAAGTAGCTGAAAAGAATAAAGAAGGGAAAATAAGTCTGATGAATGCCATGCTTGCAGCCCTTGGACTGAGGTGTGTATATAAGATGCTATTCAATCACTGCAAAAAATAATAAGAATAAATATATATATATATTTATATATTTAATAGGTTTAAGTCCTGATTTTCTGCCCAGGTTCTCCAAGGAAGCTCGTGGTGCCTCGTGGCCCGTTAGGTGACTGAGCCTGGAGGAGACGAGCAGAGCTGGCTCCCCCTGGGCACTGCTTGATGTGCGCAGCACCGCGGCCACCCCGAGCTCCGCCACAGTTATTATGACCCAGAGCGATTTATGGCAGCCCCCGGGCTGCTTTAGAATTAGGTAAGGCAAGCAGGGGTCCCACCAGGACTAGCACTCACCAAACACTTGTTTTAGAGACACTTTTGGCTTGTCTTTATTTCTTTTAGAGGCCGCGAGGAGGATACTGCCCTGTCCCTTTCCGTAGGACCCCAGCTCCGAAGTCACAACCTCCCTGTTCTCCAACACTGCTTTAATTCAGGGTCCGCGTTCATAGCACTGGGCGGCTCGTAAATCCTCCCCAGCCCCTGTGCACAAAGCCACCATTCATTCTGGTCATGCCACGACTCCAGGCTGGGCCTGGGGGACTTCCCTGCCGGCGCGCGGCTCGGCGGGACCCCCTCTTTCTTCTCCGAGACCACCACGCAGCAGCAGGGCTTTTCATGTGGCCAGGAGCGAGACTCATGCTTTGAGTCATGTCTCCAATGACCAAGTCTTTTATTTTCCTTCTTTTTTTTCGTTTTTCCCCCTTTTTTAATTTATATTTTTTATTATTTTTTCCAGCTCTCAGCAAGCTTGGCTCTGAAAGGCAGGGTCAGGTGAGGCTGGGAGAGCATCAGTCCTGCTCCCTGGGGCGGTATGGGTGCTTGGGCAAGGCTTGATGCTCACCTGCAGAGAGGCAATGCCCATCCACAAGCCATGTATCGCCCCAATTACCCTCAAATCATTGAAAAGAAATTTCAGATGCCTGAGACGCCAGACACACGCTCTGCCAGCAGGTCCCACACGTCACAGACATGTTTTCCTGCAACCACAAGGCCTCCTGATGCTGCAGAGCTTCTTTTCCAGGCAGATCCTTGGGGACAGTCTATGAGAGAGGTGCTGTGTCCCAGTACACGGGAGTAGGGACAGCATGAGAGGGGTGATCATTGCTCAGGATGCTGATGAATCCCTACCAGGGCAAGCCCCATTGGCACCCGCCTCCCAGTACTGCCCAGCTAGGTTTTCATGCTGCTGCTGTCTCTCTGCTCTACAGAAGAAAGACCAAATAAGTCTGATCAGTTATGGAGAGAAAGAGGAATCCCTGTGGTTTTCTTCCTGCCAAGTTCAGCAGCCTTGCTTTTCCTGGGAGATGTGCTCTGCAAAAGCACGGGATCAGTGTTTGGACAGATCCTTTCAGTCTCTTCTCCAGGACCAAAACATCCAGTGATGGGAAAAGCTTTGTGTGCTCAGATTTAGCAGGCATGCCTGTTGGACATCAAGGAACAGCTTCACCAGGGAACAAGTGCAGACTTCAGCAAAGACAATAGTTTTTGCTGGACTCTGCTATCTAGAGATGAAGCAAACATTTGGGCCCTCTGGGGAAATGCCTGCTTTAATCCCTGCGAGCTCCCCAGCTCAGGCTGGGTGGATGCAGTGGGACGGGCATCACCTGGGGAGAGACCACACTGAGCATGGGGAGCAAGGGTCGGATCAGGGCTCTTGTATTTTATAGGTTAGGGGCTGCGTGCGATGCTGCTGGCCACCCCCTCCACACCTCCAGCCGGGCTGTGAGCCTCTTCCACCAGCGGTGGGAATGAAGCTGAAACCAAAACCTGGGCAGAGGACTTGTGACAGTTCAATCCCTGGCTTGCAAAAAAGGCAAAACCTCCCTCCAGCTGGAGGGCTGATAAGATAAGCAGGAGGGAAGGGCTGAGCCCAGGTGAGGCTCTCCCCACCCCGGGGGCAGAGCCGTGACCCAGGTGTGTTTCGGGCTCGCTCCGCCTCGCCGGGCAGCAGGAAGGGTGACGGAGCAGGAGGCAGGAGGGCACTGCGGGGCCGGATGGGTGACGCTGGCACTGAAGAGCGAAGCCATGGACGTGGTAACTCCCGCGGGCTTCTCCCTTCTGCCACAGCAGGGGCTGAGCTGCATGAAACGCTTGCTGCTTGGCTCCCCTCCACACATTTATAGGCTCAGGCTGCAGGTAGAAGCTCATCCTCCTGGTGAGATGAATGCTCCCAGAGCTGTTCTGCTCTCTGTGGGGCCACCTGGGGATGTTTTCCTGCCCCAAAGCGGGCACTGAGGGGCTGCTGGTGCTAGGCTTCTTCCCCACCGCTCTGAGATGAGCGGCAGTGGCTGCCTCTTAATTTACTGAAAATAGAAGTGGATTTTTAATTTTCCTAAATTTTTTTTTTAGGAGAAACTGGTGAGTTAATGAGTAGCCGGCAGATGTGTGTGGGCAGAGGGCAGCGCCGGTTACACATTCACCCGCGGGAACTCCCTTGGTGATCGAGAGAGGGGAGGAAAACAGAGGCACGTCAGGAGGGAGCGAGCAGTCCTTCCTGTCCCTGTCTTCAGTATGGTTTCTCTCACTGTGTCGATTATTTCTAGAAAAGCAGAAAGGTACTGAGAGCTCAGGCTCCTTTTGGACAGCCCTTATAACAGCACAGACCTCCAGCTGCTGCTCTCTCAGAAAGGTGTCCATACTGAAGCCCTAGGCTGAGCTTTATTCTGCTTCCTAGCATGATATTAATGTTAGAAGAGTACTTTATTTATAGGGAGAAAATATGGAAAGTTTAGCTGTCCCCTGACTCCATAATGCTTGTAGCTTTCCGGCCAGGAAAAGTTTGTTTCTTTTTGATTCTCTCTCTCTCTCTCATCTTGCATGCTCTTTTGCCAAGTGCGTTATTATTCCTGGTGAATTATTTGGCCAGATGTAGCTGTAACGCATGCTGTGAGCTTTTGCCAGTCCTTTAAATTTATGGGTGGCTTCTCCCTACTTTGCTGACCGCTCTAATTTACAGCTGGGTGCCTGGCCCCGCTGTGCAGTGCCTCCCTGGGCTGGGGGCCGGGACTTGACAAGTGCCCTGAGCCGGGCAAGGGGCTTCCAGGGCTCATCTCCCTGAGCTGGCTCCAGGCAGAGCTGGGAAAAACACCCCGCCGAGACCTGGAGAACTCGATGCACATCAGAGGACCGTGCTAACCTCAGCTGGGGGCTGCATGAGCTTTGTGGGGAGGGAGGTGGTGTCAGGGCTGAGGTGCGATTTATGCCGAGCATCCCTGCAGCCCCTGCTGCTGCCAGGAGGTTTGGGGCACCTGGCTGTCTGTGTCCCTCCTGGCTCTGCTCGTGGCACTGACATGAATATCCCAGGTGGCTGCAAAATGGGGAGAACTCTCGCACTGAAGGGCGCCGCGGGCGCATTAAGCACAGATTGTCTTCCTGTTAATTACACGAGTGGTTTGAAGCTGCCATTTCAAGGCGAGAGCAATAACAAGCCGAAGGGGAAAAAGGGAGCCTTGAATCCACCTCTGAGCAATCCAAGGTGCCAGCCAGGGGGCTCTCAGCAGCCCTGTCTGCCCCAGCAAGTACCCAGCCAAAAATCCTGTTTCACCTTGCTTGCGGTGCTGGGCACGCTGAGACACGCAGATATTTCTTCTTTTGCTTTCTTTATCTCCAAGGGCACTGACGGGCAACTACGTGTTACAGAAACAAAAGGAAATCAGTAAGGAGAGGTAAACAGCGCTGAACTCTTTAACTGTTGCTGCAGCACGTGCAAAAGCTTGGTGCAATCGCATTAGGGCACTGCGCTGCTTTATTTCCTGTCTGGCATCACTGGAGGGATCTGAGACACGTGGGATTTGTTTTAAACCTGATTCATCCTCCGTATGCTTCTGAAAATTCCCATTCCCTGTAGGCTCTCTGCTAGATTAGGCTGTCTGGGCAGCTTACACGGCATCACACTGCTGACCACTAATATGAAATATAATTGGAGCAATTCAAACCTCTCCCCCAAGGGCTGGCTCTTTACATCATGCACTACCCTGTGAAAGTAATAAAGTTAGTGAAAGGGGTTATTCAAGAGAAATTGTCAGTGTTTAATAAATCGTGCAATTAAATGCAATAAAACCTCAGTATGCTATTCATCTGTTCTGCCTTAACACTTAAGGCTGGGGCTTTTTTCAGAATAACGAAGTTCTGTCCCAGATAATTTTTTCCAATTTCCTCATTAGACAGGTTCTCGTGAAGCCTTACAGTTCTCAGCACTGAACTAAGCTGCCAGAGTAGTGCACCTAATGTAATCATGGCGTATAAAAAGTTATAGAGCAGTTCAAGGACTTAAGTAGCTCATAAATTTTTCTTCATATTTTCTCTTTAGTTCATTTTGGGGCTGAGTTTATGCTCCAGCATTGCAGCCAAAAACTGGGGTCTCCTTTCTGTAACGGGACAGCGAGATGTCTGGGGAGAAAGGGGTGAACAAAATGTTCTTTAATTGCCCTTTCAAAGTGTGGTATCACTGATTTTTATTTATTTATTCAAAATCACATATAACCTCAGAACTGGTGGCTGTATGGGAGAGGAATCGAGTGTCTTAGCCAGAGTTCATCGCCCAGACCAGGAGATGCTCTTGCTGTCCTTGTGTGCCACATGGGTAGTTTGTATGTCCTCTGTGTCATGGGGTAGGAACAACAGCAAGGGGAGCGGGGTCTGGAGAGTGATGGGGGATGCTGAGCTGAATCAGCATGGTGGAGGAAGGAGGTTTTGTCCCAGGGGTTATCCGGACCCAGGATGCTTCTCTCCTGGTGGTGGAGTTTTCTGGAGGAGGCAGGGGATGGCCTCTCCTGCAGCTGATGCTTGGGTACAGAAGGCAAGGCTCAGCCTTCCTGCCCTGCTGCACAGGCGGTATTGCAGCAACTCCATCGGGAAGCTCTGACATTCATTTTGGCATTTGCCAAACCCTCCCAAGGGCGATGCTCCAGCAATGGGCCACATCGGGGTGCAGGAGCCACCTCTGCTGGTCCCCCTGGCTCTGCTTGTTGCATTTTCATGCTCAGCTCCAGAGCTTTAGCCCTGTCTCTGCTCTTTCACCTTTCTCAGCGATGATTTGTGACCCTGAGGATCACTCCAATGACCTAATTCTGCTCTCCTGCTTTAAAATTTTCACCAGCCTTTCGGAGTCTGAAGCCTCTTTTTCTCTGAAACAATCACATAAATTGCCTCTAAAAGCAGACGTTTTGTGCTCTCCTTTCTTCCCCCACCCAGGAAGGTGTGACTGATTTCAAAGCCCTCCGAGCAAAATTTCAGAACGACTCCAACCTTGCCAACAAGCCGGTGCAGCCATGCCAGAAGCCTCCCCCCAAAATCGCACCCAAACCAGGCTCTCGAGGCAGCGGCGTGTCCAGCCCCGTGCCTGTGAGTAAGAGAGAAGTGCTCGTACCCAAACCCAAGGATGAACCTCTCTGTCCTGCCTCCCAGCCCTCCACTCTCACCCGGTGGGCCAAGCTGGATCGCACGGAGCCGATGGGGAGGAACAAAGAGCGCAAAGGAAATGTCTTGGAGAAAGGGCTGAGCTCCCCCAAGATTGGCTCTCAGAAGCCTCCACCGCCCTGTTACACTGACCAGCAAGGACCAGCCCCTGAGGATGCTCCGCTCTCCAAATCTTTCCACCATGCCCTGCAGATGTGGGAAAACACTTTATCCTGTGGGGAGAAAGCAAGCACAGTGCGCCCAGCCCAGCGGGCGATGAACTTGTACGTGAACCCTCGCCCGGAGCAGAGGGCGATGCATGCTCCCACCGTGCTGGACAGCAGCAGGGTGCGACCAGCTGGAAGCCAGCCTGCTTCATCCCAGAGGAAGGATGCTCTGCGTAGCCTCGGGCTGACTTCTCCCCAGGCTGCCAGGGGAGATGGGAGAGCTACTGAGAGCACTGCAGCAATTGCTGTGCAACCTGAACGCCATAAAGGTATAGTAAGCTATAATCTTGCTATATACATATGTATACAAATATATATATATATTTATGTGAGCGTGTAGAGGTGTTCTGAATCTGCAGGGTACAGCACAACAGGTTAGAGAGGAAGGCAAGAACAAGTTGGGCCCCTCAAAGTGTGGTGTTAGCTGGCTTGTTGGCGTGCTCCCATTCCTCCTTGGAGGTCCTGGAGATAAAGGAGGGTTCCCTGTCTCCACTGCACTTTTCAAAACCCCGCTCTAAGAAATTGACACATTTTTGAAAGCAGAATAAAGTGTGAAAAAGGGGGAGCATCTTATTTAGGTCTGTCTTGGCCTACTGCAAGGTAAACATGACTACAGCCTGCTGTTTGGTTTTCACACAGACGTACAAAGGATTTTCTTTCCTGCAAAGATAGTCTAGTTCAAATTAAAGTGGCTTAAGCCTGAAGTCTCTGTACTCTCCCAGCTTTACAAAAAAGGTCCCATGTGAGCAAGGAGAGCATGCTCTCCTTGCAGTATTTCTTGCAGAAAGGGGAGGTGAATGCTGCGAGGTTCCCCTGGCCAATGTCTTGCTGAGCAGCAGGGCACTGCAAGACTGAGTCCTTATTTATTCTGGAAAGCCACCCCACTTGGGCTGGGTATTGAAAACAGCCACAGCCCTAAATCCTAGCAGATTAAAGTGTTATCAGTACAGAAAATTAGGCTAGTATTTTATATTCAAGAGGAAGGGAGCTGTTGAGAGTTGAGGCCCTGGCATAGCTAATGTTGTAGAAATCTCTAAAAGTGGTCATTTCTCTCCACTTTTCTATTTTGGTAGCACGGTAAGAGCCCCTTGTGTTACGGGGATGCTGACCTTAGGACGAAGCAGCGGTGGTGAGAAATGTCAGTGTAGCAACTAATGATGCTGGGTAGATTTGTGCTGCAAGGAGGGGTAATTGTGCCTGTGCTTGTGGTTCCCCGGAGCAGAGCCAGAGCCTCCCCTGTGCCAGCTGGGAGTGGGAATGAGGTTGGGCAGCAAGCCGCCAAAGGTGAAACCCCTTCCTTCAGCTGCGTCCCTGGGTCCTGCCCCCAAGAAGCCCCCGAGACCCCCGAGCGTTGATCTCAGCTCTTTCCGAAGCATGGTGCCTTCAGTCCACAGAGGAAATGAAACAAGTAAGAGATTTCTAGTCTTTCTCCCCAAACCAGCCCTGCAGAAAATGAATAAAAATGTACAGTTTATTGGCATCTATAAGGCATGTGGAAATGAGGGTTTGTAGCTCATTTCTCACATCCTCCTCAAATATGAGAAAGAGCCCATCATTGGCAACACAAACACTTTTTACCCTTAATCTGGGGAAGGGATCTAGTGTTCCACGTTGGGCGCCATCCCCCGTGCAGAAACCTGCCTCCCTTCCAGCTGCAGATCCATTGCGAGCGCTTTGCAGCTGGCCGTAAAACCACAGCAGCTGCCGGCGCTGCGAGCTGATCTTTATCACCCCACTTCAACGCGAAATGCCTTCGCTCTGGAGCACACGGCTGTGGGAAGGCACAATAAAATCGGTAGAAACCAGTCTGCTAATCCCCCCCCCTTATGTTTTAAATACAACAGAGGGCAATGTCGTTAAACGTTCCAACATCAAGAAACGCAAGAGTTCAGTTTCCCATAATAAAACCCTATTGATGTTGCATAATAGAATATTTTGGCCTGCTTATTAAGCTGCTAAATGCTGTTTCTTTATAGATACAGGCTTAATTACAGCCAGATCTGTAGGCACAACTTTTGCTGAATTCAAAGGGAGCTGCATTTCTAAGAAGGGCTCAGCTAAAATCTTGTTGGCTTACTGAGCCTGCGCTTGTTGCTCTGCTCTGGGCTTAGTAAGAGTCACAGGCAGAGAGATTTTCACTGAAACTCTTCTCTAATGTTCTTGCTTTTTCTAAACATGTAAATGGCACAGAGGAAACTAGTTATTTATATGTCATCATCTGCATGCCCTATCAATATTGCTCAACTATTGATCTCTAGAAGGACTGAGACTGTTGCCTGGAAACACGAAATAATGACATTAACATAGCCACATCTGCTGGCAATCCTATTTCATGCCCGTCTCTGCGTGCTGCCTGGAGGAAAGGCCTCCCCATCGCACCTCTCCATCCCTGCAGCCGCTTTTCTGCAGGATGCTGTTGCCTCCAAAGGCTAATCTTCTGTGTGTTTGTGTGCAGCTGCTGAAGACGAGGATTACCTGATCCCCGAAAGGTGAGCACGCTGTGGGGGCACCTTGCTCCCTCTCACCCGCTGAGGTTTTCGGCGAGGTGATGCTTTTGAGAGCTGTTGCAGAAACAAAACCCCAGCGTAGCCGGCAGGTGTTGGGGTTTTGGCAGCAGCCCTGCTGTGTGTTTGTGCAGCAAGGCCTGCCCCTGCCCCAGCCCTCCAGCTCCAGCCGCCTCCAGATGCCCAGGCGAGACTTTTATTGAGCGGCCATCCGAAACTGTTCGCTGGGTGATGTGAGCTGGTCAGTTCAGCTTCTGGTGTGGCCGTGTATGAAACAGCTCAAAAATCTCAGACGTGACTGTTTTGGTGTGCTAGGGGATCCTGGCTTCTTCTGGTATGCCTCTGACTTGTCGTGAGGGGTCGTAGGGTGGTTCTGGTTCTGTAACAAAGAGACGTTGGTTTGTAGGGAAGTGTTCATATACCTGTTTTGGACAGGCATATGAACCTATATGTGTGGGATGCATGAACATACTGTGAAAATGGGAAACAGAATGGCTAAACTAGAGGAAAAAGAGACAAATTCTTAACGTACCTTCAGCGCCCAAACAATGAGCTCTGGCAGCAAACAATGCAGACAGTTGTGCTTTTCAGATCGTGAGGTGTTCCTGCCAGGACGGGCCTGTGTTTTGATTAACTTTCAGCCTTTACTTGTCAAAAGAGAACTGGTCAAAAAATAACCAGCCCAATAACTGTCATGCACCACAATGAAGCTGTCCCAGTAGTTCATTACATCAAGATTAGCAATCTTTCTCTCATACTTGTGATATGGCCTTTACAATAGGTCACTTGTTAAATATTAACCATGTAGTAAATGGGGAAATGAATTAATTACGTAACAGCAAATACTGGGAGAAATTTTCCTCCCTGAATCCCAGAGCTGGGAGCCTCACCTGTAATAAAAACCAGTCCCTCAAAGCCCCTGGTGTTGTTGCTTGGGGCACCTAATCCTGGGCTCCAGCTCCTTGTTTGGGGATAAACAGGCAGGGATCCACCTGCCCAGCTGTGTTTCAGGTCTGGTGGAGCACTATGGTGCTTACCGACCACGGTCTGGTGCCCAGCCAAGCTCCCAGGATGTTATTTTACCCCAGGGCTGGGCTGGGGAGGTGAAGGGCCAGGGTTCTTCCTGACCAGGGAATCCTTTGGTGTCAGCGCAAGTTTCTGCCCAACTTTATCTGTCGTTTCTCACTCTGACTTCATGACTGTCAAAATGCACCTTGAGTTCTTTGTTCCTCTTGCTGCAGTTTGCAGAGACTACCTGGTTCTTTCTCTGTTGGAGCTCAGTTGTGGCAGCAGGGTGATTCAAGGGAAGTCAACCCCTCCCTGAGCTTTATGTTAACTTGGTGTTAACAGATATCCCATGCAGTTCTTGCTGCAGCTCTTCCTGATGCTCTCTCGCCACCCTGCCCACCCAGGGTATTGCCTCATGGCCACCCAAACAAATGAGCTGAGCTTTCCTTCTCCTACTGTTTCCCAGGTGGATGGGGTTGGAAGAGGCTCTTTCCCCCACTCTCTGTATTATTATTTTTTTTAAGTCATTTGTATGAAACAACCTGGCTTTACCTGGGTGCCCTGAGAGGACTTGTGTTTCTCTCTGCACTCATTTCCAAATGGTGCTAATTTGAATTTCTGCAGGAGGAAAAGGAAAAAAAGAGGTTGAGGAGAGAGGGTCTGGGCTGGGAATCCTAATATTGAGGCTGTGTGGTGTGGGGCTGGGCACTGTGCCAGCATGGAGCCCGTCACTTCAGGTCAGGAGCAGGACCTTTGTATGTACCCACTGATAAGTGTTGTTTTTCCTGCCTGTTTCTCTAAGTGAGAAAAGCCTGCTCAACAATGCAATGGGATTGTTATTATTATTTAAGTAGTTGCAGTAAGCTTGAAAATTGTTACGCTCAGATTTCCATAGGCTTTTTGTTCTGTTTCTCCTTGAAGGATCACTGTAGGCAGAGGACCATAATCCCAGTGCGAAGACCCCTGATGTGCTTCAAGCTCTGTACCTACAGCATGACCTCCTAAAGGAAAAGCTGTGGCAGTGTGGGGTCGTGGGGAGGCTCAGCTGAGTCCCACGTTGTGCACAGGTCTCCTCTCCCTCTGAGGAATTCTTGATTTCACTTTGCTTTCTTGTAGGCTCGGTATCAAAGCACTTGAAGTTCTTGTCCTTAAGATGAATACATTTTTTTTTCAGACTTCTAAAAAGGCCAGAAAAAAATTTCTTCTCTCTTTTCTCTCATCCTCTCAGTGCTCAACTTGAAGAGCAGCATAATTGCGAAGAAACCCTGATGTACCCGAATCAGTCTGGGGACACCACAACCTCGTGTGTCACTGAAGGTACTTTGCAAGACTAGACTGTTAAAGGAATCACATGCTGTCTGGGAAAGAGCCTTGAAAAAAGGCAATATTATCTCTTCTTCAGCGGAAAAAAAAGCAGTTGCATGTTGGTTGGGCTGAACAAAGATGACTGCCTGCATTGTCCCTCTGTATGCTGGCAGGGTATGAGGACTCTGGGGCACTGACCAGAAAATAAGTTAGCATTTTGGTGGTGAGATGCTGAAAGGGAAGAAGATAGTGAAGTAGGTCTAAGTGTCGTCTTGGCAATGGGGGCTTTCAGTATAAGGTTCTCTTCCATCTCCTCTTCCATCACTACTACTTCTCAGTATAATTTTCTCTATCAGAGTTGTCAGTGCTCTGCTTTTGCTTTTTTTAATATTTGCCACTTTGAGGGGAAGTTAGTTTCTGCCTTGATTTTGTTTGTTTGTTTTTTTTAACCTCCCATTGGAATGGGAACAAAGCACCCTCCTTGGGGAGACCCACCATGACACTCTTGGGTTTGCCCCGAAGACTGTGAAAATTGCGGCCAGTCCAACTTGATGCTGCAGTGCCCATAACATTAGCCATCACTAAACAACAAATTCAAGGACCCTAGGCAGTATAACGTGGTGAATATGTGCCTGGATGTTGAGCATATGGGCTAAATCTGGGGATTGCAACTTAGAGTACAGTGATTTAATGTTTACTAACAACTAATACCAGTTCACAAATATCTTTTCTAGTACTGAAGGTAGAGCCTCAAGATCAGAAGGTAAGTCTCTTCGCAGCCTGTTTTGACCTTTCAGGTTTGGCTGAATCATGCATCCTGTGTTTTCCTACCTTAGAAGCTTTTAATATTCATATTTCTTATATGCTGGGTATTTCTGTATGTGTGATGTCTGTGAAGACTCTCAAAGAATAAATAAGAAAATACAGAGGGGACATGAAGATTAATGAGGTTTCCAAATACAGTCAAGGTGAGAATCAGTTCCCTTGACTTCCTCTGCAATCACGTAAGGAAGTGGTAACACCATCTGGACATTGGTAGGAGACCAAGTAAATGTCAAGCACCAGTATCAAGATCATAAATTCTTGAAGGCAAAATCCACTGAATTGCTCTGGAAACTCCTGCCAAAGGCAAGCTGGTGCTAGCAATCCCTCTGTGAAGGCATAAAAGCAAAAATGAGCTAGCTTCTTTGTCACAGCAGCGTTCTTTGAGCTTTGGCTCATATGTGAGGGCAATGTTTGTGGGGATGACCACATGGGTTCTCGTACTCTGCTGCAGGGATCTCTGCTGCTATGACCCAACACTTTTCATTTTACCCTGGCTACAAAACTGGTGGCAGCTCACCTTGGCAGGGGAGGCATCCTGCAGGGTGGTGCAGGGAAGGGATTGCTGCAGGTGTCTCCATGGAAGCCCAGCGTGGCTGCACAGCAGAACCTATAGCTCGTGGTGGGTAACTGGGTTGAGAGAGCAAGTCCCCTCATGGCAGGGGACAATTGGGTGTCAGTTCTGCCTCTGTTAAAAGAGGGGAAACTACTTTTTGGAAAAGGTCAAACTCCACTTTCAAATACTGACTTGCAAAGCAATCAAATTGTCCAGGAAACAGCGTAGGCTTCCAAATGCACTTATCTGTGCATGATTTGCAGAGAGGTTCTCTGGCTCATCTGTAGTCTTATTTTATGGAAGGTTGGAAATCTTTAAGTAATAAAAAAACATTCCTCCTCTGCTGTAAGCTCTCCAGCCTGTAATAGCTGTATTTCTGACCAGTAGCTTCATTGGCCTGATCCCTTGCACTGTTACGTTATTTCTATATAGTTTGTCAATATGTGTATCCCCTGTCCTGCAAGTAGAGAAAACATCCTTGTATGATGACTATTCCAAACATTAAATGCTTCTGGGTTCTCTAAAGAAATATTGCTTTAAATACTAGCTGACAGTTGAGGTCTTGCATAAAAGTTTGACTGCTGCAAAAAGCAGAGTGCCTGAAAGCTTTCCTCTTCTTTATTCTAGAAACAGAAGAATTTTCTCTTTGGCAAATCCAGGTAATTTCCTTTCCATTCTCCCAGGCTTCTTCTAACCCCACAACTAACCCAGGTTAGGGTTACGATATTGTAGCACTCAGGAAATAAAATGAAATTTCATAAATTTCATGACCAGTACAATGTAGATGATCAAGCCCTTCTGCATCAGCACTCAACGTTTCTCAGTTTTTTTTCATTATAAAGAGTTGGTTGAGGGGGTTGTCTCTTTCTTCTGGCACAAAAAAAAATAAATCCAAAAAAATTGTCTTTTCGTATTGAAACCTGAACTCTTTCAGTGTAAGAAGGGAGAGGCATTGAGTTCTCAGACTGGGAGGCCCAGTTCCAGCTCCAAAATTGTGTGGTAAGGCAAGGTCCACGCCAAATTTCACCCTGTAAATGGCACATTTCAAACTCCTGGCAGTGTTTAATTACTGTCATTAGCTGAAGTGTTTCTTTTTTTTTTTTTTTTTTGGTGGGAGTTGAAGAAACACATGAAAAAATGGTATCACTTCTTTGGGAAATACGATGCTGTGTAAAAAAAAAAAAGTATCGTGCTGCCTCTGTTGCTGTATCTCCTTCCCTAAACTGCAATTAATATAGCAAGGAGCAAGTCTCGTGAGCCAAGTACCACCTCTGGCAAGTGGATCTAGCTGCTCCATTGATGTTACTAGAAAACAGTCATCTTAGTTTGTTTTTTTTTTCCAAGTAACCAGTGGCCTTTAGATTTGGATTTGCCCTGACAGTACCAGTGGTGTTTATGCCACCTACCCCATTCAGAGGGAAAATGAGCTGCTTATTGTGGCACAGTCATAAAGCAACATGTTTGTTGGTGACTTTACTAAAGTATATCTTTTCTGAGATCTCTCTCATTTCTGAAATTTTCAGTCCTGGGAGAGAGATAATAGAGGATGAAAAAGAGGAAAAACCAAGTCTTGAAAGAGTGAAGCAGGAAGTAAAGAAAGTATTCAAGGTATCATATACTTAAGACTGATTTTAATAATTACTGGAGGTTGTTTCTTCTCCTCCTACCCTCCTTTTGTTCATGAAACACTTGAAATATTTGATTCTTTGATCACCTGTTTTTTTTGGTCTTCTCCTTTGCTTGCCCATTGCCCAGCTGGCACTGCCTGAAAGGCCTGTAATGCTGCCAAGCAGCACGTGTATCTACCAGAAATCCCTGATGGAAAAAGGGTGTGAAACCCTTCTAAGTCCACAGAAGGATAACTTATATTCTTATATATTATATTAACTTATATCAGAAAGCTGTTTCTGAAGGCTGTATCCACTGAACCAGACGTCTGATCTCAGGCAGGTGGAAACGAATACGTATCTCTCAGCAGCCAAACCAGGGAAGATGGTAGAGGTGGGATGAAGGTGCTGCATATGAAGCAAGATGTGACCAGTACCCAGCCTGCAAAGCATCCTACCCCACAGGGGCTGGCAAAAGACAGAGCAGAGCCCTGTGAGTATCTCAGTTGGCTGTTGAGTGTTTCCTCAATCCTCGGTCCCATCTGTTGCCCAAATGTCTCTTCCATATGGGAAAAGATGTTAAATTTGGATGAAACTCTTGAACCAATTTAGTTAAACCAGGGCAAAAGGTTGCATGCACATTTATACTCTGGTCTGAATCATTTATTTTGGCTTTGCAAATAGCTTCCTAAGTTGGTTAACCATCTGCATAACTCAAACCGAGGTGTTTGTTTTTCTAGCAGATTGCCCTTATCCGAGAGAGCTGAAATCCATCTCCTCTGCTTCTCATAATTTATTGAGTCTCAGAAGAGGGTTTGGCCGGCGTTTGTGGTAGAAACACACGTGAGCAGGATGAGAGCCTGGCGTCTCCCCCTGTCTCTTATTAAGATGGATGATGATTCCTTGCTCTAGCCTCTCAGTGGCTCCAGCGAGCCTTCTTGTACGGTTACGGCATCTGACCTTGGGCTCCTCCTCTCAAGGTGCTCTGAGATAGCATCCAGAGCTGGTGACACGCACCTGAGCTGCAGTTATACCCAGCCACGTCTCCTCTGTAAACGCTGCTTCGCAGCTTCAGGTGTAAGTGTGCGTGAGCTGCGTTCTGCTAAGGCTCGACCCTGCCTCTGCAAACCATTAGTGTGCTATGGCAGGATTTCAGAGGTGCAGGAGAGAAAAGCAACTCTGCTGGGCAATGTGGACAGAACAGGGGTGTGACGGAGAAAGTGCAAATCGGCTGTGGCTGTGGTCGTTATTGGTGTGGTTCTGGGGATTTGTTTCTTTTTAATTTTGAATTACCTCATAGACATTTTCCGGTTTGGTTGGTGTCTGTTTTTGTAAGCGGTGTTTCTGGTTTGCTTGACCTTTGGATGGCTGGAGGCAAATTCTGGTGGGATTTTTTTTTTTTTTAGAAGTACTCATGGTGGGCCTCCTGCTATTGCTCCACCAGAGGGGCTGACTCTGAGAACTGGTGTTCCCTCAACCCCCATCCTTCTCCTCTTCAAGGAGAGTTGCTCTCTGGGCCCTGAATATTTTGCAGGAATTTATGTCATTAACTAGGGCATATTGTGGTGCTACATGCTTCTGGTGAGACCTATTGCATGGACCTATGTTCATTTAGGAACACTATCTGCTGTTATTTTTGTGGCTATATTTCTGTATTATTCCACTTCTTCTTTTAACTTCATTAAGGATTTAATATTGCCACGGAACAGAGTCCTCCAGTAATAATCTAATAATCTAACCTCGTGAGGTGCAGCTCTCATGCTTTGTTTCCATCCCCTGGTGGAAAACTTTTCTGGGAGGCTCTCCCTCCTCATCTCCTTTCCAACTTGTTGATTTACAGGTGGATTCCCGAAGGACTGGCCCGTTGTTTGGGTCTCAGCAGCTCTAGCAGCCATGCTAAGCCTTCCCTTTAACCACACCTGCAAACATCTGTGAATAGTCCCTTGGGATGTTTTCAGTCAAGGAGGAATTGGCTCAAAGCTGCTACAACTGAGAATACTGATGGATATTTTATTTTTTTAAAACCTGAAATATTTCAAAACTTGTAGCTTAATATTTTTTTCTAAAGTCTTAAAACTTACGATATTTTAAAGTTCTTCTGAAAGTAGCTCAGAGCAGAGACTTTTCTGGACTCCAACTGCCATCTTCAACAGCTGTCCTTGCCTTGAGAGAAGTTGCTCGGAGAAGCTCCCAAACAAAAAAATCCTTTCTTGTTTCCAGCACACTACATGTATGTTGGTGCTCCAAAACCGGGTGAAGAAGAAACAGCCTTGAGCCAAAACACTCTGCCGACACCAGAGGATGTGTACGATGATGTTGAAGGACTGCAGGATAGACTGTGAGTATGGACAGGGGCTCATCCCAATGGCTGAAATGAAATGTGTTTTATAAACTAGGCTGCAGTAAAACCCCCAGTAATACTTCTGTCTTGTCTTCTAGCAGCCATGCATCAGATGTCTCGAGTCCATCTGCTTCAGGCAGCAGTAAGTGCAGCACATGGGGTAGTTCAAACAGGGCTGCTTTTAATTTGGGTTGGTGCCTGGTAGATGACGTGAATACCTTCATTTAACTTTCAACATCTATAGTGTCTCCTTGGGCCTGGTTGCTCTCAATTCCCATTAAAACCAGTGGGGAGCAATACACGTGTCTAGCATGGAACTCATTTGAGCAACTTTGAAGCCTCTGTTAGGGTAACATGTAATGGCCTGGATGCAATTTGTCCAGCAAAACTCACCTCACCGCTACTGAACGTGGTTTGTGATAATGGCATGCCTTGGTTTTAAGTTTCAGGAAGCAACTGCGAAGAAACATATGAAGATGTTGAGATCGGGGGTGATAATCCAGCAAAAGAGGAGTAAGTTGCAATTTATTAGCCTGTATTTCAAACTTGATCTCACATGCCAGGTACTGGCTGAAAGCCTTGTTTTCCTAATGCAACTCCAGGAAAATTGTTGTATGTGTGGGTTTCTGCCCTGCTTCCTCTGTCTTTCCCCTTTGGCTGACACTTAGGGAACAAAAACCAGTTAACAAAATTAACTCTTAGCAGCAAGGCCTTCCTATGAGAGCTTGTAGCATTCTCTATCCACTGGAAGTGCACCCCTTACAGACCCCTGCTAGCACAAAGTCTTGCTCCCCTCTTGGGCAAAAGTATTGTTCAGCTGTAGCTGAGAAATGGCACCTCTTTGTGTGCCCAACGAGGTAATGCTCAAGGGACAAACGGGGACATTGTCCCCATAAAAAGGGACAAAATTCTGAAATTTCAGATCACAGAAGGATGGAAAGCTGAAAGGAGTCCAGGCTGTGAGCTAATGCCTGCAGCTGATACGCTCTAAGTTACTTGCAACCTCCTTTTTTTTTTTTTTTACAGGGCTTCTCATGATGTTTGCTTCCAGAGGGTGTGTTATAAAAGCAATGAGTTTTGCAGCCTCAGGTTTACACACTGCCTGAGCTTCCCAAATGTTGAAGCTTGAAGTTAGTTGTGTTTTTACTTATTAGCTTTGTATGGTTCCCTGCCCTTGCAGATTTCCTGCGTCCCTTTGTAAGAAATAGAGACAGCCTTTGGGAATGGCATATGGGCTGCGGATGCTGCACACAATTACTTCGAGTGCATCTGGTGGCTCTCTTCTAAGGAGCAGTGTGGGAGGAATAATAAGGTGTTTCTGTACATCTGCTTTTCCCTTATGGACGTGGGACTCATACTGGCGTGCATCTGGATTCAAGTCTAGCTTAGGCATGCATGTAAAGCCTGCCCCTGTCAGAGAGGGGGAAAAAGTATAGGAAACTTGAAACCCTGGAAGTGACTGGGCAGTTATTTAGAGGTGACAGCATCACTTCTCTGCTGATTGTCTGTGGGAGTTGTGTGGTGGAGGTGCATAAGTGTCTCCAGCCAGATGTGCTGGTGTCTGCATCCCATCCCTGGACTGCCTGCAGGGAGCTCCAACTCTTGCTCCTTCCCCATGCCTGTCCTGCACCTCTGTGTACATGGGTGTGCAACAGTAGGAGAAATTAAACTCTTCCAATTCATGGGAAAATGGAGGAGCAGAGCATCTTGCTGGAATTATGCAAAGAATTGTTGCAAAGGAATTATTCAACAGAGCTGGGGCTGTGCCCAAATTCAAGGGGTTCAGAGCTCAGTATCTTAACCCCCAAACCACTCTACAAAACCTTTCTATTGATTCCCTCATGGAGGGTTAGCTGTGCTAACACATACGTGAATTATTTTTAATAGCACTTGTGCGTGGGTAATGTCCCCCATGTGAGGATCTTGGTTCTTTGCACATAGAGTAATAGAAAATCACTGTAGCTTTGCAGCCTCTTGTAAGCTCCAGAGAGGTGTGTGTGCAGTGGAACGTCTTTCTGAAGGGCGTACATGACAGAAATGTGTGATGAAGGGTGGCACAGACCAGTCTTCTGGATGTCCTCCTTTAATGTGCGTTGTGTGCCGCTGGGGAATTGTTGTCCCTTTCATCAGGAGTTTTTACTCTAAATGCATCTGGACCAGTCTGCAGCTGCTGGGTCAGGGAAGGACAGGGAGGGACTTCTCTTTTTTATTTTAACTACAGTCAAGACAGAAAAGTTCAAAGCTAGGCAAAAGATTTGAGCTTGGACTTTGTAATTAGTCACCTTTCGCTGCATCTTTGACTATCTCATTGAAACCATCATTCATCCACATGATGCTATTAAGGATAACGATAAGCTTAAATGATATTGCTGAAGTGAGGCCTAAGGTCCGCTGACTCTCCTCTACCTGCTTTGGGATCTCAGGGGCGGTGAATATTGCACCTCGTATACTTCAGTGCCTAGTGCCTCTCTAATTTACAATCTTTTCTGTTTTGGACAGATTGGAAAGACAAAAGAGATTTGGAAATCTCTTTAAGATAGAGAAATTGAAACTGAATATCAGGTTTAAGGAAAAAAGGTAAGGAAACATTGGTTGTCCAGCCCTTTCCCCCTCCAAACCTGAGCAGCTGTATCTGCAACAGTTTGAGATCAGGAGGACTAGAAGTAAGGAGTGTGTACATCTTTACCTGAAAAACAACACCCAAAGTGCTTCTGCCAACTCATTAGGAGCTGTTACGGCAGATGTGGACAGTGGCCCATCTGTGCAGCTTCTCTGGCATCAGAGATCTGCAGGAGCTGGTCCTAGAGCAGCATCCAAATTTTCTCAGGCTTTCTGCTGCCCTTTTTACCTTTCCGATACCTCAGCATGTTGCAGCTGCTCAAGGGAACATAGAAACATGATACCTGCTGCCTGGACCTGTTAGTCAAAGGCTTGCTGATGTGGTCCTTCAGGGCTGAGTGTTTTCTTCCAAAATACCATTTGTAGTCAAGCTGGCAGCAGCATCTGCTGTTTAGGTTTACAGTTGAGTCTGTAGTCTAACAAGGGAGCAGCAAAATGAGAGAGAATATTGTATAACTTCCTATAATACATTTTCAGGTATTCTTATTTGAGTATTTAAAACCCTGGTTAAGTGTCTGTGGAAAAACTCCTTCAGCTTTTCCCCAAGTGTGCAGTAGATGCCTGCAGAGCCTGTCCTCCACCTCTGCCAGCGTGCACCTCACCTTGTGCACGATGTAGGGCAAAGACTGAAAAACGTCACTTTTCCTTATTACTTTGGAAATTCCAGGTTATTTTTTCTTCCTTTCCTCTTTTGTCTGAGTAAGGCTGCTCTCTGGATGCACTGTAGACCTTTCACAACCCGCTTTTTGAACACATGGCTCTTGTTGCTGCCAGAGAATGGAGATGATTAATTAGCAAGGGATGGCATTTTGGCAAAAGCTGTTGGTGTCAGGGATGCCATGCACCCAGAGCTGCCCTGCATTGCCTCAGCAGCAAGCATGGCATGCCACTGGCTTGTCGGTGCTCATGGCTTTTTTGGTGATGATGATGTGAAAGCCTGTTTCTAAAAGCCTCTTTCTCTCCTCAGATTGTTTTCCATTTCGGTACCAAATTTAGGTAAGCAACTTGCATGTATCTGGCTCTTGGGAATGTGTGTGTGTATGAAGAGGGAAATGTGTTGCACAATGGGGAATCAACTTTACACATTGTGCCCATCTGAAAATCATGTAATGTGGCAGTGTTAATTTGAAGGCTTAATATAGGCTTGTGCTGCAGTTGAGGGTTGGGGTTTTGTTTATTTTTTGGTAGTTTTGCAGTTTTGGTAGTCTTAAGATCCTGCATATTTGGATATATCTTGGAAGGCAATGTGGGAAGCAGTCCATGCTGAACCACGGCCATTGCTCTCCAGCAGCTCTCTGCAAAGTTTCACTGCTGATCAGGCACTAACTGCCTGCTGGAGGGACAGGGTTGTGCCCTCTGTAAGTGGGATGGGCACACCAACTCTCCCCACCATGGGAGGGTGCTGGAGCGAACCCCCCGTGTCCTTGGGGTAGAAAACTGCCCACAAACACATGTGGCAAACCCCAGCATCTTGCCTTGTGCTGGAGTTTTGGCCGGTTTTTGGAGCCGTGAGGCTCTTCCTTACACCTTGGCTTTGCCCCTTTGGGTTGTGTGGCTTACAGCATCCCCAGGTCCCCTCTGCAATAAATTTCATTGAGTGCTAGACTCAGAATGACATTTCCCAATTGTCTCTGCTGCGTTTGGGTGCCAGCGAATGTCTCCCAGGAGGACACGGTGTACGATGACGTCGAGGCGGGGCAGAGAGAGCCAAGGTGAGGAGCAGGCCCTCTCCAGGGGGTGGCCAAGGAGATGGGGCCCTTGGTGTGAGCCTGGGGACCATGCTGGACTGTGAGGCACTGAGGGTCATGAGCTGGGCAGGACCCGCTCCTCTGGAGACAGTCCAGATGTACTCTTCTTGTGTGTTTAATTTGGCAAGAAACATCCCCCAAAAATGTTCCTTTGACGTGACGTAGTTAGTGCCAGAGATGTGAAAAGGGGAGAGCTGCTCGCTGCCGCGCAGCAAAACTCAGATAGTTTTCCTAAGGAAGGAAAAGCCCAGCTCTCAGAGCCGATAATCAGCGCGGTCCTGGCAAGCTCCTTGTCAGAAAAATTACTTTTAATAGGAACAGCATGTCTTGGTGCCTGGCTGCCAGATGATCACAGCGGCAGCGTGTGCTGGTACAAAGCGCACCACATGCTTGCATCTGGGTGGGAGTCGTGGGGGGAGGCAGAGGGAAAAATCGCGGCTTTGTACCAACGCAGGTTTGGGGAGGGGACGTGTCCTGCTGCAAAACCTCAATTTGTGTGGCTCTTTCCCCTCCCTCCTCTCAGGGAGAAGGATGACAAGTACAAAACCTGGATGCCAAAATTCCTGATGTCAAGAGACGAGAAGGACCGAAGGAAAAGCAGCGACGATGTGGACAGGTCTTTACTTGCATTAAGTGTTTTTCCCTTGTTGTCTGACTTTGTACGGGGTGTCTCGTGATGCGGTTCTCTTAAGTCACTTGCAGGAGCAGGATGCCCTTGCTTAAGCAAACATTGGCTGCTGCTCTAGGGTCCTTTTCCTTTGAACCCAGGTTTTGGAAACTTTATGGAAAGTACTTTGAAGGCAAAACAAATTCTTGGATCTGAGTTGTGTGCAAGTGGGGGATACCTTGACAGTTGTATGTGGTCTTCCTGCTTAGCTGAGACAAAAATTTGTTCCTTGCTATGTATTGGGCTGCTTTTCTGCTGTGCTCAGCCCCCTTCCTTCCCTCATTGTGCCATGATTAAATATTTCATCTCCATACATCAGCCATTGCTGTTTTGGCAAGACCATTGTATTTGAAGACCCATACACAGCATAGTAATCACCCACATGTCCCCCTTGCCCTTATTTAAAGTATTGATTTCTTGGGTCTTTTTTTTTTTTTCCCCAGCAATGTTTATCACATTGCCTCTTGCTGTACCATTTGTGCACATAAAATTGAAGATAAAACTTTGTTACTGGTGCTGCAAAACCTCACATGGAAGCAGGCAATTTCATTTCCCTTTTAGATCAGAAAAACATGCACGGCAATGAGCTTTTCATGGCCCAGCCCCTGCGACTTCAAACAAATGGAAATCAGTGATATACTTTCTGGGTTCTTACCACAGAGTTCCTGCATGGGGTTGCTAAAACACTGCTTGTTGTGTTGTGCGAAGTCATGTGTATAATTGTAGGGAATATCAGGAAGCCGATGCGATTTCATCTGTTCCTTAGAGAGCGCAGGTCCTGCGAGCTGAGCCTGCCAATGGCAAATTTCTTAACCATTTAGAAGTTCCTAATTTCAGCTCTTGTTTCCACTTCCTCTTAAAATTAAAATCATGAAAGTTAGCCAAGTGTGAATAATTTATTGCAAGTGTTTTTTCCCCACCGTCTTAGTTTTAAAATGAATGTCACAGCTGTAACCCCAGGTATAAACCAGAAAGAGTGCCATCTCCATATCCATGGCCTTTGCTCCCCTTAACTTGGTTGTAAGAGCTTGTCTTTCATTTTATAGTGCCTTATAAACTTCTGCTTTGGTGACATTCTCCTCTATGTGCTAAAAAAGCAACACAAACCTGCAGGGCTGTGTTGAGCCCTGCTTTCATTAACGGCTCATGATAAAAGTTACCTGGGGACCCTTTGTGTTTGAATATAAATAAAAACAGGAGACAAATTGCTGGGGAAAAGTCAATTGTCTTCTACAAAGCCACAATTGATTTGAAACCCTTGATAAAGTGTTTATTTGTTCTCCTGCCGTTTACAGTGAGAACACTTGTTCCAAATGGAGATACCAAATGGCTCAAGTTATGCTCACCAATAAATATGAGTTGCATATTCATCTGTTTATGAAAAAAAGCAGTATGAAGGGTGCGCTTTGGTCTTGCAAGCGTTCATTGCAGACAAACCTGGAGCAAGGCTCTGGGTCGCATTTCCTGCTGTCTCCCAGTGCCAGAGGATATTGAAATGATGTTGAGCGCATGTTTCTCTTGGTGCAGAAGTATCCTCAAAATCAAGAACAATGAAGAAAAAAGCAAGAAGATGGAAAAAGAAGAGAAGATTTTTAGAGAAATGTTTCTGGTATGTGAGTCTTTTTCGAGCCTTATCTGTGCCATAGGAGGAAAGCAGATGTTTGTCATGCTTAAGAGTTGCACAGTGAAAAGTTGTTGGTCCTTAGCCATGCTGGGAGAGAAATCCACCTGGCCTGCTGTGTTCTCCCCTCATCCAGCATCTCCACCAGGGATGTTGTCGGGCTTTTCCCCCCTCTCCAGCCCCAAACAAAGCCTCGCAATCTGTTCCCTCCATCCCTCCCTGCTGCCCTTGAAGACATCACACATGCCTGTAGGACGATGTGTGCTTTCCTTGCCTTCCTGCAGTACGATAAGGAGATCACTGTCATCAACACTGCGACTGCTGAGTGCTCTGTCCCCAGTAAGAGGAGAGCTGATCTCCCGCTCACAGCTGGCGAGCAGCTGGATGTGATCGATGTCACGGAGGGCAATGCAGTGATATGCCGCAATTCGGAGGGCAGATGTAAGTTTGCAAAAACTCTCTGGTATGAGTGGTCATCTTTCAATCTAGTTTTAAGGAGCAAATTGGCTTATCAAATATTATGTGCTTTGGGCATAGCCATTGCCACAGTATTTGCTCAGGAGTTTACTGATTTGCTTCTTTTTTTTTTCCTTTTCTCAGATGGGTATGTTCTAGTGGAGCATTTAAACTTCAGGTAAATTTGGGTTTTATTTATTGTGATGCATGTTTTCTTCTCCCTCTATGTGGATATTTGAGATCTAGAGAAATGTGCTTTAAACTTCCAAAGCCAAGGGATGGCTAATGTAGACAGACACTATTAAATATTTCTTGTCTGAGTCTGCCATTAGTTACCCAGGTTTCCAGCCCAAATGCAGCTAAAAAAAAAAAATCCTTGTCCAATCCTGACCTGTATAAACTGGAGATTGACTGCCTTCAGCTATGCCATATTAATTCATATCTGCTTCAACCTAGGCCCACTCTGTGTGCATCACCCTTCCAAAACACATCCTTAAACCCCCTGCTGCAACAGCATTTCCTTGCATGCCCAATTGTAATTGCTACAAGCGAACCTCCTATTGCCAACGCGTCTGTTGCTGTGAAATTCTCTTCTTTTACAGGCAGTACTAACCTCCCTGGAGTATCCCCGCAGCGCTCTTCTGAGCTTCACGTGCCCGTGAGAGCCCACATTTGTCAACAGTGCAGACCTGATACCCATGTAAATAAAGTTTCATTTTTTACACTTATACTGGTAAACATGCAAGAGACATTTTCATTTTTTGTCTATTTTGAATGAGTTCACTGATTTTTTTCAACTTTAGGTATTTTCAGGGTTTCTCACTTTCTGGAGTACCTCCTTGTTCAGCTCTGAAGTGGCTTACGTTTCTGCATTGATGAAAAAATCTTATGCAGAAAACTGAAATTTAATTACACCACATCCATTCATTACTGTCTATCTTAGGTGCTGGAATTGCAAGGTTTCCATAAAGCAAATCATATAAATTTTTGGTCTTGATAGAAGTATTGGACAACAAGTATTTACTACATTCTTGCTAGGTTCAGTATATAAAATAGTGGAAAAGTTGACTCATTCCTTTCAAATAATAAAAAATAAATACATTTTTAAAAGTAAATAAAGCTTTCAGTAAAAACTTACTTTATTTTTGCAAGCTAACTTAGGCATCCAAGATACGTAGAGGCTGCCTTTTGGCTTCCCCTACTGCTTAGCAGCAGGTATTTACCCAACAGTTGTCCCTGTGTTTGGGCTGTGGGGCTGGAAGCTGAGTGCTTATTTTAAGAAAAATGCTCCTAAAAGTAGGAGGAGAAATATAAATTGCCATGGGCTTCTCCTTAGCGTATCTAGTGGCTGGATACCTTTTCAACACATAAAAAAATGTGGACTCTGATTTTGCGTTCCAGGGTTTGGCAGAAACAAACTTGACTATTGCTGTGTAGCCCCCCCACCCATTCCCAGCACCGTATCAGTGTGTTCATAAATAATCCTAAAAATGTAGATGGCTTAATTAGAAATTATTAAATGTTCCAGGCTTAAGAAAACAGCAAAATAAAATTGCTGTTTGCCACAGGGCCATTTGAAATCTGGCATCGAAGAGATCAGAAAAACAGAGCAAATATTTAACATTTACTTTAAAGTCTATACAGGCATTCTTATTTATTTTACCATGTGGTTACTATTAAGTGTGTTGGCCTGCATCCACCCTGGGAAAAAAAAAAAAAGACCAACAAAATAAAACCCCAACCCCCTTCAAGCATGCGCAGCTCTGCAGGCTTGCCAGCCCAAATATTTAGACTTTCCTTGCGGAGATGGACAGCCGGGGAGCTGGAGTGCGTCCTTGGCTGCAGAGCAGCCGGGGACGTGTGTCCTTCACCCCTGGCCTTCCTGGGGAACAGTCTTGATGGAGGCTGTGGAGATGCAAGCTTACTTTTGGGCTCTCTTGCATGGCGATATTTAGGGAAAACACCCTCCTCCTGGCTGCTTTCTCCCCATCCCAGGCTAGCTCAGAAGTCCTCACCTGTTAACAATGCACCCAGCGGATGCAATAGGCGAGTCTTGCATTAGCTGCATGTGCAAATTCTCTTCCTTCGAGGTGAAACACAAAGTGTTGTGCTGGTGCTGACTGCAGCAAGCAGCTTAGCTGACGCATGGAAGCCTTGCAATGCACTTAAAACTATTTTTCTTCATGGCCAGGTTCCAACACGTGTACAGAGGGAAAGTACCTGATAGGGGTTGACTTAAGACAATACCAAATGCTTTACACATAGCAACTTAAATTAGATTTCCTCAATTAAAACACACATTGGCTATACTTAGGTCAAGATATTGTTTAGGAAAATAGTTTTTTTTTTTTTTTTAATAGCCTTGCTGGTATATCCTGAACAAATCAAAATTCAGAAAAAATTAGCATGTGAATTTCAAACCCATATTTCTTTTCAATATGGAAATCATTGTGCTAACATTTCTGATCTGCTGAATATGAGGGAGAACTGGCATGTCTTAAAGCCAGTTCTATCACAGAAATTGTGACTAAAGGAGACTGCAGGTAGGGATGAAGCTGGAGCAGCCACTGCAGCTTTGTGCTTTAATTGAATTTACATCCCTCTGTATCACAGGCATACGTGAACTATCCCCCACTTTTTCCTCCAAGCTCTTCTTATTTTTGCAAAATATCTTTAAAGTATTTGTTTCTGTGCTTTTACGTAAGAAGTCAAGATCTGACTCAGCACAGGTCCATCAGCTCCACTAGATGCATGTTAAAATGGGAGAAAAATTGGTGGGCCAGGCTCATGGTGTGCATTCTGGGTTGGGGAAGCTGTTTTTGTTATGCACTCAGGTATTTTAACACTCTTCCCTGCCCCTTCACCCAGCCAGTAAGTTTCAAGGAGTTGTTGCTACTGTCTCTTTTTGTCTCTGAGTTTATTAAAGTGCAAATGTCAACCATGGAAACAGCTATCACATGCAGTGCAGTACACTGAGAACCACTTTCCACACCATCAACAGAAGGTAAAAGGCTTCTTTGTGATTATCTAATGCACAGTTACTTGTACAAAGGCCAAAACTGAACCCAAGCTCTGTGCCCTTCCACAAAGGCTATACCCAGAAATAAATCTCAATTTCAATGAACCAGTCAACACAACCTTCCGGATCAGTTGACAAAGTACAAAATGTCAAGAAGGATGGAGTAGTCATAGAACTTAGTATTCTCTTCTGAGCTTCATGTTAATGATATGTTTGAAGAGATGCTTATACTCAGAGCTTTTTAAAGTTCAGCATCTTAGCAGAAGAAAAATCATAAATATTCTTTATAATCCAAACAAAACCTTGCAATGGGCTAGTCTGGTTCCTATCTCAGAGGTCAGGATTGTCTGCCCAGAGATGCTGGGCCATGGGTACTACAGTCGTCCTGGGATTCAGTTTTGCTTTGCACTCTAAAAGAAAAAAAACAAACGCATTGAGGTACAAAACACATGAATATAACATGATACAGAACACATGAACATGCTTTCAGCAACAAGAATAAATGTTACCATGTCTACAGTATCTACTTCACAGCTTTGTGAGATGAGGATAAATAAACTATTTCAAAACTTGAAAAAAAACCTAGAGATGAGTCTTACAAATAATTTTCTTTTTAAATTAAGGCAGCTTCAGCAAGAATTTCAAGGCTTTTTGTCGGAAACAGACTGTTTTTGTAACACTAAACAACATGCTTTGTATCCAGAGTTCTGACTGTCTAATTTTGATGTTTAAAACTAGCAAAGATAAGTGCATTACGTATGTGCAGCATCAGTTCTGCTGCAAAAGTCAGTGTTTGGTCAACAGGAATAACGTGGGAATTCTGAAAAGCAGTTCATCTTTCAGGCATGGAGAGAGAAACCTCCGAATGAACCTTAAATCTGTGTCCCAAAAGGCAGACTGGAAATTCAGAATTATAGGAAGCTGTTGCCTTTTTGTAAGTAAATGATGAAGAGAAATCGATGAGGGAAGGACTCAGGAAGCCAAAGGAAAGCACTAAGTGGAGAGTCCATATCAAAGAAAGACCTTAAGAAAGGTGGCTGTAAATAGTTACACAAAAATGAATCCTAAAACTTTAAAATAAAACACTACAGAAGCTGGAGCAGGAATTTGTTTGGCTCACCTGAAGGGACGGATGTGAGATTCTTCCCCCCATCCCTCTCTGAACCAATCCAAAAAAAAAAAAAAAAAAAACAAAAAAAACCTGCACAACAAATGATACTTCAAGTATTCAGGAACATGGCCTGCATGTCTCACCGGTACGATTCTGCGTGAGCTGCGGGATTTGTGCACCTCGGGAAATAAAGCTGCAGTTTCCAGCAGTCCTAATGTGTGTTGAAGGCACGATTTCATGTCCTGTGCTAGGGTCTCTCTTCCTTCTACATGGGTGCACAAAAGACTGATGGTAAAGAGCAGTAAAACAAAACGGAGTAGACAGAACGGTTACTTCGTTCAGACTTCATCTATTCTGATACGATTTGGCATTATAATCACAAAAAATAATGTATATACAACAGATACGAACCAGTTGCTTCACTTTTTACAACACCGCCCACATCCCTGTGCTTGTAGACACCTTCTGGAAAGCTAAACTGGACACACACACTGCATGTGCACTTCTAACCTATTAAACAAAAACCTCCCGCTGCCTTTGCCTGCTTAGCTCCAACTCCTGAGAACCAAACTGCCCCTGCGTATATAATATACACATATATATATTTGCCAACTAGTACATTACAAGCTATTTCTGAATTAACTCATCGAGGAGCCGGAGGTTAATGCTGGAGCCTAACTGACCTCTGCATGGTGTCTCTCTCCCGGTTGGGCTGAAGCAATGTTCGGGTGAATCTGTGGCTTGCAAAGCACAGCTGTCCAGTGGCTTATGAAGAATTGCACTTGGAGGAATTCAAGTTTGTTTACTTCAAATACATCTACCCTGCTTTTCCTAACGGTCATGCACGTACCAGTATAACTCAAACACTGGACCACAGTGTAACAGTGTAAAACAAACTTTTCCTCCAGAAAGCATACCTGGAGGTCAGTAGTTTCTTTGCTTCTGGGAACCAGAAAACAGCCTATTTGAAAGTTAAAAAAAAAAATAAAAATGATGAAATGTCTCAGAACATCTCCAAATGCAGCATGGATTTAGGTAAGGCTGTTTAATGGAGAGTTTAATCCGATCCGTTCACTGAGGAGGTCCTTTCACCAGCTCTGGGCTGGAGCGCTATGTGCTTACCACCCGACCTACTTGCTGCAATGCCTCTGCTGAAAGTAGCTTCGTCTCTTTGCTTTTCTCCATATGGAAACCTGAGACACTCTTGTTGCCTTTTTGGCAGGACCGGTTTTGCAGATCCATACGTTTAGTTAATGTTTGCATGGGTCTGAGAAGATGCAAAGTGCCACAAGGTCTTATCCTACCACCTAAAAATCCCACGTGCCTCCAGGAAGCACTTATTTCTTCCTTAGGGAACGTGCTGCTGCTTAACACTACTAGTCCTGCAGGGTAGGAAACCCCAGAGGACAAGTGTAATTTTAAGGCAAGACATCAGTACATCTACACACTTCTGAACTACAGATTACATCTAATGCACGAGCCCATTATCAGCTGGGCCACAGTTGTTTCCAGGACAAGTGCCTTGGCAAGATGCTAAATTGTGAGTGATGACTTAAACAGCCTTTTACATTTCAAATATACTTCACAGCAGGGACACGGAGATTCCTAATTGTTTCCTCGATGGGAATTCCTGTCTGTACCTGCAGCCACTCAGCCACCCTCTCCTGCTCCTTTCCGAGGAGCTTATCTCCAGCACCTAAAACATCCAGGTCTGTTTGCCCAACCTTTGCTGGCATCTCAGCGCTGATCCAAAAGCTCCTAAGGAGCAAGATGCTGGCCAGATTTGGCTCTAGGGCTTTTTTTTTGTATGCAGGATTCTGGATTCTCTGTTCTTTCTTATACCAGAGCACAGGAGACGTGCGTCACCTGACAGCCACCAGGCAGGCTGTCAAAGCCATCCCTCACCCCAGAGTATTTATTTCATAAGGATAATATAATAAAAGCTTATTACAAAACCTAGGAGTACTACAAATATTTCCAGTGTTTCTTTTAAAAACAAAATTGTTCTGCTGTCCGGTTTGTAATCCAAACACTGCTGCGTTGGATTCTGCATACGAGAACTTAACAGCAAAACGGATGGGTTTTTGGCAGCTTTCTACTTTGTGCGGCTTCTGGAAAAAACGGAGCTGGAAATTCACACTAGTGAGAATCAAAGTGTAATCTGTAACAAAAGTAAGGCAATTTTGTGTTTGTTAAAAAAAGGGACTTCAAGTTGAAAATGTCCACTTAACTGCCAGTAGATGGCAAAAATATCCCGTATTTGTCTTCATTACCTAAAATGATCAGTACAAAAGGCTTAACGTGTCTTTCTCTTCCTTGCTTCTCATAGAAACTTTCAGAAAGTATAAATTAAAGTGCAACTGTACAAAAGAAACAATTCCTAGCAAAAACCATCTACGGTCATAAGAGGCTATCAAAAAAAATGGATTTTTTTTTTAAAACGTCAAATGACCACATTCCTGGGACCAGTAACATTGGTTCTCCTTTGTTTTGTTTCTTAAAACAAAACCAAAAAAAGTATGAAAAAAAACCACCCAGGATTTTTTGGCAAAGTTTTCATAAAGCATTTGTTCCTTGACTGATTAGCCTATTATGTTCCTTCGCAATCAAGTAAATGGAATTAAATACCATAGCAAAGCCAAGCAGATGCCAACGTTGTCCATGAGATTAAGCCTACGCGATGAGAAGTAGTAACTCTTTTAAACAAACAAGTCGTCACACATGCACTAGAGTTTACCCTCAAATAACAAGAATTTTAACCTTAAAAATCCCCGCGGTTTGTCTTAAAGTATAAAATCCTATCCTTCAGATAGTAAAGGAACAGTGAAACGTTCAAGATATCCCTGCCTTCTCCACGGAGCGGCGAGGTCCCAGCCCCTTCAGCATCAGGACAGCAGAGCTCTTTGTTCTCAGATCCTCCGGCGGGCGAAGGCAGGCGGCTTTGGCAGAGGTTTTGGGGCGGTGACGATGGCCAAAAGCTTCCTACAGGAAAGGTGAAAGGTAAATGTGCCAGGGCCATGCTGCTGGCTCTCAACTGTGCAGGGAAGCTCCCCCTCCATGAGAACATTGTGGGTAGAGCACTGGATTTGGGGGGGCTCGGCAGCATCTTGCCCCATATCTGCAATGGGAGCTTTGCACATCCTACCCCTCACCCTTCTTTAGTAGGGGAAAAAGAACAGAGGGTGGGATGGCACACCGCAGCAGTGCAGGAGCACTTCAGCAGCTGCTGGTTTTAGGAGGAAAGCATTGCCAGAGGCTCAGCCCCATCCTCCCCCTGCTCTGGGCAGCACAGGGGGTACAACATGAACCTCGCTGCACGCTGTGTATGTTGTAGAAAGAGATGCTTGGCCACGGCTCTGTGAATTCAGGATCAACCAGGAGGGAGGTATCTACCAAAAAGTCAGTGATAGGTTTGCTACTTCAAAGCCATGCCCACGTTTCCCATTTGGTTCACTAGGAAAAAAAAGCTCATTGTATACATTTCACCCTGGTCTAACTAGTGAAATTAAGTTATTCCTGATTTCCTCAATGCCTTGTTAGAGGGGACTGGATCCTTTGAGAGTACAAAGGAGTACATTTTGGAGCTTTTAAAAAAGGAGTTGGTTCTGTGTCACAGGCTATGGAGCGGTGAGGAGGACAAAGGAAGAAGAAAGAAGGAACGGCCACGTCGGACCCGATCCTCACAGTGCGATACCATGTGCTGGGGGACTGGTGCCTGGCTCAGCGAGCCAGGGCCATGATCAGGCTGGCGCACATCTCAAAGAAGTCCATGGTGTGGCTGCCCAGGCGCGGGGGCACCGAGGCGATGCTGCCCACAAAGGAGCCGCTCAGGGACCCCATCAGCGACTGGCACTCGGTGGCTGCTGCGGCATCAATGCTCAGTCTCGGCCGGTGCAAGCCTGCGGCAGAGCACGAGCGCTGCGGAGTGGATGAGCCAGACCTCTGCTCCATCACCTCGTCTTGAAGGCAAAAAAAAAAAAGAAGAAAAAAAAAAGGCAAGAAAAAATAAAACACAGCATTAGTTTGGGACCCCTAACGTGTTTGCTAAGGAACTAGTAATAGTAGTGGAGACAAATGGATCTGAAGGGCTTTAGGAGTTGGACTCAATGATCCTTGTGGGTCCCTTCCAACTTTAGATATTTTATGATTACAATTCTAACTGACTTAGAAACAGCACTGTGTGCTACAAAAGCATTGGGGAATGGAAAGAATGATTATTTTTCTTCCAAACCACCAAACCTGCCATTTTGTATGTTTTACACCTCGCATTGCACCATTTCCCACTTACCATCAATGCTTTTGAAGTCCAGGAGATAGCTGCGGTTGTCCACCTGGTACAGCTGCAGACTCATTTTCACATAGTTGCCTGTCACTGGGTTCTTTCTGCGCACTCTGAGATGGTAGGAGTTCACCACCTGCAATGGGCAACTGGCTTTAAGGAATACCGTTCAAGGGAGCAAGAAGAATCCTTATTTTTTTCCTAAACACTAGCAAGACACCTTTTGAGGGAAATGAAACCAACACAACAGCTTCTGAAAAGATTATTTTAAAAAAACATTAAGCAAATGGCGTCATATCATATTCCCTCTTAGAAGCTGTTTTTAAAAATGCTTCTTGGGGCTCTGATTCACCAGCCCTGCTGGCAGACGAAGCCTTTGCAGCCTGTCTGCCAGGCACCAAGCTGACATTGTTGCTCCCTCAACAGCAGCAATGGCCAAATGAGCCACAAGGCCACTCGCACACCCGCACACGAGGACTGTGCCTGGGAAAGCTGAGCAGGCTGGATGGTGGGGAACAGTAACCTCTCCCAGCAGGACGGCTAAACTCAGTGTTCGTGAATCAGTCTTGAGCCGTGCTATGCGTTTTCTCTTGACACTTCCCACCCTACAATCTGCTGCATCTCATTTGCAATGAGATCTTTTCTCTGTGCTATATTTATGAAGCGATTGCATGGATGGGAGAGCTATTTTGACTAAGAGCCACAGCTGAAGTTATTCTTAGGGTGGAAAGGACTATTGTGAAACCTCCTTGTACGAAAAAAGCTCCACTGCCTCCATAAAGGCGTTTGGCTGAGTTGCTCCGCAAAGCTACACCAGAAATACATTAGGTTTGTTAGCTCTCCGCAAAACCACGCAGCTAACAAATGTCTAGCTCTTGTAGGCATGTGCATCTGGAGACAGTCCATCTCCTCACTGGTGCCATGAAATCAGGCTTCTGGGCGCTACGTAGCTTTAAATACATAACAATATTATCAAAATAAGGAGGAGATACGAGGCTTTGGTGAAAGCCTGGGACCCAGCTGGGATGCAGCTACCAAACGCAAGCAGCATTTCCCGCAGGCAGATGCTTGCTACTGAGCGAGAAGAAGGAAGGTGTGCCGGCATGCTTGAAGGAACAAAGCTGTATGGGCACAGAAGCTGGGCATTTTCCAAGTGCTGAAGTGTGACATTCAACCTGCAAAACCCTCTGGACCTGGAATGAGAAGAGTATTGACTCTGGTGATGAAGACCTACTCAGAAATTCTCCTGTCCTGGTCCTGATGCTTGCAGAAGGCTGCAGCAAAAGGCCAGAAGAGCTCACACCCACGACTGCAACGGGTTTTAGGAAGTTGGGCCCAGTAGTAATAGTGAGAACTCACTCATGGGTTTACTCATCTGAATGTGAAAAAGATTGTGATCAAATGCTGCGTACCTCTGCAGAAATATCTGAAGCAAATATTATCAACTAAAATGTCAACTGGGTTTAAATCAGGCTTCAAGAAGCTCAGCCCTAAACCATGGAAGCTGTCTGGAAATACATCTGGTCACCGTTCCGGCTCTGTCAAGGAAAATGCCACCACATCAATGATACAAACAGCTTCAGCATGGCTTCTGCCCCCAAAACACCCCAGCCTCTCTTCTGGGCCTCTTTTATGATGCAGTAGGTTTACATGGCAAGGTTTTGGTAGCGGGGGGGGCTGCATGGTCCCACACGGAGCAGATCTCCATGCTGCAGCCCATGGAGGAGCCCCCGATGGAGCAGGTGGATGTGGCCTGGAGGAGGCTGCGGCCCATGGAGAGCCCCCGCAGGAGCAGGCCCCGGGCCGGAGCTGCAGCCCGTGGAGAGGAGCCCACGCAGGAGCAGGGGGTCTGGGGGGAGCTGCCACCCATGGGGGACCCGTGCTGGAGCAGTTTGCTCCTGACGGATGGACCTTGTGGTACGAAGCCATGTTGTTTCAGTTCTTGAAGAGCTGCTGCCTGTAGGCAGCCCCTGTAGGATCAGTTCAGGAAGGGCAGCATCCTGTGGGAGGGACCCCACGTGGAGCAGGGGCAGGGAGTGACCACGAAGGAACGGTGGAAACGAAGTGTCAGGGACTGACCGCAGCCCCCATCATTCCCCATTCGCCTACGCCGCTCAGGGGGAGAAGATAGAAGAGGGTGGATGGGGAGAAGGTGTTTTCAGTTCATTTTTAGTTCCAACTGCTCTAGTCTGTTAATAAAACGCAACAAATTACATTAATCTCTGTACACTGAGTCTCTTTTTTTCTTGTGACAGTAATTGGTGAGTGCTCTCCTTGTCCTTACTTCTACCCATGAGCTTTTTAAATCGTATTTTATCTCCCTGTTCTTTTGAAGAGAGGGGAGTGAGAGAGGAGTGTGGTGGAGCTTAGCTGCCCATCACTGCGAAATCACCACGTAAGAAGGAATAAGGGAACACGTATCGTGCTATTTCAGGACATGTGGCTGCAATGACCCAAGCAGAAATAATGGGAGTTGCTTTTCTTGGGAGCACTCGAGATGACCTCGCAAGGAATTAGCCACTAAAATTAGAAATGTAACCAGCTCCTCTTATCCCCACAGCTAAACAAGGCAGAATTATCTTTCCAGCCAGAGGCTTAGGGCATTCAGGGAGAAAACGCTTATTTCATGCCATAAATAAATGGCACGGATACTGAGCCACAGCCAGCATCTTCACACAGTGTGTTGGTATAAATAAGCACTAGCAAGGATGATCACAAGGTGTGGGTATTTGTTTGGAAACAGGTGAGGCTGCGACCATGATTTTAACTAACATCACTGATCAACTCAGATTGTACGAAAATAACCCTTGAAAACTTCCCTACAGCATATTTCATACCTTCCACTCAAAATCCAGCTGTTTCATAGCACGGTACACCTCGGCCATAATGTCGTAGGGCTTGCTCTGGCTGCGGATCCCCAGATGCCACTTGGCTTTTTTGACAGTCAGGGGTTTGGGCTTTGTGGTGTTGAGTGCATCCAAAGGGCACCGTGCCTTGGGGCTGTCCGCTACCAAAGGCGGCATCCGCTCGGGGTGCGGCTTCACGCCAGGAGGGATGTGCATGGTGTTGTCGTCCATGAAGGAGCCGGTGGGGGGACTGGAGGCGAGGTAAAACTCGCTGGCCTGGTTCATGATCCGCCGGTTGTCGATGACGAGGTGGTAGGCAACTGCCAGCTGGTCCTGCGGGTCACCGCTGTACAGGCTGTTCATCACCTCTGACTCGGTGCATTCGAACTTCTCGCAGACCTCCCGAACCGCGTCGTCGTCGATGACGGTGGCGTCATAGGAAGGGTCCTCTGGGAAGAGGTAACTGGGCAGCTCTTCCTTAAACCATTCGTGTTCCCTGGGGAAAGGCAGAGAGGTGCCACTGTCAGCTCTGGGTAACCACTGATGCCACTTTGGTGAGGAACTGGCTATTTTTTGCACTGGAGAGGAGATGGAGAAAATGAGCTCTCTGGCATGGGGGTGGGATGAGAAATTGGGTGGCTGCATGCACCCCACAAAGATTGCTTGGTCAAGCTAGGACTAATCTTCAGACACAGAAAGGGGAGCTGGACCTGGTCCTGCATGGTTCTCCCAGCACTGCAACACTGTGGACGCACAGCTGCTTGCTCACCTGTCTCTGCACCAAGACCTCAGCACTTACAAGATGCTCATGCTTTTTCATCCCCATGGATCTGATAGAGATGCTGAGCCTCAAAGTTACCCAGGCCCCCAATTCCCATGGATTTACAATGAAGTCAATGATAATTAAGTGGGTAAAAGCCACAGAGAGCTTTGGTGCCACGTACCAACTGTAATCGTACCATGTGCGCTGCAGTTCTATGATATAATTAAATCTTCCAGTCTTAAGGACACAAGAGATAAAAAAGGCATTTATAATCTAGATTTTACTTGAATGGTTAAATTAAGGCCATCAACTGCAAAAATATAAAAAAAAAATTGGAAGTCTTGAAAGTGTCTGTAACATTTATATATACGCTTATCACACCAGCTACATGTAACGGCTACCATAAACTTCATAAAATGTACATATCGGGCTCCAGTTTTACAAAACTTTTAAAAATTACTCAAAGTCCTATTTGCAGTCATGAACTTTTAATGATATCTGAAGGCTCAAATATCTGCTTAAGAGCCCACTTGTTCCCTTTACTTTGAATACCCACAGTGATGCATTCCGGCAAAGGCTCATGAGCAGTGCACTCATTGACTACACAAGAAAAGGATGTTGCGTTTAAAGATAAACCACTTGCTCACATTTTAATCTATATCTGATATTTTAAGATTAATTTAGTAATTCTTGCGTTCCTCTTCATTTTTTACTGAATGGACACTAAATACATTGACTACCCTTTTATTCTGAACTGGTGTTCGGAGGGATGTGTTCTTAAATACTGAAAAATGGTTGGTGAATATTAAGTTCTTAGGATTATTGTGTGATAGAGCTCATTTTCCAAAGGACTTTTAAGAAATTTTTGAGGCTATTTTTATAATGCAATAATATGGCATTATATATATGGAAATGTATACACATAAATTTTATTTATATATATATATATATATATAAATAAAATTGCAGGAAGTTACCTATTGCCCTTTTTTCACATGCACTGGTGAAGCCACTGAGAAATGAAGTCACCACCCCAGGTTCATCATCACCCACCTCTCCTTCAGCATAGAACATTGTAGGAGGGTTCCTAAATTAAATCCCTCAGGACAAAACCCAGCTGGATTAACTGACTACTCCTGTAAAGCACGCTCTGGGCTGACCTGATGTCCTTGATGGTTGCTCGCTTGAGGGGGTCAACCTGCAGCATGTGCATGAGCAGCGTGGCGACAGAGCGGTTGAGGTACTCGGGGATGTAAAACACGCCTCCCCGGATCTTCTTGAAGAGCGTGGGGACATGCTCGTCGTCGAAGGGCAGCGTGCCACAGAGAAGGGCGTAGAGGATAACGCCACAGCTCCAGATGTCCACCTCTGGACCGGCGTACAGCCTGCATGAAGACAAGGGCAGGAGAAAGGGGTCACCGCTCTGCCCACCTCCCGCTCCGCTCTCCTTCCCTGGGCCCAGCTGCCTTAAAAACCTGCCTAAGCCCAAAACCACACAAGGGTGATAGGAAATGACCTGCAGAGCTGGTGCTGGCTGACCACGCTCCTCCGTGGCGTAAGGAGCAGGTATGTGAGTGTCTCCACCAGACCTATGGAAAAGCCAAAACCCCCATTTCCAGGAGCTCTGCCAGGCTGCTTGTTCCTTTGCCCCCAGGGCTGGGCAACTCAGCCAGCAATTTCTATTCATTCAGCGAGGCAGATTAAGTGGCAGCAGATACTGTATCTCTTGAGTGTTTATTTTCAGTTGAAGTTTGTGTGCTGGCATGCAAGAGTTCCTGCTTCCGACAAGCTGCTAATGTGCTCCCTGGCATCACCACGTCATGACACCCCAAATATATGGGTTTTGCTCCTGCTCTCCTGGTCAATTTGTTTGTTGCTTTTTGCTACAACTGATGCTTTCTTAGAGACTTTGGAAGGCAGTGCTACCCCGGGGCTGAAAAATCAAAATGCAGAGGTGGAAATGGAAAGACAGAGGTCTGTTCATGAAACCTAATCATCCTGCACTTGCCGCTCTTGAAAAGCTCTGCTGCAGACACACCTGGTATACAAAAAGCACCGGCTGTGCACGCTGTCATTCTCTGAATGCTAGCAGAGCACCAAAATACCATCTTTGCTTTCAAGTGTGAGACTTTCCCCACTGAGACCAGCAGCAAAGTTAAGTCTGCATTTTCAAAATGCCCTGTCAGTTAGCCACCCCCTGGTCCTGCCACTGCGTGCCAGCTTTCAGTAGATAGGAGGCTGGATTGTTTGGCTGGTAGCCGCATTGTTTGAACAGTGGTTGGATTTTTAAGCCCAAATGAAGCATCCTTCAGTTACGCTGAAATCCAAGGTCTCACATCCTGGACCTGCCAAGGCAGCAGAGTCCTGGAAGCAGCTCACCTCCTCCAGCCTGCCATACCCACCCCCAGCAGCATGTTTACCCCTTGGCAGAAACAGCAGATCATTCCTCTCCCCCACAAACACAGCTCTCGTATGCCGTTACAGCTTTGAGAAAAGGGCAGCTTAGCACATAAATCAAAGGTATAAGTCACAGGAGCCACCCACACTGATGCTCCAAGCGGTCCTGATGCAGGACGGCTGCAGGAAACACTGTGGTCAGTGAAAAAATGCCACAGGCGGGTTTGATTTTGCTTTTTTTCCTTAATTTGCTTGTTAATAAGCAGTATTGCCTCTATCCTTGGAACGATTACACTCTGCATACCAGGACCTGTAGGAACTAAATACTTTTTGTTAATCTGCCAGGTGCCTTCTCTCTTACATGAACTGAAAAGAAATGTGTTTCTGGCCTTTATTGAAAAGGACAAAGAGATAATAATGTTAATATTTTTTGGAATCACAGCAGAGTTTCTGGCATTGTGCCCCTCTTGACAATGAGGATTTACTTGCTTTCATATATATAGCTGTAGTCACAACAGGCTTTTTGGATACTAGTCTAGTTCCTAGGATACTCTGCCAACACATTCGCCTGTGTAAACAGGCATAAAATAGTCATAATCACAACTTTAAACAAAATGCTAGATTTAAAAGTTATAGGTATAAATATACTGGATTATGAAAACTAATGCTCATGCAAAGGATGATTAAAACGTATAGGGCAGATACAAAGGAGATAGGCAGCCTGAAAGACCACGCAGAGGGCTGTAAATTTGAAAATCTGTGTTTATAATTTGTACTATGCTGTTACAGAAATAGCAAGGGAAATCTATGTAGCTTAGATTCTTGACAGAAAAAAACACAGGAGTTAAAACGTCTGTATCAATGTGGCAAGACTGAACTCAGCCTTGCAGCGTGAGCTTAAATGCCATGTGCATGCAGGTGCTGCACACTGGCAGGATGCAGCTTAGATATGCCACTGCACTGGAGTTTTGTCAGTTCAATTCATCAATTCAAAACAAAGCTACGACAGCTGAACCTACTGAAAAAAAAAAAAGCCTAGCTTAAGGAACCAGAAGCCAAGGATTTTCAATACAAGAGCTTAGCAGTGTAGGGAAGTAACTAAAGAACATACTGATTGCTCTCTTAGTGAATGATTTTCCTCATTAATGTTGCGTTTTATATTATAGGTGGGCAGGAGAGAAGGGGGTGGCCTGAAAGAGCCTTTCCAACTGAAACCTCAGTATTTGCATTCAAAGAGCAATTTTCATCCTCTTTAATTAGCAATATAAACAGTAAACATCTGCTATTAATAATTCCTCCAGAGTAAACAACTTTAGCAAAACATGTTTTGCTATTACAGCCATTGAGAAATGAAATAACCAAGAAAACCTTAATATTTTGCCAGTAGATTCACCCAAACATAAAACATGGACAGGAACCATTCAGCTGCTTTTACTAGATGTACAGAACTGTTTCCAATCCCAAGAGCAAATTTAAAGACCACGTACTCACATGTGCTCTGATTAGCAGTGGCATGTCCTACCTTCCAGAGATGACTTCAGGGGCTGCGTAATTTGGGGAACCACAGCTGGTGCGAAGAAATTCACCATCTGACATCATGTTGGACAATCCTAAAAACAAGATGTTCGCTACATATTGACATTTGGTGTGAAAGTCCAGATAGAGAGGACTCAACAGAGGAGGAGAGATATAGCAAGTGGAGGGGGAAATTTGACATCATTTAGGCAGAAACCCCTGAGCTGCTTTGATAATCCTTAATATTTTCTTTTCGCACCCATACAAGGAATATTGACTCCAAGCTAGCTTTGCTTCTCGGAGTTGCAAAGCTCAGAGCCTTCTTTAGCAGAGGAAGAGAGACAGAATTCACTCCAGAGTGTGTTGTTTATATGGGAATCGTGTGGGGTTGTGAAATTTGTAAATCTTTAAAAGGATTTATCACTGCTAGAAAAGACTGAATGGGACTGAGCTGGTAACCCAGCTTTTACGTTGGATTTCAAACAGTAATGCCACTTAAAGACTCCTGTTACTGTTCGTTTGGAAAATGAAGTGAGGCCAAGAGCACGTGGCTATACTAAGGAGAACATGCATGAAAATAAACATATGCAGCCACCTCACCCTGAAATTAACTGCACCGAGTCTGTCTTAAACATAAATTAGCTAAATCTTTATATTAGGTGATTATAATAAAACATAGTGAAGATTTGCAAATGACCTTGCTTCTCCATTATTAATGCAAGCACAGAAGCAGCCTACAATAAGTAATCCCTGCTTTTGCTAAGAGGCCAGTGTTTATAACTGTGGGCTTTTCAGGTAGAGAAACTGCTAGTGGTTATGAAAACAGACTCTGGGTTTTGTAAGGCGTGCTACGCAGACACGCTCCAGCAAGCGGCTTGTAGCTGGCTGCATTTCTGGAATGCTGTTGGGGTCACATACCAAAATCGGCTATCTTCGCATTCATGTGCGCGTCCAGCAACACGTTCTCCGGTTTCAGGTCTCGGTGGACAACCATGTGTCGGTGACAGTAATCCACTGCGGAGAGAATCTGCTGGAAAAGGCGTCGAGCCTCTGCCTCTTCAACCTGCAGACGCAAGGGGAAACCGGCCTGAGGGCTGCGGAGCTGGCGAGGGGAGGTTTGCCTTAGCAAGGAGCCAAAACTGTTTCACAGCGCGGAGACAAAACTATAACATGCTTGTGACCACGCTGGAACCAGGAGCAGCAAATGAAGCAAATTTCCCACTGGCATTTAATAACGTGCTCGTGTTTTCAAGTGATATAGTCCAGAACTGGGGGTAATGAGATGAAATTGGAAAACTAAATTTGCCTGAGCTGTCACGGAGAACCTACTGGTGACACCTATCAGGCAATGGCATGCTTTCCCAAGGGGACAGGCTCTGTTGTACAGCATATGGAGATCAAAACACTGCAGAGGATGCTACAGGGAACAATTCCTCATGGGCAGATGGAGAAGGTAGCTATGGGGAAAAAAAAAAAAAAAAGAAGCCGAAGGTGGAACACTGCAGTGATGCTACAGACAGAAAATCTACATATAAAATGATCAGGAGACTGACTGTTTATGCTGATGACTTCCTAAATATTCCCTTTATGAAAAATTTAGTTTCTGAATGTGGGAGTTCAGAAAGGATCCAAATTGGTCATTGAAAAGACCCAAGTGGGGAAAACATGCTGGAAATCAGAACTATATGTAAAAACGTAAATTAGTTAGCTCCATCTACCAGTGCAATAACCTAAAAAAAAATATTGTAAATTTATTGACTTATTGTAGTATAGAGAAGAAATGCATAATGGACCAATCCTTCACCTGAAGCCTTATTCTGGATGTTCATTTTAGTCCATTTTGGTCTCTTTGTCCTGAGATCGCTCCCTATCTACAAGGATGTCCACTAGTGATTTTCTCTGTAACCATATCACGTTTCGTGCACTCAACCTATTCCTCAGATGATTTATACCAAGTAGGAATACTGGCATTTGAAAACGCTGTTCAGATAAGCCACATTCTTAAAAAGTCTTCAAAAAGCCTGACGTGGAGCCAAGGGGGAGTCTGGAGGAGGAAAATGACTGGGATGGAGACCACACCGAGTGCTCTTCCCCTCCAATGCCCTGCACACACGTAAATCTGCTGCTGAACCAGGGGGGGTTGAAAGGCAATCTATAGCTAAAAATTAAAAAAAAATATGGTAGTTTTCCAAATATTTTCACTAAGCAACACGTTACCTTGGATATTTTGGTTTGCGTATCGAAATACATCACAGAATGTTGCAAAAAATGGCACGCAACTTTTGCGCAAGGCGAGTACGAGACGCTCCAGATGGGATTGCTGTGAAGCAGCTTCTATTTTGGGCCTTAACCTTAACCATGTTCCCTGTAGCAGCCGTTTTACTTCTAAACATCATCCTCTTCCCACACAAGTGTTTGGGCTGACACGGTACTGGCACTTACGCGTCCATGCTTACAGATGTAATCAAATAATTCTCCGCCAGATACGTATTCCATGACCATGAAGAAGTCTGTTGGTGTGCTGATGACCTGGTACCTTCAAAAACACAAGGGAAAAAAAACAATAATAAGAAATAGAAAGGCTTTTAACGGATTATTAGTGTCACGTTAACTCTTAAAATAAGCAGTGCTTGGATCTTGCATTTATAATTGCTTTCCATTTCTGAAAAGCCATCTCTTATTTCAAGGGGCAAGTCAGGATAATCTTTCACTTGGCTATGGAAAAATCTCTTTTACAGATTTACCTTCTTCCTTCAAGCTTTTCAATAATCCTCTAAAATCTCTGCCAGAGAATCCTGTTGCATTTAGGGCTGTCCTGACTTTCAAATTTCCATTTTGGCTAAGATCTGCAACAAAATCTTCAGAAACGAAGGCTTTATTAAAATGGGGGGTGGGAATGGGGTATATTTGGTTTCCCTCATGGTGAAGATAAATAAAGGAAGTCTAGACACTAGAGGGAGCTGCCCTTGGAAAGGTATAGAGACAAAGATGAGCACTGCAGATTAACATTATTTTTCAAACATTAAACTCCTTTATATTCTAGTGATAGGTGTGTGGGGGGAAAGAGTATCCCCATTGACTTGCAAATTTACTCTCCACCTCCACTAAACGATCCCAGAGTGCCACAAATGCACTTCAGTTTCCCAGCTGGCAGAACCTGACGGCGATGAGCTGTGGCCAATGCAGCTGTAGTAATTCATAGCAGCACCAGCCGAGGTGCCCTGTTTCAGACACGTTATTTGCCCCCCCCGCCCCCCCCCCCCCCCCTTTTTTTTTTTACAGTTGGTAAATAGATTTCAAATTATTTTCAGAGATCAGCAAGTGAACAGGTGTTAGTTCCATAAAGATCAATAGGATCAACTTAGTTTTTCTGAAGTGCTTTGCACCCAGACATCTAAGTTATTAGTAGCACTAATATTTCTTCCATTTATATGTAAAGTGATGGGACATCACAAGGGATTGAAAGAGGAGGTTTATGTACTGTAGTCTCCTCCTCACCTCTTTTCTTTATCATTGCATTTCAGGATTGCAGTATTTACCGTAGGACACCAATGTTTTTAAACTGGTTTTAATTTCTAGGCTTTAAAAGTTTGTTTGATAAATGTGCGAGCAGGACTTGCAGGATACTGCATGCACAGCTGAGGACTCTTGCTGGCTTTTTTGTAAAATAATACCAATGTGTTCTCCAATAAATCCACGGAACTGTGAAGTTACTCTAAAGTCAACAGTTGCTGCATGGTTAGTTATTTAACTGTAGGGAGAATTTGTTTTCCCTTGCATCTAAGACCCAGGTATTTGCTATATCTCATGCCAGTTTTAAGGCTGACCTAAATGTCAACTTATCCTCGCAGTTACCATTCAACAGCTTTCTTTTATAGAAATGCCAAAGATATTATCGAGTGCCTCATTAATGTGGACTGGCTGCACAAACTGGGGATTGAGAAGGAATCCCAGAGGCTGGAGTGCAGGTGCTGATTTACAACTTAAATTCAGGTTCATCAGAGTGGCAATGTTGAAAACTTATGTAAAATAATAAATAAATAAAAATGTTCCTTTAAGCTCTGGATAATCAGGCCATTAAAACATAAATCCTATTGAATTCAGGCCAAAGCTTCACTCTAAGGGCCTGGCTGTGCTGTAATTCCTCAGGCATGATTCTCAGTAGCTTCAAGTCCTGAGATACCAACCCAAAAAAGGGAAAAATCACAGAAATTTCTAATAGCATCCCAACACAGGAAAGCACAGATCCTCTCCATGCAGCTTTGTAATGGCATGTGCAAGGAAAAGAGGACGTTTTGTGCAGCTTTAGCTACGCCAAAATTGGTGCAGGGACAAGTCTGATGGCTGGTATAACGGCCCAAACTCCCAATGGTAGACACATTTTCCATCGTTTCTCAATGTGTTGATTTTGTCCCCAGGCAAATCAGCAGGAGGACTCTCAAAAACCAGCATTTGGCTCTAAAATGCAAAAACTTGACCACGCACCTAACATTCTCTACAACTATAAGACTTCTCTTGAAACCAAGTCGCCATGTGAAGACGTTGCAGATGGCGCAGTAAGGTGAACATGTGGCAGAAAATGTACTTACAGTTTGATAATATGAGGGTGCCGGAAGAGTTTCAGGTTTTGAATTTCTCGTTTGATCTTCCCAACCACATCCAGGCTGCGTATTTTCTGTCTGTTTAGTATTTTCACTGCCACTTTGTGCCCCGTCAGCTGGTGTTCGCCAACTAAATAGAAAAAGAGCATTGCAAAGTCACTAAACAGAGAAGCAAGGTTCACATAAGCAACTTAAGCTACTGAGATACACAATTTCTAAGCAAAAAGCAACTCTTGAAGGGAAAAAACAACAGAACTTGGGGTGTTCTGCATGTAGTCTCTATATTAGGACTTTATTTTCCTCATCTTTCCTATAGGTACTCTTTAAGTTTCTTAGACATCTTTCAGAGAGAAAAGTTGGAATCAAACACCCAGGAAAGTGGCAGGTTTAAAGGAAGCAAAACGATGCAATGTTTCATAAAATGCCTTAACTAAAACGTCAGAAATCAGTGCCACAATATATAAATGACTTTAAAACTAGATTTGGCACATTTGTACAAGGCAAATCCCAATAGACCTATTCAAAAAGACAATTTGGATAAAGAATAACTGAGTGCTTAAAAGTCGTTTTGTGTCTCTTCACTTTATTATTTTCCCATTGAAGTGAAGGAAGAAAAGAGGGGACTTATCTGCAAAGGGAGTTACTGGAGGTGTTCATACCCAAAGCTAATTTGCAAGGATTTATAGCATGAAAAGGTTACAGTGATCAGAAACAGATATATTTAAATGGCAGCAGAGAATCTCCACTGTCACACATGGGTTGAGTAAATCCCTGATAAACCAAATCTTAAAACTAGAACATCACGCTTCTTTAAGAAAAAAGATACAGAGATTTTTCCCTGCCCAAAACAGGACTGTGGGATTTGCATTACTAAAATGAATTTCTATTTATACTTCCTTAAGTGTGCTTCTTGTTTTGATGACAAGCAGCAGGAACACCATGCTGGAGAGTAAGAGCTCCAGCAAATTCTGCTTGTAGAAAAGATACAAACTTTAATATGTGTTTTTATAATATCCGCATGGTGCACGTATATTGATGCTTATCTCCTGCACACATCAAGACAAACAGTGACCATAATCTAGAGTAGCACCACTGTTACTGGTGGAATTGCACTAATTTATCTGTAATGTAAAATGAATTCAGAATTTAATCCATTTGCTATCAACAAATAGACTATTCTTAAAAAGAAAAAATGCTCTGTGTTGTAGGAAGCAAAATTTATAGTCAAGTTAATGGGACAAACTACTGATACTGCTTGAAAACTGTCAGTCAGGTGTTTATATCCAAAAGGGTTCTCTGGCCACAAGCTACTCCTTTCATAGTATCTCAAGGTGTGATACTCAAAGAGGTGGCGTACAGATGGCTTTCTAAAGACTGTAGGCAAAACCTGCTTACGGTACATATCTGTTCTCTCTAATTATGAATGCTACCCCTTCAATAACAACATAGAGCACAAGGAGTTAATAATTATGAGTGAACGCTGGTATTACATTATTAGAGTCTGTAATTTTGGAGCCTTTAATGAGCTGATCAGAAGCAAACTGCATAAGCAGGCGGCCTGAGAAGGACCGGATGGCAGCACTGGCACTGCACGGGGCACACGAGGTCACTATTATTAGCCACGAGATAAGACCTGCTGGAGATTCTTTCCTCAATAAGAGCATCCTAAAAATAAAACACTTTACTGCCCTTGAAAATTAAAGCACCACTTTGCATGTCCATTTTATTCCTCGTAATACTTAAACTACCTGATGAAATGAAAATAAACTAAGCTTTGCAGTTTGGATGCAATTTAGGGATTAGCTGAGGGCTGAAGTAGGGAGGTAATTCCTCCCGTGTGGTACAAGGAGAGCACCAAAAATAGTCGAAGGAGGCATTTTCCCTGGTGATCCTCGGGGATGGGAGAGCAGGGCAGTGCTGGACTTGCCCCGCCGCAGGGAGCCTTTGCTGGAGCAAAACTGTGCAAAGCAGCCCGTGTGCAAGGGGTGCAAAAGCCTGCTCCAGGTTTACTGGCCAGGGCACAGCCTCTTCATTCACTGCAAAAAATCCTCCCCAACTTGCTGTGCTTTGGCCAACAGTAGGCCTGCAAAAGGCACTGACCTCTCCTTGCCCAGGTTGTCATTGCTTATGCACAGCACACGCTGCACCGAGGAGGCTGGGGAAGGCAGAACAGAGGGGGAGCAACAACTGCAGCAGTTGTCTTCAAGATATTTGACTTGGTTGACCCTTGTGCTGCGATACCTCTGCACTCTCCTTCCCTACCTCTGTGGCTGGGAGCTCAATAAACCTTTTTTGAAAGCTGCCCTTGCTTCATTTGGCCCCATTCAAGAACTGTAGTGCACTAAGACAGTACTTGGGAAACCAGGGAACAGCAAAGCAAAGTGGCTTATGGCAGAACTAGGAAGAAGACCCAGATCTCTGCCATCCTTTGTTCAAGACAAGTCTGTCTGGCCTTTCCGCAGTATATGCTTCGGGAAAAAAAAAAAAAAAAAAAAGGCCATGCCTGGAATGAATAATTATTGTTTTTAAACTACTGCCGAATAGTTCATCTTCTTTCCACCCATGACAAACAACACGCAACTCTGCAAAGGTTTTCTAGTTCAAAGACATCAATAAATAAAAATAAACAGTCTATTTTGTAATCCATCTTTTGCTTACAGTAAGCATTAGATACAGAGATATTATTGTTTCGGTCCCCAGTGGCTTGTTAAGCCTACTCGAACGTCTTGAGACAGACAAAGAGAGAATATAATTTGCTATGTGGTGGGTGTCTTTTAAGCCTTTTGGGTCTCTCCTGCTGCAGCCTGCGGACATGGGAATTTCCACACGTGGCCCTAGGGACAATTTTCCCCTCTGCTCACTAAGTTTCCAACCCAGCACACACCGGGTGCAGCCCTGGCACGGGGAACACCAGCAGGTCCCACGGGCTCGGCAGGGCTGAAAGCCATCTCTGTGCTAATGGGTTTGTCCTCTCCTGGTCCCTGGGATGGTGATGCTGAGGGAGCCTTCTTCTTCCTTCTCCCTCCCTCCCTGGATTAAAAGCCCACGGGGAGGAGGGAGGGCTGAGCAGCAGTATTAGGAGAAGGATTGGTGCACATCTCGTCTGGTAAGCTCCCCCGCAGCTTAAAATCAGCGACCAGGGCTCCTTCAGGGCAGGTAGAGGAGACAGATTTGACCTTGAGATGAGGAGCAGCACTGCATACTGAACAGAGGCCCTAAACTCCGAAAACTGGCACCAAACCAGATGTGGTGCGAGTGTCCTCAGCCACTATGGCATCTGCTTGCACATGGGACTGCCTGGGGACAAGAACACTTCAGTATCAGATGCTACTAGAACAAGAAGATAATAGAATGAGTTTCTGTCAGAAGACCCTTTTCAATTTGTTATTTTTACATGAGAAAAAGATGAGGATGAATAGTGTCTCAGCTCACTGTAAGATAAACAATCACTGAGGTCCCTTGACAGCGTGGCTTTTTACAGCAGGTACCCACGAAGCCCACCTCTGGGTGTGTGTTTGATGCAGCTCAGACAGCACGAGCACTTACGTGTTTTGCAAACACTTCGCAAGGACTGTAAAAGTTTAGGGAAGGGAGAGAAGACTCCTTCCCTATCAGCTGTGCTGGCCGTTATCTTAGCCTGAAGTTACAAACGATATCAATCCAAAGCATATATTTAGCCATGACGTATTACTCCTGTCCCAGCGCCACTTGCTCATATGTTCTGTCGCCCTTCCTCTCCCTTTCCTTCATCTGTTCAGGCTCTTCTAGTTGATCATGCTCCAGCACAAGGTTTGTCCTTCAGCAGCAATGGAAAACGGGACCTGACCCTGCCTCAAGCCCTCTGAACAGACGTAAACATAACCCAAGATCTGCAAGTCCCTGAGGGACCACGAATTGATCACTTTGGTGGCCAAGAAGCGCGGGTAACAAACCACCAAGAGGCCACCCGGGACGCTGAGCGTGACACCACAAGAAGAAACACTGCAGCAATTCCTCCTGCTGCTCCTTCCCGCTGCCACCCCTTCCTGCACTGCTTCCCTAAGCTCCAGATCTGCAATATAGCCACCTCAGCTCTATTTTCTGCAAATTCATCCCGTCTTGGGCCTAGAGGACAGGGGGAATAACTGTCACCAGCTCTCCCTGGATTTGGCAAAACCCTGTGGCACCAGTGGCAGCTCCGAGCCTTCCTCCAAGGCCTGCTGTCCATCCACACTCACACCCACCGCCTTCCTCCCCTGTAACAAGTGCTGTATTCCCATCAACACTTCCAGCTGGGATTTCAGCATTAGCACCAAGACCCTGCTCTCATCTGTCAACCTATCTGCTCCCCTCACCTCGTGCCTTGCGTGGTCTTCCTGTAACGGAGATTAAGGAACTGAAGGGGCTTGAAAGTAACCATTTCTTTTAGCTTTCATCAATGACACAGGTAGCGTTGAGGCAGAACAAACATCCCAACAGGGCAGCAGTGACTTCTGCTGTCATACCTCTGGTTTCTGATAGCTGGAAGTGACTCCTCAGCTCCAGCCACAAATTCAAGCTCTGTTAGCATCCCATCACCACTAAATCCTCCCCCCGTCCTTCCACAGCAAGGCTTCTGCTTCCTTAAAACCGTAACGATTGAAATAGCAATTTATGATTTCTTAACCATGGAGAGTAAGGCAGGAAAAAAATTCCTCTCATAAAGTCTTGTGCAAGGCAGGTTGAAGAAAACACATCAGCAATAAGAAACGCGGCATGGATTGCCCCAGCCTGCTGAGTGCAGAAGTAATTATTACACACAACAGACACAAAGCTTGAAGCAACCAGGAAAAAAATCTCTTTGCTTCTCCCATGTTTTCTGCTAAACATGGTGAATATGGTCTTTTCTAAAGCCCATTAGATTAAAACGCTGCAATTCTGCACAAACAGGAGATGCAGTTTCTTTGTCTCGGTTTCCAATCTGAGATCCAAATTTCACCTGCAAACACCAACTGCCATCACAGGCAAAATACTCTAGGAAAATATACAAGTGTAGAGGGTACTACTTACTCATACAGGGCTTTGAGTTTGGAAATTGCTTTAATGTTATTTTAAATGTGCCTTTGAAACTGTTCTTAACCAAAGCGGGGAGATGTACGCGCAGGGGGTGCTGGTGCTAGCTACTCCTGAAAGGTAGCTAAGGAAAACAGGCTTTGTTGGCAGGCTTAATTTGGTCTGCAAGAAAAAAAAATTGCCTTTGGAGCACTTTTTGAGGTCCGCTGGCATACAGGAGCGATTTAAGCAGTCCTTACTGTTGGAAGTATTTATTCTGATAATTCTTTAGTCGCTAAATTTGTGGTTTGGGATTAAACGCAGCAATATATTTTTAGGGGCCTGATTAATGGTCACAGGTGGATTTAGCTCCAGCGGTCGAGGTGTTTTCTCTCCCTTGCTGTCAGTTTTGGTTTATTTTAATACTCCGGCCACCGAGCGCGGGCACATCTCTGAACTGAGCAGCCTCTGGGCACTGCGGCAGCCTCCCATGGCAGGGCAGGGGACAGCCCAGCAGGGCAGATGCTCCGCACCAGCAGTCTGGAATCACAGCTCTTCATTTCCCTTCGATAACAAATTTCATAAAGCTTTTTTAGTTTATTTATTGTTTTAATATCACGACTCAGTGACAAAACGTGCGTGTCATGGCAGATTTGGCAGGGGAAAAAAAGAGACATCTTGGTGTCAGGTAAAGCAAAGCCGATGCCTCCCTTGAGTCTCCCTCTCCGGGGTGAATCCCAGGGGACCCCCTCCCGAGCCCCAGCCCTGCCTGGCCGCGGGGCTGCTCACACGGGGAGGCAGGGGGGGGGCGACAAAAAGACCCCCTCTCTCTCCCTCTTCCTCGCACCCCCCCGGCTCGAAGCGAGCAGGACAGGCAGCCCACAGCCCGTTTTCCACGCGGGGCTCGGCAACGCCGGCCCTGCCGCCCAGCCTCCCGCATCCCCGGTCTCCCGCTGCCGGTTCAAAGTTTTGCTGGGGGCACCGCAGCCGCTGGGGGCACGGGGTGGGGGCCGTGACCGCTGCTACCAAAAGGCCAGCTCGGCGCCCCCTCGCCCCTTGCCCCCCCCACACCCCCAATTTGCAGGGGCCGCCCCATCCCCTGCGCCCACCCGGCGCGGCGCCAGCCTCCGCCCGCCCCCGGGATGCAGCGCGGAGAGGGGGCGATGCCCGGGGAGGGTGTGGGGTGGGGGGGAGGCGATACGGGACGACACGGAGACCCCCCCCCTCGTCCTGCCAAGCCCCCTCCCCTCCCTCCATCCCCTCCCCTCGGTACTCAGCTCTTGACTTTGCCGAAGGTGCCGACCCCCAGCGTGTCGCCCAGCACGTAGTGGCCGATCTTCACCCGCCCGTCGTGCTTCTGCTTCTCGGCCATCTTCGCCCCCCGCCGGCGGACCACAATGCACAGGGCTGGCCCGGCACGGCTCGGCTCGGCTCTGCACGGCTCGGCACGGCTCGGCTCGGCACGGCGCAGCGCAACGGGCGTGCGCAGCGGGGAGCGGCGGCGGCAACCCGGGCTGGGTGCGCGGGGGCGGGGATGGGCGCGCCCGGTGCTGATGGATGGGGTGGGATGGGGAGCAGCCTCCCGGGACTGAGGGCGGCCTCAGGGACACCCTCGCCGAGGTGCACCTGCCTGCGGGTTCCCCCCCCGTGCTCGGGGTGGAGCCCGGCGGAGGTGCCGCTGCCCGCCCGGTGCGCCCTGCCCGGGATGCGCCTCCTTCCTGCTGGGGGGGGGTCGCCTGCCTTGGGGTGTCACCTCTTCGAGGGGCTGCTGGTTCGGGTGGTGTTTACTGGGGGGTTTTGTCTGGCTGGGGGTGGCAGCCTCCTGGGGGTGCAGGAACCTAAGGGTGGTGCTGGCCTCGGGATGCATCCTGCTTGCATGAGATGCTACTTAGGGTGAAGCCCTCCTTATAGTGCACCCCGTTTGGGGTGCACCTGTGTGAAAGTGACACTGTCCTCTGAGGGACACCCACCTGAGGGTGGCAGTGTCCTTGGGGTGCACCTCTTTGGGGGTGTCACACCTGCTTGGGTTGCACCCATCTGCCCTCAGGGTATGTCCTCCTTCTGGTGCACCCTCTTTGGGTCGATCCCCCCTTGTGGCATACCTGGCTTGGGGTGACACCCAGCTTGGGGTGCACCTGCTTGAGCCTGACACCCTCCTCGTGGTGACACCTTGCTTGAGATGATACCGGCTAGGGGAATGGTGGCAGGTCCATAGAGCATATCCCCACAGGAGGCATGGCCCAGCGTGTGCCCTGTGAGGCCCGGCTGTAGCTTGGGTTGGGAGATGAGATGGGCGGGTGGAGGGGATCGATGAAAATAATCAATAATGGGCAATTAAATAACATGGGCTGGTGGGGATGAGGGGAAGGGAAAGGAAGGGAAGGGCCGGCTTTGGGTGATGGAGGTGCTGCCTGCTTCTAGGAGCTGCTGGCTGGGCTGTGGGGGCTGCTGAGCGGTTCATGCTTGGCAAAGCAGCTACAGGAGCGTTCCTGCAGGTCACTTGCTGTGTTAGTACAACGGACTGAAACGGATTCACAGGGGAGGAAGCATCCGTACATTAGTCAGTGCAGCCAGCCGAAGCCATCTCCGTATCTTGGCAGTGTTGTCAGCTGCTTCTTGTGAGCTAACAGCTCATCCTAATGATAGCGTTATCCGTTCCTTAGCATTTCAGCCCTGGGACAGCCTAAGGTCTGCTATGGTAATGTTGTAAATTAAATAACAACACAGACACTCTAAGTGGGCTAATTCCTCTTGCTAGAGCTTCTGTCTCATTAGAAGTGTACTTTAGGGGAGGAAAAAAAAAAAAAGCTATCCTGAAGGAAACACCCATTCAGCAATCCCAGCTCTGTTCTGTAATTAAGATTCCCCTTTCACTTATTAAGAGGACAACTGCAAATCCAAAAAGAAAGCCCCTTTCCCCACTGTGCAACAACTGAGCTCAGCAAGCAGCTGGCACAGGTTTGTTTGATATAAAGAAGTGATGGTCTGCCTCCTTCACAGCCCCGTGGCCTCAGCTACATGGTCCTGGGACCCCTGTGAATGCTGTTTTGGGACCCCAACATCACATTAAAAAAAAAAGGCATGCTCTTCCCAAGTAAGCAGCATGGCTGAGCACTGAAATAAATGGATCTCATGTATACGAAGTGTGGTCCTGCCACATTTTGATTCTAACATCTCCAATACCGAACTTCGTTATTCAGCTGCAAGAGGTAGCAGAAGGCAGCCAAACGCAATCCACGTTCTGAAATAATAAAGAGCTATTTGGGAAGATGTATAAACAAAGGATGTGTGATAAAATAATGACCAGACTATGCAGCTGTACTGTCATAAATAATAAAATGACGACTTAATTCAACAAATCCATTCGTGTAAATAAAATAGCAATCTCAGGGTAGAGACAAGAAGGTTGCTGCAGTATAAAACCATATGTAGTGTAATGAAACCATATCTGTTCAATCAGAACAATAACTGTACATCAGGTTGTAAGAGAAGCAGTATTTACAAATAACAATATTACTATCTTATCTGAGGTTTACTATGTCTTGGAAAGCCTATGAAAACCGGTCTTCTTCAGGCAGCTGCAAACACATCCGTCTGTGCAAGTCTTTACCTTGCAAAGTCTCGGCAGCTTTCTTCACTCCATGTACACACGAGCGCATGGGGTTTGTTTGATCTCTGCTTCCAGTCTTGGCAAGCCCCGAGCCTGCCTGAATGAGGCACCACAACAAGTAGGTGAGATCTCGCATGGTATTTTTGTAATGGCTAAATTAATGTGTTTAACAGGAGCTGCTGTAAGTAGGTGTGTTATTTAGCCTTGCTTGTTTCCTAAAAGTTGGTAGCTAAATCTTGGAGCAAACTGATGCATCATGAACGTTGATGTAGCCTATTATTACACACAGACACCAGTAAATAGAAATATTGATTTAATACGATAATACTGAATTAATACCAATGAAGTTTTTAATCTGCAGATACATTTTCTGGGCTTAACACTTCCAGGAGACACCCAGAAAGCCCTTTGCTCAGAGGCAGACGTGTCTGTAGGTGGATGGGCACCTTCCACCCCCACAAGATCTCTGGGAGCAGTTCTGCAAAGATCTCGGTGTGCTGCAGGAAGGCACCACCATGGCTTGGGTTCCTCACCTATGCTTTTCCAGCCACCGTGTGCTAGCAGTTGGCTTGTCTTTTTGGGGGGTTACTAAATGCATCCTGCTGGGGCTTGTTCTGTTCTGTTGCTCGTGCCCCTTGTTACACCCCAGTGCAACCCAACTCACATCTGGCTGTGCCTATGCCTTCCCCAGCTGCATCTGGCCCCGTGGGGATTTCAGCTTGGCACCCTGAACCTCTCAGCCTGTCTGGGGATGCGTTAGGATGCTGCCCTTTCTGGCTCAGGCTGTGTTTTCTGGTTCAATGTGACCAAAAAAAGACTAGGAACGCTGTGCATCTATTTATATGGGAGCTCAGATTCGGGGGCATGCCGTCCAACTCTGGTAAGTGCCCTAAATCTGTGGATTTTCAGTAGGATTTGATTTCCCGGGCTGTTTGGAGGAGATGGTTAATGAGATAATGCAGCAGCGGGTAAACTGTGACATGTGAAATGATTTATTTTGAATGTTTCCGAAACTACATGCATCAGAGGCTTATGGACTCTAGATTTGTAACCAAGCAATTTCCATTTATATTATGTAACTGATGTTATTTATCAAACCCCACACGCTGGCCAAGAGCAGATGTTGAACTGCAGTGCTACAGTGTTGGAAATGAACTTTTTGGAGGGTTAGTTATTTGAAAACAATCTTGTGATTAGTTCATTGTGATGTAAGCATATTCCAAAAATGTAGTGCATATGGGTCCAAAGTCTATTATGTTCTTTTCTGTGTTAAGTGAAAATCTGGACTGTGTGGCAACATACGATGCTCTGCTGGGGATGTGTGCTGAAAACCCTCCCTGAGTCAGGGGAGGCAATGAGTGTGATATTTCTGACATCCTAAATAAAACACTTCAAGCATGCAACATGCTAAACATTTGTTTAATTAGGAGACTGCTGAAAAGAAGCTGCTTGCGCCACCAAAAATCCGATTTTAGTGGCCAAATGTGCGTGTAATGAGATACCTCATCTCACTAGAAGTCAATAATAATCAATTACTGTTGTTTTTTGTATGCTCTGCGATGGTTTATCTGGGCACTTTGGGGTCATTTGTAAGGCAGATGTGTACACTACTCCTTTTTCTGCACTCACAGAATTGATCTTTTAGGCTGTATCTACGAATGTGTAGCACGACATGGATTTACAGTGAGCTTTATGGGGACTTTATTTTGTTTCTGCACAGCCTCGCCCTCCTTTTCTTTACAAATACAGGCAGCCCAGCTCCAAATCCTGGGAGATAACTTCTAGCAGTGCAGAGGGAAAAGCAGTGACCGTGTGAGCTGCTTATAGCATTTTTCTGTGGCTTGCCAAGTATGTTTTCTTTCAGGGCATAATCTGCGAGAGCTGGCAGACCTTCTCTTGGCTTTGCCTAATTAAATCATCTGGGAAAGGGCTTGTTGGTGAGGAGTCTGAAGTGTGTCCTCACTGCTACTTTGCACCCTTCTCTTTGGACCAGTGAGGTTATGCTCCAGCGACTGACTCTGTAAAGCTTCAGGATTTGGTCCTTTGCCTATAAAGTCAATCCAGCCTCTTTTGACCTTGCTATAAAATGCTATTTAAAGATTCACAGCCTTGCAGAATCAGTCCACTATTTCCTTGCCTCTTCTGTATTTTTGTTCTGATTCAGAGGATTGCTGCAAACAGGGTGGAACAACATGTTCTCCACGTCCACAATGGCCAGGACAAGAATAGGGCTAAAATTAAACCACAGACAGATGGTATGAAATGAAGAAATGCTTAAAATGAGGCTTGTTGAAGCATCAGAACCTATTTGTTTGGGACCGTGAAGTGCAGATGTTCCTGCCTGGGGCAGAGGGATGCTGCGAGGTCAGTTCCCGCGCATCGAGTGTTTGATTCGTGTCCCAGCCGGGGCCTTGGGATTTGGGTTCAGCCCCTGTGGGACGCTGGGCAAGCTGTTAAGGGCTACGTGAAATTTAGGGCTGAAGTCCCCAAAGTGGGAGAGGTGAGCTGAAGTTGAAAAATCATGATCCAGACCTCTGACTCTGCTGCTGCCAAGCCCTGATGTTTAGGTGGCTTTTTTTATTATTATTATTTTTTAATTTATTTTTTACTATCAAGCTCCCCAGATGGGAATCTGCCAAAAAAAAAAAAAAAAAGCCAAACCTCTGTTTTTTAACCCAAACAGCTCTGTTTTTACCAGCACTGAGCTGTGGAGTTACCTAGCCCAGAATAACCCAAGCTGGGACCCTCCCTTGTGCCTAGTACCTGGGTGCCCAGAGAGCACCTTTAGCACCTTGCAGTACCTGCGGCTTGCGAGAAAGCTTTACTTGGGGGAAATGAGTTCTGGTTCCCTTTACCAGTTGTGGCTACGTATAATCTTCCATCACCAATTTTAAAATAAATCTAGATCCTTTTTTTTAGTTGAATCTCGCAGTCTTTGTGCTTGTTCACTATCCTCACAACTTATTCTTTTTCCTAGCCAGCATCTGAGAGGGTATTTTAGGCTGGAAACTCTCCGACGTGTTCTGAAAATGTATGTAAGTATTGCAGGATGTGATGCATCGTGGCAGGATGCTGGTGTGGAGGGTTGGCTGTCCTTTCGAGAGGTTTGTCCCTGCTGTTGTCTGGGCTTGATTTGAGCTCTCCTGGCCCTATCATAGCACATAGTGCTGCTTGTGTGTGTGTTTAACGCGCGGGTTGTTCCACGTGAAACACCTCTCTCTGGGGCTGGCACACTCGGAGGATCACTCTCGCCCTCTCTCACCTCGGTGGCAAACTGAGAAAGGTTTCCTTCAGTCAGCTGGGGGAGAAGGGGAGGATTTATGAATTGGAGAAATGCATTCCTGGTGTGGAATAGGCACATTCTGCACCCCCACCCCCCCGGCTCAATAAAAGCACCATTTGTGTGGCAAATAGCCAAGGGTTTTATGAATACAGCTCTTACTTTCTCCAGCTGCTAGAAACCTTTCTCGAATATGAATTAAAATAAAAGCCATGCTAGACACTTCTAGCACTCATAATTCTGCTATTTTTGGGCTGCGGTGTGGAGTTCTTGCATCAGAAATCTCGGTTTGAGAGGCTTCTTTCAAATATGATTAAACAGAAGGAAACCTGAGAGATGGATGACTTCAATCTCACACACGACAAGGATCATCAGGACCTTGATGCGATTGCATCCCCAGATCTGATGTTTCCCTAGCTATTGTGGCTGAAATCCCATCCCTGATATCTTTATATAGACTTACCCTTCCTTCAGGAAACCTTTGGGGTGTGTTCTTGAGAAATTGGTACGTGCTGGGTTAGGTGTTTTTAATAAATCAGCTACACAGGAGAAGACGAGATAAGGACCGCCATCCATGCACGGGAATCTCCTGGAGGTTTTAGGGAAGCATTTTTCGTTACATCATGGGAACGAGCTTTGGTAAGAGAAAGGGGAAACCATGGTAACGGCAGTGAGCTGTGAGTTTGCGTGTCGGGGAGAGCCGCGTCTGGGCGACTTGTCACGCAGGCAGGCGTGGGACAGGGACAGGCGCTCACTCCGGTGCGCACGCACCGCGCGGGGGAGGAAGCAGCGTCTTCTGGAGGAAGGATTTGGACAGTTTACAGTCAGGGATTTTGTGCAAATATCAGCCCTGTGCTTACCTGTGTGCAGGTACTTCCCTGCTGAGTGGGGCTTTTGCCTCGCTTGAAGTCCCTCAGGAGGGTTGGTACCACCTGGGCAGCAGCTGCAGAGGAGCTTGAGGCATCCCTTCCCTGCAGTGTCTGCAATCCAGCTGCCCCTCTTGCTATAACATATTCAGGCCAGAGCCTGAATTATGCTGCTTTTTTTTTCTTATTATTGTCTTATTTCAGTGGCTGGACCCTCCCAGCTGTTCTGTGTGCCCGTACTCCTGCAATGCAGGCAGCCAGCAGTGAGAGGAAAAAATCTGGACAAATGTAAATCTCACCTGCTAAGATTTTGAAGGTGAATCGTGAAAATGTGCCGGAGGGGGGATCTAGTTATATATAGGCTGTGGTGTCATTAAGATGGAGTGGATGCGAGTTACAGGCATTCATTAAACAATCGTTTATTCCTAGACCTGTGCATGGCAGGGAGAGGTGAAACAGAGCAAATCCTTCCTTATAAATTTGTGTGACATGGCAACGTGATGGCTCAATCTATTTGCAGGAGCTGTAGGGATTTTTCACTTCAGTTGCATCAGTCTGAATCCCAGGCAGATCCGAAATAAACAAAAGAGCTTCTGGAGACCACAAACTGTCTGAAGGGCCCTTTTACCTTTGCTTTTGGTCTACAGTCAGAAATTTGGATTATTGCTGGCTGGTAGGAAAGAGTGGGAATTCCCCTCATGATCTCAATTGTGTGCATCAGTCCCTTTCTGTCGGGGTCATCTTCTGGGATGAAAAGTTCAGTGTCTGCAATGGTTGTGCTGAGGCTTCCCCAGAACTGATGCTCGGAGGTAATTACGTGACGCTTTGGCACTTTTTTTGTTGTCTGTGAGTTGGAAACTTGTCTGAGGCTCCAGCAGCACTGCTCATGTAGGTCACCAAGCTTAACGAGGCAGCAATGGGAAATGTGTGTGAACTGCTGCACTCGTTTGTAGAAGGGACTTAATTATGTAGAAAGTTTGATGGGAAATAATTGCTAAAGGCTTTGGTACATGAACAAGTTGCCATTGTCAAAGAAGTTCTCAGCCACCAGCTGCTCCATGGGAGCTTCGCGTGCCCAGGCTTACCCTGGTGTAGATGTGGAGCAAGCTGCCGTGAATTTTCTTGCTTTCATACAAGTATAAGGCATTTTACGTGGGCACTAACTAGAGATCACCCCAAATGGGGTAACGTTTTACACCAGAACAACATGACTGTGTGTCACAACCCTTGAAGCATGTTGTGGGCATGTAAGCTCTCCCACTTACAGCACTCGTACGTCTTGTTTCTCTTCAACCTGCGTGCCTTACTACCATGTAAAAAACCTTAATGAATTAAGGCCTCACCGAAGGGGCATTACTCACATTTTACTGATCAGAAGATAAAACACCAAATGACACTTAATAAGGGGTGTTTTCCCTGATTCCCAGGCTTCTGAGTTAACCTCTAGACAGTACTTTCTTTAATAACTCAGCAGCATATTGTGAAAATAAACCTAAATCTGGCTGTCCATGTTAAAAACAAACAAAGCAAAACCTCTTTCATAAGAAATAACAATCTTTCAGCTATATTTTGTGTCTTAGAAACAACCCCGTAACACACTAATCATGAGTACTGGATATATGCAGCAATATTACTGTATAGCTAGGAATATCATCTTTTGCTTAGGGTATATTGTCTGCGAGTGCATCAATATAACTTTCCACTCTGCTTGATACGACTGCTTTTATAAGCCAGGATATCATTTTACTAGCGTGCTATCGCAAGCTTGTGCAATAGTATGATTTTTCAGTTTGTTCCAAAGCATACTGAAAGCACTCTTTTTTCCCCATATGCTTCAGTGTATGTTGTATTGGAAATGTGCTGATTAATTTGAGAAATAGTATATTATAATGATCCTGAAAACATTTTCTGACCAATTCACATGATAGAGAACTTCATCCTACGGTAGCATTTTTGTTCCATGTGTTGTCTAAATGAAAGCAACTCTCACAGCTGGCCTTCCCATCAGTTTTTCCCCTGCTGCCTAGAGATTAGATCTTCTAATCTGTTTTTATCGTTTCTGAGAATCAGCCATGCTGTTTTAGACCCCTCTGCCCTGCCAGCACTGTGGAGCGAGCACTTCCAGTTTCAGGGTGCCCTCTCAGCTGCAGGCCATGGGATGGCCTGGCCGTGGGAGCCGTGCTCGCATCCTCCCCAGAAATCTTCAGAGACCTGTTCCGAGATGAGAACGTGAGGCTTTCACAGCCCGCTTCAGCAGAAATTAAGATGTCTTTGCCAAGTTTGCTGGGCTGGGAGGAAAAATCTAGGATATGCAGATGGAGCTGGAATCTCATGAACTTCCCTGAAGAGCCCCAACACCGCCACGTGTCACTGTGCGGCCTGGCGATGGATGTGGCAAAGCTGCAGCAGCAACGAAATGGGGTCTCAAAAGTCCCCGATTGTCATAGCTGGCCTGCGCTGGGGTGTCTGACAAGTGGGAAACGGCTGATGATTTTGGGTTGTGTAAGTCAGTGTGTGGAAACGGAGTCCCGCTACGTTTCACGGCCATCTGAGTCGCACATGTTCGGTGAAGGCGCTTGTGATTTGGCTGTTATCTCTGTATGAGGGAGAAGTGGGAGATAAATCTGAAGGTTTTTCCAGACAAAAGGAACTTATCAAGTAATACTGAAACAGGCGGCTCGGAGCCAAGTTGGGATTTGGCCCTTGTTTTGAGCTGAGTAGATAGAAACGGTGGCCAAGGATCAGCTGGAAAACCATTTAACCTTTTTGAGATTGAACAGCAGCTTTTGCTGAGAAAGTCTCAGTTGAAATGCAAGCATGAGAAAAATTGAGAGCAGTGATTTGTACAGTGATTGACAGCATGTCATGTAGGACAACGTACTAGCTCACCTCCTGAAGGTTATACCATGTATGATCATGTATTCTGATGAGGTGGGGCAATAAAATATAAGAGGTAATAGAGGAAAAATGCTGCTTCTGATTCTTTTCACCTCTTCTGATGTGACTTTCCCTTACCCTGCACATCTCAAACTCTGTTTCAGGCCCAAGCTTTGCTAGCAGTGAAGTTAGAGAGATTAGCTCAATAAAATTCATGCATTCTAATACTGGTGACCTCTTTATTTGCTGAATTCCTCCCTGTTGTATTGTGGTTCTCTGACCTCCAGCTCATGTTTGCTGTTCCTTCATTTGACCATACTTTTTGTGAGCCCTTATTCTTTTTCTCTCTAGAATGCCTAAGTTGATTTTTATTTTTTTTTAATTTTTTTTTTTAATAACTTGGCTCCCTTCTTCTCTGATCCCAAGGAGCAAGGAGAAAGTAATTTAAGACTTGGAGAAAGCTTCTAGTCAGTTGGGCCACCGCATTTTCCTCATCTTATTATTGTGTGTAAAGGCATGAGAAGAAGATAGCTTCGTTGCTGATCTAGGATATCTTTGTGGGATATTTCACTGTATATCTATGATGACTTTTAGATTAATTGAAGAGTAGTATTCATTTCAATTGTGTTCTCCCTGTAAGTGATGGGTGCTGCTTTTCCTCATTTCTAAAGCGACCTGAGCTGTATAGATGAGAAACACTAGATAGGATCAGGGTATTATTGTCTAATGGATACTTTAGCCATTCAAGGCATGCTGAAGCTATTGTAAAAAATGATTCCTCTCCAGTGGCTCAAGTGAGCTGGTTTTGCTGTACTGTGCCTAAAGGAAAGAAATAAAAATCAGATCCATCTCATGCTTACCTGTGCAGTGAAATGACTCTGGATGGCCAGATTTTTATACTACACATGTATTACATTTTTCTTGTCTTGCAGAGCAGCTGTGGTACCCGGGTAGGCTTCAAATTTCACCTCTGGTCCACAGTGACCAGCACTTTACATACGGTCATGATGCAGGATGCTCTTGGATCTCGATGTAAAGTACAGGAAAATTTTACTCTTAAGGCAGTCCTGGTGCTTGTTGGCCCCTAGTGAAGAGAGTGTTTTGTGGTGCTCTTGGCTGGAAGGAGTTCTGAGACCTTGCTGTTTATCCTCCATTTGGAGTCCAATGCTAGCTTTCCTGTTTTTACAAAGGATAAAGTTGTTGATTGTAAGTTTGCTACAGGATTGTTACGAGATTGCTGAGAAAAATTCCACAAGAACTAATTTCCAGCAAAAACCTCAAATCCAATTCTACTCCAGCTGTGCTGCAGAGGTCTTTAGTCTGCCTTCTTTATCTTCAGCACTGAGCAGTATCTGTTAGGACAGCCTTCCAGAACAAAACCATACCAAAACAGAGCACATTGCTTAAACCGTTTCTAATGGCAAAAGTGAGACTCATTGCTTATGCATGATAGGAAGGCATTACAGAATTAAAGATATGCAAACCTGTGGGACAGGTAGTTATAATTGTTTGATATTTTCGAGTTATTTTTAACTGATGTATCATCTGATGCTCATCCCTCTTCATAAAATGCAGAGTAGCTCAAAGAATAGAGCTCCTGAAGTCTTTGTTCAGGCAGCATTTTATCAATGTTTGGAGATCAGCAAGAACTAACAAAACCTTAAGGATCTCACTTAAAGAAATTGGAGATGAAAACATCTGTTAGGTTGCCTTTTCTACCCTGTAGGGAGTGTATACGCTTCTTAGAACAGGGCTTGTCTTTGCACAGCACCTAGCACAGTGGGGTTTAGAGCCGTTGCTTGGGATCCATAAGCCCTACGCACAAAAGTTGGTTAATGAGAGCACAAACATTTTTCTCTTTAATGAAATGCTACTATTATTTCAAATACTTTGTTAATATTCCTTAATTATTCTCTCCTTGTGATCATCTCCCTCTGCGTTTTCAATTATCAGTGTTTTAAATGAAGGACTTTTGAAGTATGAAAGATTAGATAAGGAAACGTTCAACATCAAGAAGCTTTTTGCTCAGAGGGGCTTTGAACAGGACTGTTGTATTGATTTGTTAAACCAGAGCCTGTGTTTTATCAGCAACACATAAATCAAATGGCATGGTGCACAACAAATGTACTTACAGTTTCCAATAGGCAAAGAGACCCTGTTGTCTGAAGTGCTTCTGCTTGATGGTTGACATAAGAGAATGAAGAGTATTTTTTGTTGTTGTGTTGTTCTCTCTTTTTTTTTTTAATGGAGAATGATGGAGTAGGTCTATGAGAAAAAAGATTGAGCTCATTTCAAATCCAAGGGAAGCTGTTTTGCTCCTGATTCATGAACTGCCGTGTGTTACAGACCGATCCAGCCTGGCTCTGACAAAACCCATGCCCTGAGCCCTTTTAAAAACTGTGGCACCTCCGGGCAGGGTCATGCACACAGGACCCGGAGGGAGAGTGAGAATGCAGCTCCAGGAGCAGGGTAGCCCATTGCGTTGCTGTATAGCAGCGGCAGCCAAGTGTTTTTCTCGGGGGAAACTAAGGATTGTGAGCCGTGATGTTCCATCCTACCTGAGAGATTTAATTTTGTCATAAAACAACACCTAATCAATTTAAGCCAAGCTTTACTATCACAGGTCTAAACCAAAATAAAGTCCCACTACCTTTTTGTACAGGTTTACCTTCTGTTAAACGCTGGCTGTTGTGTCAAGCGCAGGATGCCCTGCTGCTGATGCATTGGGTGATGTTGGGCAATGTCAATGTCCAGCTATGCATTTTAGACCTCCTTTTAACTTCTCTCTGTCCTGTAGAATACAAGTGTTGATGCAGGGGAGGAAAGAATGTAAATTGGGCTACTTGCGGTGTGCTGAAGAAACCAAGCAGAGTGTAAATAACATCTTTGATGAAACTTTAAGCTTCATATTGCTCAGGAAGCCCAACATAAATGTACGTCCTCCAGGTGGGAGGATGTGGCAGCCCCCTGCCTTGCATCCTGCTGGCTCTTTGTCCGTGTAGCGTGCTCTCCAGCTCCTCCTCCAAGCCTCAGGCTGGGGGTAAATGCAGCAATTTCACAGGCATCACCACCCAGTGGGTCTTAAACACGCAGCAGGGATGGGCCTGGCCTGACTGAGATCAGTTGTACCCACATTAAAGTCAATTAACTTTGAATGGGTAGGAATGAGAGCAAAATTTAGCCCGTCTTGTCTTCTCTGTGAAATATTTCGTGTTGGCTGAGATGAAGTCTCACCTCTCTCCTCCAGGCAGAGGCTGCTGTGTGCGAGAAAGCCAGGACTTACACAGAGCCATTAGCACAAGGGAAAGAGCTTTGATCTCTAAATTGCACCATTTGAAATTGCAGATGAAAAAAAAAATAATAATAATTAAAAAAGGAATTAATAAACCAGCAGCAAGCCTGCGAGTGAATCACTGCAGCTTCTCCCAGAGCAGCCTGGGTGCTGAGATGGGAGCAGGGCTCGGTGGGAGCCAGGCGTTGCCCCGAGGGAACTGAGCTGTGACCATCCCTCCAGCCTCATTGCACCAGAGTGGGTGCGTGCCATTTTGGGGGACAGGCAGGGGAAAGCAGGGTTACCTGCTGAGGGGGTGCAGCCCAGGCAGATGGCTCACTTTGCACCGTAACGCTGCTCTGCGGCTGCCAGACCAGACCTGACTTGCACCCTGCCAGCTCCGAGCAGGAGTGGAGCAGCCGGAGCCCGGTGAGCAGACGTGCCCCGAGGATATGTCTGCCTTGTGGCGTGGAGGTGAGACCTGGGCTCGGTGAGACAGGCTGGGATCTTGGCCACTGGGGTTGTGATGTACCTGGAATATGTGGTACTGGGATCCAGTTCTGGGATGGGGTAAAGAGGAGGAAGAAGGAGGATTCCAGCCTCACAGAGTCTTGTGATGCTTTTGGGGACTGAGGGCTTTATGGGCTGGCATATCCTGTGCTCACCCCATGGAGATCATGCAGGAAAGTCACGGCCAGCAGCACAGTGCTGGAGTTAGGGTAAAATACCTGCCTGTCCTCCTTAGGATGCACAGATCTCAGGGGCTGACTCAGCATTGTCACCCTGCACCCTGGCACTGGGACAAGCCCTGGCACTTAGGCTAAATGGTCCCTCACCTGGAGACCAAAACCATCTTTGAGGGGTGCAGCAAGAGGTACCTCTTCAAACCCATGAAGAATTCTTTTTTGTTTGAGTTCACCACGCTGGCTTGTGGAAATCTGTCCAAAGTTTCCCTCAAAATCAGAACAGCCCTGCACAGGACCCATGCCACCCACTGAAGAGGTGGCTGTATCCCACTTTGGTTCACTTTACAGTCAAATGAAGAGAAATAGGCACTTCCCATCCTGGGACAGCCTTCTCTTATACATCTGGTAAATTCTTTCCCTGAAGTGCCAGTCTTTGCACTAGTTGGAAACAGGTTTTAGATGGCTCCAACAGATGTTTTCCTCTGAAGGGACCCCACCTCCTTATGTTTGGTTATTCCTGAAATTCTACGTTAGAGAGAAAAAAAAAAAAGAAAAAAAAAAAAAAAGAAGGAACAGTCGAAGAAGCTTTGTCAATCAAAAATCACAGACGAAGGTCTTTTCCAACCTAATTGATTCCATTCCTATTTAGTGATGGGACTCAGTAGGTCAGACTGATTGTTGGACTTGATGATCTTGAAGGCCTTTTCCAACCTAAATGATTCCATGATTTCCACTGAGATTTTGGGAAACAGCCTGGTGTGAGCAAGCAGCTTAAAGCCTGAAGGGTGGCAGCAGCTCTTGGAAGAGGAGCAGAGCAGACCCCAGCAGCTCCTGGCACCTGCGAGGGCTCCTCCAGTCTCAGCTCTGAGCACTAGATGGCATCCAGAGTGAGGAGCTGGGGCTCCTGGGCTATGAAATGACAACTGCAGCTGGGTCCAAAAATACTGATGACAGCTGGATACGGGGGAAAAAAGAGGGGAGGGGAGGTGGAGTTTTTCCACTTGTGCTACCATCCCTCAGAGGTTTTTCTCTGCTGAGCTGAGCAGCGTGCCGTGGAGCAGGAAGCTATGGCGAGGGGATGGAGGGGGAAGGCACTGTGCCCAAGTCAAGGTGTGTTGAATCCCCAGGGGCTGTTTGCTCACATCCTTTTTTGCCAGGGGATGCTGCCAGCCTCAGCAGTGCTCGAGCATGCTGTGTGCATTGCTGTCTCTTCATCTGCTGGCCCTTGGTGTCCCCTGAGGTGTGTGGTCTGGGGATAGCTGCAGGTGACTGGAAATGCTGCTGGTAGACATCCCCTAATGAGGGAATTAACTTTTACTTCACCTGGTATAATAAATAAGCCAAACTGTCCCTAGGCCATTACTGAGCTTTGGGAAAAAGCAGAGACACCACAAGAGGTGGCTCTCGGCCAGGTGGCAGTTCCTCCTCTTTGCCTTGGAAATGTCTTTTTGGTGGTGTGGGTGAGCAGGGGGAGCGTTTAGCATCCCCCCAGTCTCATCCCACTCCTCTGTGTGCTTCAGGGAGTGCTCAGCTGCTACTCCGGGCAGGATTACTCCCCAGTTTGGGGAGTAAATGTCTGCAGGAGCCAGACGGGAGAGCAGATGAGTAAGTGGCCGTGGGCAGCCACAGGCAGGAGCACGGCGCTCCCTCCCCGCCTTGCCTGTGTATGACCTTGAGTTTAACAACTGAATGAGTGCTGTGCAATTGCCAGCATCATTTATGTGCTCAGGATCACCCTGTCTCTAGCCAGGATGCCCCAGGTCCCCGTGTATGCTGGAGGTGGCTTGAACAATGTTAGGTTTTTCTGGTCACTTCACTGCCTGGAGGTCCTGCACCAACCTCATCACTTTGGGTCTCATCACTACCCAAAACACATTCTCCCTCTAAAACACCTTTGTGCCCTTACATTTTTTATTTTGTCTGTTTGTTTATTTATTTTCCTTTTTTTCCTGGTGTGAATACAGCTCCAGGAATGCAGGAGAGCTTTACTGAGGTTCGCTTGGAGTTCAAATAGTTTTCTTCCCCAAAGTATATGTACCTACAAGAAACAGCTTCAGCCCGAGCACTGGGTAACGCTGAGTTACTACAGGCTCCTGTTTGTGTGCCTGTTCCTTTTACCTACAATTATGGGGAAATTGCCATCATGTAAGCAGCAGGCTGTATGAATAGCTTTATTATTTATTATTATTAGGCCTAGATGTGTGTTTTTCTTTAGATTGTATCAGCACAAGAAGTCACAATAATAATAGCTTTTTGGCTGCCGGTGGACTAGCCAAGTTTCATTTCTACGGACTATGAAACTTTTGAAGCAAGGTGCTGTTTATTGCTTTCTTTGTAAAATCGGAGGTGTTAAACAGGCAGAGAGGTCTCTGCTTTCTCCAGGCTGAGTTTCTGCAAGGGCGGTCATGTTGTACTCATCCTCCCCAGCTGGCATCAGCAAAAGGGTCTCTTGTTACAGCCTGGTGCCAAGCTATTTTAAGAAGCAGGATTCCCCTTTTAGGGAATTTTTCATCATATCAGTTTAACTACTGTGGTCATTGTGCATTTTTTTGTTTGTTTGTTTCATTCTGTTCTACCTCCTGCCTTCAAGTGGGATGTGAAAGCAACAGTGTCTAAATTTGTGATATCTTGGTGCTATCTGAGTGTGGGAAACATGACCAGGGATGGATCAAAAAATAGGAAAAGATCGTGTCTTCTCCCCACAGTCCATTATCAGGAGCAGCGGGGGTTGTCTTCTTTCGCTTTTGGATCCCTCTTGTTTCGAAACAATCTCAGGGTTTTGAAAGAGGATTTTGACATTTACTGTTTGGTGTTGGCAGGACTGGATAAAGGAGATAAAGTGGCCTGTGACAAAGCACGCAAGCTATTTGTGATCTATTGTGCAACAACTGTCAGTGAATCTGTCTTTGTGTGTTTAAAGTGTATTTCTTGACATTTACTAGCAATTTTAAAGGGATTTACTCTTTGCGATTTCATAATCCCTGGTTCAGAGCAAACCTGCAGATTTTGAAAATCAGAGGAGACCATTAACGCCATAGTCTCTGGATAGCTCAAGCCCCCTAACTTCATCCTCTTCTGTACTGAGCCCAATACTTTTTGTCCAGCCACTGCATATCTTCCAGAAAGGCATTCAGGCATGGCATGAAAGTGGAGAGATCAACCACTAACCCAACAGTTTGTTCCAAGATGTGATCATTATCAGTATTTAAAATAAAATAGGTAATTTACTCCTCATTTTTCTTCATGTGCCTTTGGCTAGAAGATGACTTATGCCCAAACAAACTTATAAAAGCAAATATTTATTTAGCTCTTTCAAAATAAAGCAAAGAAGAGGGTAGATATATTATAGTGAATCTGTGTGGCTTTCAAGAGAAAACAGAGCAGCATCCTTCTAGTGGTTTGATGCTGTGGTCTGCACGCCTTTGTAAAATCATTTGAGCTGTATTAAAGACAGTATCATATCCTGAACATCATTTCTTTCAGTGGCTTTTCTTCTTTGTATGTGTTTCTTCAGTCTTTTGAAATCCAATGTCCCGAGAAAAATTAAACTGGTACAGAAAAGTAAAGTAGGAGGGAAGGGTTGTGCACTTGGGGGAAAAAAAAGGCATTTAACTGCGTTCATGGAAATGTGTGACAAATGAAAGCAGGCCGCAGGCCCGGCTTGACCCTTTCTGGCTATTAGGCTACATTGCAGGATAATTTGGGAAAATATTGTAGACAGACAGAGGGCGTGAACCAAGTGGTTCATCCTAAGTCAGTAACATGAGGGCTGTAGTAGTTTTGTAACGTCCTGCTAACCCAACAGCGGATCCCACCACTCCTCGAATTTTGGACCAGGCTCTTATCCTAGTATCGAACAGCCCCTGCAAGAGTATTCAGAAGACAAATGGGGAAGAAAATCCTTTTCAGAGCTATAAAACAATCTTCTGTTGCAAGGAGCTTTTTGGCAAGGCTTTCAAAGAAAACAGTGCTGAGATCCCCTCGATGAATAGGAACATTAATATATTAGGTATGCATTATGTAAATCCACACTTCAGTGGAGTGCTAGATAAGATAAATGGGAGCAAAGAGCAGGCTTTGAAGGTTGCTGGTAAGGTGTTTTTTTTTTTTTTTGTGTGCTGTGCCCCTCAAAGTCTTGGTGCAGGGCTCGCAGCCCAGGGGGATGGCGTTCCTCTGGTGCACATGGAGGAAACCTCCTGGGTATTGCATGGCACAGACAGATCAAGACCAGGATAGCCAGGGCTAGAGCAAACCAAACTTGTGTGCTGAAGCAAATATTTGGGGAGGGTCCAGCTTGGCCCCTTGCAAACACATTTAAATACTTCAGCCTTGGTGACAATGAATTATCGAGATGGAGACTTGCGAGCAGATAAGCCTGGGGACTCATGCATTGTATACAAATGCCCGGCCTGACTCTCATGTCTCACATGGGGCAGCAGCAAGAAGGATGAAGGAGCTTTTCCTGGTGCATCTCCATCTTCGTACCAGATGTTGGGAGGACATGAGCCCACTCTGCCTCGGCCCCAGTCCACACACCTGCCTGGCCGCGTGCTCAGGAGCTCGACGCTTGCTTTGAAGGCGATGCCAGAAGCTATCGGGTGGCCTGTAAAACAGTTTGGTCTAGACATGGAGAAAAATACATATATTTTTTCTCTTTTTGGTTGGATGCTGAGCGCTTTCAAACAGGTTATTTAGATAGTTTGCGACCCAAAATCAGTCCAGGCTGAAAAAATGTAGATGTGCCTGTTTACATTATAAACCACGAATGTTTGCATCCCGCAACAACCATCTGGGAAGTGTCCAGACGAGACGTTACTGATGTGTTAACTGCTGCGAGCTAACCGGTAATCGGTTCGGGGCTAAAATCTCGAGTGTGGACCTTTCCTACGAGACTGCTCTTTCCAACGGGGCTTTCATTTAGATCCTGACCTTGCAGCGTAATTAAAACATGCCACATTCTTGACTTTCAAACAAACTTCTGGGAGCCGGCCAGCGCGGAGCACAGAGCCGGGTTTTAGCGGGTCTGGAGCAGCGCGGCCATGCGCCACCTCTTTCATTAACAGTTGTTGACTGTGAAAATGCCTTCCCTGGCAGAAATTGCACATAAGGGCGAATTATACAGGCAGCCCTTTAAGGCTCTGCTAATAAACACATGAAAGGATTCGAGGGAAATATATGAAAATACTGCTACACTGAAATCCCTTTTAATGCCACCAGTTGGGGAGGGCGCGCGTTATGCAGGACGGGGGGTTCTGATAATTAACGTGCCCTTTCCGTCATTAAGCTCTGCTTTGATTTCCCAGCCCAGGTTCGTTCTGGTGCCTCCCCAGGGCTGTGGGACCGGGGCTGAGGGATGCTGCTGGGCCAGCAGAGGCAGGTACAAGGCAGCAGGGGGTGCTGTCAGCCTCCTTTTTGGGGACAAGGAGCCCACGCTGCTTTCGCAGGAGCTGTGCGCCCTGCCTGCGCCCAGGGGCCCCTGTCCCAAACCGGGCTCCTTTGGCTTCACGACACCTTCAGGTGAAATAACGAGGTGCTCTTTCCTACATTGTGTGCCTTTTGGTCTCTCGGATGACTTTTTGAGGCTGTTTTTCTTCCTAATCTTGTCGCTTGATTTTTTTTTTATTTTTTTCTCTTTAATAATGCGAAGCAGAATCCTGTAACCAGAGCACTTCAGGAGGCAGCAAGATTTAGGGGAACTAAATTAAATTAAGGAGGAACACCAGGATTGTGAAACTTGGCAGGGGGACAAAAGCTGGTTTCAAAACAGGCCGGACTTCAGGGCTGTTGGCAAATCGAATGCATCTGACCCCCGGGTGATTTGGGATGCCAGGAATGGGTCCCTGACCCAGCTTCCTACCCCGTGGGTCACTGAGGCACGTGCTTGAGGGCTGACCCCCCTGGCCTGAATAAATCTGGATGCCTGATTTCATGAAGGGCAGAAAATACTGCTTGGGCTGGCCTTGGCAGGCCACCCCTGCGCCCCCTCCCCACTGCTCACAGCCCCTCTCCTGGCTTGGGGAGGAATGGGGCTGAGAATAGGTCTGAGCAGGGCAGCAGTGGTTCACCTTGGGGCTTTCCAGAAGGTCACTGCTGTTCAGGCCTTGTGCCTCCGGATCAGGCCACCTGATGCTCACCACCTATTTCCTGATTTCCCCATCTGGTAGGGAACGATCTGAGATAACGGATGGATAACCGTCTGCAAACCGATTTCTTATTTTAGGTTTCCCATAGATGTGGTCATGAATGCTTCTGAATAATACAACAGGCAGCGCCTGCCCCTTCCTACTGCGTGTCCCCTCCGTAGAAGAGCTGCCAAAAATTGTCCCTGCGATGGAAAAGGCATTGGGGCTCCTACACAAAACCCCGCTGTATGTCTGAGGGGGCAGCGGTTTTGGCACTGGGCTATGCATCACTAAACGTGCAACCATACACACTTTAAACTTCCACCTGCTCTGTGGCCTTGTTTTGCCCCCAGCACATCAGGCAAAGCAGGAGGGATCCCCCAAACCTACAAGAGGGACAGTAGGGCTGGATGGGGCTGCCACTGCAGTGGTAATGCCAGACTAATGAAACACGTTGTAGGGGCTGACAAAGCACTCCCAACCCAATTAATAGTGATTTTACATTAAATAATGGGAGCGAGGGGGATGAAATACACTCGTAAGCCTTGGAGCAGTAACTGCCTCCCTTCCCTTCTTTCTCCCCCCAAAAATACCCTGGGCACCAGGTGGAAACCGCATCTGTCTGTAGGGTGCTCTGCCCCTGGCCCAGATCCTACTGCCCCCCCCGGCCATGTTCTCCTATAGAAGAAAAAGTGAAAACAGGAACTTTTAAACTTTTTTTCTTTCTTTTTGACAGAAGTGAGACCCTTTGACCTGAATCATGATGATTGGCAATGCTGAATGTGGAAGAGATGCTTTCAGTTTTAAGTTATTGTTGTGGAACGAGCAGATTTCCATGGGGGGGGGTTGGAGCCATGTCCTGCAGATACATGGGGTACAAGCAACCCATTGCTGCCTCTTCTGCTTCAGTGGTGGTTTTAAAGGAGCTTATTCTCATAAAATGACCAGACTGGATGAATAAAACACAATTCCTGTTTCAATATTGTTGGGTTCTGAAATACTGCAGTTAAGGTGCAGATCTGGGCAAGAACAAATTTTACTGCAAATGCTTTATCTTCTGATACATTATCAGAATGATTCTTCTTTGTTCACTAGGGCCTGGTCCAGCTCAGACTGGAAGATGGTGAAAATCGTGGGAGATCTCTAAAAAAGTGGAGTAAAATTCACCAATAACATAAAAGCAGTTGGTTTGGTTAATCTCTATCAAGAAGAAGTGCAGCCCATGGCAGGAATTTACAGTAGGACTGAGAAGAAAAGCTGAGCCCTAAAAGGGTAGCTGGTGCATCATGCATTCAATAATTGCATTTATGAATAAACAATTAAATATTACCAATGAATCTCTTGCATATTATTGACCAAGGCACAGAAGCTGCCTTTTGGCACCGATGGCTTGCTCAGTTCACGCTTGACAATGGGGGATTGTAGTGGCTGTTCCCTTAAGAAATTGTCCAAGATTGGGACTTTTTTGTGCGCCATTGCTTGCATCAATTAACAGCACAATCTTTTTGTTATGAAAATGCAAACATTAGTGGCCTGAGGGGCCTTGTAAATGCAAATATAAAACTTTAATTTCAGTAACCCTCACTTTCCCTTTAAGTAAAAGAAAGGCCTTTTTTTTTTTCCTCATTTGTTGTTACAATGACAGGTCTTTTTTATTTTAATTTACTTTATTTTACTTTATTTATTTTATTTTATTTTATTTTATTTTATTTTATTTTATTTTATTTTATTTATTTTATTTATTTTATTTTTCTCACTTTAAACACAAAATTGAATTGAACCCAAGGAGTTTCCATGGGGATCACTGTCAATCAGCAGGTTTGGATGCACGCTCAGGGCAGCTGGAGCCGGCTGCTGAAAGCCTCGGGCTCCTTGGGGCGGGTCGGTGCCAGGCCCTGGGGAGGGAGCTGGGCTGGGCAGCAGGGCTGGCCCTGGGTGGGTGACAATTCCCATGTGAGGATTCTTTCCACTCGCTCCAGGCAGCCGGCGAGCCTAAATTTGGTACCTGCGGTCAGGGGAAGGAGAGAGAGACCTTGAGACGTGTCCTCGAGTCGCAGGGTGGCCCCAGCTGGGTGACCGTCACCACCGGGAATGGTTTTGGGTCAAAAACTGATGGTTTTGCCCTCCTCACCATGAGATGTGAGGCAAAAGAGAGCTGTCTCCTCAAAAGCAAGGTGGGAGATGGCACCCGAGTCCATGCCGTTGAGGCGCGATGAAAGAATTGGCGAAAAACCCAAGGTCTGTTTTCCCTTTTCTTTTTACACCGCACATATACAAGTAAAATATTAAAACAGCTACTTCGCTTTCTTCCTCCCAGGCTGGCCCAAATGTGCCCAGGTATGTGTCTAAACAGATTCCTGGAAAACCTGCCCCCGCCGAGGCGCGGGCTCTCGCCTCGGCTGCAGTCTGCAGCTCCGCTGGCGGTGGTTCTCCAGCGCGGACGGGAGCCCGAGGTCAGCTACAAGGCAAAAGCAGAAAAAATAGCGGTCAGATGCTGTCCCGAGCAGCATCCCTTGGTACCCACAGGCTCTGCCCGCTCCCCCGGCCTCCCTGCTCGGAGCTGTTAAAATTGCCATCCGGGCTTCCTGGCGAGCGCTTCATTTGCATCCCTGGCAATACCTAATTAGACCAAAGGGACAATTAGCCAAGGTAACAATTCCCTGCCTAACTCCTAACGCTCTCGTTATTTTATTTCATAAAGCTGGTGCTGCTGCCACGGGAGGACGAGGATGCTAGGCTTCGGTGGTGGCACCCAGCCTTCCCCTGACCCATCCTACAGCCCCGCACAGGCAGGGCAGGATCCGGCCCTGCGTGGTGGCCCTGTTGGGGTCTGCTGGGTGTTAGGGTCTGTGGGCACTGCACACACTCGAAAAGGGCCTGTCCCAGCACAGGGAGCAGAGCTGAGAGGCAGGGGGGAAAAAACAGGAGGAGAAAAAAAAGAGTTTTAAGTTGTTTGTCACCAGTTTTCTCCCCCTCCACACCACAACCACCTTTCAGGAGTCCTCCCTTGGAAAGGCTGGTTGTTTTTCTTCCCCCCCCTCCCTCTGCCGTTGCACTCCTCTGCTTTGTGAACGCTAGAGGCTCTCTCCTTCTGGTTTGCGAAAAACTTTAGTTCCTGACTTTTTTTTTTTTTTTTTTTTTCTTTTCCAACTTCCCTCAGGGAAAAATGTGGAGTTAATTATGTATGTAAAATGTCAGATGCAGGAAAGGGGCTGTGCTTACTTGGATATCCCATCCGAGGCGAAGTGACTGATATTTTTTTTTCCCCCTTCGTTTTTTTTTTTTTTTTTTTTTTTTTTTACTAAGGGGTGGAAAGGAGCTCGCGAAATAAAAGTGCAGCAACGAGCCGGTGGCTCCCAGAGCGGCCGGGGCGGGCGCGTCGGGAGCCCCCAAGGCAGCGCAGCGCGGAGCCCACCTGCCCCCGGGAGCTGCTCGCCCCTCGCTCCGCACCTCTCCCCCGGCACCCAGCCGCCCTGCTAGGCGCACGCCGAGGCTTTTCTCCTTCCCTTCGACTTCTCCTCCAGGACTTTTCCACCGCCGCTGGGACAGCCGCAAACTTTTTTTTTTTGTTGTTTTTTCTTTCCTTCCCTCCCACCTTCGCTGGTGGTTTTGTGCTTTGTTGTTTTGCTCTTTTTATTTTTTATTTTTTTTTTTATTTTGTTGTTGCTATTATTTATTTATTTTGGGGGAAGACCCGCCTGCGTTTCAACCTCCCGTGGCCCCAGCGGAGAGGCCGGGAGCGGCTCCGGCAGCACCTCCCCGGCGCACCGCGTGCGAGCCCGGCCCGGCACGGCTCGGCACGGCTCGGCTCGGCCCGGCACGGCACGGCTCGGGCTTTCGCCCCCGATAATGCAGAGCTACAAGTACGACAAGGCGATCGCGCCGGAGAGCAAGAACGGGGGCAGCCCGGCGCTGAACAACAACCCGGCCAAAGGCAGCAGCAAGAAAGCGCTGCTCATCTGCCTCGACTTCCTCTGCCTCGTCATGGGTGAGCTCGGCGCTCCAGCCTTCCCCTCTCCTCCTCATCCTCTCCCCGGGTCCCCCTGGGCAGGGAGGCTCGGGGCTGAGCCGAGCCGGGCCGGGGCCGCGCCGCTTCCCGAACAAAAGCGGGGCCCTACCGGGGGGGGGGGGGGGGGGGGACACAAGCTTGGGAAGCGTGCACAACCCCCCGAACCACCGCTTTTTCTAATTTATTTAACTTTATTAAACCCCCAGACTTGTTTAACTCTGCGGCCCCGCGCTGCCGTGCCCTCCCCCGGCGCTGGGGGTGCCCCCGGCAGGGTCCCCGCTGCCCCCCGGGGGCTGCGGGCTCCAGATGGAGGAGCCCGAGGGGCTCCGGGGACGGGGAGCAAAGCTTTGACTCTGTTCTCTGCCGGGGGGGTGGTGGTGCTGCCTCCCTCCATCTCCCTTGGTTGTTTAAAAAGCTGCTTTGAAGCTCGCTCGGGCATCTCCCAGTCCCTGGAGGAGCCCCAGCCTCAGCCCGCTGGTCTTTTGGAAGTGGTGGGGCAGGCACAGAAACTGTCAGCGCTCTGCCTGCGAAAAGCCTTCGCATGCCAAAACATCAACCGGTCAACTATGGCTGCGATGCCGAATATTTAATTGACAGACGCAGGCAGGGGAAATCAACTGGCTTCCAACAAAGAGATTAATAACGCAACAGCACGTGAGTTTAATGCTCCAGACACCACAGTCTTTAAAACAATTGTTTCTGCTTAGGGCCCGTTTTTTTGAGGACTGTCAGTTTGATTTAATTTTTCTGTAGTTTATTGATCATCTGGTGTATATTACGAGGCACTAATATATTAAGAAGAGAGGCATGGTTTTCTCTTTATATTCCCACAAGAATAGGGGCCAGTGCAGAAAGCTTCATCTTCTTGTATCTGGAAAAAATAAAAATACTTGGTATCCTGTATGTGAAACCAATGTAAGCAGAAATGTAGCTTGACTTACCTCACTTACTGAAACAGGAGGTTGGATTCCTAGTAAAACAACTCCTAGGAGTCGCAACTTTTAAACTTTTATTTACTCAAGTTTTCTTGACTTTAGGCATTCCTGGCATGAGTAAGTGCTATTTGAATGGGTAAAGGGCTTTTGTTGTTGTGTGTGTTTTTTTTTTTCTTTCTTTAGACTAAGGGTCCAAAATGAAAAAGCAATTAGTTGACATGTGTTATTCTACTTGTGATGGTTTTGGTAAACAGAACTTATCAAGCATCACTGGAAGGTATTGTTAGCAGTGAATAATGTGATACACCAAAAGCCGTGATTGTTGCTTTGTTTCATGTTACTGCAGGTGGAAATCAGAGAGTAAACACAAGGGTTGTTTTTTAGGGTGAGGAAGGTTTGAAAGTAAGAGCATGAATTCAACAGCTGAAGGAGAGAGCTTTGGTCTGGCTAATGACATGCAGGTGAAGAGCACTGGTGGGACGTGCCAAGGGAGGTGATTATGTGATGGAGAGCCTGGGGTGTGTGTTTGTGGATGGGCTTTTCAAATCTGTCCAGCCCAGCAGTATGGGACCTGCCGGTGGATGTCTTTGCATGAGTTGCTGTGAAAGCCAGCTGCCCCGCTCGCAGGAGGCTTGGCTTGCTCTTCACTCTGCGTTCCTCTAGGGAAAGCTAAGAGTTTGCAGTTTTCCAAGCACTTGATTCCCATTTTTCTTTGTCACAAGGAAAACACTTTGGAGGTGAGGGAGAAAAAATAAGTGCTCTAGCTGAAGCCTGTAAGAGGAACCTGGATGGTTACAAGATGAGGGATATTCACATGTCCAGTAAAGAAATGGAGTCCTACATAAGCTAATGAGAAGCAGAATTGGGTGAAATGAATCGTTTTAAGGTGGATGCACTCAGCCAGGGTCTTCTGCTGGTGCACGCAGGCATTGCCAATGGCCTCCAGTGCAGTTAAAGTGAGTTACGCCTCTTGAGTGGCTGCCCAAACACATTCAGAGCAACAGGGAAACAGAAGGCTTTTCTCATTTGAGGACCACTTTAGGAAATATTAAAACCGGTCATTTGATTTGCAGAGGGCTATGACGATGCATTGGCTTCTGCTGCAGTTATTTTGCTGTAATTCTTCCCTGAGTCAGTATTCTGTGGGGAAAAATGAAAAGAATAAGCTATGGCTGAAATGCCTTTCAGAAATGACACATGCTTTCTGTGAGGCAGTAGATGTGTACAAACTCTTGTTTGTTTACATACAAATTTAACCAAATTACCCAGAAGACAATTATCATAAACATCTCAGAAAATCAGAATAAGTAAAGCAATGCTATCAGGAGCTTCCTTCAGCTTTAATTTGCAAGGTGTTAGAAAGATCCACTTTGTCTCTCATTGTCATTACAATGGTTATCTTGATAGCAAATGCATGAGGGGAAGATTTCTATCTCCGTTCCTCGGGGATGGTGGGGAGCAGTTGTCAATCCATTGATGGGAGCACGTTGCTTTGGTAGCTGCCAGAGCATTGCTGGTGGGGTGGGCTTCATGAAGATCTGCCAAACCAGACCCCCCCCCCCCATTTCCCCTGCATTTCCGCCTTGGGTTGGGCTAAATATTTCCAAATACCCCACTCCTGATGAGTGCACTTCACGTGTGAATATGCCAAGCACCCATGCTGACAAATCTCTGCTTCCTTGCGCCAACAAGAGGTTTCATCACAGATACAGTGAACATCCCAGAAATTGTGTGTCGGAGTTCAACCGTGGAAAAGAGGCAGAAAAGAACTGAGTGTGCATTTAAACCAGGTCATCCAAGGCGGGGAAAATAACTTTCTCCATCTGCTTCCTCCTCTTGGGATGGCTCTGTTTAGAGAATTAGAAGATGCTTCCTGAAATTGTTAGGGCCACAGGCGAGCCCGGTGGTTTGGAAGCGTCCTGCTGGTCACTGTGACACATCTGAAAATGTGGCCAAGGAGCTCGGCTTGGGGGGCTCAACTTGGCCGTGCTAAGCTGGTCAGCGGCGTGGGTTGAGGAGCAACGGGAGAGTTTTTGGGGAAGGCTCCGATGTGAGGACCTCACGCCACCTACAGTGGTCACCCTGGTTGAGAGCAGCTCAACCAGTCATCGCCTTTCTGCATGGGACATGGGCCTGGTGGGGCAAGTCCTCCTACCCTGCCCCTTCAGGTGGGATGTCTTGGAAGCTGTTCTCATGGAAGCAGCATCTAGGGTTAAATTTGCTCCTCTCAGGCCTGCTTTTTTCATATTAGGCAAACTGTGAGTGCCCACCTGTGCTCTGCTGACAGGCGCCAAGCCGAGCGTTTCATCTCGGAAGAGGGGAAGGCTGCGTCAGCAAGGCCAGCAGGGCACGCTAGGGTCTTCAGTAGCTCGTGTTTTTGCAGCTTGCGCAGGTACGGCAGCTTCCCAAACGTCCTGCTTGTGCTATGAAATAGAGGGGTTTCATCTGGCCTACCAGCTTCCTCTGCTTGTGGAAGTCAGGCTTATGGGCGCGTGTATTTAGGGCTGGTGAGATGTAAAGTGTGCGTAACTTACTGTGCTTCTCATCCTCTGTCTCTAATTGAATTTTTTCTTTTCTGCCAGTCCCAGTTAATCAACACAACACAAGTTTTACTGCCTTCAGGAAGTTTTGGAGCAACAGATTGATAGGCCTCTTATGCCCTTAATATCTCTTCAGCTTTCTCACAAATTTGGCATCTCGTCTGATGCTAAAATGAACTTTGAAAGTAAATATTTATGCTAGCAGGACCTTGAAATGTTTATGTAAGCGGGGATATAATCTTGTAATTTGGGCTAACAGTTTAGGTTACTCTTAACTCTCCTCATCTGTGTAGAAAATTGTGTTGTTGTCCAGCTTCCAGAAGCAAAAAGGGTTTGAGCTCCACCTGAGCCCCTGCCATGCCGTCACAAAAATCAGTGCAAACAGGACTGGGTTTGTCATTTAATTGTAAGGAGTGGGAGGAATTAAAGATGGGGGATGAGGTTAGAGTTATTTGGATGCTGTAAAGTTGAATTCGATGAGCTAAGCAACTCTGCTTTGTTTGGGTTGTTTTTTGTTGTTTTGTTTTTTACGACTACCCTGCCGTGCAGGGCGTGCTGACGTGCAGGTAGCATCTTCCTATAGGTGCCTGAAAAACTGCTGACTCAGCTGTTTCTTATTTTTTTGGTGAGGGACAATGAGCTCTGGCCACGCTAAACCAGCCAGGCAGTCCCAGTGCCTCGGTGTTGTCTTCTCCGTGCCTTCCCTGGGCTGGGGAGGCCTTGGCCTGCACCACAAGGCAGAAGCTGTGTGGGTGGAGAGCCATCATCGTGCTTGGAGCATCCCTAGATCAGGTTTGGTTGTTGGTGTTTACGTATCACTTCTTTTTATCCCAGAAGGATCTCCTCACAGCGCAGAGGTCTGTCACGAAGCAGTAGGGTCTGTCTCGGGGATGGATGCTCTGGAAGTGCTCTGGTAAAAGCAGGTTTGCAGGGGTGGCATCTTGGTAAAGGGCTGTGTGGTTGCATCCCACCATACCTTGGTTGGGATGCTTCTTTTAATACGTTTTTCAAGACTCAACCAGCAATCAGCATCTAAGCATGATACCCATCCTCAGTTTTTGCCCCTCTCTTGGAAGACAAAAAGAGCAAAAAGTGACTGGAAGAAAAGATGAGAGAGAAATGTTTTGGAGGTGTTTAAAATATTTTTTTCTTTTGTGTGCATGTGTTGACTTCATAAAAACTGAAACAAAAACTATCAAGAGCGGGTTATTAGTGACAATTACACCTGAGGTGTTAATTGCAGAACAAGGAAGTGCTGTACCTATGGCAGACCGAGTCCTCGGGGGTATAAATCTGCTTGCTTTCCCGAGCTGGTGGAATTTAGCCAGGCTGAAGATGTGTCTCCAGGAAAGCAGGATTACGTGCTACTGCTTCGTGGCCAGGAGTGCTTTGAATCTTGTGTACCTGCTGCTGAGACAGGCAGGAGATGGGATCGCAATTACAGTAGACGACATTTTTTTTTAATCATATCTGTTTGTAGTGAGCACAGAAAATAATATAAACATCGCTCCCAGATCAAACAGATTATTTTTATACCCTTTAAATCTCGATTTAATATGCATGCCTTTCTGGGGCTGTCTTGGTCTGACTTTGTTTGCCTAGATACAGGTTGACAGTACATCCTCCAGATGCATGTGCCTCCATAGACCGCCCAGAAATGGTTTGCATACTTGAGCTAGGAAGGCTGTTCGCATGCCTCCCATCTCGGTCTGAAATGAGTTAAAAGAGGGGAAAAAAAACGCCCCAGCCCTGCTCTGTAGCTTGCTGTGGAGGAGCAGACTCCGTCCTCTCCGTTTCATTCATACAATGCTCCTGCTTCATCCGTGGCAATCCAGGAGGGACCGTTGTGGTCGCCCGGTCTGCCTTCGCTTCGAACAAGGGCATGCCTGTTGAAGGCAGCGTGGGGAGAGGCAGCAGCCTCCGAGCCCTCCTAGCCCAGCCTCAATGCAGCCAGCTCTGAGAGCTGCAGCTTCCCCGGGGGCTGTGTACTGGGGGGAACAGGGAACCCCCCTCCCCAGAAGCCAGCTGGGGGCTGGGTGTCATTGCTGTGTGTTGTGGTGGTGGTGTTTTGGTTCTTAGGGCCCTGGCTGCTGCAGTTATGCTGCTTTTTTTGATAGCTCAGGTTTCATGTTTCAAAAAACAAAACAAACAAAAAAAAAAACAACACAAAACTTGTGACTCAAGTGAATGATACTGCCTCAGAAAAGAGGTGACTTGAAGAATTCAGTGTTTTATGCTGCAATGGTAAGGTCTAAGGTTGTTTTTCTGAATACACTTCATGATTCTCGTGTTCTTTAGATGTCTGGTGTGGCAGAGCAGTGGGACCTGGTTCAGCGGAGGCTAACGAAGCCCTCCGTGCCTCCAGCACTACGACTCTACCCTGGGCCCCTGCCCAGATTTTGGTCAGGCTGGAGAGGTCTCACCAAAAGCTGGGACGAGGCTGCCCCATCCACCGTGTCTCCTCGGGGCTCAGTGTGATCCGTTTTACAGAAAGGCATTCGTATCCCTGTCAGAGCCACCCCATCCTTTTTCCATTTCGCTCTCTTGTGATACCTATTTGCAGAAGCACGATCCGCTCCATGATTTTAGCACGTGAAAAGCTCCTCGGTGTAGATCAGGTGTCCACACGCAGGGTTGCGTTGGGGCAGCTGTTGGGAGGTTGTGCTCAGGAATTAGATCTGAGCAGGAAGAATGCTGCCAAAAAAGAGGAGTTTGAAGGTGTCTTCATGGAGTATTTTGACACAAACCACTGGAAAACTTGCCTTAAGTTTGTCACCAAGACAATGTATTAAAAAGCTTGAAACTTAGGTTGGCCTGGCAGCTCTAGGTACCAGAAATATCTTTAAACTCTGTACTTTCAAGTTGGTCGCGTAAGTGGGCTTGTTTTTCACATGCGTTGGATGTTTTGAAGACAGAGGGTTGAAAACTGACTCTCTGCGTCAAGTAAACGTTACGAGCAGAGCCTGTAACCTAACTCCAGAGCTTCTGATGTTCTGAGGATGCCTGTGCTCTTTGTGCTGGGTGTTCTCATTCTAGCGCTGCCTGTAGCTTGCACCTTTCTGTGAACTTGCCTTATCAGAGCACATGGTGCTCTCCGTCAGGAGCTACAGGGCTGGGCTGGGACTGCCAGCCAAAGCCTAAATGGAGCTGCACTTGGTCTGAGTGTTGGTGACACTGAATCACTGGAGAGCATTCGTAATCCTCTAGTACTTTCCCGTAATTTTTCATCCCTTGCCCCAAAAAGACATGGCAGCTACGTTGAGCGTAGCACAGAGAAGCTTGGGAGATGCCTGCAGCCTTCTGATAAAGCACACACATGGGTTTAGTCTGCAGTGGCTGAGACACAAATTAAGGATGGATTGGCAGTGCTCTGGCTTAGTTTAGGCTGCAAAAGTCCAGGCCTTGCCCTGAACACCGCAGGCAGCTGTGGCACGGAGGTGTCCTACATGGCACTGTAGGGTTTGTAGATGGCTGTACCTCTTGGGGCCGCTTCAGCTTCCCTGGTTGGAGGAGCTGAGCACAGCATGGTGCTTCCTTCCACGAGGTTAAACAGAAAAATTAAAGTCACTGGTTAGTGGTTTTGGGCAGGCATCCCTCTTGAAGCAAATGATGATCCCTCTGAGAGCTTGCTTCTCCCCACAGTGTCAGGGTTGTAGCCTGCTGCTGCGCAGAGGAAGCAACAAGCTGCTTTCCCTGTAATTAGCTTTCAAATGGTTTTACTGTAAATTAGCGAGAACGATGGTCACTTTTTGAAAGCTTTTACAGCAGTGCCCTTCATCTGACTGTGCACGTGTTGGAGGCAGGCACTGCAAGCAGACATTAATTCCACTGCCATTAATCCAGCGTGTGCTTATTCAAGGCTGAGACATCTTCACATGCCTCAGGATGAACCACTGCATTTGAAAACCTCTGTGACAAGCGGGGTCTGGGCTTCCTGGCCTGGGAAGTTATTCGCCACCTCTGTGCTGGGGTGGTTTGATGCTCTTTTCTCAAAGCCCAGCCCCGCTGGTCTTTCCCACCGATGTGGTGCACGAGGTCTCTGCTGCAGCAGCGCAGTGGCCGTGGCAACCGCTCCTGCACCCCAAGCATTTCAGCACAGAGGAGCTTTGAGGCTTTCCAAGGCTTTTTGTTAGGCCCACCTCTCTCTAAAGTGATAGTTTCCAAATGGAAAGCCAAAAATATCTCTCAGAATGCTGTTTAGTGAACAGCGGGTACGTTTATTTTCCTGAGTGATGCTCATGGGCTATTTTGGATGATGGTGAGCTGGCGGCAGGCAGCAAGGCTCCTCTGAAGCTGATAGCTGTGACTCGGTTGGGTGCTATCAGGTTTCTGAAGCAGCCCTTTGATCAGTGATTAGATGGCCCTGGCTTTTTGCAGAGCTGCTGCTCCCTTTGGCTCCTGGGTTTCTGCCCTGGACCTCAAAGGCCCAAGTGAATGATCCCTGTGCAGAGCCTGCTGCCCTCCCGTGTGGCTGGGGAGGTTTGTGCCTCCTGATGTGGGGAGCATGAAGGAGCTGTCCCCCGCCATGGGTGAGGAGCAGGAGCACAATGAGGGCACTCATCAAAGGCCAAATTTCCATTACAGATGTGCCCAGGTGCCTGGTGGAGTTTGCAGAGCTAATGAGGTACCTCTAATTCCTGATCATTTCAGTGCAGCTCCAGGCTCAGGGCCTCTGCCAGGGCCTCACCAGCCTCCCTGAGTAGGGAGGCAGCTTCTGAAAGCTGATTGTCAGCCATGTGCCATCCAGGAGAAAGTCTGTGGCTCCTGTGGCCAGGTCGAATCCTGTCCCTAGGATATGTGTGCACCTGCCCCTGGAATTTCCACCTTGGTTCCTGTGTGAACGTAGCTAGGTGGCCCCCATCGCACGCTTCCTTCTGCAGAAAAAGGAAATGGCCTTGGGTCACCCGCTGCAGCTGCAACTGGCTCAGCCCTTCCCCAAACCAGGGCTGAGGCTGTTCTTGGTAAGGGTACATGGGGAGAGGTGTGCCGCGGGGTCTGCCAACTGATAACAGGAGGCACAGGTGGCTAATTTGCAGAAGAAGGGCTTAGAGGGCATTTTTGCTTTCTCAGAACTGCCAAGCTAAGGAAAATTTCCTTTTTCTGCATAGCAATACAAAGCTGTTTTCAGTAGAGGCCTGCCTTTTTTCTTATTTTTTTCTTATAAAAGTTTGCAGCTTCAGTGACTATCTCATCAAATAATCCCATTTATTTTCACCCATAATCCAGGATAAGTTTTTTTTTTTTTTTATTGCCTAACACTCCCCATTTCTTGACCCTCCCTGTCGCTTTAGCATGCAGTGGTCATTCTGCTGCAGCTCCCACAAAGCAGCAGAAAACCAAGGTAACAGCAACATTTTGAGTGAAGGGGATGAAATGTGGAATAGGTTCAGCGTATTTCTTTGTCATTGTTGGAGTCCTATTCAGTCTGGAGCTGAATAGGAGGCTGATTAGCATGTGGAAGCATTTCTAAAGCATTGGTCTGGGGAGGGTTGGTTTTTTTTTTTTTCTTCCTTAAAGGAGAAGTTTTGTGGCATTTATTTTTCTTACCGAGCTGGCATGAATCTTTGTGAAATGCAAAACCGTGGAAAAGTCAAAAAGCATTTTAGAGAGAGCCTGTTTTGATAAATTACTGCATGCATGGGCACAAAGAAGTTTTCCAGTGCCTAAAGCTGCTGCAGGGTCTATGGGTGCCACATTTTTGAAATGGTCAGATAAGTGGGAGTGAGTTTGACCATAGGATGCATCTGGACTGCAGATATAAGAGACTTTGCTTTTGCTCTTGCTGAAGTCATCTACAAAACTGGATGTTGCTTTACGAACGCAGGATTGGGTCCACAGTCTGAAAATCCACCTGCTTGAACGCTCAGCATTTTGCTTTCATGGGGAAAGATATAATGCTGAGGTCGATTAAAAAGCTCACTGCAAGTGGAAAAACAGCTTTTTCCCAGTGATATTGCTTCAGGTTTTGGGTGTGAGGCTTCAGGGAAGAAGTCTCGTTTTCCCTTTGGCATTGGCAGAGGTTACCCATGCGGAGGGGAAACCTGCTGCACCGTCCCTTGCTTTTTGCTTGGATGACACCAGAGTCACCACAGGACCTGGTGCTGGCACACGGGGGGAGCTCTTGGGCGAGTTGCAGTCCTTTGCTGTGAGGTCTGGTGTGCTTAGCTCTAGGTAACTGCAATTATTGCCTTACTACTGTCTGTGCTGCAGGGCCTCAGTTGGGGCTGTGCTGGTGCAGAGGTCCTGCCCTGGATGCACTGCGTCTCCTCGTCCTAGGGGCACTGCAGGATTTTTGGGGTGCTTGCAAACCTTGAGGGAGATAGGGGACCAAGTTGCACGCTGTGGCTGTATGGGTTTAGCACGTTTGTCCCCCTGAGCTTGCAGAGTGGGTTAGTACAGGAAAGTGGATTTAACATCCCATTGAGAATCTGCTGCAGCTCGCTGCTGTGTCTTTGCACAGCCTAATGAAGCCTGATTAAAGCTGCTGTTTAATTAAGGAGAACTTAGCTCCTCTGGTCACAACTCACGATTAAAGGACTGTTTGAAGTAATTCTGCAACACTTTTCCCCCCCTCCTCCTTTAACGTGAAGAAAGCTGCTAGCGCTGTACGTGCCCCAGCACCGAGGTTTTGAACGTTATTACAGGACCGCAAACCTGCTGGCGAATCTGGCCGCTGCCAAGGCACCCGAACATTAAAAAGCCCTGCAGAGGGGTGGGAGGGAGTTCAATCTCAGGATACGCTGATTTGGAAAGGGAATCCAAACAAAGAGGCTTTTCAGCAGAGGCTGAGACTTGGCTTCTCTCAAGGGCAGTTTGGGCTTGGGGAAGCATCCGGGAGGCGGCGAGCGGTGCGGGAGTGCGCGAGCTGGATGCGGCGCGGTGTAAGGTTTCCCAGCACAGCGTGGTTTTGTGTTACAGGCTGGGGAGCTGCCTGTAAGCACTCCCCTCTCTTCTTTTTTCTTTTTTCCCCTTTATTTCTGTTGGAAACAAAGGGGAGGTTTAGGCTCTTTTTAATTTTTTTTAAAGAGAGGGAAAATAAAGGTTCCTTTTCCTTGCCCCCAGCTCCTGCAGGTTCAGTGATGCCTCTCGCTGAAGGCGGACCTGGTGGCATCTCCAATCTGGAGAAACCCTTTGCTGGGGGGACAGGATCCTGGTGGGCAAGTGTCTGTCTCAGATAGGGAGAAATGAATGCCAGGAACCTTCTTCACAGCAAAGTGGGGTGTGCATCCACCAGGCCCCCCACTGCTGTTGTGCTGAGGGCAGGGCACTCCACGGCCCATGGAACAAGCCCTGTCCCTTGAGGTGGCACCTCCAAGTGCCACTGAGCTTTTAAGAAATATCAGGAAGAGCAGAGTGGAGAGGAGGTGCTACCAACCATCTCAACCACCAGTCATGTTTTTTTTTATTTTTATAGGCACCAGATGGTTTTAATAGAGGAAAGCTGAACTTCTTATGACCCTTCCCCACAGACGCTATTTGTTGTTTTGTAATTGTGGCCAGGACAAAACCGTGTCCCAGAACCTGCCGTGAGGGTGAGAGCTCGGTGCCTGGTGCCTTCTTCTCTTGCCCCACTGTGTGCCCTCCCCGCTGCCCCATGCCCCTGTCCCTGACCTGCCCCCAGATTATCTGGGGGAAGCTGCTGGCCATGAAAGACTTGAGGCTTTCCACCCATCCCCGCGTGAAGAGATTAGCAAGAGTACAAATCGGAGAAAATTGAAACATCTCAAAGCAAAGCGCAAGGAAGCAATAAAACGTCAGGCCATGTTTTCCCTTCTAGTTGATTAAAAATGCTTCTGATAAGCAAGAAAGCTTTCCTGGCTGGACAAGATCTGTATCGTGTCAAATGCACTGAAAGGTTTATTAGGAAGATAAAGTGGTGCGAGCGTTGGGCTGTGCTTGCAGCCCGCCAGTGTCAGCGCTGAGTTATCCTGTGGGGCTGAAGGCGTTTTGCAGTGGTGCGGGATGAAGGAGCGTGATGGGAGAATTGCTCACCCTATGGAGAGGGGGAAATGCAAATGTAAGGAAATAGGGGTGTCTGGAGGGATGGTGGGAGACATGGGCGTCGGCGTGCTTAAAAGCTGTCAGAAAATTCGTATAGAAATTTGGCTGTTGGGTAAAGGTAGAAGAACAAAATTTATCAAATTACTGCTAATGAGGGCCTCTGGGTGCTATATCCATAATGTAACCAAACCATGATTTCTGAGTGCATAGCTCTCCCGTGACTGATGCCTCCAGGAGCAATGTTCCACCAGGGCTGACCAGTTCTGCAAATTCCCTCTCAACGCGTCCAGCCTTGTTTCTGGCTAGCAGCCTCAAACCTCCAGTAAATCTGAAATAAAGATCCATAGGGCTCCTGGGCAGAGAGGCAGCCAGGAACAAACTGTTATCCTTATTCCCTTTGATTTTGTCTCCAATAAGGTTTGCTTCTTTGGGAGCAAATGGAAAAATATGTCTTTAGATGCATGTTGAAAAAGTCCTGTGCTTGGCTAGCCCATCTCAGAGACCAGAGGAAGCATTTTAGCAGTCCCCAGCTATAGTGGTCATCATTTTCATCACCCATTTGATGGGTGGTAGGTGACGGGACAGCCTTCTGGCATGCGTTTTTATGGCAGGGAGCTTTGCTGCCCGTCTCGTGTGCCACTCATTTCACGGTGCCTCTGGGGACAGGAGGCCACTGAACCGCAGCATGCCAGGGGGAAGAGAGGTTCAGTGGCCTTGCCTTGGCTTTTGGAAAGTGTAAAATCAAGTAGGAAAAAGAGGTGAGGGCTAGGTTTCCTTCTCTCCATGGGAAAACCAGTAGTGGTGCTTAGAGATCCGCTCTCCAGAGTGAGGGACTCAGCAGGCAGGGGCCTGCTCCGCTGTGGCTTCCCCTTTGCTTGAGAACTCGATGCCTGTGTTTTCTGCTCGGAGATCAAATACAGGACAAGAATTAAAAAGCAGGAAGACAAAAGATTAGCTTCCGTGCCGTTGTGTTTGACTTCCCAAGGTTTTAGTTGCCAAGGGCTGCTCCGGGAGCCAGCTGGCTGCGAAGGGACGCGGATCTCAAGTTAGAGAAGGGCTTTTTTGCTCCCACGATCTGGTAGCTGCTATATTTTCTTTTGCAGGAGATAGATCTTTGTATATATTTTTTCCTCCAGAGGTGAATTATCTTCAGGTACCTGCTTCCTCAATTTCTCTGGTTGCTGTTAAAGCTCCTGCTCACTGTTGTACTACCTACAGCAGCAAGAGGGTGAAAGCAGCAGGAATGGCAGGTATGGAGTGCAACCTGCACCTTAATTGTAGAGTTTTCCCTCTGTGGAGCAGAAAAGTAGTGTTTATACGAACGGAGAACGTGATAGGTGGTTCAACTTGCAAGCCCTTGTTGGGGTGAGCGGAAGCAAGAGAGCAGTAATGAACTATTTAATGCCACTCATCCAAACCATCCAATTATTTTTTTAAGAAATATGTTCCTGGTGAGCTTTGATGGCTTGTAGTGCAGGAGCAAAACCCCAGTGGTTTCCATCCAGGCCATGCACCAAGGGATGTGCACATTCCCCAGTGACAGCAGGATTAGCCCCACTGGTGTGTGGCCTGGGAGCAAGCTGGACAATCCCAGTTTTGCTGCCAGAACCTCACTTTTACGCTAACTCAGAAAGAGGGGAAAAAAAAGACCAGCTTACCCCCCCTCCAAAACCAACCAAACAAGCCGCCACCCCCCAACAAACGCATGCATTATTTGGCATGCTGGCTGTATAAACCTCGACATTAGCTACCTGTGAATCATCCAGCAGCATGTTAATTGGTGCCCCTCGGTAGATTAGGATTTGGCATCAGGTCTGCATGTAATTACAAGCCACACACAGAAGGACACAGGCAGCTAATGAACTCCTGCCAAACTCCAGCTCTGCTTCTGCGGCTTTTGAAGTTTGCTGGTCTTTCAGTGTTTTGTATAGCGAGCGCTGAAAGGCATCAAATCACTCCTTTGACAGCGTTTAGAAAGAGCTGGTTTGTTGAATGAGCGAGTCCCTCCAAGCTCTGATCTGAGAACTGGAGCATCTATAGGCGCCTTTCTCACCGGAGCAGTAAATAGGCTGGAAATCGAGGACACCCCCTCCGAGCTGCTAAGCTCCTGCCTCGGCAGCGGGAGCCGGGGGGCTCTGGTTGCCACGATAGGCTGCAAGAAAAGAAACTATTTCCATTTAAAAACATCCTTCCAAACAACCATGCCAATGGTAGAGGGAGAAATGGGCTTTTTCCCAAGCGTCAAAGCGCTTAGAAAAGAGGCTGTGCGAAGTGGGTTGCGGCAAATTGCATGGGGCTGACATCGCAAAGGAGGTGGGAGAAGGGGTTTCGGAGGTTTCTGCAGGTTTTTGTGATGCTGAGCAGTGGCATTGTAGGGTGCCCAGTTCAGAGGCTTAGGGGTGCTTTTCTGTGGCACTTTGTTTCTGTGGTCAGACCTGAGCCCCTCTCCTCTTTTCATAATGGTTGTGACAAAGAGAGTTGTTGAAGGAAAAAACAATTTCCATGAAAACCTGCAATTTTCAGGCAAACATACCAGGCGGGTTTCATGGCAGTACCATGGTGAAGAGGAATAATGCAACTTGGCACGAAGCCTTTCAAGAAAAAAAAAAAACAAATAAAAAATAGGGAAACAGTAGAGCCTTTGTCAAAATTAACCGCAATAAAGAAAAAGGGACTGCCATTCCCTTGGGCTTCTTTAACCTTTTTTCCCCAATTTATTCACACGTTCCTTGACAGCAGGGCAGGGCATTGTTACGAGGGGGCTGGAAAGGGAAATGGGGAGTTATCCATTTTTTGCTCTTAAAGAACACTGTATGCATTGTGTCCCCTGGGTGCATGTAAATAGGAGCCTGGCTGTTGCCTGCACTGTTTGAATCCGGCCCCATTTCTGTTGTGCCCTAAAGGAATGGGGCCGTGCAGTGTCACCTGGCCACAGCAGCTGTGTTCATCCCATCAGCAGGTAGTTCATCCCATCCTTGCTGGTAGCACGGGGCAGCCACCTCTGTTGCTCAAGGTGACCGATAGCCACCAAAGTATCCCATTCCTAGCTGTTTTTCACCAAAAAAAAAGTGCAGCTGGGCAGCAAGGTGGCAGCAGGGCCAAGGCAGAAGCCTTCCTGTGCAAGGTCTGTACTCCCTGTAATATGAAGCTCTTTTAGTTAACTGTACGATTTTATTTATATATATTTTTAATATTACCTGGATACCAGCGCAGTCTCAGCTATGTCACACGTTGCCATATATTAGGGTGCCATGCTCACGGTGCAGCTTCAGCCAAAGTACAGGAGAGGGAGAAATGAGATAATCCTGCATCTTTTTAACCCATTGGGCATAGGCACAGCCTTGCGGGGCTTTGCTCCAGGGACCAGTGAGATTAAACCCCCATCACTTGAAGGGCCCTTGAACCATTTCCACCTGCACTCATGCTTTTTTGACTTTCTTTCAGCGCCGTGCATTATATCCTGGAAACTGTACCAGATCACGACTACTGAGGGGGAAAAGTTTCATTTCCAGTTAATCAAGGGAGTTGTGTAATACCATTTTCTCTTGGGGAACTTCCAGAAAAAAAGGAAAAAAATAAGAGGAGGGAGTATTATATAAAGCGAGTATATTAAGAGGAAATAAATTATGAATTAAAAGTGATTAGTGAACTTTTAAGGAAGAGGTCAGAAGTGCATTTTGGACTACAAACTTCTTAAGCTTTCAGTGCTTGTCTTCGGTTACAGAGTTATAACCCTGCATTATTTGTGCAGGTGGCTGCTGCTGCAAATCCGAAGCAGAATTTTGCATTTACAATAGGTACATTGACAGAACGGGGTCACAAAGCTACTCGCGGCCTCCTACTGCAAAGGAGCAGTTGCTCCCAAAAACGTGCTCAATTATGGCTGCAGAGCTTGGCCAGGATGCTCCGGGCAAGCAGGGAGGAAGCTTGGGAAGTTTAGCAGATGAATTTTGTTTTGTTTTTGTTTTAAGGGGCCTGATGTGGACCAGGTGAGCTGGCTGTATTCCTGCATTTGCTCCTTTACTGTTTAAAAAATAATAGGATTTGGTCAACTGCATCACTTTGGCTGCAGTTTTATGTTTCCGCCCTAAGCTTTTGCTCAGGTTTGTCATGGTTGTGCAACGAAAAGTAGCTTATACCTGGCAGTGTTTGGATTAGTGAGCTGAGGTAAGGAGTCTCTGCTCGTTATTTTATGTATTAATATGAGACCTACAGCCTGCAGAATTTTAATTTTGAGTAGGAGCTGGCAGAGTTGAGCAGGCCCCTTATAAGGGCAAATCTGAGGGTTCCCATGGGCAGTGCGTGCCAGTGGGGCCAGCATGAGCCCTTCCTCGAAGGCAGACCCTGAGAGCCGTGGCGAGGCAGAGCTCCTTCCAAACCCCGCTGACCAGCAGAGGAAACTGGGCTCACTTCACTTCTAATTGAAAACATAATAGTTGCCACAGCATGTTTTTCACACGGTCTGTTTGCCCTGGGTATTGCAGAGTTTGAGGATGTGTTTTTAATTTTTTCCCCTCTCTATTTGAGTTGGGTCATCCTAGGTCAGACTCGGCATATCTGTAAGGCCTGCTACAGCACTTGGACATATAGAGGTGCCTCAAAAGATCCTGATGCCTTGGGTTTTCATGGCATATTGCGTTTTTATTTTTTTTCTAGACAATGTGAACTGATGGCTTTGTTTCCATCATGTTTGATTGGTGCCGTCTCTGGGTTCCTATTTATAATGTCTTTTATAATCATCCTCTCCAACTTTTGCGGGTTGGCCAGTCTGGCTTAGATCCGTTCTACCCCACAAATGCAGAATTTTATACGCATCTAGATATTGTGACTTGGATAAGCTTTTGTTCTTATTAACGCATTTTTTAGGTATTAAAAGTATATGCACACTTTAATATAAAGCTCTTTTATTATATCAGCTAATGCCAAACTCCCAGGAGGAACAACTTAACATACTTCTTAGAATTTCTTTATCTCCTTTTTTCCTTTGTACGTGGTGTTTGCTTCTGGAAATAGGTAACAGGTACTCTCTGAAAGAGCAGAATTCCTCCCAGCAAAAGCAATGGCAGCGCTCCTGTTCATCTGGAGCCTTTGGAGAGTGAGTGCGTGGGTCTGGCATGGTAAGCTCCGGCCACATAAGGAAGCGTTTCCTGCCGGGGTTTTGAATCCAGAGGAATTTGCAGTGCGTGAGAATAATTTCACATTTGGTTTAAAGTATCTGTGACCAAGAGCTTTTCTCTTAATGTTCTCCAGAATGGTTGGGTCAGTGAGTGTACTCCAGATAGTACTTATTGCAAAAGATGGGCCGTGCTGCTGAATGATGGTTTTGGTCTTAAGGTAGAGATACCTGTCAGTCACCCAGTGGCGTTCCTGCCACCGTCACCGCTTCCTTTTAGAGGCACTTCTCAAATACACATGCGGCTTGGGGTCATAAATATTACAGGGTTGTCCGTATAGAAGATGAGTGCTCTTTGCTTTCTTCATTTGCCATTGCTCTCACAGGCATGAGAAGGCATTCTGGCCAGCATTCCTGAATAACCAGTTCTTATTAAAGAGGTGTTGTGGGGAACACAACATAAAGTCTAGAAAATATCATCATCTAGGTCAAAATGAACAATGAACCTGTGTCTGCCCATCAGGAAGCAGACCTGGTAGACCTAAAAACGGTGAGGTTTACATTAAAGTCCCTATGAATTGGCTGAAATACGACTAATGATTATAAAGTGGATGGAAGCGTCACTCTCTTGATAGCTAGGAAGAGCACCAGACAGATTGACACAGGTAGCAGCAAAGGTTAGTGTGAGCTACTTGGCAGAACCTACAGCAGGTAGAAAATGAACTAGGGTCTTGGTTCTTGTGGAAATCAACCCCTTATGTGTTGGGACTTTTCCAAACAGGTCAAATCAGTGAAATGCAAAGCATGCTGCTCCTTGTTTATAGGTTCTTCAGCATTCTAAAGCAGGTACCTGGTCTACAGTAAAGTCTAGGGTTTGTTTGTGTGTTTAGGGAATCTTCTATCCCCATGCGTTTCTGCGTAGCTGAGAGTAGTAGAACTGTGATAGAGTTGAATGGGAATCTGTTTTGAAAACAAAGACATTAGATGTGTTTCCAAAATATGGGCAGATGCCCAGAGCGGTCTTCTGGACTGCTGGAACCACAGTGAAGAACAATTACAATTGAAAAGCTAATGAAGTGTGAGGCTGAAGGTATTGTGCATTTCTGATATTAGCCTCTGGTGAAGATACAAACATTAAGTATCCAGATTCAGTCAAAAACATTGAGGAGGCTCTCACTGATGCTTTCAAGAATTTTGAAGATCTCAGCGTAATGCAGCAGGATCCTTCTTTCATCTGTCATTTGACTATGGATCAGGTCCCTTGAGATTGTTTTTGTTGACCAACCTCCTACCCTTCCTTCCTCTATCCATTTTGTTGGTGCCGGTGCAGAGTCAGGCCCTATAGTGACTGTCAGCATATGCCTGATATGATGAAAATGTGGAAATAGTTTTATTCTTTGTGTTATAAAATTTTATCGGCGTGTACATATATTTATATCTATATAATGTCAACTGTCTTCAAGAATCATTCACTGTTGCAGCAGCTGCCAAAGCTTGATGTGTTTATTTCTCATCTGAAGTGTTGCCATTCTCCTCCAAAAGTTGGGGAAGCCAACTTTTAAAGCCCCAGTAAAAGCCCACCGTAGTTTTTATGCATTATAAAATATGTACAAATATTGTAAACCAAATAAGGTTTATATGTACCCAAGATCAGCCACTAAATAGTTCAAATAGAAAGCCCGTCTCTTGCTGGAACCCAAATATTTACAGAATGTATCTTGAATGAGGAATTAGATGCCCCACTCAGCCCTGCCAAATTATTTAATGATCTTTTTCACTTATTAAGCTAGACCTGTAATCTACTGAAACCTTAAAAACATGCCCACGGCCTGGACACTGGCAGCCAAACCCATCACAGTGTGCTTGCTAGAAATTACCATTGCTTTGTTGAGATAGCCAGCAACATCCCACTGACCTGCTGTCTTTAAAGAAGATTTTTTTGAAAAAAAAAAAAAAAAACAACCTCCATGAAAACCAAACATTTAAAAAAAAAAAAAATAGACTGAGAGGGTGTTTAATGTAGTGCAAAGGTGAAGCTTGGGCTGGGAAGATGAGAGCTACATGGGTGGGTCACTGCCAAAATGGCTCTTCCCCTCCTGCTCCCTCCGCAACTTTTCCAATGGGTGGCCAAGGAAAGCTTATCCCTTTATTTTTTTTTTCTCGTTAAATCCGTACAAGTGCTGACTTTTCAAAGGCTCCAAGATTCAAAGTGCTGTACCCAACACTGAGTCCTTTCTTCTGCCTTTGATTTTTCTGCACGTTTCAAGCTGGTCAGAGAGTACATTGGGGTTTTGCAAGGGATTTTGTTTGGGCTTGGCGGTGAGGTTTTAGCTTTCCCCTGCGCCCTGCCAGCCTTCCCAGGATTATTGCCTATTAATTGCCTGTTGATAAAGGTGCTGGTGAAGGAAAGGAAAATATATTTTTTTTTCCTTGGTGCTAGATTTTCCAAACTTGATTGGCTTTATTAAATGGAAGGATAAATAAATTGAAAGCCTCCAATATTAGCGTGGGACACCAGCGGTTTGGGGTCACAAAGTCAGTTGGACTTCCTCCCAACAAAAGCAACATCATTTTTCAACGTCCAGCCCTGCGGTGTCCCGTGGTGCCTCGCACAATTCGTTAGTGTCCACACCTGCTCTGTGCCGCCCTCCACGCGGACCCATGGCAAACCCCTGTGGGTTTGGATGGGGCAGGATCAGCCCCCAGGAGATTTCTGTTATGCTCATGGTTTGGAGCCCTGTTTGATCTCCTGCAGTGTAGTTAGATAAAAGCATGTGGTTGGGATTTCCTTGTTCTGTTATTAAAGGAGAAATTCCCCTTTATGTATGGGGGGAAAAAAACCTTCCTTTACCTTACGAAGGATGTTACAATTCAGAAAGGCAATCTCTGCTCCATTTACCTTTTTTGCTGTGGAATAAGCAAATCCCTCTGCTGTGCTGTGCTTTGGTTTCCTCTGTCTGTAAAATGGGGATAATAATCCCATCTCTGGCTACATGGTCCCATATGAATATGCCAGGGTGGCCTCGATGCATTAGGGGATGGTCCACTGGCTGCTGCGTAATATCTCAGCATGGTGATACCAGTAATAAGGAGGATGTGAGGCCCTTCTGCAATGCTATTAAAGGTTTTGCAACTGATCTGAGAACACAGGTGCATTGTAGAGACAGGCAGAAGGGCCAAATAGGACCGTTCTTGGAGAAGGTGAACCATCCCAAAGTCAGTGTAATTTTTTGCATGCCTTGTAGGGCTGTTGGTCACTTCAACGCAAATTGCCATTCGTTACCATGTTCTGAGATGTACCTCATCTATTCTCAGTAGATCTGTGCCATGGCTGGGAATGGGAAGTGGTAGAGGTTGGAAAATAAGCACCGTTGCAGGTAGCTCAGCTGTTGAATTTGTAGATGCAAATCTCTGCAGGCAGGGATGCATAACCTGGATTTTTTTATCACTAAAATGAGTTACGCTGGGGCATAAGAAGCCATGAGGCAAAACTTGATCTCTGTGGTATAACCCTACACTACTTTGCCTCGCCTTTTCAAGGAGGCATGGGCTGTAGCTCCACTTCTGGCTACCTTTGCCTCCTAGTGTGAATAAAGTCTCTGTGGTATTTTTCTAAGGGATCTCAAAGGCATCTTGCTCCGCTTTTAATTTTCTGTGTTCTTCCAGACTTCCCTCTGTAGTGTATTCTGCAAAACCCATTCTCTGGATGCCTTTTGGCTCTGCTTCAGGCTTCTCCGTGCTGGAACCCCCTTGCCAAAAAAATGTGGGTGGTGACCTAGTCCAGTAGACAACCCATGCTCCAAGAAATAATCTCTTGGAAGAACCATCTTTAGCACAATTTACCATTCAGCACAGGCTGGGGCTGGGGTCTTCTGTTGCTTAGGTAATTATGGCTGCAAAAGCATCCTCTTACCCAGCCCTTGAAATCAAGGGCATGTTATGTCTTCTAAGCAATATCCGTTCAGCTATGGAGTGTGTTTATGTTTCTCATGTTAAAAAAAAAAAAAAGGGGGAGGGGAAAAAAAGGGAATCTGAGGTTACTGTTTTGCTGGAAAAATGTCAAGACTCGATTGGCAATATCCCACTAAACCACAAGTTTGTAGGAGAGAAAACAAAACCATTGGATTTTCTGAACTATGCCTATGCGCGCTTAAAGAAAATGTATACCATATAGGTCAGTTATGCTCTTATTATAGCTGTGGCAAGCATACATATAATTGAAATGCGGAAATACTACCCCATGCTGTTCAGTGAATGAAGGGAAAACAAATCTTTATTATTCCTGGGTTCACATAATATATAGGAACACTATTGTCTTTTTTTTTATTTTATTTTAAGCCAGTTTTAGCTTTCAGATGTATTTTATTGTCTGTGGGAACATGTGTTTTACAGACCTGTCATGTGAAAGCTATTAACAAGAGGAACTGGAGAAATAACAATAAGCCACGTAACCATGGCATGTCTACTCCCCGAGTTCAACTGTTATGCTGCCACTTCAAGTGCATGTGAAATTGGATCACACCGAGCGCCGTTAGCTCTTCTACTGCAATTTTTCATTGGGAAACTAAGGATTTTTTAAGTGGCCTATTAATATCATATTGCTGGCATCAGAGGCACATTTCAGGGCCAAGCTGGCTATGCCTCCGAACAGTTAAATAGTGGAATGAAGATCAACTGGATTCACATGAGATGTCCGATCGTATTTACCGAATCGGAGCTGGGCAGGCAGGTCCGAAACCTTTGTTCATCATTTCACACGTGCTGGAAACTGCCCTGTCCTGCCAAGCACTGCAGGGCTGAATGCTCACCATTAACCCACTTCCAGAGCTTTTGGAGGTGATCTGAAAGCAGTCCTGAGCGGTGGCCCTGGCTGCGCCTGAAAGGCTTCAGGTCTGAGTGGTTTTGTCCCTGCTCGCTTGGAGCAGGGAGAGGATGACTAGCACTGTCCTTTTTTTTTCGTTTGTTTTTTTTAATAGGCTAACACAAAACCCCTAATAATCCTGGATTAGGTAAACCTGTTAACACAGAGCAAAGGGAGCCAAAATGGATTGCGCAAATGAAGGACAAAAGTTGTTCCCGTGGAGATGAGGAACGTTACTTTGATTACGTGTTAACTCCTCAAGCAGTACCTTTGCAAATCACGCTCAGTGGACTGTGATCCAAATTTATAAAAAAGAAAAAGACGTTAGTAGTTTTGTTTTGTTTTTTCTTTGCTGGTTTAAAAGAAAAACCCCTCTGATCTCTTGGACTTCTAGCTGTGCTAACAAACCAGTGGAGGCTTAAGCAAGTTGGTGGTTGACAAACATTCCCACGTGCTTTCTACAAGGTCTGGGCATGAGACTTGCTGTTTTGGCCCAAAGCTTGAGCCACTCTGCGTTGTCACCTAAATGGCATCCCCTGTGCTTTCCATCGGCCACAGCTCATGGTTTTTCTACTTTGCTTTGACCCCATCTTTTATGTACTCTTGCCGTACCACGTCAGGTGCTTCGCCTTGTTTGTTTTCCCCTTGCTGGGCTCTGCTCTGTGAGTGGGAGGAGGGTTTCCTGCATGTTGTGGTCTGTGTTTTGCTCTGAATGGGTTTCAGGGAATTTGGGCCTTGCTTTGATGGGGATGTACTGCTTAATAGCAAATGTGGATGGGGAGACTGAGGCACGAGGAATGTGCATGCCCTGTACAAGTTAAGTGTGGCTGGGAAATACCTGTGAGGTAACACTGTGTTTCTCCAAAATACTAAGGAGAATAGGGAGTTTCACATGTGCAACAATCTTGAGGTGTCCTTTCCTGCGTCCTAATCTGTGGCAGTCTGTTTTTTGAGCCCAGTGCCTGGTGCAGAGCTCCAGCCGAGCTGTTTGGACATCTAACCTGTGCAGGGCATTCACAAACAGTGTTTTACTGCAATTTTCACATGGCCTTAATGTGATTAAAGGGCTCTGATGGGCTTTCAGCAGCTCCTGGAGCTGGGTGCGAGCTCAGCTCACCCTCCTGTGGATAGGTGGAGGACGGGTGCCCTGTGGCTGCCCAAAGCACATAGACTTATGGCATGGGAGGGCACCAGCATGCCCATACCCTGTAAATAGGAGGGAGCCAAGGAAGGTTTCAGAGGCATAAAAGGAAAGTGGATTGACTTTAGCTGGGCCAGTCAGGTAGGAAATGCAGGGCCGATACCCAATCCCTTGATGGCTGGTTGCACAGCTCGTCCTGCCTGGCGGCAGGGTGCTGCAGCAGAGCATCAGCCCTCCGTGGAGAAAAGTGCCAGCTTCGTTTTCATGGCTTTTTGCTGAGGGATTGCTTTTGGGGTCCATTCCTGTTAGTTAATATTTGCAGTGCACGAGGCTTAACTGAAACAAGGCAGACCAGACATCTGATAACCATAACAGGACAGATGCTTTTTCCCCACAAGAGCAACTTGGAAAAACAAAAGCCAAAGCTATCCCCTCTGGAAAGATAGCAATATGAAAAGAGAAGCATCAGGAATGGCACTGGGCGGTTTGCAAGGGTTTTTCTACTTTTATTTTTATGTGTGTACATATATGTATATATGTATAATTTTTATGGTTTGTTTGTATTTGCCTTGTATCACCGATGGGTTTGGTTATAATCTCCCCTTCTTTCTAGCTGGGTTGCCCTTCCTCATCATTGAAACGAGCACAATCCAACCCTACCAGCGGGGCTTCTACTGCGACGATGACAGCATCAGGTACCCGCTGAAGTCGATGGAGACGATCAACGACGCAGTGCTGTGTGCTGCGGGCATCCTCATTGCCATCCTTGCTGTAAGTACTATCTTTGAAGCCTTCTCTCCTGCCCCTTGGGCATTCACGACAGCTTTTTTGTAACCTCTGTAGCCAGTCCGTGCTATGTACTGAGGTGCACATCTCCTTGGCGGCTATCTGACTTCCGTGTAAGTTCAGTGAACATTTGCAAATGAAAGCTTGTAATGGGAGGAATGAGATTACTGTTGAAGCTCATAAACAGGCCCAAAGCTGTTTGGGCAAGTCTGGGAGCTCTGCAAGAGCTTTTTCACCCTGTGGTAGGAGTTCAGAGCAGAAGCAAAAAGAGTTGAGTGTCAGCGAGGACTTGGCATGGTTTGTCCCTATTCAAATAACTCTAGGTATTTGCCTATTTTATAAGGTTGAAAAAAATAATAAAAAGATGCACCTTTTCAGCTAACCAGTACCTGGAAAAGTTTCACAGGTTAGTATTAGGTTTTAAGAGATTGTATAATACAGGCATATTAAAAAGACAATTAAAATCTTCCATGAGGAGCGTATTCCCAGAGCCCTCACTGTAAAAAGTAGTTGATACACCACCTTCCCAATGTCTTCATTTCTTTTCCTGCCAGGTTTCCTAGAGCTATGCTAGGAGATGATGATTGTACAGTGAGAGCTTTATATTTCAGCCAAAAAGCTGAACTCAGCCCATGGAGCTGAGCCTCCTTCCACCAGCACGTGTCTCGTGCTTGGGCAGGAGCCGTCTCCTGGCTGGTAGTCAAACACTTGCATCTGCAGATGAAACTCCCAATGAGTTATTTAATGAAAAGTACCTGCATTTTCCTTGCTCACCTGCTGGCAGCACAGCTCAGGTGCTTTCCCAAAGATGCTGCCTTCCTCTTGCTCCCTGCTGGAGACAGGGAGGTCAGGAGCACTTGTTTCCCTCTTGGCTTTCATCCTCTGTCATGGGAGCAATGTCATGGCTGGTAGATATTTTAGCGTGGCATAGTGCATGCTCCAGTAACGCCTTGTCCCCAGCCTTGCTGCTTTGAGTGGTGAATAGAGCAGAATGGTTCTGTTGGAAGGGATGTTCAAAGATCTTGGAGTCCAATAAACGTTCCCCAGAATAGCCTCCCTGTGTTGTCCCTGCGTGCTCATGAAGTGCCAATGTTCCCTCTCACTGTGGCCAGCAGAAGCCATCCCATTCCTTTTGTTTTGCTGCCAATAGGCCATGAGTTTGCTCTCAGGCAGCAGTGAGATGTGCAGTGCATCTGCCAGCTTGTGCCCATCTCTCCATCATTCCCGGACCACTTGCATTCACTTAGCAGAATAGGTCCCCAAAACGCCGCCTCCTTGTTCCCTCCCTACTCAAAGCAACCCCCAAAAGGTGACAACCCCCTAATTCCATAAGTGCAGCAGAATTTTACCCTGCAGGTGAATTACCCCCGAGTGTGGAAAAGCCATAAAAACGAAATGAGAAAGCCCCTCATTTTCACATTACTGCCTGAGTTATCGTCATGCTGGCTGCATGCGGAGTGTGCTTCGGATCAGTAATGAGGCGGTGGCAAATAGAGGAGTTGGAACAGAAACTGGAAACATAATCAGCTGCCTATGTGATCCATCAGCTTTCTACCACGAAATAGCAGGTCAATTAAAAGAAAAAGAAAATCCCCAAAGAATTAGATGTTTCTGTGCTGGTTTCACTGTGCCCACAACAAATGTAACTTAATAAGGTAAATTCACAAGCTCCGTTATTTGCTGGTGAGTGATACAAACGGCTAACGAGGAATTGAAGAAACAGATTTCTGTGCTATGGCAGCACGTGTGGAAAATTCAAGTCAGTCTGACCTCTTTTTCAGATGTAACCCAGATACCAGAATTATTGTAGCATAATAGGAATTCCTTCCAAATCCACAAAGCACTGACTCTGTTCCTTTTTGCTCAAAACATTTGCCTTCGAAAGGCAGGACAGCGGTTAGGAGGATTGCCGGGGGATGGCATTTTGGGTGGCGAAGCCAAAATCTTACACCCTTGCCTTACATGGCGTGATGGGCAGCCTAGCCCTGGGCAAAAGGTCCGGGTCATGTTTTAATTGGCTTGAGGACACTCAGAGGTCCAGTTAAGTAAACATGGAGGCAGAGACCTTTGCTTCCATCAGGCCATGAGGAGATACACATTTGTTTTTCATACCTACATATTTACTGATGAAAGGCAAATTCCCGTGCAGATGACCCTGCAGATGTGGGCTGGGTGCTCCCACATCTTTCCTGACTGCTGTTCCTGCTAGAAAATGGTCAGTTTGATCTTCCTGGGTGAAAGAGGCACGTTGATGTTCGCTGGGATGGAAAATGCCCTTTTCTTCCTCCTTAGCCTTGCACAGGCACCACTGCTCTGCGGCCCCAGCCCTGACACCTGATGGGCCATAAACACCTATGGAAAATACCTAAGGAGATGGATTTCCTGGGTGATCTGAGTTCCACAGCCAGATTAGCTGATTGTTTTGCAGTTGGAGGTGATAGGTTTCAATGCAATTAGGCACCGAGAACGATGCTCCAAAGACCTAAGGGTTCGAAAGACTCTAAGCAATTGCAGGCTAATTGAATTGCTGCTGATACGTTATGATAACAGTGAAATGGGCATGAGAACTGAAAATGTGCAGAAGGCATGCACAGACAGAAAAGCTTGATATTGGCTTTGTCATAATGGCCAACTTTCTTGAACACGTGTGACGGTCACGGCGCTCATTCCATGTGGATAGCTTGCCAGGGACACGAGGCAAGAGCAGAGCTGAATGGATAGCTTTGACTTGCTTGTTTTCAGGATGTCTTTTCAGTTACTGCACATCTGTGCTACGTTAATTTTCCACCATCCTGCTTTATCTGGGACAGCACTGCCAAAAAAACAAGTTTACCCAATTTTAGCTTCTCATTAAGCCTGAGCCATGACTTTAACTGAGCGTGGAGGGCTCACGGCTGCCCAGCCGTGTGTTAGCGAGGGAATGAAGTCTCCAATTTACAATCTGCTACATGTGTGCAATTACCAAGACCACCAACAGTGAGAAAAAAATATTAATCCCTAGACTTTTGTTGGTCCTTGCTAAAAATGTTGGTCATGTGCCTTTCCCAGTCCAGGAGCCTCAGCTTTACGTGGCTGTTTGTGCGTTGGGAGCAATGGCACATCGGCCGGTATCAGATGTCGTCCTTAATTCAGCTCATCTCCCCTTTGCAAGAGCTGGGAGTTTTGAGCAGCTCTCCTTCTTGCAAATTTAGGCATTGAGGAGGCTGCAGGCAGTGGCTGTGCCCTTGCGCGCTGCAGTTGCATGGTGCAAAAACATTGCATGCTGGGTGCATGGTGAAGGCAGAGACAATGTTCCTGCAGGTTTTTGTCACCAGCATGAGAATGAGCCCAGGAAGATGCAGATGGATGGGAGTGAGTCTCCAAACAGCCCCAAGGACCATCTGCATCCACTCTGGATGCCCCAGTGTTGCCTCCTGGCAGAGGAGCAGGAGATACTCTGACATCCTTCTGTGGTTCTCGTGCAAAGAGATTTCCTGGCTCCCAGCTCGGGCTTGAAGGTAGTCCAGAATAGGGATAAAGATTGTGCAAATGATGGTTTGGATTCTGCGAGGATTAAAATGGAGCTGGTTAGCTGCAGCTCCCCAGGCAGCTCTTGGGCATGACCAGGCTTCCAAGAGTAAATATTAGATTTGACGTGTAAACCCTGGATGACAGTGCAGCTGCCCGATGTATTTCTGTGTATGGCTGCTGAAAGATCTGGCTTGCTCTTTGTTTTTTCATTATTGTACTTGTATCTCTCCTTGATAAACCCTGCTTAGCTGTGATTTCAGACGCCTTAGGTCAACCTTTGTTTTCCAAGCCGTGGTACGAGTGAGTTCAAACAGTGATACAGCTTCATCTCCTCCTGGCCTAATTGCCATACTTTTCCAGTTTATTAGTTTCCAAATGTTGTGCCAAGCTTTTAAAAAGGTAGGCAGGGGAGCCTTGTCTCCTGAACGCCACTGGCAGGCTGCCACACCGGCAGGAATATTGCTGCCTGCTCCAGAAAGGGATTAACATGAAGGCATTTTTCCTGATGGTTGAATTTACATATCACCGTCCTTGTGACCAGAGTAGAGAGGGGCTGAGACGAGGGGGCAGCCAAAACAAAACAAAACCCTGCCTTGCTTTATTGGTCAGGTATAAAAGCATTTAAAGTAATGAATGAAATCCTGAAGCTGTAAATCTGGAGCTCAAAAGCTAGGTGTGTAACGTGACAGAGAACAACTTAAGCCTTTGCCTCTTTGGGAGAGGTGAGACATTTGGACTTGGTTTCACAGCCTGATTTTCATTAAGCTGCCTTTTAAAAGTCGGGATTACGAGAAGGCAGCCCTCTGCTCTATGGCGGTGATTTGTGGCAATATTGCCAAAGCCTTCTGTGGCACCACAAATGCATCATTTGCTGCCATGCAACTTCGGGATCCCTTGAGGTTCCCAGCAAAATACCTGGTGTGGGTATGGTGGCTCTGCATGGTTGAAATGGGGTCTGGTGGTGGCAGATTTGGGGCCAGAATCTGGAAAGTTCAGCATTTTCTGAGTCATGCCCTGTTGCGTTCATGGGTTTTGAAGAGGAAGAGAGGCAGGTTGGGAAGTTGTTCATTTTTTTTTTCCTTTCCAAAGCCACTTTTATGTGGGGGCAGTGGATCTGGCTTCTCCTTCCCAAACAATCCCAGATTACATATCTGTTTTATGTTGATTTTTTGTTTCTCTGGCGCTGGTATAGAATTTGGGGCACTATTTCAGTTCTGTGAAGATACACAAACATGCTAAACCAAAATCCAGCTTTTTTTTTTCTTAATTTTTCCATAAACAATACTTTGAGGAGTGCAGTCTCTTCTTGAGAGGCAGTAAGAAGTGGAAGATGAGGAGGATCAGGAGGTGGCAGGCTCTGGATTAAGCTTTACTCACTATGGCAACAGATTCTTGATTTGAAATGCTCAGAGCAAGAAGAGCAAATCATTAAGCAGCCTGTTGTAAGAATGAATTTTGTCTCTCCTGGCTTGTAGCCTGGCACATCTTCATCTTGTTATCTCGGCCAGTTTTGCAAAGCATCCTTCCCTCTCTCTAACACTGGCCCCTCTGTGTTGCGTGATCCCCACAGATCATCACGGGAGAGCTGTACCGCATCCACTACCTGAAGGAGAAGTCACACTCCTTTATCCAGAACCCCTACGTGGCAGCGCTCTACAAGCAGGTGGGCTGCTTTGTTTTCGGCTGTGCCATCAGCCAGTCCTTCACAGACATTGCCAAAGTGTCCGTCGGGCGCTTGCGGCCGCATTTCCTGGAGGTTTGCGACCTGGATTTCTCCACCATCAGCTGCGGGAAGGGGGTTTACATCCAGAACTACACCTGCAGGGGAAGCGACAGCAAGGTCCAGGAAGCCAGGTGAGAGCCCTTGTTTCCCTGTTGGGGGGGAAAGTGTCCAAAGAAATGGGCTGCTGATGCCAAAACGGTGTTTCACACTAAATATTTCTCAGGGCTTCTCCGCCAGCAGTAGATGATCTCGCTGCTGCTGTCTCTGGGAAGGCTGCAGCAACGGGTGGTTTCCCTTGGGAGTTGTGGGGTTTGCCTGAATAGTATTCTTCTTCCTTTCTCTATACTCCTACACTATTGTTTCGTGAGAGGTTGCTCAATGTGGGAATTCACCATAAGAGCTGAGTTAATGTCAGCGGCCTGACCTGCTGTTTGGGGAGGACTTCTCCTCCAGGCCGAGGGGCTGCTGGCACCTCCCTTTCACACTCCTCATCAAACTCATCCCATGCCTAGTTTTGACATTTTTAGGGGGAACCTAAATGAGAGGCGCCTAAATGCCGTAATTAAGCAACTGGAGAAGTGCTTGCTTTTCATTTCTTCACGGTTTCCTGGTTATTCGAGGCGAGACGATGAGTTATCGTGCTGTCCTGGAAATAGCTGCGCTGTCCCACGAATAGACCAGGAAGGGACGAACAATGCGCACATCCTGCCCATCCGTTCGTTTTCGGCCTCGGGAGCGAGCAGGGCGGATAACAGGGCTTTTGTAACCTGAAGGATGGGGGGTTGTGGTTCCCTCTGCTTTGGGACCATCTCGCTAGTGATGGGCAAGTTACCCTCTTATGTGTAATGTTGTAACACCATATGAGAATATGATAGTGGCTGGTTCTTAGCACCTGCTTTGTTTTGCAGGAAATCCTTCTTCTCCGGGCACGCGTCCTTCTCCCTCTACACCATGCTGTATTTGGTGGTAAGTGACCTCAGCCTTATTGGAGATGGAGTTGATTCAACCCCTAACCCCCACCCCGAGGTGTTCGCCCCTGTTTGGTAGCACTAGTGCTGTGATGAGGACTAGAGATGGGGATGTTGGTGGAAAACAAGAGCCCGAACACACTGGTGGAAAGGTCTCACTTTTGGACCCTGCGGTGTTATTTGGGCTGGAAACTCCTGGGTTATAGCTGAGCTGTGCAGCTTTTGGATGTAGCCAAGGCTGCAATTAAATCTGAGCCCTGCTACCCCAGCGGATGACTTGTGCATTTTTGCTCACCCCAAGCTGTGGTTTCCACCGGGGAGAATTTTGAGGGTGCCAAAATATTGCATTGACGGTGGTGGTGGTGGTGGGGGGATGCACCACGGCAGCTCCGCCAGGGGTGTGGACTGATTCCCGGGCTGTGTTTCAGGGCTGGCGGAGCAGGTGAAGCCGCCTGCCCGGCCGGATCTGTCGCGGAGGGCTGGGGCTCGTTTTCCTTTGTCGGTGACAAATGGCTCTGCCCTTCCTGCGCCGGGCCGGTGCCAAGGTGCTTCCTGCCAGGGCTGCCGCAGGCACGCTCCCTGCGCCCCCAAAAAGGTCCTGCGCAGAGTTTTTTGGGGGGAAGGGACTTGAATAGTGATTTGTGTTTTTTTTTTTTTTTAAAGAAAAAAAAAAAGGAAAAAGGGAAAAAAGGTTTCAGGTTCCTTTCAAGATTTGTCCCCCCCCCCCCCCATCTCCCGTAAGCTCAGACTGGCAAGCGAAGGACCAGCCCTGTGCTTGTAAAAACAGTAAACATGAGCTCTTATTTATCTACTAGCAGTGCTTCCCCTGTCCCTTTACTTTCCCCTCTGAAAAGATAAATTACTGCTGCTCCCTCCTGCCTTTTAATCCCTGGATTTACCCTCCGTGGGCTGGGAGCTGTTCCTGTAATTTAATTACTAAGCTTTCCAGGCTGTATGGGGGGAGTGTATTAAATTCTTTCCTCATTCCCCCTGTTTTTTTAATCTGTTCTTGAAATATTTTGGGAAACAGTTTGGCCATCCTCCTCCTCCTAGTCGTGTTACAATAATGAGGTTGAAGTGCTGCCAGGTGCTGGGCTGGGGGAGAAGCAGCCTGTACCCCCTGCGTTGCCCTTACCAGAAGCCAGCGTGGGGAGGGTGAGGCAGGAAACAAAAGAGAAACCAGCTCCTTGCCGCAGCGTGTGGGTTTTTTTTTTTATTTTCCCACCGACAAAAATCACTGCTTGTACAAAAATGACCCTTCTGTGCCCCAGCCCGGGCACCCGAAGCGTGGTGGTTGGCAGCACCCCCCCGGTGCCGGAGCCGCCTCGTGATGCTTTGCAGGAGGCTCGGCCCTCCTGCCCTGCCTTCGCAAAACTTTCCGAGCTGAGTTTGGAAATTGTCACTCTCACTGCCTCGGGAGGGGCATTTATTTATTTCTGAGTGTTCTGCAAGCAGGCAGATAAGTTGGCCCCTTCTGAGCCTGGCATCTGGAGGCAGCAAGGACTGCCAGTCCCCACTAAGTCGGTCGCGTTTCTTCCTTGAATACTCAGCAAGGTTCTGGGTATTTTTTTTTTTTTTTTAGGAGATGCAGCTCCCAGGCCTTTTTGGAAGCCCAGCATGACCTCTCACCCTTTGCATAGCATCGTAGCCTGTGGCATTCCTCAGGGTAGGGGACAAACCTGGTCTTCCCAGGCAGCACCTGGGGGAGAGCCCAGCCCCGTCCCATGTTCCCAGCCGCTCGCTTTGGCCATAGCTGGCCGACACTGCCAGGGCTTGACCCGCTTTCCAAAGGGCGCCGTGCAGACCGTTCTGCCTTGCCAGGACTTTTTGTCCCTTGTTTTTCTGAAAAAACAGTGGTTATGGAACAAGTGAGATGCGAAATGGGAATTCAGTTGCCTGGAAGGCCCTGGTGGCAGGGGGTGCGCTGGAGACCCCAAAGCAATAACATGCAGCGTTCCCTTAGGACACCTGGAAAAACTGCGGCTCACTTTCCAGTGCTGCTTTGCAGCAGTGCCTGCGCTAGTACAAAGTATCCTAATTTTCTTTTAGCTTTGCAACAGGCTTTGGAAGTGTAACTCCTGTGTAACTCTGGGGCCCATGAGTTCGGAGCAAAAAGTCAGCTCTGATCTCTTCACTATCCTTCCCTGTCCCCTTATGGGAGTGCTGGAGTTGTCAGCGCCCAGCTGCCTCTGCTCCTCTCCCCATCTGCTCCATTTATTCCTCTCCGTGAAGCATTTAGTCCCTTAGTCCCCTAACAATGACTTTGTTTTAAATTTTACCTTGTCGTGTGACCGAGATAAGGTTGGTAGCAGGCTCCTTCTGGCCAGCTGTTCAGTTGTGCTGTGCCTTAAAAAGTCGGGGGAAAAGTCGCACCGAGGGTTCAGCCATAAATTAAAGGGAGAAAAAAGCAACTTGAAATTGGACAGCATTTCGTGGTGGTGTGTATCAGGGCGAGGAAACGAGCCCTTCAGCTTGTCTTATCACAGATAGGGGCTTTGCAGCTCAGGCAGATCATCCCTCATATTCAAGAGGCTGAAGGATGATGATGATGATGATAAAGAGAATTATGTTTGCCCAGGGGGTTTCTTTAACACAAACCAAACCCCGCTTTCTTGCCCAGCTCAGTGAATGACTGGGTTTTTGGAAGACTAGCTAGGGATGGCGAAGTTGTAACGTGGCAGCAGGTTGTTGCTGGTGCTGTGGGAACTGGGAGCTGGCGGGGGACCCCTGCAAACTGGGGGCACTGATGGTGGTGAAGGCACTTCAGGGGCATTTGTGGGGCTGAGCAAGAGCTGCAGACGTTCAGCTGGTCAGCTGTGTCCTAAGTGCAGCGTCCAAGTTCTGTGTTGAACAATACTTCATTTTTCAAGAACAAGTCACTTCCTGGCATGCCCTGGCATGGCTCTTGCAGCCCATTCTGCATGATGATGGCTTCAAGTCCTGTGTCCCACGCAGTGGAGGTCGTGGCTGCAGAAAGCTTTAGTCGGTCTATTAAAAAATATTACATCACCCCACGCTTGAAGTCAAGCCACCTTTAAAATGCAGCGTCCACACGTGGGCAGGGGGATATTTTCGATGGAAGTTTGCTGTGCACGTCCTCATCAGTGGTGTGCTGGTGTGTATAAACCCTGTGCAGAAACAAGCTTATGGTCAGTAATATTTTGTGTGCTCTGGTAGGGTCCGTAGCTAACAGGGTCTGTCTGGAGACCTCAAGGATGCTGAAAAATGCCTTTGGTTGGGGAAAAGACCTGCAGAATCCATCATCACTGGAGCATGTTGGGTCTGCGGAGGGTCCTGCAGGGTCTGGGGCCGGGCAGGAGCAGGGGGACAGTGGGTGACCAGTGCCCTGCTTCAGCACCGAGCCCTGTGGCCAGTCGGTCTCTGTTAAACACTATTGGTTTGGGAACGGGTTCCCAACAGGGAGCTGTGAATTGATGCCAGGCCCCGGAGGGCTTTGGTGGAAAAGTCCCACAGAAGGGCGTTTGCCACACAGTCCGAGCTCCTGGGATTTGGTTATAAGCACTGAGACTTCAGGGCTAAGTTTCTCGCAGCCTCCTTGTCACCAAGAATACCCAATTAACATCAGGCCTTTGTATAAAAATTTAAAAGGGGAAATTGCGCTTGGGCAATCCTCTTTGTCTTAATTTTCCTTGCTTTGTTGCTCCTTGGCCGAGCGAGCCCATAACCCATATTTATAGCAGGCTGAGGAAGGAGGAGGTCTGTAACAGCTCGTGGTGCACCCAGCCCACACCTCAGGTTCATGGGGAGGCTTCGAGGGGAGCAATGGGGTTTTCTGCTCCCGTCAGGCACCTGAGACCATAATGCTGATTTTTTTTCAGCCAGAACTTCCCCGAAACCCCAGCTAGTCACTCGGAAGATGAAGGAAAACTAAGTTAATATCTCTCAGCAGCATTGGCTGATTCTGGAGAAAATGAGAGTAAAACAGGGCAGCTTGGGTGTTTAATGGGCGTTCAGTGGGCAAGGCCGAAGCCTTCAGATCAGAAGGGGTTTCAGTGTGGTCTGCTGGTTGTATGGAAACTTACAGGTGTTGCTGGTTTTGTCTGGGTCACCGTGGAGCTTTGCACTGAGGTTTCTTGCCGAGGGCAGAGAAGGTTGTGATTCTGAGTGATGATGTGTACGAGGGAAACTCCGTGGTGGTTGTGGACTTGGATTGAGGCTTAGTGGTGACCTAAGGACGTGAACAAAGTGGTTTATACCAAGGCTGGGGCCGAGGTGCGACCTGCTTTGCTGAGCAGACGGTGATATTCCCAGCAGGGTGGGAGGATGCTGCGCAGCCAGCAGAGGCGGGGAAGAGGCAATCAGCTCATCCACTTGGTGCTGGGAGGTCTTTTGTCCTTCTGCCCTATATCAAGGGCTTGAGGACTTCTGGCCCCACACTGTGCCGGGTACTGCTCCACATGGGGCTGGAGGAGGTAACGTCAGGTTAACTCCGAAACAAGACCGGCCGCTTCCCAGAAGGAAACCTTCGGGTGACTCAGAGCCGTGGTTGGTGGAGCTCAGCCTTGCGGTGGGGGCAGCGTGAAGGGGATGGGATGTCTGGGTGGCAGAAAGCCCTGGGAGGCTGGAGGTGACGTTCTCAGCCTGTGTCCCCTGCCAGCTCCTCCCCAATGGGTTCGCTCGGGGGTTGCGTGCGGCCGCGGGTTGTCCCCGCCGACGCTGTGGAAGTCCCCTGGCAGGAGCAGAGCGATGCGATGCCCTCGAAGCCATCTGCTCCGTGGTAATTCAGCCCCTGCCAGAAGCCAGGCAGTGGGTGGGAGCTCCAAACGGCTCCTGCTGTGATCTCACTTCATTCTCTCCATCCACCCCTTCTCCGGGCTGTTCCTGTTGGTGCTGCTCCTGTCTTTTGCTGCCATGCCACGGTCTGTGGTGCAGATAACCCAGGCTGTGGTCTTGCTCCGCCGTCCCCTCCCTGGAAGAGCTCTGTCCAGCCCCATGTTCCCACCCAAACCTGGCAGTCCTTACCAAGCATCACTCAGTACGTGCTCCCAGCCTGCTTCCGAAGCAGGTTCTCAGACAAGTGTGGGTGTGAGGTGGTGATGGGTGCTTCGGTGGCTTCCAGCACACGCAGTACGGTGCTGCACAGCCTTTCCACACCTTGTATGGGGCCAGAGGGTGTACACGAGCTGCACAGGCCAGGGTTGTGCTGTGGAAGGAGGGAGTTGGCGTGAAAACAACCCCTTGCACCATTTGAAGGAAACGGGGCTTGGGTGACCTTGCTGTCTGCATCTGCCTGGCAATTCGCGATAACTTTTGAACTCCTGGGCTGATTTCATCAGGGCTCAGTGGGGATGGAGCGCAAGTTGCATGGAAGTAGGGGAACGGGATATGGCGATGCAAACACATGCAAGTTTTGCTCCAAGTGGTTTCGGACTTGGCTGTTTCCTGGAGCAGGAGGCACCAGGGCCAGAGGACACGGGGACAGAGGCTGGGCAGGGGAAGGGAGGGCAGTTTTGCAAGGGTTTCTAAAGAAAAGGTAAAATCTCAGTATAATCTAGCTGATAAATTGGTTTGCCCAAAGCACAAGTCTCAAGCAAGTTAGGTGTTACTTTCCTTGTTGTATGGAATTTCCTATTTTTTTAATCACTTCAGACTCCAAAAAGCATCTGTTTTATTGTGTTCAAATTCAGTGTTAGCTTTCCATTGCTAATTTTCAATTAAAACTTTGCTTCTCCACCTATAACATGCCTATTTAGTTCAAGCTTGTGGGATATAAGGATTTGAGGGGATGTTGGGGTGGGCAAAAAGGACAAATGTCAGATTATCCAGCATCAAATTTCGTTCTTAATGGCTTCGGTGGGACACAGCCTGAAGCGTAAGACATAAGGTTTCAAACCCCCTGGTAGGACTAAGGGTAACAGTTTGTAAGATATAATACATGGAGCTGTTTTTGCTCTGCAACAACATACTGGAAGCTGAGTTTTGCACTGTACCCTGGACCTGAGAGTATTCCTGAGACATTTGCTTCACCAGACTGCAGCAGCTGGGGGTGCCATGGGGACCTGAGAGCCATGGCTCGTCCCCCAGCATCGCATGGACCAGTTTGCACAGTGTGGGGTGTGCGTCGTGGGGACGTGGCCCCGTTCCCAGACTCTGGCTGGTTTGCAGAAATATTCCCCAGAATCATAATGTGAGCTAGCCAGCACCAAGCTGTTTTGGTACTGCTCTCTTCCATGCTAATTGGCTAACAATTTGGGTAATTTGGAGCATCTGCTCCATTCCAATGACATGATGTTTCGTTTCCTTTAAAGAGCCTGGTGTGTATTCCTTCCAAAAAGGGGTAAATAGAATGCTTATGCAACAGCCAGACACTAAATAAACCAACACAGTGTTTCCCCCATATCAGCTTTCCAATTAATTCTGCTTCAGTAGGTAAATGATATTATTAAGTTGCTTTGGGTTTCTGGTGAGAGCTTTGCTCCTTCCTGTCTCAAGGCAGTGCGAACTGCTCTGGGTGCACAAAAGGGGCTGTAAATGGGTATCGAGCCCCTTGCCAGGCTCCAAAGTAGCAGGCAGGAGGTCACAGGCCTGTAGAGAGCATCCTTTGTGTTGAAAACTCCCCCTTCTTGCTCCACGGGGCCCCTGCGTCTACCCCGCTGCAGGTGGGAGCCTCAAATTAACGCGCCCTTTTTTCTTTTTTTCCTCTCTTCCCCGCAGTTTTATCTGCAGGCCAGGTTCACGTGGAAGGGCGCCCGCCTGCTCCGTCCCCTGCTGCAGTTCACGCTCATCATGATGGCGTTTTACACCGGCCTGTCCCGCGTGTCAGACCACAAGCATCACCCCACCGACGTGCTGGCGGGCTTTGCACAGGGAGCCCTGGTGGCTTACTGCGTGGTGAGTGCTGCTGCGGGGGGGACACCTCGGGCAGGGGTTACCGGGGCTGCTGTGAGCTCATTTTTTTTTTTTTAATGTAGCGGAAGGGCTTGTTAACAACAAAAGCTGTGTCTGCTTGTCTGTGGCAGCCTGGGCTGCTCTCATGCAATTTACTCTCTGAGGAGTGACCTGTTTGCAGGCCCCGTAACTGGAAGTGACAGATGAAAGTGGTGGGGGGCACGGGGGCTGTTCTCAGGGCTGCTGCTTCACCTGGAAACAACGGGGCTGGGGTCGCTCATGTCTCTGTACGAGCTCCCCAAACCAAGGCTGTAACAGCTTACCGCTTTCTGGTCCAGAAGTGCTTTTTAATTTTTTTAATTTTTATTTTTACTGATGTAAGAGTAAAGCAAACCCAGAGGCAAGGAATTAAGTTCCCTAATGCTTTATTTTGCAGGGAGAGAAAATAGGTTATATACTTTCCACTCATTGATAATAATCCAAAGCTGAGTTAAAAATGGCATGGCTGGAAAGTTGTTATAAAGCATTATTAACCCGCTGGGCAGCAGTTGTTGGGTTGTGGCATTGCCGAATGCCAAAGTCCTGTTCAGGCACGTGGAGCCGGCAGATGCAGAGGAAAAGCAGAGAGCTGCGTGCTGCTGCCTTAACCCTGCCGCCAGCGTCAGCACAGCTCCTGCACCTTTCATACCAATATTGCCAGGGTGTTTCCACACATCCTGGTCATCTTTTCCTCTGCAGGGTATGCAGGAGGTCTAGACACTAGGTCACATCACCAGGCAGTGTTACAGGGGTGACACTAGGTCACATCACCAGGCAGTGTTACAGGGGTGCAGTTCCCTCTCCGTGTGCCGTTCCGCTTGGGGAGCAGGATGCCAGCGATATTTGGGGGATAGGGCAGTGGCTGCCCGGATCACGGTGTCAGGAAGACAGCAGTGCTCCGGATGCTTGGTGCAGGCGTCCCCAGGCTTCCTGGCCGGGACAAGCAGCAGATCTGGCCATCCCCCCCCGGCAGATGGAAGCTGTGCTGGGAAGGGGAGGCCACAGCAGCACTGGGCTGGTTTTCCTGTGCGGAGGCAAAGCAGCGTAGGAAGCAGCTGCCTGTGAGCTTTGCAGGTGGGCACGGGTTTGCTAGTGCTACCCTTTCCAGCCAGCTCGTGGAGGGGCTGGTCATCTCTGTGCCCGTTGGAGGCCAGGAAAGCCTCACCCCAGACTCCCTGGGGTAGGTGGAGGTCTCAGAGTGTTTTGCTGGTGTGTCTTGGGGCTGCTCACCCAGGTTGGGTTTGGGTTCTCATGCAGGGGATGCTGCGAAGCAGAGGCAGGGACCTGCTGCTCTTCCCCTCCCTGCAGCACAGCCTTCAGCAGCATGCCTGATGATGGCTGTTAAAACACCATAGTTATCAGGCTGTAATTTCTGCTAGAAACCGATTGTGGGTTTCACCTCCGAGGATTGCCAGAACTTAAATCCAGGTTGTGCTGCAGCAGACGCGTTTGTCCTCTAGTGCCTGAAATAACAAGCAGAAGACATTAGTGTCAAGCACTTCCAGCTGATGAAACATTCGGACTTGGTTCCAGGGTGAAATATGATGAGGACTGCTTAAATGGAAATAGTTTTTATGCACATCATAGGCGGCCTGCTATGTGTCGTGCAGTTTGTCTCCCCTGATGGAGAGAAAAGGGGAGGCGTCAGAAGGACACGCTCCTGGTGTTGCTCTGGTTTGATCAGGAGGTTGTTTTAACCTCTCTGTCTGTGATTAAGGAATTCTTCAGTATACCAAAAAGGAACATGACTTGCTAAATGGCAATATAAGATATTGGCTTGCTTTGTACAACAGGCGCTCAGTCTTCTGCTGTCAAGTTTTCTTTATGGGTGGAGAGCACCTTCTACAGGAAATGGAGCTAATCCAAGTGAAAAACTTTGCACGTTTATTAGTCCTTTTTTGTGTTAAACACTTCAAGCATTAGGAGGATTTAACACACTGTTTTAACCCCAAAAGATCATGTTTCATGATTCCTATAAGTGTTTGTATAACCTCCAGCCACGTTAAAGTGAAATACAGTTTAAAGAGAAAGGAAACCTCTTACCCAGTCTCTGAATGAAACCCCGAAAAGCAGCGAGTAGCAGGGTAAAGGCTGAAGTGTGCAGGATGACACTCGGCCATAACTCACTCCCGTCCAAAACAAGGACCAGGCTCAGCGTAATCCCCACATGCTTCTTGCACTGAGCACTCTCCTCCCGTAAATCAATTTGTCATGGCTGTGTCGGTGCAGAAATTGGACATCTTTTTGATTGAATCCAGCTCTCCGAGGTGGGCACGCAAGAGCGCTGGTACCAGCAGCGTGCCGAGCCAGCCGAGCGGGGGTTT